>NC_134402.1:144305901-144908401 GCF_038048845.1 Mixophyes fleayi
AAGGGTCATTTATAGAGTGCAAAAGTGCAAAACTGCAGTGTAAAGGTTCTCTTGTGATGTTGCATGCTTACTTTTGTTCAATTGCATCCAACCTTCAGGATGAGTGATAGGATACTGGGTTTAGTTTTAGCACATGTAATTCTGGCTGGCCACCCGGAGGTACCTTATTTACCATGTGTTGTTAACCGGTACCTTTTAGGGGTTCTAAGCCGCTCAGACAACAATTAGAAAGTACAATGATACTTTCATTGCGCAAAAACACAAATGCTACAAATACCTTATTAAATATGTCAGTCAGGTTTACCACACTCAATGTCCCTTATCCCACTAGCTCAAGGACTATAGTCACCTTCATCCTCTTGTCCTTTCAAAAGACAATAACGGGACGTGGCTTGGCAGTGGAAGTGACTGGACGCACCCCGACGGAGCTCCGGCGGTTGTCTGCAACATCTGCAAATTAAACTCTGCAACTTCGGGCTATTGAGTCGGAACCTACCCCAATTACATCCCTGCGGCTGCACCAGCAAAATAATCTATCTGGAGAGGTGTTTGCAGACCGGAAAACACCTCCTGCCAATTCTCGCAGCCCTCCTGCTGCCTGATACAGTCTCTTGCGGACCTGTTGCTTTGGGTAACCTGGCCAGACTTGGACTCCCTGAAACCACTAATACTGACCCGCAAACCAGACTGTGACAGCCCACACTTACCGGAACAGTGAAGAAGAGGTGAGCCGTAAGATTCCCGTCAGGGTCATTCTTCGAAGGGTGCCATTTTGGTAGTCCTCTGGATGCCTTACCATATGCTTGATCCCCATAAGATCAGGCTCTTCAGTAATCCTCTCAATAAGGAGCCGATGTGCTGAATCGCAGAATTGACTGAGAGATCTCCCCCTCCTCAGAGATGCATGCAAGCTGCTCATAAATAGCCCTCTATACTGGCAGGAGACAAGGAGACTGGGACACCACACAAGAGCTCAGACTTTGTAACCCACAGCCCTCTTTCCAGGGCGCCTGCACCACACAGCTTATACTTTTAAATACCCCACTAACCGTTTGCCTACTGGTCTTAAATTAGGGGACACTGTCTGCATTGTAGGCTTCTGGATTCCATCACAGTCACTGTTATATCTCTGCCTGGCTGCTCTCCACATAACCTGAGCATCGAGGGTTAATTATTTCAGGATGGTGATCTCCTGAAACATCACTTGTTAATTTCTTACAGTTCAGGAGCTTCTCTTCAGTGTTCTGCTACCTTTCACCTGTAAGCCACCGCCATCTAGGGGTGAAATTAGCAATTGCAAGGATCTGTTGTTTTTTTCTACCTTATACTATTCCAGTTCACCTCAGACTTACCTGCACACCGTTGCCATCCTGTGCTGAAAATAATAACTGTAGGACTCTTAAGTCTCCTTGTACTATATGATTTTCAATCACAGCCTGGACCTTTCACACTAGTTCTCAAGTGCGCTTTTCCCAGTGAACAACTTACTGAAGTGACCCCCCCTGGTTTGATCACCTGTTGACCACTTACCAGACAGGGGTGGTTGAGGACCCAGATCTGCGCCAACACGAACAGGGTCTCCACGTTTGTTGTAGGTAGATGACAGACAAACCCAACTTCTCACCTGCAATCTCATTATCCGACCTTATGTTGTGAGACTCAGTTAAGTCCCCTTGCCTGTCCTCTACATACTTACCTATCGACATACATCGGCCTAGTGACTTTAATCTCAACATGAGTAAAACAGCAGGGAGAGGCCGTAGAACCATGATGGGAGAGATCACTCAGCATTTCCCTTGTCAGGACAAACCTACTTCTTCATCTATGCCCCATCTTCCCCGAGAGCACAAAAAATCTTGGAATCTGCAGGTAACATGTTCGCTAGTATTTTGTTTCTCCCTTGGACGGGCAGGTGCCCACTTTCCTCCAGGCCTCACACCCAAACACTTTAGGAGTCAAGGAGCTAGACCTCAGGGAGTTCTTTAGGCTCCCTTTATATTCTTATACACAGTCTTTGTTTAGTTGTACCCCCACCCCAAGTGCCCTATAGTAATACATTGTATAGGTGCTACCCACCTAGTTTACTCCTACTTTGGACTTTAGGCACTTCCCCTGTAGACCACCCCTCTGACATGAGGTTTGGGTCTATACCCTTGCCCAGTCTTACACCTCCCCATCCCTTTTCCTTTTTCGCTCTTTCGCCACTCCGCTTGTTCTTTCTCTCCTATAACACTTTCCCTGCCATTCTATTCCAATCTCGCCACCTCTTTCTACTCAGGTGTCAGCAGAACCCACTTCACACAATTTCCATAAGGACATTCTTCCACACCAGTCATGACAATTACAGTCTTATCACTAACCGTTAAAGGACTGACCAGCCCCCAAAAATGGTCTATGTAACATAATACCATTCACAAGCTTAACGGTGATGTTATTTTCTTAATGGAATCCCATTTCAAAGCTGGCGGCCACCCCTCCTTGTCCTCACGTTGCTTCTCCACGGTGTACTACCCCTCCCATTCTGTCAAGAAAAACGGAGTGGCAATCATGATTTGTAACTCCATTCCCTTTGTCCTGTCAGAAACCAAGGAGATCCCGGAGGGCCACTTCCTCATGCTCACGGGGAAGATTGGTCACTTAGACATCACCTTTGCCAACGTTTACGCCCCCAACACAGGTCAGCCTTTTTTCTTCACTTTTTTCAACATTACATCACATACGCAAGGGACTGCTTCTCCTGGGAGGCGATTTTAACGCGGTTAAGTCACTTTCCCTGGACAAGTCGGCTTCCGGACCCTCCCCCAGCACATCACCTCACACGAGTATTCTTCAAACACAAGTGACCGTGGCTGGCCTCTTTGACATTTGACAGGCATTGTACCCAACCTCCCGGGATTACACATTATATTCCTTTTACATAAATCCTACTCGCGCATCGATATGTTTCTGAGCTGTGCACAAAGGGTATTCGACAGGGATGCCCTCTATCGCCCCTAATTAACGCCCTTTGTATAGAACCCCTAGCAGCCGTAATTAACCAGAACCCAGATATTCTGTTGATTCAATTTCCTTATTTGCGGACGATGTACTGTTAACGCTCTCTAACCCCATAATCTCACTTCCCAACTTGCTCAAGGAGCTGACGGAATACGGCTCAGTCTCAAATTATAAAATCAACAACTCTAAGTCGGAAGCCCTTGCCCTCCAAGTTTTGAACGCATTAAAAATGACCCTCAAGACTAAGTTCGCATTTCAATGGTGCCCCAAATCTACAATACCTAGGGGTACTCATCACCAAGGAGTACAGCACACTTTTTCAAACTAACTATACCCCACTTTTAGATTCCATTAAAAGGGACCTGGCCAAATGGAATCCCCTCTACATCGCATGGTTTGGTAGAATAAGCGTGATTAAAATGAACGTTCTCCCCAATGTCTTGTACCTCTTTCAAACGCTGCCAATCTCAGTCCTGGAAACTTTCCTGGCCACCCTTCAACAGATATGTGGAAGATTCGTGTGGCACGGTAAGAAACCATGACTTCGGCGCTCCTGTTTAGTTAAAACAGCTGTGTCCGGGGGGAATGGGCTCCCAATTTTCGAACATTACTACCAGGCAGTTAACCTCAGCCACATTATCTCCTAGCAAACGACTCCGGGGAAAAAGAGATGGGTAGAATTGGAGAATGTAGTAACACCTGCCCACATCCTGCAATACCTTCCCTGGCTCCCACGAAACCAGAGACCAGCCTCAGTATACTGTCACCCCACTATACAATTCATGCTAGACATATGGGATAAACTCATCAAGAAAAACACAGACCTCACTACATTGCTCTCACCTCTTACTCCACTTTGACATCATCCGGCATTCCCTTCTGGGAATTAAATTTCGTATATCACACCCTGGCAAAGAGTGGACATATCTCGGGGGAATTTGCTCCACGCACATTTTCTGATCTCAGTGAGAGGGCGGGCCTCTCGTTTTCCTTGCAGTTCTCCTACATTCAAATCTGAGGGTTCATACAGACCCGATGCAAAACTGGCAAATTGCGAAAACCTACCAGCTTTGAGAAGTTTTGCACCAAGTGGGTTTCCCAGGATTGGTGTCCCTCACATACCGTGTTACCTTATCACCAGCTACCGAAACCTTGGAACCGTTCAAGACGGCATGGGAGCAAGATACTCAGAGGACTTTGGACAAGGAAGAGTAGTCCAGGCTGAGGCTCAGAATATCTAAAGTATCTATTATCTCAATCAGGAAAAATACATTTAAAGTTTACATGCCTTGGTATCTGGTTCCCACACGATTACACAGATTATATCCGAGCACGTCTGATCTCTGCTGGAGGGGGTGCAGGGGAGTGGGGACTTTTTACCATATTTGGTGGCAATGTCCGCATATATCAAATTTGTTGCAACAGGTGACTGTGCTACTTACTCAGATCCTGGACAGTAAAGTAACCCCTCGACCCCCTGGTCATGTTGCTTTGCTCTCCGATGCAAACCATCGATAAACATAGAGACAAACTGGTACAGCACGTCTGTGCAGCTACCCACTTACATATCGCGCAGATTGGATGTCCTCGTCTCCTCCATGCCTCCAGGCGGTGATATCTCCAGTGTGGTATAGTGTCGATGGAGTATATCACAAGCCTTTTAAAGGACAAGGTATCTAACTTTCAAAAGACATGGGATCCAGGGTACACATATTATCACACTCCACTACCTGGCATTAGGTGAGCCGCTTCCTCACCTCTTGACACCTGGGTACTTTCTTCTTTTCTTCTGATGTATTGTCTTTCTTATTTTCTGGGGAGGTAGTGGTACAGTCACCCCGCCCTAGATGAACTTTTATCTTGGTCTCCCACTCCCCCCATATTACTTTTATTCTTTTCTTCTACAAACTCAGTCCCCTTTTCCCCCACTCCCCACCCCCCTCCTCAGCCTTTCCACCACCCTGTCCCTTCCGATACAGATACAGAAAAATCCAACAACATGGTATTAAAGTAATTCTATCGTTTTCAAATAAGCATTGCATAGGCGATTGTATTGTGTTTCCAAGGCACAAAGTAATTTATTTTAGCAGATGTAAAAAGTTAACAGTTCAATACATGATTTTTATATAATACAGTACAGTACAGCCAATACCAAAAGAAACATACATACCCGCTGCGTTCGCAATGCGCTCCCACAGGTACCAGTGACCAGTAGTTCACTCTTGAATACTGTGGTCAGAGAATGACTAAAGCTAGTGGGAGCGCAGCTATGATTATATATAAATTCAGTGTTACAGAGAGAACAATGTAGATGACGTGGCTTGCTTCTATAGGTCCAGACTTCAGGTGGGTCCAGGGTAAACAGGTCAGGTTCAAACAACACCCTCAAAGGCTGAGGTCAACATTCCAGATGATTCTCCAGCCCAGAAGCCAGTTACAACTAGTCCATTAGCATTTTATAGTTTGATATTACTCTGACTATTTATTACCTAACATCAATAACTAGAGTATGCAATATGTGATCTTTACGGCGAAAGAACCGGACAACTGCTGATGAATAGGGGAATAAAATGACATCAGACATGACACATTTTCTATGCACTGAACCTTAAATAACACTAAAGTGTACATATAATCATAATATATAAACTAATAATAAACTAAATACTATCTGCTCATAAATCACTGTGGATCGGAATCATTATATATATATGAAATATATAAATAACTAAATGTTGTAGTGCGAGTATGTGCGTATTTTACCGTGTGATCGCAGAATGACACGCTACACTGAGTGCAATCCCACAACAAAACAATGTTAACCAATATACTTTCGTTCATCCAATTATACGACTTTGACAATGGTAGCTGCCCTGCACTGGACTCCGGGGTTAGATTCAGGACCAGATGTCATCTGGTAGATGCCAGTCACCTGTATTTAACTATTGCAATAAGCTACTCTGGCCCACACTACATATTCTATGAAGATACCTAGTAGCACATGTTTAAGCTCTATTTTTAGTGTTCATAAGTGTTTTTGTACCTGTTGTTGTTGAAAATCAACAGATTAAAGAATAGACAATAAAAAAGTTATATGTAACAATCAAATATAAATGGTAACAGTTGGGGTACCTTGCCCCTCTCCACTCACTTGCAACTCAATCTGACACCTGCCCTGCTTGGCTAGTACTGCTTTAAATACCTGTCAACTTCACTGAGCCTTTGCTTGTGATTGAGTTCATACGCTAACTTCTCTGTGCTCTTGATTCTGAGATTATTCTGATCCTGTAGAATATCAAAGGAAAGGAAAGCAGGTGACTAAGGGGCACTCAGAGACAATGGATGAGTGTAAATATAAAATAAAATTCAATTTTATTGATATACCTTAAAATTGTAAATGATAATTCATCCTAAACCCAAAAGCTGGCGAAATGTTAAAAACCAAAACCAAAAACAATAATAGTTAAAATTGCAGATCCACTGCAAACTTAGCTCAGTGGTCCTATGATGGATAATAAACTCTGAATAGAGAATATAGCTAATATATGTAAATATAATCATATAGATAGTAAAGTTCACTATAAAAGGGTTCCCTAATAGCAAAAGTATCTCCTGGGTTGTCTCAAACAATAAATTGGGTCTGGGAAGATGCCTATACAGATCAGAGGAATCCCCCTGGTGGAGGCTAGAGTAGTAGCTATCTAAAATATCATATAGTGTATATTGAGGACTCAAAGAATGGATGTGTCTCTAAAAGGCTGTAATAAATAAGCAATCTCTAAGCGTTAGGCAAACTCTAGGAGAAACGTGAAGACCTTCAGGTTTAAACGCTAAAGGGACCAAAATGTATATCACTTGATGCCCTATATATTACCAATGAATGGTTTATCAAACAGAGGGTAGGGGTGAGTAGTAAAGGCGTTTCCTACTTATTTGGCATATTTGGCACACAAAGCCAAAAAACGCCCATGTAGGTAGGGAATATCAATATATAAATAGTAAATAATCTATCAAAAGTTCCCTAATAAGAAATATATCTCCTAAATTCTCAGACAATAAAGAGTATCTTGAAGAGATTACATATAGTACCTCTGAAGTGGATTCTTCAGAAGGGGAGACCTCTTCAAACCAATCCATCAATAGATATCCCCTCAGAAGGGATTTTTTAGGACGAGGCACTTCAAGAACAGACAGAAGTGGCCCAAATACAAGAAGACGCGAAGGGGCAAGAGGTGTAAATCGTTACAATCAAACGCCAGACTTAGAAGAAACATCTTATCGTCGGAGCCAAAGGAGACAGAAATATTAGATATGAATCTCAGAGTTATTAATCTCACTGATAGAGAACTCTCTCCCCATCATATACGACTTTTAAGTAAAGGTTTATCTTACTCTCCTGTTCAATCCATGAATAGATTCGAATGGGAAAAAGATCTTTCCCTTTTTGCAAGAAAATTACTTTTGAAAAAATTGTTCTGTCCCAAGTCAGACGGAATTGAGACTAATGCTGACATTTATAACCAGAGTAACGTAAATTTATCCCCATTAATATTGTCTAATATTATGACCTTGGATGTGACACTCAACAGTGAAATTGACCAACAAGCACTCACTATCTTGGAAGAATTACAAACGGCTTCCCTTGGACAATCTACGGAGATCTCTCCTAAACCCCATGCAATATTAAAGAAAAAAATCGTTATTTATGCCAAATATTAATATATGTCCCCAAGTTAAAGTTTATGTGGATCTCGTATCTAAAGATTTAGATAGACTTTATGCCAAAAATATGAGACATACCAGATTATCATCTAATTTGGATAAAGACGATATTCAGGCCCTTAAGGATATTGAGGGGTGGGAGGATGCCATCATAAAACCCTCAGATAAGGGGGGCAATATTGTTTTACTATCGAGGGAAAAATATGTCAAGGAAGTTTATCGTCAGTTAGGTGATATTACTTGTTACCAACAACTTATTTTTAACCCCACGGCTAATTTTACATCTATATACAAGAACTTGATTAATTCAGCATTTAAAGAGGGCATTATATCTAAACAGGTTTATGAGTATCTTTGTGTTGAAAACCCTAAAACACCTACGTTATACATCTTGCCCAAGATACATAAATGTGAACATAATCCTCCAGGTAGGCCTATAGTCTCCGGGATCGGAGGACTTACCGAGAATGCGAGTGTTTATGTTGATTGACACATACGCAAGTTTTTGCTTAGCCTACCATCATATACAAGGGATACCTTAGACGTATTGTCCAAAATTCAAGATATTGTGATTAATGAAGAAACATGGCTAGCATCATACGATGTAGAATCTCTATACACGAACATTGATCATAACCAGGGCTTGGCTGCAGTCAGATATTTCCTAGAAATGGATAGACAAACGGATTTCAGTAACTTCCTTCTGGCATTATTACGCTTCATCCTCACTAAAAACTATTTTGTTTTTGAAGATAGATTTTACCTACAAGTAAGAGGCACAGCGATGGGGACATGTTGTGCCCCTACTTATGCTGGTCTCTTCTTAGGCTGGTGGGAGAGAGAGGTGGTATTTAGTGAAAGGTATGATAACTTCACTAAACACATCATATTATGGTTGAGATATATCGATGATATTTTTATCTTGTGGGAGGGTGAAAAAGACCTCTTTGAGGAATTTACAAGAATCTTAAATATCAATAATCTTAACCTAAAATTAACATCAGAAATCAATCATACTACTATCAACTTTTTAGATCTCACCATTTATAAGAACTTAAATGGCTCCCTCGAGACGGATATCTTTAGAAAACCTACATCTACAAATAGTATTCTTCACCATTCAAGTGCCCATTTTCCACCAGTTCTTAAAGGTGTTCCGAAAGGGGAATTTTTACGTATGAGGCGTAATTGTTCAGATACCAAAACATACCAAATAAGATCTGCAGAACTTACCAATCGTCTAAAGAAAAGAGGCTATGGAAATAAGACCATACAGAAAGCCAAAGTCTCTGCAGATCAGAAAGATAGACATACTCTCATCTATCCATCTTCGAATTCAAATAAGGACAAGGCCTCAGTCAGAATGGTAGGCACTTTCTGTGCAGAATGGCGTGATTTATCAACCATTTTTCAAAAACATTGGCACATCCTGCTATCTGACGAGGACCTTAAGAAAGAATTGGATGATAATATTGCTTTTAGTTGGAGGAGATCAAAAAACTTAAGAGACAAATTGGTTCATAGCCATTTACAATCCCCAAGAAAAGAAGACAACAGACCGAAAGGTTTCTTCAATTGTGGTACATGTAAGGCTTGCCAATTTACTATCCCAACAAAACAATATGTAGATAAATATGGTAAGATCTGGTATATTACTGAATTCCTAAATTGTAACTCTTATGGAGTCATTTATTGTCTAATTTGCCCATGTGGACTAAAATATATAGGGATGACAAGTCGCCCCTTTAAGAAACGTCTCTTGGAACACATTGACAATATCAAAAATGCCTTAAAAGACCAGAAGAATTTTAAGAAATTGACTACTGTAGCCAGACATTTCATGAATTATCACAACTGTGATCCAAAACATATAAAAGCATTCGCTATGGAGAAAACTGTTTTAAATTTAAGAGGAGGTGATTTACAATCACGATTACTGAGGAAAGAAACCAGAACTATTTTCTTGATGGGTAGTATGTCCCCAAATGGATTGAATGATTATAACAGCTACTCTGCCTTTTTATAACATCTGGTCTATTCACTCATATTCTTATATACCGGTTTGGTGATTTGTAATACAATGGAATAGGTCTTCTTTACTCATACACTATCTTTATGGGTGTATACCCCTTACATCACTGCATGTCACTATATATATTTTTTATATATCAGTCACTCCTACCCCCCACTATCCATCTTATTTTTGTCATCCTTTTTGTCACCTTTTTTCTCCTGTTCCAGGTCTTTCTAGTATTGTGATGTCAATTCGTATATTAATTACACTTACTTTCACATGTGGTCACAATGGATCACTATAATCATAATAATTGATTACTTTTTCCATTGGTTTAATCACTAGGTTATTGTGATTTAGTAGTATGTTATATGGGTAATATTTATACTTACCGGAATGTAGACCTATAAATATCTTATCCCTTTATTATTTTCATGATTGGGCCCATTAATAATATAATTATTGCATACAAAGGATCATATAATATGTGATGGTTCACCATTGTTAATAATAGCTCTACACTTATTACGTTATATGATCTACTATAAAGTCTATATTAGTTACAATCTATTTATTAATGAAACTTACTATATCACTGTATGAGCCAATTGGTTTAAATCCCATTATTCTATGAATGGAACCTCCTTCTTTATATGTTCAATTCTTGGATTACATTCATGCTTGAAAAGCTTCTGACGATATTAGTATTCTTAACATTTAGGATCATCTTTGTTTACATCTATTCCCTGCTTTCTCACTACTATCCTATCACGGTGAATTGGGGGCGGAGCTTAACCGCTTTAACTTCCTTCCATTGGTCAACAGATATGTCCATCAATGCCACTCATGCTGTGGCGTGATTGGTTGAATCCTGCTACGTCATCTTAGGGGTTGATTTGACTGATTATTTAAGACACACGAAAGAGAGGCTCTGGTTAGCCTTGATAAAGCTGAACAGCGAAACGCGCGTTGGCGTTTCTTAGCTCAGTGTGCCAAACATGTTTAATCATTAGTAAACGCTCCTATCATTCTCCCCTACCCTTTGATGTATAAAACAATCATTGAAGATATACAGGGTATTTAGGGAGATTCATTTTGGGTCATTTAGCGTTTTAATCGTAGGGTTTCCACGCAATTCCCTGAGTCTGTTCATTATGTGTATATCGCTTACATACTAGTCTCCTGAGAGACATATCCATTATAAATGCGTCTACCACTCTCCCTTACCCTTTGATGTATATAACATTCATTGTAGATATATAGGGCATTTAGGGTGAGTCATTCTGGGTCATTTAGCGTTTCAATCTTAGGGTTTCCACGCAACTCCCTGAGTATGTTCATTATGTGTATATCGCTTACTTATTAGTCTCCTGTGAGACACATCCATCATTAGAGTCTGTATAGCATGACATATGATTTATCAAACATTCACCATATAAGCTACCACCAGGGGGACTCCTCTGAAATGGTATAGGCATCTCTTCAAGATACTCTTTATTGTCTGAGAATTTAGGAGATATATTTCTTATTAGGGAACTTTTGATAGATTATTTACTATTTATATATTGATATTCCCTACCTACATGGGCGTTTTTTGGCTTTGTGTGCCAAATATGCCAAATAAGAAGGAAACGCCTTTACTACTCACCCCTACCCTCTGTTTGATAAACCATTCATTGGTTATATATAGGGCATCAAGGGATATACATTTTGGTCCCTTTAGCGTTTAAACCTAAAGGTCTTCACGTTTCTCCTAGAGTTTGCCTAACGCTTAGAGATTGCTTATTTATTACAGCCTTTTAGAGACACATCCATTCTTTGAGTCCTCAATATACACTATATGATATATTAGATAGCTATTACTCTAGCCTCCACCAGGGGGATTCCTCTGATCTGTATAGGCATCTTCCCAGATCCAATTTATTGTTTGAGACAACCCAGGAGATACTATTGCTATTAGGGAACCCTTTTATAGTGAACTTTACTATCTATATGATTATATTTACATATATTAGCTATATTCTCTATTCAGAGTTTATTATCCATCATAGGACCACTGAGCTAAGTTTGCAGTGGATCTGCAATTTTAACTATTATTGTTTTTGGTTTTGGTTTTTAACATTTCGCCAGCTTTTGGGTTTAGGATGAATTATCATTTACAATTTTTTAAGGTATATGTCACGGGCACTAGGAGTCTTTACCCAGGGATCACCAGGTGATAGGCTTACCAGAGCAGTATAGGTGGTAATATGGTACTCTGGTAGCAGGGTGATCACGGAACAGGAAATAGCAGATGATGAGATGCTCAGGAAAGTCTATGACTAGCAGCACTGGCAATATGGAGGTAGTAATACACGAGGAACTGTATGGACAAAGGACACGTGAAGGTAGTCAGTGGTCTGCGGTAGCAAGTTGTACCACTGCTATAGTGAGGAGGAATGTCCAACAGAAACGAGGAGGTGATGAGAGTCAGCAGTCTGCGGATAGCAAGTTGTACCGCTGTCTGAGTGAAGGAATAGAATCCAAGTGGAGGTA
This sequence comes from Mixophyes fleayi, assembly GCF_038048845.1. Classification (NCBI taxonomy): domain Eukaryota; kingdom Metazoa; phylum Chordata; class Amphibia; order Anura; family Limnodynastidae; genus Mixophyes; species Mixophyes fleayi. The sequence continues at coordinate 144,318,170 of NC_134402.1, forward strand.
TCCGGGGAGTCAGTGGTCTGCGTTAGCAAGTTGTACCACTGCTATGTGAGAGGATACTGGAACAGGTGAAACTGGAAACAGGGGTCAGTGGTCTGCCACTAGCAAGTTGTACCACTGAATATATATATGTGAGGAGGTGCACGGGGAGAGACTGCAACACAATATATACACGGGCACCTTGACTTTGATCCACAGTAATATGCACAATATAAATGTATATATGACTGAACAACACTGCCAATATAGAAAGTCTCTTGAAGTAATCCAGCACGAGATAACACAGTCAATGGTGGCAATAGACTCAGCGGATAGCAAACTCCAGAGGAGAACCAACACAGTCCAGCAAGGTATGCAATACACAGCACAGTCAATGAGAAGTATGCATACCGTGGTTCAGGAGAAGGCAGTCAGACAGGAGTGCAGAGATACCTGAACGGCAGGAGGCCGGCAGGATGCAAAGTCCCTGGATGGGTGAAGCGGTGATCTAGTAGGTGCAGCGCACAGGTAGGTAGACCAGCAGGGAACCCAGGAAAGCGTGGAGAGCGGATCAGCAGTAGATGGATGAGTAGCGCTGAGGAGTAGCAGCAGCGGGTCTCTGCGGGAACACGGAGGTAGCCAATAGCAACCAGCAGGTGCAGTAACGATGGGACACGGGAGAGCAGAGTTGAACTGGAACTGTTGATCACGGAGAGTAGCGGGTAGCAATAGTGGCAGCAGACTCAAGGAAACACGGGAGAGTTGACAAGGACTGAAGACTGAAGCGCACAGAGGCAGCGGATAGGAATCAGCCAACAGTCACGATGAAACACAGACGGGTTGCAGGTTGAAGACTGTAGTGCACGGAGGCAGCGGATAGGAATCAGCTAGCAGTCACGATGATGAAACACAGACGAGTTGCAGGTTGAAGACTGTAGTGCACGGAGGCAGCGGATAGGAATCAGCTAGCAGTCACAATCATGAACAGGTGAGTGGATGTGAATGAAGGACTGTAGTGCACGGAGGCAGCGGATAGGCATCAGCTAACAGTCCCAATGATACATGGTAGAGTTGAAGTGGTTAGCAGACTGTAGTGCACGGAGGCAGCGGATAGGAATCAGCTCACAGTCACGATGATACAGTAGATGGTAGAAGTGGTATGGGAACCACAGTAGTAGAAGTGGTTTGGAAACCACAGGGGTAGAAGTGGTTTGGAAACCACAGGAATCAGCTGGGCTGAATAAACGAGGAAACACAGGAACACCTTTCAGAGACTCATGGGGAATGAGACTCCAAGATCAGGCAACGTGGTGTTGACCACAGGTGCTTAATATAGGGAGGTTGCCTGATCTGCCAATTAAGTTAAAGGAACATACACTGGAGGTATAGAAAGGGCTGCGCATGCGCAGTCCCTCAGGATGGAGGACGGCCACGGTTCCTAAATGTCCGGGAAGAAGCACTCACAGTCCGGTGAGTGACAGTACCCCCCCTTTTAAAGGTGGGCACAGAACGCCTGGAACCGGGCTTGTCCGGATTTTTGGAATAAAACTTCTTCAAAAGGGCAGGAGCATTAAGATCTTCAGCTTTGATCCATGAACGCTCTTCAGGACCAAAGCCCTTCCAATGAACGAGGAAACGGAGGACTCCTCGCGAAATTTTTGCATCCAATACCTCAGTAATCTCGAAATCCTCCTCCTGATGAACTTGAACTGGCTGCGGTGCTGAGGGAGGAGTCGAGAAACGGTTGATGATGAGAGGTTTGAGCAAGGACACATGGAAGGCATTGGAAATCCGAAGATTCTTAGGAAGAAGAAGTTTAACACATACTGGATTGATAACTTGAATGATCCTATATGGACCAATAAAACGAGGGGCGAATTTCATAGATGGGACCTTCAAACGAATATTTTTGGTAGATAACCAGACACGATCTCCAATTTTTAGTGGTGGAATAGCCCGCCTCTTCTTATCTGCGAAAGACTTATATTTGTTAGATGTCTTCTTTAAACAGGTTTTGACCTGAGACCAGATATTTTTGAAGGTCTGACAAGCAGTCTCCACAGCAGGAACTTGGGTGGGCGGGAGGGCAGGAAATTCCGGAAAAGACGGATGGTGACCGTAGACCACAAAGAATGGAGTTTTGGATGATGACTCATGGTACATGTTGTTATGGGCGAATTCAGCCCAAGGGAGCAATTCTACCCAGTTGTCTTGGTTGGCTGAAGAGAACATCCTAATAAAGGTCTCAAGATCTTGATTGACTCGTTCCGTTTGTCCGTTAGATTGCGGATGGTAAGAAGATGAGAGTGCTAATCGTATGCCCAAGGTTTTACAAAGGGCCCGCCAGAATCTGGAAACGAATTGTACTCCTCTATCTGACACAATCTCAGACGGACATCCATGGATGCGAAAGATTTCTTTAATGAAATGTTCAGCCAGAGTAGACGAGGAAGGTAAACCGGACAGAGGGACGAAATGGGCCATCTTCGAAAATCTGTCTACCACTACCCAAATAGTATTGTGATTCTTACTTGGTGGCAAATCAGTAACGAAATCCATACTAATATGGGTCCAAGGCTTGGACGGAATGGGTAGTGGTCGCAGCAACCCTGCTGGAGTTCTGCGGGAGGATTTGAATTGAGAACATAAATCACAGGAAGCAATAAACTCTTTGACGTCTCTCCTCATTGAAGGCCACCAGTAACTTCGAGAGAGAATCTCAAAGGTCTTGTGTTCACCGGCGTGTCCAGAAAAACGAGAGGCATGGAACCACGAAAGGATTTTCCTCCTCAGAGTAGGAGGCACGAGGGTCTTCCCAAATGGTAGCATTTTGGTGGATGAAGCAGCCAGAGAAATACATTTGGGGTCTAGAATAGCATGGTTGGGAACCTCTTCAATATCAGAGGACGTCACAAAAGCTCGAGATAGAGCGTCAGCTTTCTTGTTCTTAGCGGCTGGTTTGAAGGTTATAATTAATTCAAAACGGGAAAAGAAAAGAGACCATCTTGCTTGACGAGGGTTCAAGCATTGGGCAGATTGCAAATATGACAAGTTCTTATGATCCGTGAAGATCGTCACCGGATGGCGAGCTCCTTCCAACAAGTATCTCCATTCCTCTAATGCAGCTTTGATGGCCAGCAACTCCTTGTCCCCGATAGTATAATTTTTCTCTGCGGGCAGAAGACCCCGAGAGTAGAAGGCACAAGGATGTAATTTTTGTTGCTCCGAGCGTTGGGAGAGAATGGCTCCTAAGCCCACATTAGAGGCATCTACTTCTAGGAAGAAGGGGAGTGTCACATCAGGCTGTCGAAGAATGGGAGCAGACGAGAAGGACTCTTTGAGAATTTGAAAGGCTTGGAGAGCCTCAGATGACCATTGCTTAGTATTAGCCCCTTTCCGAGTTAGGGCCACAATAGGAGATGCAATGGATGAAAAGTCTTGAATGAAGCGTCTATAGTAATTGGCAAAACCTAAAAAACGCTGGATGGCACGAAGAGTAGTTGGCTGAGGCCAATGTAGTACAGCATTTACTTTGTCTGGATCCATCTTCAGGCCAACTCCGGAAACTATATACCCCAAGAATGGAATCTGGGGTAACTCGAATGAACATTTCTCCAATTTACAGAACAATGAGTTTTTCCGTAGTCTGGAGAGGACCTCTGCCACATGTTGGTGATGAGAAGGCAGGTCCTGTGAGAAGATCAATATGTCGTCCAGGTAGACAACGACACATACATATAATAAGTCCCGAAAGATCTCATTGATGAAACCCTGGAAAACAGCGGGGGCATTACACAGCCCGAAGGGCATTACTAAATATTCGTAATGCCCATCTCTGGTGTTAAACGCGGTCTTCCATTCGTCACCGGAACGGATTCTAATTAAATTGTAGGCACCACGAAGATCCAACTTAGTAAATATCCGAGCTCCCTTGATGCGATCAAATAGCTCAGTGATCAGCGGAATGGGATACCGATTCTTGATAGTAATGGCGTTGAGTCCACGAAAATCTATACAAGGGCGTAATGATCCATCCTTCTTTTTGACGAAGAAGAACCCAGCTCCAGCGGGAGAGGTGGAAGGTCGAATGAACCCACGCTGGAGATTCTCCTGTATGTACTCAGATGTGGCTTGAGTTTCAGGTAACGAGAGAGGATAGACCCGACCCCTGGGAGGAGTCTTGCCAGGTAGAAGGTCGATCGGACAATCCCAAGAACGATGAGGAGGAAGACGTTCAGACTGAGCTTTATCAAACACATCGGCAAATGAAGCATACTGAGGAGGGAGTCCCGGGGAGGAAGATGAGATGGAAGATTGCTGTACTTTAAGAGGAATAACTTGAGAAAGACAACGATGGTGACATTCAGACCCCCAAGACGTAACTTGAGGGGTGCGCCAGTCAATCTGGGGAGAGTGGCACTGAAGCCATGGAAGGCCTAAGACAATCGGACTTGTCGTAACTGGAAGAATTAAAAACGAAATTTCTTCATGGTGTAGTACACCAATCTGAAGAGTTACTGGAGACGTACTCTGGGTGATGAGACCATTGATGAGACGTGATCCATCTATAGCCGTCACAGTAATGGGTGTTTTTAAAGTGATCACTGGTAGGGACCATTGATTCACTAGTGATTTAGAAATGAAATTTCCTGCTGCTCCGGAATCAATCAATGCCTGTGACTCAAAGGATTTGGTAGCAAAGGAAATCGTAACATCAAAAGCGCAGACTTTAGATTTCATAGACAATGGAGAGGACTCCAGGGACCCTAACTTCACCTCTCCAGAACTAGTTAGGGCCTGGCATTTCCCGATCTCTTAGGGCAAGAGCTGAGCATATGCGTGGAATCAGCACAATAGATACAGAGTCTATTCTTTACTCTTCGTTTCCTCTCCTCTGAAGATAATTTGGAACGTCCTATCTCCATGGGAATCGCAGAGGATGGAGCTGGACGAAATTGAGGGTTTGAACGAAGAGGTGCTTTGACAGCCGTTGTTTTCTCAGACTCTCTTTCACGAAATCTCATATCTACACGATGGCAAAGAGAGATCAAATCTTCTAGTGACGAAGGAAGCTCTTGGGTAGTCAGTGCATCCTTAATTTTATCGGAGAGCCCCTGCCAGAAGGCGGCAACTAATGCTTCAGTGTTCCACTGAAGTTCAGAGGCTAAGATCCTAAATTGAATGACATACTGTCCTACTGTATGGGAGCCTTGTCGCAAACGAAGAATGCTGGAAGCAGCGGAGGTCACACGACCTGGTTCATCGAACACACTTCGGAACGTGGAAATGAATTTGGCACTATCTTGTAGAATTGGATCGTTTCTCTCCCACAGAGGGGAGGCCCAAGCCAGGGCTTGTCCAGAAAACAATGAGATAAGATAGGCCACTCTGGAACGATGGGTAGAAAAATTTTGAGGTTGGAGTTCAAAATGGACTGAACATTGGTTAAGGAAACCTCTACAAGTTTTGGGGTCCCCGTCATATTTTGACGGAGTAGGCAGGTGAAGCGTAGGAACTGTAGACACCTGGGATGGCACTGGGGAAACGGAGGAAAGCACAGGAGCTTCAATATTAGCTGTAACAGTCTGTCCAGATGTTCCTTGGGAGGTTAATGATTGGTAACATTGAAGTAACAGCTGTTGGCGAGCATCCTGTTGCTCCACACGGCTGACCAGATGCTGCAGCATCTCTTTAGCGGTAGGTTCCGTATCTGGGTCTGTCATGGCCTGATCTTACTGTCACGGGCACTAGGAGTCTTTACCCAGGGATCACCAGGTGATAGGCTTACCAGAGCAGTATAGGTGGTAATATGGTACTCTGGTAGCAGGGTGATCACGGAACAGGAAATAGCAGATGATGAGATGCTCAGGAAAGTCTATGACTAGCAGCACTGGCAATATGGAGGTAGTAATACACGAGGAACTGTATGGACAAAGGACACGTGAAGGTAGTCAGTGGTCTGCGGTAGCAAGTTGTACCACTGCTATAGTGAGGAGGAATGTCCAACAGAAACGAGGAGGTGATGAGAGTCAGCAGTCTGCGGATAGCAAGTTGTACCGCTGTCTGAGTGAAGGAATAGAATCCAAGTGGAGGTATCCGGGGAGTCAGTGGTCTGCGTTAGCAAGTTGTACCACTGCTATGTGAGAGGATACTGGAACAGGTGAAACTGGAAACAGGGGTCAGTGGTCTGCCACTAGCAAGTTGTACCACTGAATATATATATGTGAGGAGGTGCACGGGGAGAGACTGCAACACAATATATACACGGGCACCTTGACTTTGATCCACAGTAATATGCACAATATAAATGTATATATGACTGAACAACACTGCCAATATAGAAAGTCTCTTGAAGTAATCCAGCACGAGATAACACAGTCAATGGTGGCAATAGACTCAGCGGATAGCAAACTCCAGAGGAGAACCAACACAGTCCAGCAAGGTATGCAATACACAGCACAGTCAATGAGAAGTATGCATACCGTGGTTCAGGAGAAGGCAGTCAGACAGGAGTGCAGAGATACCTGAACGGCAGGAGGCCGGCAGGATGCAAAGTCCCTGGATGGGTGAAGCGGTGATCTAGTAGGTGCAGCGCACAGGTAGGTAGACCAGCAGGGAACCCAGGAAAGCGTGGAGAGCGGATCAGCAGTAGATGGATGAGTAGCGCTGAGGAGTAGCAGCAGCGGGTCTCTGCGGGAACACGGAGGTAGCCAATAGCAACCAGCAGGTGCAGTAACGATGGGACACGGGAGAGCAGAGTTGAACTGGAACTGTTGATCACGGAGAGTAGCGGGTAGCAATAGTGGCAGCAGACTCAAGGAAACACGGGAGAGTTGACAAGGACTGAAGACTGAAGCGCACAGAGGCAGCGGATAGGAATCAGCCAACAGTCACGATGAAACACAGACGGGTTGCAGGTTGAAGACTGTAGTGCACGGAGGCAGCGGATAGGAATCAGCTAGCAGTCACGATGATGAAACACAGACGAGTTGCAGGTTGAAGACTGTAGTGCACGGAGGCAGCGGATAGGAATCAGCTAGCAGTCACAATCATGAACAGGTGAGTGGATGTGAATGAAGGACTGTAGTGCACGGAGGCAGCGGATAGGCATCAGCTAACAGTCCCAATGATACATGGTAGAGTTGAAGTGGTTAGCAGACTGTAGTGCACGGAGGCAGCGGATAGGAATCAGCTCACAGTCACGATGATACAGTAGATGGTAGAAGTGGTATGGGAACCACAGTAGTAGAAGTGGTTTGGAAACCACAGGGGTAGAAGTGGTTTGGAAACCACAGGAATCAGCTGGGCTGAATAAACGAGGAAACACAGGAACACCTTTCAGAGACTCATGGGGAATGAGACTCCAAGATCAGGCAACGTGGTGTTGACCACAGGTGCTTAATATAGGGAGGTTGCCTGATCTGCCAATTAAGTTAAAGGAACATACACTGGAGGTATAGAAAGGGCTGCGCATGCGCAGTCCCTCAGGATGGAGGACGGCCACGGTTCCTAAATGTCCGGGAAGAAGCACTCACAGTCCGGTGAGTGACAGTATATCAATAAAATTGAATTTTATTTTATATTTACACTCATCCATTGTCTCTGAGTGCCCCTTAGTCACCTGCTTTCCTTTCCTTTGATATTCTACTACATTTTAGGTGTATTGGGTGCACCGCTCAGGATGTTTTGTGCCACAATTCAATCATCCTGATTGATAGGCTACAATATTTAGAGCCTATTATTAGATTATGGTATGAGATTCACCTAGTGCGGATATTTTTCTTTTCTATAAATTATTCTGATCCTGTCTGGATATATATTTTTGCTTGTGACCCTGACTTTAGTATATCACTGCCTGGACTGACCCTTTGCTCGTTATTTGACTCTGCCTTTTCGTCTGTGAGATCACCTCCCAACCGCAGGATTGTGGTGCCTTCTATCCTCTCCATCGGACCTGTGTCAGCAGTGATTCACAGTTCAGATTTTCAGCTCGATCTTGCTCCGGCACCTTCCTTTGCACTGTGTTGCTCTCGAGCTCCATTTCTACACAGGCCACAGCTGGTACTACACCATCCACTACTCTACACTGCCATTTTGTAATACTGGTGGAGGTTGGTCCTGTTGCAAACTCTGCATACTTGCTAAACCTGGTCCAGGTGCATCTTGCATCCTAGTTGCTATCTCAGCTCACCATCCCACTGCTAAGTTCTCTGTGCTGCCCACCTAACTGAGCTAAGTTACTACTACTCTAGTTTAAGTCCTGGGGAAACTCGAGGACCGGCAAACATATCTGGTTCTATGGGAAATGGGGATGCTAAAGGTGAAACTCTTGTCAACAACAGGTTCTGGTAACTTAACTCGTAAGGTGATTTGTGACACTACAAACCTAGAGTGGGAGAAAGGGTGCCCCACGGGTTATGAACTTCAGTTGCATGGGCCAGAACCCTGCTCTCACCACAATTATATTTTTGTTTTAAATGTGTTATAGGGATGTAAATGGCATATTTACAGGGACATTCCTAGCTTTTTAGGAAGGATCTCTCCCACAAAAGGACTTGCTTTTTCTAGGATCTCAGATTTGCTGGAGATCAAGTGTAAAACAGTTTGCATTGTGTATCTTGTGTGAAACCTCTCTGCACATGCCCAGAAAGTGGGCACATGCACATTGTAGCAAGAGGCGGGGGGGAAGGGGGGGGGGGGCGTTCCAACGTTGGCCAAGTACAGTAAAGGCGTGTTTATGCAAATACGGCTCATACAGACTTGCCTAAATACGCATATACTGGTTAGGATGCTTATCTTTTGTAACTTCTGACAACTCGTTGGAAACTAGGCACGTATGCTGCTGAAGTGGAGGTAGACGCATCTCGTGATGTTTTGGCTCTGCATATGGGCCATTCTATTTTACACTATAACAGCTGTTTTGAAATCTCCCACTGCCTGCCTGTAACCATTCCTGATGCTGCCTGGATAGACCTTTTTGCTTGTGACCCTGACTGTGTATGTTGCTGCCTGGACAAACCCGTTGGCTGTTATTTGATTAATCATTTATTCACTGACTTGAGCCAGACAGGAGATTTGAAATTGCTGTTCAAGTGGAAGGTGCGGCTCTGGTGAGTTACAGGGCCCCCTGTATAATTAACAAGTAATTTTATTTTTTTAAATAAATAAAAATGAATTTAAGGCTCCTTTAAAGTGTGCTTGACTCACTGTTCATATCAAAGTGAACCAGTATTCTGACTTTAGGTAATGGGTGAAGAGTAGCAGGTTAAATTAAGAAGAGGTTGTAAAAAAACAAAAAACAAAATATGAAATGAGTGGCTGATAATTAAGTACTTTTACCTGCACTGCTGAAAAAAATATTAATTCAAGATCCACTTTAATGAATGTCATTTTTTCATTTTGCAATTTCCTATTGTAATAATTCATCATCATCTTCTATTTATATAGCTCCACTAATTCCCCAGCGCTGTACAGAGAACTCCCATCAGTCCCTGCCCCATTGGAGCTCAGAGTCTAAATTCCCTAACATACATACACACAGACAGACTAGGGCCAATTTGATCGGAGCCAATTAACCTACCAGTATACTTTTGAACTGTGGGAGGAAACCGTAGCACCCGGAGTAAACCCATGCAAACAGAGGGAGCACATGCAAACTCCACACAGATAAGACCATGGTCGAGAATTGAACTGATGACCTCAGTGCTGTGAGACAGAAGTGCAAACAACTAGCCACCATGCTGCCTGAATAATTGAATTTTATCTTACATGAGTTTTTTATATTTAATTCAAAACATTACAAAGTCATACATTGCAGTTTGCTTATTTTCAGAGATAATTCTGGTGTAGACCATACTTGCCAATTTTGTACACCTCCTCTCAGAGGGGATGTGCAGTGTGTGAACAAAAGGGGGAGGGACACAGTGAATTATGTCATTTTGGCCCCCGGGATACAATGACTCAAAAGCTCCCATCCTGCCCACATCACTAGGAAGTGAGCAGGATGCAGGAGAATGGCCTGCTCTCCCAGGAGTCCAGGAGACCTACCCAGAATTCTGGAGTCTCCTGGGCATTCCGGGAGAGTGGACAAGTATAGTGGAGGCCATTGAAACATTTGCTCAGGAATAAAGACCATTTTCATAGATAATAAGGATAATAACTGCAAAGGGTTCACATATAATTGTACTACCAGTAATCAGCAAAACCAAGTTAGTCTATAAGTTTTATGGAATTATATCTCCACCTACTGGTTATATTCACAACTAATCTATGGGATGTTTTCCACATATAAAACAAACTGTAGTAGCCTATTAACTGACAGAATACAGAAATATAAACATAGAAAACTGTAGCATTAACCAGTACTTAGTTATTAAAATGCGTAGCAAATATAAAATATAAGTTTCTGCAAAAAAGTCATATTTATATTAATCTCTATTCTCATGAGGGATGAAAATGTATAAATCTTTTTAAATAAAGTTACTGAAGCTGGCATCCTGGGCCCCAACCAGCGATGAGAAGATGTGTCATAGGTTTGGGGACCATTTGGCCTATGTGCCTATAGTTTCAAAGCAAATGTTGACTGACATACCTGCTTACCTAAATGACTAATGATGCAATTTCCTCCTCCAATGCAGAAACAGAGTGAAAGACAGGACCTGCTTTGTTGATGGCAATGGCATAGTGGAAAGTTAAATAATAGTATATTTACAAACACCAACTATACATTTTTAAGGGAGCAGGAAAGGGTGAAATGAGGATCTTTATAAAGATCCCATGCAAACATCCGATAAGCCATAACAGCACAGGCAGATATCCGTGCCCCAGTAAGTCCTGTGTACAGGGCTGCCTCTCCCAGGTACTCTGTAGCTCTGTGAATCTGCTCCACCAATGGGAACAATTCAGACCACAGCATGCCGGCTAACAAGCCGTCAGAAAGCTGCTTGGACCAGTGTTCTACTGCCTTGGTCAACCAAGCAGAGGTCAAAGTGGGCCTTAAGGAGGCTCTTGACGACCACAAAAATGGGCTTAATTATGCCCTTGACCTTACAGGACACACTATCCTTAAGTGTGGTTGCACTAGGAATTTGGATGATAGCTGTTTTAGACAACCGCGGTACAGGTGTGTCCCATTTACCAATATTCTCAGAGGGAAAAGATAATAGGACCATCACCTACAGGACACCTGCAACTTCCAGCGAGTTCCAAGGCTCACGCAACAAATCATTCAGCTGGAAGAAGTAAAAAAAAAAAAAGTGTGCTTTTTAGCCTTCACTTAAACAGAGAAGGTTCTGCAGCCTCAGGGAGGTCTAACACCTGGTGCACAGCCTGTATCAGCTCCTCCAACTCCTGACAGTCAGAGGTCACTTCCTCTCCAGAGAAGGAGTGCTCCATGTGTGATCCAACAAGCACTTTGCCTCCTCCTCCATGACAGGGGTCACAGCCTCGTCTCCACCCTTGGTGTCAGTAAGTCTAGGGCGGAAGATTTATCTTCAAATCTACCACCTAAAAATACTCCCAGGGACCCGGCCTCAGGGTCTGGCTCTCCCTGCTGGCCGAATTTGGCTCCGGTGTCAAAGCAGTCAGATCCCAGGGCAGCATCACCCAGGCTTTAGTTTCTGGAGCCCTCTGAGCTCCAGTATGGCTCTTTGCATGCTGAAGCGCCTCCAGGATTCATTTGAATCCAGGAGGCGCTGCTGCAAGTCCCCTCCGGCAGCCAAGGAGCTGCAGCTACTGGCGGGGTTCACATTCAGAAAGCCTCTGGCTCCCACATCCTCCAGGGACTGCTCTCAAACATCTTCTCCAAAGAGGATGAAGCAAAAACCAGGCTCTATACTAAAGTCTCAAGAACTCTGACCCAAGCTAGTTATTTTGAGACTGCCGCCATAGGACCCTCAGGACCTTGGCCGGCATTACAGGACCCGAACCAGCCAGACTTTCTGAAGAGTCGAAGGGAACCTGGGAAAGAACCCTCCCCATAGAGTTGGCTAGTGACCTAGCCCAGGCAGGTTCCGCCATGTCAGAATCAGAGCCCCAGGCACACACAGCACCCGAGCTTCAGTCTGGCAAGCTGCGCAAAAAGTGTCCGCTTATGGTGGCCCAGAAGGCAATTTATCGTTGTAGTCGGCATAGGTAAACTCAATCATAGAAATTACCCCAACTGTAGCCCTCGAGTATCTTCTCCTATCCGACATAATAGACACAGATAGAAGAAAAAAATAGAAAACAGAAGCAGCACGCAATCAGAAAAAAAGAAAGTGAGTCTGCAAGAGAGCTCTAGATCCCAATAAATCTAAGGGAATAACCACTTAGAAAATCAACCCCAAAACCTGATACCTAACTCATGGGAGGACAGAGGCTGGGAGTGCTGGAGCTCCAAGATAGCTTATATGTCAGTGTTTGCACACAAGAAGTGAGAGACCACCCGGGAGGAAGTGCAGGGAAAGGGAAGGAACACCACCCCCCCAGGGCCCAAATCTGGATTGGACAGCCCCCTCCACCAATCCAGTGTGGGCATACATATACCCAGTAACCCCAACATGACCCTGCCCCCTTAAGGAAACATGAAGCTTGAAGCCAGACATTCCTGGGCCCCACCATAATGTGCTGGGGGAGATTAACACGCACCATCCTGCCGTCCTTCAGAGCGCTGTAAAGAAGTGACTGCCATTCCTGCAGTCACTGCCTGGGAACCTTGGGTACAGCATGCGGTAACTATGGCTGGATCCTGCGGAGGAATCTAGTGTTGGGATTGGGTAGGCAGCAGTGGAACTGCCCCTTGGTACCTCCGAGCCCCCACTGTGCACAGCGCACAGTGGGAGATCGGAGGTGGCTCTAGAACCAGTAAAATAAACAAATAAGGAGACAAATAAAAGAAGAAACTAAATAAAGTAAAACAAGCTTCAAAGCACTTAATATAATAATAAAAAACATGCGCTGCCCCATTGGGCTCATAATCTAAACTGAAGGCTGAAAAGTAGAGGGGAAGCAGCATTACTGAACTTCTAAGATGTTTAAAAATGTCCTCATAACTAGCCCCTATACTATACCCCTAATTTCCCAAAGTCCCCCAAAGGATGCCGAGAAATAACAACATTTAAAGTTATGGAATAAATGAAAAGACTATAATGACACCTAAAAAACTGCCTAGAAAACTGAATGCATTGTTTTTGAAGATTGAAAATGGGGTTCTATTTTTGTGAGAAAAGCGAGACAAATCTTTTATGTACTGAGCACTATTATACCCATGACTTTTAATGGCAATAACATCTGACTAGGTCCAGTATTGTTAAAAAACAAAACCACAACATTTATGGCAATAATGGTCTCTGTATACTATTATCTCATTTGATGTTAAGGCTCTTCTCCTCTTTCGCATAAAGGGTTTATCTTTTCATTTTGAAATAAGAGAGGGGTAAAAATTGTGGCAGTGGGGGGCATGTGAGGGAAAACCCGGTGGGCAGTGGTGGCATGAGAGACACAGGATTGTGGGCAGGGGGGCCTGTAAGGGAGGAAAAAAGCAAGCATGGGAATATCAGAGAAAAGCAGGTGAGTGTCAGAGTATTGGCAGTTGAGGAGGAGATGTGTGGGGAAGAGGATTCTCCCTTATATGCCCCCTCTGCCCATATACTTTGTAAAGCAGCTTTACTCACACATGTCCCTTCTGCCCAAATGCTTTACTCACACATGCCCCCTCCCATCACATTACATTACATTACCCCTGCTCCTTCCTTTTTTCTCCACCAGTGACTTCCAACTACACAGAAACAGGACGATTTGCAGCAGCTTCCTGCACTGTGTGTCATGTGACTGCTGCAGCCACATGACCTGGTGATGTCATGTGACTGCTGCAGCCACGTGACCTGGTGATGTCACAGTGACGTGTGAAGATACCTTAGCTGAAGGGGATCTAGCCATTCTCGGTTCCTTGTAGCACGTTGTTGTGACAGCTGTAGGGAGCTCCTAAGAGTCTTGAAACCCGTGTTGTGTTCTGTGTAGCTGAATGTACGATACAAGTGTGTGATGGGGAAGTAAACCTCCTCTTACAGACAGGTATTTTCCTTTTATGGCACTTTCAAACCACATACTTAATCTCTTTAGCACCACCTTTGCTGTAATGCTAGTTTTTCCAGTTATGATGTTCTAAAGAGGGAGCACTATATTTACCTCACTGCTACATAAAGTACATGAGTTACAGCCCATCCCCACTGTTTACTTTTCATCCTGTAATTATTTCATCGTATGTCTGGGAGAGATGGGAAGGTAATGTCACTGAAAGGACGTAGTGAGTTTTAAACAAACGGGCACTTTTAATTAAAAAAAACCTCAATATAATGTTAGAGATCAGATAAACACTTGTAATACTTCATTAATGAGCCTCTGTTGGGAGGTCAAATACTGATAAATTTAACTTAAATCTGCTCTATACCTTTTGTTTACTTGCTATATTTTGTTATTCTCTATGCAAAATTGACATTTTAATTTATTTAACGCATTGTTTTATAGGATTAAAGCACAAGACTGCTTTGCATGGAAGATTTACTGCTACATCACAATGGACTCTGTGTCATTAAATCCCATAATGGAATGCAACAAATGCACTGTACAGCCCAGTAGTAGAGACAGTCTGTCTTCATGCAATTCAAATGCTAATACAGATTTGGCTAAAGCCGAGAATGGATCTTTTGATGATGACAGTAAAGAACCTGATGTTATGTCAAAAAGACAGATGAAGAAAATTATTAAACAAAAGCAGTGGGAAGACCAAAGAGAGCTTAGAAAGTATGTGTGGAATGACCTTGTTATTGTTACTGAACAATTATTTGTATAGGCAATATGAATACCCTCCTTATATGAGACAAGTGGATTGTAATGTTGCCTTAACTTATTGTTTTACTGAAACTAAAAGGTAAAGCTTCATACAAGAAGTATTGTATAAAAGGCAATGTTCTCCTGTACCTTGACTTCCCACTACAGCTGTGTCATTTTAAGGGAAGTTTAGGAGCAGAGCATTGTGTATTAAGTGGAAGTGTTATTAGCAAACTTTAGACGCTTGGGGGCACATTTATCAATCTCTAATAAAGTGAAAAATAGTTTTCAATCCTTATCGCATTGAAAATAATTATTTCTAAAATTTATGAAAAACGCAACACAGAAACAGCAGTTCCGATAAACTGCTGTTTCTGTGATTAAAAAAAAACCCCCATACTTACCTCGCCTCTTTGGAATGCGTTGTCTCCGGATCTCCTTGTCCTCTTATTTTTTGTTGATACTGAAATTGCGCATGTGCAGTTCGAAGAACATCTCTGCTCTGTCTCTGCAACTATGCACCTTTCTTAAATATGAGTAACACTCCAACTTGCGTTGGAGTTCCAGAAACATAGAGAGAGAGTGCAGTAACACCACTTCATAAATATGCCCGATGGTAACTATACACGAGCAGATCTGGCCACTCTACCCAAATGTCTGGTTCTGTGTCTCATTTTGCCACACCCATTTGAGTCCAAGGGCTAGATTTACTAAACTGCGGGTTTGTAAAAGTGGAGATGTTGCCTATAGCAACCAATCAGATTCTAGCTGTCATTTATTTAGAGCACTCTACAAAATGAAAGCTAGAATCTGATTGGTTGCTATAGGCAACATCTCCACTTTTGCAAACCCGCAGTTTAGTAAATATACCCCCAAGTCTTAAGACTTGGCTCTGTACAGGGTATATTTATTAAACTGGGCTTAAAAAAGTGGAGATGTTGCCTATAGCAACCAATCACATTCTAGCTGTCATTTTGTAGAATGTACTAAAGAAATGATAACTAGAATCTGATTGGTTTCTATAGGCAACATCTCCACTTTTTCAAACCTGCAGTTTAGCAAATATACACCTAGGACTTTCTTCATGTGGTTGGATGATGAAACCACACATGGTCAGATACAGTCATCATCTATTTATATTTATCAGCCATCCCATGAAAAATCTCAATCATAGATATTGTTTTGTGCATATAGGCTTTAATTTGTTAATTTGTAATGAGTTACGTCTAAAACTACCTATTGTCCAACAGAATCTAAGCATTTATGCACACCTTTTGCTTGTCGATCAAAATTATTAATCCTTACTATTTTACTTTTGTATTTTTGGTCTCTTAAATATATCATACCACTATAACACTAGGTTTATTAAGATACTGTTGTATCTCCTTTTTAATGAGAAAGATAACAATAATTAAATTTTACAAGCATCTGCATGCCCTTTAGTGTGGGTCAAACTGTGCCACAGTAAAGAAGTGGGTAGATGCAGCTAAATGTATGGAACTGATTAAAAAAAAAATGCAGATTTTCTGGCTATATAAGTTTCAGGAGAATAATTTGATTAGTGGTATATTTTTACTTTTATTTTTGTTATAGACAGAAGCGAAAAGAGAAGAGGCAAAAAAGAAAGCTGGTGCGCCAGGCCCAATTAGAACAAAATGCAGACGGCAATATCAATAAAAGAGTGCGCGTAGAGATCCAGCCAAGTACAGTCCGTCTCATAATAGACTGCAGCTTTGATAATTTGATGGCATTAAGGGTAAGTTGTTTCCTTTTTTGTTGTATGCCGTTTTCACAATTTTGGATAAATTGTAATTTATGGTGTTGTTTCTCTCTAGGACGTGAAAAAGTTAAACAAGCAGATTAGAAGGTGCTATGCAGAAAATCGCAGAGCAACACATCCTGTTCAGGTAAGTTGAACATGTGACTTTAAATGTTGAAAATAGCAAAACTAGCCAACGAATTGTGAATTTGTTGTGATATCTTTCTTCTGAGGCATACCTGTTGCACTGATTATATCTTCACATGTTGCATATGGGTCACAGAGTCTCTTCTTCTCTTCTACATCATGAATTATATTGCATAATCCTGCCAACTCTACTACCTGGCATCTTTGTTTTAATTAATTCTAGCTTTATCTAACAAGCCATGGTGGTCAGCTGAAAAGTAACATGGATGAATATGACAAAGGGTGGATCAATTGGAAGGTAAGTATACATAAAAAGACAATGCACGTTTTAAAAAGAGGTTTATTATCTGTTGATTTAATGTTGCACTGTTCTGAAGGTCAGTCCCCTGTCCCTCCCTTTTTCCTCCCCCTTCTCACAACCTATTTCTGAAGTTTATATCTGCTTTTAGAAGACTCCACTGTATGGAGAGTCTGCTTGTTCTGACTTTATTGATGATACTTATGTTGTTTCTATGCAGTTGTTTTGTCTCGTATCTTTTCTTCAGTAAAAACGGATTATACAAAAAATGGGGAATTTTCATAAGTTTAAATAAGACTTACCTTTTTACCTGTTTGTAATGAGATTACTAAAAACATTCTGCTAATGAAAAGGTGTAAGGTTGCTAGCAATAGTTTCTGCACCTGTATAGCCTGTAACAATATTGCACTATCACAAGGGTTAGTTCAGGTGAATTAGTTAATTGGTGGAGGAATATTGTCTTGATTCTTATACCTGTCCATGAACATGTCTGTTAATTTGATTTTTGTTTTTTTCCAGGATATCCATATTAAATCTGAGCATTACAAAGATCTTATGAAAACTGAAGACTTGGTTTACCTCACATCTGATTCCCCTGAAGTCCTGCATGAGCTAGATGAAACTAAAGCTTACATTATTGGTGGCTTGGTAGATCACAATCATCACAAGGTAAACAGTGTTTTTTTCATAATCACTGTAGGATAAAGATTAGCTTGTTGTGTGCTACATACATGTTTTATGTGGCATTTGACTTGAGCTGGGCCAATCAGACGATATACTACTAATTGGCCAGATATCTGTTAGTGTGTATACTGATGGTCCAAAGTCGTCCCAAGTGCCGATCATCGCTTTTTCTGGTTGGTCGTACTGGTTTGATTTCTGTCGTTTAGCAGCTAGTGAACTGTCATCAGCTGCTGACAGTTCATTGTAAATCTGCACTATCTGCGTCCTGAGTGAAGCAGAACGGAGACAGCTAAAGCACACGGTCAGCGTTATACAGATAGTGAGAAATGCCAGCCCATTCATTCATTCATTCTGCTGCAGCACAAGTCTTTGATGTACGCTTCACTAGGTTAGCTAAATAAACGAAGAGTGGTCTTTAAGGGCAGAGCTGACACTGTAGGACATTTGCATGCTTCAGTTCCTCGCCATAACATCTTCCAGGCTGACGGTGACGGGCTGTAAATCTGAAGGTAAATCGTGTGTAGTGTGTACACATGAATCGGCATGCTGATCGTGACTTTTTTTTTTTTTGTCTGTCGTTAATAAATCGCTAATCGTTAGCATTTCATGTACTGTGTACCCAGCTTTAGTGTTCAAGTTAGACAGTGGATGAAGTATGATTTCCCCCATAACATCACCAAGGCTCTTGTCAAATGCACCTCCATAGTAAGCAGAGTTCATACATTCATCTTGTTCTGTCCATCCTCTTCATGTAAAGTGGCAATGACCATCTTTGTTTTTAAATTAATAGAATGTTGCTGAGTCTGACTCCTACCTTGTTTTGTATATATGGCTGCAACTGTTGGTAGGCCAGAAATGCCGGTTACTATAGAGGCAAATAAGGAAAGAGAAATAACTGAAAAAGTAAGCATTCCTGGAACAAATTGCGGATTTGTATATCTTAAATCAGAAAAGGTTAATTCATAGTAACAAGTGTAGATTAAAAGAGTACTACAATGGCACATTATAATGTCTAGTATAAAATGAAACTGTATTTTAAAATGATTTCTGTTAGAGGGGAAAAACTCAGAATATTTTTGTTATCTCACAGAGGGGCCTATTTATTAAAGGTTTCCCCCCTGTAAAATCCCCGAAAACTGTTGTTTTAATTAAACACTAAATTGGTATTTATGATCGTAGCATCTGCTTTGCATCTCCTATCGTTTTACTGAGCACTCCCCATAACAATGTATGGGGAGTGCTCAGTAACGCTATTTAACAATAAATGTAATTGACTTTTCAAACATGTTAATGTACGCCAGCTGAAGCTGGCGTACATTATCATTAATGAAAGGTTTGTTATGTGCGTATTGTCGCTAACCAATAACGATTGTCGAACCTCGATTTGTGTTTCCAACGCACAAAGATTTAGTCGCAAAAAGTAGCATGATATATTCAAGCGAAGTGATAATAAGTACAGCCGTTACTTATCGCAGGCGCTCTGGATCCAGTGCAGTCATTCAATCCTGAAGTCTGGGGACAAGATGTCTGAACACTAGATGAGAAGCTGCTGCTTATATGCACACAGGAATACAGTAAAACAATGAAGTTGGTATAGCTTGCTTCAATTGGTCCAGGTTTCAGGAAGGTCCAAGGGGTTGTCAATCATTGGCTAGTTCATCCTAAAGAATCCAAAGGAGGGGGTCATCTCTCCAGGGGGTATGCTCTGCTCTTCCTACCAAGATTCCTTAGTCTTAAGTAGTTCATAATTCCCTATCATTCATAACTTGCGTATGCGCTCTGCGATTCCTTCGCAGAGTGAACCGAACAGTAACAAATGTTTATTATGATACCACACATGATATGATTCCTTCAACCTGTTCCATATATTTCACTAATATGCATATAACTTATAATATAAAACATAAATACTACTATATTTCGACATTAAATGACTATGTGTTGCAACTACCATTAATGTGTACTATTTTACAAGTGAGTGTGTTTGTGTGAATGTATGTAAAAGACTAAATACTGTTGTTGCCACGTGTTGTGGCTGCGTACGCCCTTTTACGCTGTAACGTGCCCTTTTACGCTGTAGCGTACCGTACGCATTTTTTTCAGACAAAGACAACCAAGTTTGCTCGATTTTAATTGAAATGACTTTATCCAATTTGCTGACTTCGACAGCTCCACCCTTTGATTGTGCAACAAACTATCACCCAATCACCGTTTCAAGTTCAGGATTATACAATACTTCTTCACAGACCATGATCTCGGTATCTGGTACCACCCTTTCAGTCTCTTTCTCAGTGTTACTCCTAGGAGACCATTTTCCACACTTCAACACAGTAGGAACACATTTGACACACAAACCAATCGCTAAGATGACACCCAGTATAAGGAGAATGAGCTTACCTACACTAGCAACCATTTCCTGTACCCACTCCCCCAGACCGGAGAACCATTTCACAGGGTTCAACCACGAGAACCAACCTGCCACCTTTTCCCCAACCTCATATAACGAAGAATTATGGTTCTTTCGGAATTCCCATTTCAGTTTCAAAATTTCATTCATCTTCCGGTCTATAACCTTTTTCGGGTCATCCGTATTATTGGTGATGTACATGCAACATTTGACACCGAACTGGGTGGCCAGTGTCACACAGTACCCACCAGTAATAGAGGTGAGATAATTTAGTACCAGTATATGTTGCACCAACTCCTTCTTGTACGCTTGTAGCTCCCTTCCAGTATACCTGAAAGTGTCATCATACATCTCGGTGATATTATCTATTAATTTAGCTAGGTCTTGGATATATTTAAAGTTTAATGTTCCCCGAGTGGTCCTGGTGAGATCTAGAGCAACCATAACTTGAAAACCAGCAGTTTCACTAATCAATTTTGTAGCTATGGGTTCCTCACCAGGAATCATATTTCTCTTGCCACGGTGTTCATACTGTGTGTGTATGTATGGTGGTGATGTAGTCTTGTGAATACCAACCATTTCTTCATGAGTAATAGTCATGATTTCAGGAACCAGTTTAGCTAAGAAGCACAAGCCCTTGGAACTCGGAGTCACCCAGGAATAAGCTTTTCTTCCACAAACAAAATACACATCATCAGGGAGAACATAAGGAACAGTATGCCCATTAATTATATCACACAGAATTTTGATAAAACTACCCATGCCCAGTGTCTTCATTTGCTCGAGACACGTGTCCGCATGGATGACATTTTTACAATTATCTATAGAGACTTTTCCAATGGATACCTTCTTATGTTTGGTTATACGCCCTAGTTTGTGACTTCCATCAACATTCCTGCCTATTGGTGACCTTGTGAGTCTCCCTCTAAAATGAGTGTGGCGAGCCATTGTCTGATCTGATGGGTCAGCTTCCCAATTCTCCAGGCGTTTTGCATGAGAGATATTTAGACACAGCAAAGATCTGTCTATGGAGTATTGTCGAAGCGTCAGACTAGGGGACCTAGTGTTATTGTACCTCCCGTCTATGGGCCTCCCACCCCTCAATTCGAGTACTTCAGATATGTTTAGAGGGAATGGCAATAGTCCTATATTATGCTGCCCTTGCGGCACGTGAGAGCACACCCAACACTCGGTTTGGTTTAGCACCTTAGCCACCAGGGAGTGATAATCCTCCAAAGGATGCCCGCCTATATTCAGAGTACTGGGGGACTGGCATTGTTGGATGCATCTCTCTTCAACCAGGGAGTCGCAGAACTTGCAGATACAATACTCATCAGACAATAGCCCCTCACACTGCCTCCGAGTTCCTGAGCTAGCAGACCTTTTCATAACCCCTGGACCAAGCTTGATAATGGGCTGCTCTGAGTATTCTAATAACTTTTCCTCTGCCTCCATCTCATCCGTATCACTACCAGAACTCTCCTCCGTCCTCCATCCTCCTTCACAAAAATAGAATGTCCTAGAAAGAGTAAAAACAAGGAAAATCCTGGAACAAAAGAAAAACAAAAACCGCCACTCCATCGCTGGAAAGATAGTTCTGGGGCAACGTCTCTGGTTCAGGTGTCTCGACTGCAGGCTTTAGGTCTCCTGGAACAGACTCACAAGTGACAGATCTATGTCGTCGGTCTCAGTTTTGTCTTGCACTTTCTCCGGATTATGGACTCTCCTGCAGTGGGTGGAATGGACCCAAGTGTCTCTCTCTGCAACCTTCAGTGATGTAGTTACTGGTCAGCAGCACTTGGTACGGGCCTTCCCAACGGTCTGTTAAACAACCTGAACGTAAGAAATTGCGGATCATAACATAGTCTCCAGGTTCAACATCATGACAGTTCGTTTCTGGCATACCAGGTGACAGCATTTTTAGTTTTTGTTGTTGTTGCTTTAGCTGTCTACTCATTCTTATAAGATATTGTACAGTCACTTCATTATTACACTTCAAGTCGTCTTGTGGACTCGCGATCAAATGAGGTTGTCGTCCGAACAGTATCTCAAAGGGGGACAGATTAAGAGGAGGTCTAGGAGTGGTCCGAATGCTATGGAGGACCAATGGCAAAGCCTCTGGCCATGCCAACCCAGTTTCAGCCAAGCTTGTTCTTTATAGTACTATTTACTCTCTCCACCTTACCACTGGCTTGTGGTTGGTAAGGGGTGTGAAGTCTGCTACTGATTCCCATGAGTTTATACATATTTTGGAAGATATCACCAGTTAAATGGGTACCCCTATCACTTTCAATGATTCTAGGGATGCCGAACCTACATACAAAGTCTTGTACAATTTTCTTTGCAGTGAACACAGCAGTATTAGTGGCTGCCGGATATGCTTCTACCCAACCGGAAAACACATCAATACACACTAACACATACTTTAGATTCCTGCACGGTGGTAATTGGATATAGTCAATTTGTATTGCCTGAAAAGGTCCGTCTGTAGGAGGGACGTGGGATGGCTCAGTTGGAATAGTTTTCCCAACATTTTTCCTCAAACAAGTAAGACATGACATTCCCTTCTTACCAGCCTGAGAGGAAAATCCGGGAGCACACCAGTATGCTCTCACCAGTTTGCACATACCTTCTTTACCCAGGTGAGTCAGGCCGTGTGCTGCTTCAGCCAGGCTTCGATAGTACGTTCGGGGAGCTACCGGCTTACCCTGTCCATCCCTCTAGAGTCCTGAGGACTCTTGACCACATCCCTTTGCCTTCCAGACCGCCTTTTCCTGCAGGGAACACAAATCTTGCATTTCAATTAGTTTCTGCATGTCTAATGTCTGAAAATCCATCATAGTCTCGGTCGATACAGTCATAGGTTGCCCTGCTGCCCATTTAGCAGCTTCGTCTGCCCTGTTGTTGCCCAATGACACTGGGTCTTCTTCAAAGGTATGGGCTTTGCACTTTATGACGGCTACTGTTCTGGGTAACTGTATCGCTGTCAGAAGTCCTTTTATGTGTTGTGAGTGTGCCACTGGCGTACCTGCTGCTGTCGTAAAGTTTCTAAGACGCCAAAGGGCCCCAAAATCGTGCACTAACCCAAAGGCGTACCTAGAGTCAGTATACATATATTGGCTGATTTACCCTCTGCCAACTCACACGCTCTCCTTAATGCTACTAGTTCTGCCACCTGGGCTGAGTGAGGTGGACCAAGGGATTCAGCTTCTACCACATCCTGATCGTCTACAACAGCGTAACCAGTACATAGCTCTCCCGTCTGTCTGTCTATGACAACTCCCGTCTGTATAAAACGTAAAATCTAAATTTTTCTAAGGGGGGTGTCACGTATGTCGGGCCTTGCAGTAAAGGTCTGATTCAGGTGTTCCATACAGTCATGCGTGTCAGTATTCTTGCCTAACTCATCATCAACCAGGGTCTCCTCACCTCCCACCCTTTGTGTCTCTTGAGACACATACGGAAGGTATGTAGCTGGATTTAAGGTGCTACATCGTTTGATGGTGATGTTTGAGGGTGCCATCAGGGCTAGTTCCCACTTTGTGAATCTAGCTGAAGAAACGTGTCTGGTTTGGGCTGAATTTAACAGAGCTGATACAGCATGGGGTGTATAGACAGTTGAATTATGTCGTAATACTACGTCCTAGCTCTTACTTACCAGAAGAGCAGTTGCTGATACACTTCTAAAACATGTTGGGAGTGATCTTGCCACATTGTCCAATTGTGCACTGTAGTATGCTACCGGTCTGCTAGCGTCCCCATGTTTCTGTGCGAGGACACCTGCTGCACAACCATCAGCTTCCGTACAGTATAGCTCAAAAGGCTTTTCATAATCAGGTATTCCCAATGCAGGTGCTCTAGTCAGACTATCTTTAAGATTAAAGAACGCTTGCTCTGACTCTTCTGTGTGTACGACACGTTCTGGTTTTGAGGAAGAGACTAGCTCCTGCAGTGGTAATGCCAAAATAGAAAAACCTGGGATCCAGGATATACAGTATCCACACATCCCCAGGAAAGTACGAATCTGCTTCTGGCTCTGCGGCAGAGTCATGTGTTGTATGGCCTCAATCCTGTCGGTTGTCAGGTGTCTTAGCCCCTTAGTGAGGCAGTGTCCTAAGTATTTGACCTTAGTCTGACATGGCTGTAATTTGTCCTTTGCCATCTTGTGCCCTGTTTTCGAGAGATGGAGCAACAACAATTTAGTATCATGTAAACATGACATTAAAGAATCAGAGCACAGCAACAAATCGTCCACATATTGAATAAGAACAGACCCATTGTGGGGTTTAAAGGATTGCAAACAGTCATGTAAGGCTTGGGAGAAAATACTGGGGCTGTCAATGAACCCCTGGGGTAGTCTGGTCATGTGTATTGCACTCCCCGGTAGGAGAATGCAAGAAGGTATTGGCAGTCAGGGTGAAGAGGGACTGAGAAGAAAGCAGAACATAGATCAATGACTGTAAAGTGACTAGCAGACAGTGGAATCTGCATGAGGATGACAGCTGGATTCAGCACTACGGGGAATTGGCTCTCAACAACTTTATTAATTCCCCTTAAGTCCTGGACTAATCTATAGCCCCTCCCCCCATTCTTCTTCACAGGGAAAATGGGACTATTTGCTATATATAGCCTTTGCTATATAGCCTTTCAATAACAGGATATACCCCTAGTTCCACCTCCGGTTTTAATGGATACTGTGGGATTTTTGGAGCTATCCTACCACTTTTTAGATTGACCATGACAAGGGCTACGTTTGCCATCAGTCCAGTGTTCTGTCCATCTCTGGACCATAGTGAACCTGGTATTTCCAGCAACATCCCCTTTACTTGAGATGGACTGTGTTCTATAACAGTAGAGTGTAACATTAACCTTTGAGGGGTTTCCAATATGTCCTGCACCTCATGAGCGCCCTTCTCGGGTATATCTAGGAACACACCATCTGAAGTACAGTATATGACACATCCCATTTTACATAGCAAGTCTCTTCCCAGCAAGTTAGTAGGAGCTGCCGCAGCCAAGGGAAACGAATGCTTGGTATGCAGGGGCCCGATAGTAACTTCAGCGGGTTTAGTTAGAGGAAAATGTAACACTCTTCCCGTTACCCCCATAGCTGGAATAGTTTTACTGGTCACCTGTAGATTGAAAGGAGAAGTTATCACAGATCTGGCCGCCCCTGTATCTACAAGAAAAGTTTGTTTCCTACCAGCTATGTCAACTATCATTGTTGGTTCTTCTCTCTGACTCTTAGTTAACCTCACTGGCTGTAGATTACAGGTATGACCTGACCCCTAGCGCTGACTATCATTTTCCCGCGCAGCATTTGCTGCTGTAATATGCGCGGGTAGATGCGAGTCTTCTAATCCATGTGAATTCCTCCTTGGAGGATATCTACGTGACCCACCCCTCTGTGCATTGAATCTTTCCTTTTTACAATCTCTCATGTAATGTCCTTCCTCATTACAGTTGAAACACCTGATCACTTTAGGTTTCTTGTTATATGGGTTGTATGCTGGTGGTCGTGTATGCATCCCCTCTAGAGCCTGTATACTTACCGTCATTAACTTATCACTTTTCTCTTCCTTTTTTCTAAAAAGGTTTTTGTCATGCTCCACAGCAGACTCCCTAAGAGAATCTACTGTGATGCCTCTCCAATTAGGTAATGTGGTTTGTACATCTCGGCTATCCATTAATACTCCTACAGCTACCTCTCTGTGATGTGGGTCCTCACCTATGTTGGATATCCCAGTAAACCGTGTTATCGCTGCTATAGCTCTAGCAAAGTAATCTGAGGCTTTTTCACTATCCTTTTGTTTTATGGTGAAAATCTTACTCCAATTTTCTACTACTGGAAAATAGATGGCTAAGTGTTTGACAATTTGTTCTATATTTTCTTGGTTAATCTCATCAGTCAAGGTGTCATCTTCGTCCAACAAACAATCTTTAATAAATTTTTGTATGTCAGTATGGGGAGGAAGAGACGCCCTCAACACTACACGCCAATCCTTATTGGTTGGTTCGTGGGCATTCCCGAAGTCTTTAACAAATTTCTGACATTTAGCCAACTCCTTTCTAGGATCTGGGAATTCAGTCATAATGGAACGTAATTCTGATCTAGTCCAGGGACAATGCATTGTAACATTCTTTAAAGGGACTACACCATCCTTATCCGCCTTCCCATTGGGAACTGAAATTGTGCGGACTGGGTACGCACCCACTGGTTCACTGGTTTCAGAAGTCACTACCGCATCTGCTGTTTCAAGATTTAGAACGCTATCACTCCTAGTGATCACACTACTCTCACCTATCTCAGCCATTGCTCCTTTCCCATACTTGCGCTGAACCTCTAGCATATTAACAGCATGAGCAATGGCCGAAATCACAGTGGGTTCATCTTCATCTTCTGATACACTTGTTTTAAACTGGCTAAAAACAGGATACAACTTAGCAATTTCTCTTTTTCCAGTTTTAATAACGGCTGTACTTACCCCTCCCGCCACATAAGGTGGCGGGGGCGCGCTTACGCTGAGTTTGCCACGCTTCTCAACGCCTACTTCCGCTGTGCATTCGCTGCTCTGCCACGTGTTACTTTCCATTTGCCACAATTTTAAACAATCATTATGTCATTTTACAATACACAGTTGCGTATGCACCATATTTCTTACACATGAGAAATCTCGCTGAACCAATAGGCCCTTCCTTAGGCAGTACACTGGCCATCTCTAGCGTATGCTTAGCACCCATGTTGAACAACACCAATCTACACGGAACACAGACACACCGCAATGCTCTGTTCTTTCCACCCAACAATTTCAACCCTGTTGCTACAATCACCGCTAGAGATCTCTAATGCCCGGTGGACGTATTTCCATTAGCCGCGTCCACTCGCTTTTGCTCGCACCCGGCGAGGACCCCTAACACAGAAATATCACTGTGGGCCCCAAGGGCTATCAGCTCCTTGATACCCTGGCTCACCACAAAATCTGCTGAGTTTATTATCGCTGGGAGCGCAAGTTGATACAATCAAACCTACCTTTCCAGTATAATTCCTCCTAGCTGCTTTACCAAGTCGCACTAACGGTGCGGTTAGATCGCACTGCCTACCAATACTAATTATTAGCAAACCTTGCGATCTATTGGCAGCGCTTTTCGAAAACCCAGTTTTCGCATTCGGTATACCTGCCCTGTATACCGTCCTTCAGTTGGGCAACCCGCCTCGTCGGACAGCAACTGAGCACAATGAATAATAAACAGTGTATTTACATTACAAAACCACACACTATACACCTTTTCTGCGCAGAAAATTAAAAGTTCCCAACAATAGTAATAATGTCTCAGAGGCTTTCACAAGTAATTATACTATGCATGTATAATAACTATCAAAACGATTGTTTAACCACGTGGCAAATCTACCGGAAGTTCGCGTACGCACAGCAGCAAATACACATACGCTAAGCAATGCAATACAGTTAAAACGCACAATGACAGTAAAAAGAAACAGTTTTCTCTTTTGTCCCTAGGTTCTAGTTAGCGTACCCTAGACAATGCAAAACGGACATCCGGTTTCACAACACAGAGTAAAATTCAGGTTTTGAACACATTGCGTTCTTACCCGTATATGACGCGTCTCCACCCTTTGTTGAGGAACCGAAATCCGTTGGTCTTGCGTATCGTCCGGCAACGAAACCTCCAAAGCTCACGAGCCCCCAAATTGTTATGTGCGTATTGTGGCTAACCAATAACGATTGTTGAACCTCGATTTGTGTTTCCAACGCACAAAGATTTATTCGCAAAAAGTAGTATAATATATTCAAGCGAAGTGATAATAAGTACAGCCGTTACTTATCGCAGGCGCTCTGGATCCAGTGTGCAGTCATTCAATCCTGAAGTCTGGGGACAAGATGTCTGAACACTGGATGAGAAGCTGCTGCTTATATGCACACAGGAATACAGTAAAACAATGAAGTTGGTATAGCTTGCTTCTATTGGTCCAGGTTTCAGGAAGGTCCAAGGGGTTGTCAATCATTGGCTAGTTCATCCTAAAGAATCCAAAGGAGGGGGTCATCTCTGCAGGGGGTATGCTCTGCTCTTCCCGCCAAGATTCCTTAGTCTTAAGTAGTTCATAATTCCCTATCATTCATAACTTGCGTATGCACTCTGCGATTCCTTCGCAGAGTGAACCGAACAGTAGCAAATGTTTATTATGATACCACACATGATATGATTCCTTCAACCTGTTCCATATATTTCACTAATATGCATATAACTTATAATATAAAACATAAATACTACTATATTTGGAGCTAAATGACTGTGTTGCAACTACCATTAATGTGTACTATTTTACAAGTGAGCGTGTTTGTGCGAATGTATGTAAAAGACTAAATACTGTTGTTGCCACGTGTTGTGGCTGCGTACGCCCTTTTACGCTGTAGCGTACCGTACGCATATTTTTCAGACAAAGACAACCAAGTTTGCTCGATTTTAATTGAAATGACTTTATCCAATTTGCTGACTTCGACAGATTTCAGTGCTGTCAGCTCTGCTCCGACGAGCAGAGCTGAACAGCGCATGTGTGGAGGGATCACATGATCCCTCCCTGTCATTCACTCTCTCTCTCTCTGCAAACTATAATTGCCGATAGAGAGCAGAGGTGTTTGTGCGCATGCCTGAGGGCTTCACTCGGCGCATGCGCACTTGAGTAAGAACAGGACCCCCGTTGACCACATACTGCTTCGGGAACAAAGCAGCAGTGGTAAGTATGTTTTCTACTTCACAGGAACAGCAGTTTTTCGAAACTGCTGTTCCTGTGTTGCTTTTTTAATAAATATGAGAAATAGTTCAATCCTTATCAATGTGATAAGGATTGAAAACTATTTTTCATATTCTGCGAATGATGATAAATGTGTCCCAGAGTCTTTTACTGGTTGTAAGTTTTACTCCAGAATTTTGCCACAATCAACTACAAAAGGAATTAGATGGCGCTTTAGGTATATAAAAAAAAATAAAATAAAATGAAAAAAAGTTCAAAAAAACAAATCCATTGAACATTCACTCCCAATAGTTTTGCTTTTCTCCTTTGATATTTCCTCTTGATTATCACACCGATCCATTCATATAGATCCCATGTAAGAAAAAAACATCCAGAATAACATCCTAGTGCAATTTGTATCAAGCAAATATGTATGTTAATTCTATGAACAGCCCTTATTAGCCGATGGGATAATATATTTAGCATGCAGCACCACGTGATGAACTCTGTATTCCCCTTTCGGGTGTGCACTTACACAGGAAGGCATTTATTAGGATGCCTTGATAAAGATTTCATATTCGAAACGCGTCGGCAAGGAGTAGGTGACGTCAGAGAAACTCATGAGGGAACTCCCTTCCACCCAGCGGTAACTGGATCTGTGGTCTAATCAGCCGGCGGTCCGGATTCCGCCATTTACATCTTACTACATGCCCGTCATTTTCTGAGTGGGGGTAAAAGTCCACCCTTACCAAGCGATCCTGATTTTTAAAGTTTTTATGTTGTATGGAGGCTGGTACATACTGTCTAAATAAATGCATGTACGTTTTTTACACATGAAGATATATTTTCTCTTTTATATTGCAACGGAGTGAATGTCGATTCTAAAGGAATAGGAGTGAACCACTCTATGGTATTTTACATGATTTATTTGCTTTTTCCTGTGTAAGTGCACACCCGAAAGTGGAATACAGAGTTCATCACGTGGTGCTGCATGCTAAGTATATTATCCCATCGGCTAATAAGGGCTGTTCATAGAATTAACATTTTTATTTGCATGATACAAGTTGCACTATGATATTCTTCTGGATGTGTTTTTTCTTACATGGGATCTATATGAACGGATCGGTGTGATAATCAAGAGGAAATATCAAAGGAGAAAAACAAAACTATTGGGAGTGAATGTTCAATGGAACTGTTTTTTTGAACTTTTCTTCATTTTATTTTATTTTATTGTATATACCTAAAGCGCCATCTAATTCCTTTTGTAGTTTTGATTGTGGTCTTATATGTTGCACAAAAGGGGGGTTTGTGCTAGAAGGAATAAGAGGCAGCATTTGGTTTTATGCGCAGGTGCTTCCTTATATTGTGTCGTTTAAAGCAGAATTTTAATTTAAATGTAGCTTGAACTTGTGACCACCCATCCCTTTAGAGATATTAGCGTACTCCTGCCTTAGAATTCAGCCCTGTAAGGAGAAAGCATACATTTTTATGATTTATTTTGTGATAACTTGGCAAGTAATGTGTCCTGTACTTCATTCTTGAGTATTCTAACTGACTGGATATGTCAGTGTCCCAGGAGCCCATGCTCAAGACAAGTTCTCAAACCTTCCCTCCTAAACTTCTTGTAGAACAGCAAGTTCCACTTGAATTCCTTGCGCTACTACACAGTCTCAGACTGCACCCTCCTGTGAGAAGATCTCTTGTGTGATGTTGGCGCTTGAATGGGCCTGATCCCACACTTAGACTATAGACCAATTTTCTTGCAGACAACATCACAGGTACAGAAAAACATTCATCCTAGAACATGCATGATTTAGAACACTGTGGCCTTTATGTGAGTGGTTAAAGGGGCCTCCAGGACTTGCACTGTTAGGAGCACACAGCACAGAATTTTTTTTCTCCCTTCAGTTAAACTCTCAAACTGTGTTTTGAACGAGTTGGTGGTGGACGCTTCCTAAGGCAAAATAGAGGTGTGACTAGTTAAACTATTCTACGGCAGTGCACATTCAGAACCAGCCTCCACTTTCCCTTTTTATGAAAAAAAAAAAAAAAAAAAAAAAAGCATTGGTTGGCCATCTTTCCCTCAGACGAGCTCTAAATGAGATAAAAGCATGGCATTCTCCTCTGAGTTTTCACTGACACTTAATTTTGGTGTAACTCCTGGAAGGATTGGCGATGAAGCAGCTGACTTTGTACATCGTGGATGCACCTGCTTACATGAAAGATGCACTCTTTGAAATCTTTAGGTTAGCGACGGGATGCATTGCTAAGGTGGTATTTTGTGGTCCCGAGTCTTGAATGGGAAATTCTTGTCTGCATTCCCTGCACAGTGGGAAGTGTACTGCCTTTCCCAAGAACCTAAATGCTTAATTTTTAGTTCTTCCCTCGGGTAGCAAAGAGTTTTCAGAAACTCCTGGGGATAAATGTATTAAGTAGCACTCTAGCAAATCGCCAATATTCGACAACTTTGATGGCATAATTTAAAACGGCAGTGGGATTAAAGGCAAATTTTGCTTTTAAACCTAATGCTGTTTTAAATTATGCCGTCAAAGTCGTCGAATATTTGTGATTTGCTAGAGTCGCTACTTAATACACTTACTCCGTGATCTAATTTCATGCCTGAGCCCTGGGTGCTCAATGTGACTATCCAGGGATGCTGGATATTCTCTGATATCCAGCACCCCCTTCCCCTCCCACAGTATTGATTTCTCCTTTCCTTCCAGGGATGATGGCTCAGGAAAGCCTTCCTTTGTAGCATTCAGGGTTTGCCTTATTTCTAGGCATCCGTGTGGTCTGTCCTTAATCTCCAAGTTGGGGAACAGTAAATTCTGACCCATTCAGAACCTGAGGGTGCTTTCCAAATTTCTTCCACGGGAACATTTCAAGATGGAGTTAATCCACTCTATGATCTAGGCCACAAGGCCAAGGCAGGTCCTCACATTTCTGAACATCAAATTATTTAATTACACATTCCTTCCTGTTTGGAAGGATCATCTGTGTTTCCTTGCATTCCAATAGGCAAGTTTACAGTTTTGATCACTTTGACCTGTCATCAACGGTTTAGGCCATTGCAGCGTACGTACTTTTCTAAGCAGTCATGCTCCTCATCTCTTAACCTTCCAGACATTATAAATATCATAATTAATGAATGAATACCAAATGTAATGGATTGCAGAAAATCAAGAAATAAAAAATTCATATATAATCCGATCATAATACTACAGTAACTCATTTAGTTCAAGAGACTCATTTAGACCTTCGGGTGAAGGTGTATTAAGACAATAAATCCAGAAGACCTCTTTTTTGCATAAATGTTTGAACCGATCGCCTAGGGGTGACTTTAATCAATTCTAATCCAATTATTTTTAAACAATCTGGGTTACCTCTGTTTGTCTAAAAAGTGTCTTGATTCACTATGAGTTTTGAGACCACTGAGTATATTCCGGCTGTGTTCATTTAAACCAACTTTTAAGGCACTGGTTGTTCTTCCCACATAATAGAGATTGCAACTATGTCTTAATAGATAAATGATACAATATGAGTTGCAAGTTATGAACCCTCGTATTCTAAAATTGTTATCTCCAGACATTGTGCTAACAATATTTGTTCTATTTTCAATGTATGCACAAGTGACACAGCGAGACCCTGCCCCCATATTTGAAACATCCATTGGGGATTGATTGTAATCAACTTTTAACCACACTGACTCTTGCCTGTTTCCCCCTGTCCAAACTCTCCATTTGGATACTTCATGTTACCGTTTTTGAAATTTTGTTGTTAACATTTTTTGTTTCAGACTTCACATTTGTGCTTGTTTTTGCATATGTAATGGTTGTAAAATTAAAAAGTATTTGTTATGATTTGCTACCAAAAGAAAGTCCTATATTTCCTGGAAAGAAAAAAGAAAACTAAGATCTCATTGTCACGAAAAATGTAAACTAAACATAAACTCTTCTTTTAGGGTATTACATACAAACAAGCTCTGGATCTGGGAATCGGTCATGCTCAGCTTCCCCTTGGGAGTTTTGTGAAAATGAATAGTCGTAAAGTACTGGCGGTGAACCATGGTGAGAGTTTTGAAAGCAAAAAAAAAATGCTTGTTAAATCACATTCTGCTTGTTGGTGAATTGCACACAAATGTCATTTACAGACTGGTTGGTTTCTAGGAGGTAGCTT
This sequence comes from Mixophyes fleayi, assembly GCF_038048845.1. Taxonomy (NCBI): domain Eukaryota; kingdom Metazoa; phylum Chordata; class Amphibia; order Anura; family Limnodynastidae; genus Mixophyes; species Mixophyes fleayi. The sequence continues at coordinate 144,351,174 of NC_134402.1, forward strand.
ACTTCAAATTAACTGACTTAGAAATTAGACTGTTAAAGGTGGGGTTAATGGGGGGAAAAAATATATTTTTATTTTTTGGAAGTATTTTCTTGGCTTAGGTCTTGGAGTCATAGCAGCTCAAATAACGCCCCAGATCTTTGACCTGCATAAAATGTTTTTAATGAAGTCAAGGTGTACTATTTTACTTTTTAACAGCTACAGGGGTAAATGCTGAAGAATGATACATGAGGATAATTTAGTGTCCCTGATTTATGTTAGTGATGTAACAGCCAGCCTGGGCATGTTTTCAAGATTCTGAATTTGCAAATCAATACCATCTTTGCATAGGGTATATCTATAATATAAATGTCTAGTGGCGTGTGTTAGTCTGTCTGTGTGTGTGTGTGTGTGGAAAAAATTAAACCAAGCTGCAGCGCCACCTGCTGGCCGGAGTTATACACTGACCTACTAAATTCTTAGTGTGTGTGGAAAAGAAAATTCAGAAAGGGCTGAAATTTGGTATACTAAGATGTTTTTAATTTGTTAATTGTTAAAAGTGTTTATAAAGATTTAAAAAATATATATATATATTTCTTGATGGAGAAGTGACAGTTGGGAGTGGTTGGTGGTTGCCGGGGGTGACAGTTGGGAGTGGTTGGTGGTTGCCGGGGGTGACAGTGGGGAGTGGTTGGTGGTTGAGGCCTGGGCTATGGCCCAAATGCATGACAAGAACCTTTTTAACACCTTAAGTAGCTTGATTTGACTAGAATGCAAGAGTATCATGCACGGGTTAACGTGTGTGTGTGTGTGTGTGTGTGTGTGTGTGTGTATATATGTGTGTATATATATATATATATATATATATATATATATATATATATATATATATATATATATATATATATATATTTATTTTTTACACCTACACAGTCAGTGTTGACTACCTTAAATTGCTAAAATCGAGCTTTTGGTTTCAAATTGTTGATCACAACTTTACTCTAGCCTTCAGGTACAAATAATCTGTTATGAGGTTGTTGTTCATGGACACCAACTTTTGTATAACATTGTTCTTGCAGTGTTTGAGATCATACTTGCATTTCTAGAGAAGAAAGATTGGAAGGAATCCTTCTTCTCTGTCCTACCTCAACGTAAAGGAGCAGTGCCTCTTGGTGAGACTTGTGATGCTCCTGTGGATGTTTCGTCTAATCAAGATGATGGTGAAAACATGGACAGTGACTCTGACCTTGAAAATGACACAACCCGGGCAGAATTGAAACAAAAGCAAGAAGGGGATGAGATTGACAGCTGACATCTTGTAGACTTGCTACTCTTGTGTACATATTTTTTTTTTTCACAAAGAAATTAGAAAGTTAGTTAAAATAAATATATATTTTAAGTAATAACATTTTGTTTTGGTTAGTATGCCTATCTAAATTATATTTTGGAGACTTTGTCCATGTATTTTGCTAAATTTTCTTTGTTTTATGAACTTCCAAATAGAATGGGAATGAAATGAAAACAAAATATCTGCCATAACACTTGACAGTCATACTGTCTGCATTATTTGTGTGCTCGTTTGAATTAAATGGTTTTTAGTAGCTGTGTGTACTGTTTGAAGACTCTGCCATGTGGGTGTGTCGGGTTAATATTTGTATTATAAAATAATGCAGGGTCATTCCGGTGCTGCATATCTGTTAAATATGCTTTATTTGCGAGTGAAGGTTACACAAATCCACTCTTTCCTTGGCCAGTTGGTTGTAGGTACCACTTTCCTGTGACCTCCCAACATTATAGAAACATTACAAAAATGCAGCCAAACACATTTCCAAATGGAATGGGTTGTAATGTCAGATAAGCAGTATCTAATTTAAGTGTGCAGCAACCATCCATTCAGCACATGATCTTGGCAATTTAGAAAAGTGTAGAGAGAATACATCTTGAATTTGGCTTGTGTAATCAAGGACTCGAGTATAAAGTTGAGGTTGTATTTTACTTCTAAACACTGCATGTTATAATCTGGGCCATGTAGAATTTTAAACATGATCATCAAACTTCTTTTTTCTTTGTTTATTTTTTTATTTTTATTAAACCCAAAACAATAAATCATATACTGTTCTAGTCACTGTGATAGAACACTATGGTACAGTAAGGTCACTATATTTGTAAGGCAATATTTGAAATATCTTATTTATTGGTTTATTTTGGACAAATGGTGGTGTTCTGATGATTCCATATCCTTTGTGAGGTCATGGTTTTCACCGAGGTCACATGTATCCGTAAACACTTTGTAGACTTTGGCCAAAGGCTTTAAAGAAATATTTACTTTCGCAAACTTTAAGTATACATATGTACATTTGTATGTTTATAGGTCTTGTATTGGTTAATTATCTTGCGCTTTACTTGGTACTCATTTCTCCTAATTGGATGGTCTCTGCTACTGCAAGTAGCCTGCAGTGTTTGTTCCACAAAAAATGATTTTCAGCAGATGCAGAAGTCACACAAAGGATGAGCAAAAAAGAAAACATAGGAGATAACCGGTAACTTTGCCTACCCTATATAGAATCCAAATTAATACCACTGTATTCAAAACTAGCAAGTAAGGAGTAAACTATCCACTAGGCAGACGTATTAAATAAAACGTTCACAAGTTCTTTGTGTAAAACAAAATTTTTAAATATATATATATATATATATATATATATATATATATATATATGGCACGCATGTCATATTTAACGTATGCCAAGGGGAGTAGGCCTTCCTGTGTTAGACCTACTAGTTTAGATTCGAGTGGTTGAATTTGTGGCTTTGTAAACTTGTGCATCACAGCTGTAACAGTAAAAGTATGAACAAATCTGACAGGTCACCTATTTTTTCCTAAGCATTATGAATTTGTTAAGAGAGGAGAAATAGTACAGTTGCAGGTTGCCATAGCCACATTAATTTTTTTTTTTGGGGGGGGGGGGGGTGATGTGGGGGCCTGGTGATTCATCACCATGAAACTGAAAGCCGAAACAAGCTCCGCTGTATATCTTCCGGCCCTTGTGCATGCTTGGAAGGGTACAGTGGGGGCCTCTGGAGTGGATAAATGCTCATGGCTCTAGTAGTAGCTTGGTGCTGGCTCAAGCACTTCAGAGGTGGGAAGGCTCTGGTCCCAGGAAATAATCCTAGAAAGAAACCTAAAACCATCTAGTGGTGCTTTAATAAAGTGTAAGTTTAATAGAATATGGTTTTTCCAGATGCCCCAAACAATCTGAAAGGGGATTCATCAGAGAAAATAACAGTCCTCAGCAGTCCAATGTTTTGCCTGGAGAGAAGTGGCTTCTTTGCTGGCCTTCTTGACACCAGGCTATCCTCCAAAAGTCTTTGCCTCACTGTGCGGGCAGATACACTCACACCAGCCTGCTGCCGTTCCTGAGCAAACTCTGCACCTGTGGTGTACCGATCCCGCAGTTGAATCACCTTAGGAGATGGACCTGGAGCTTGCTGGACGTTCTTTGGCGCCCTGAAGCCTTCACAACTATTGAACCTCTCCTTACCTCTATTTTACTAGCAGCAATATCCTTGCCTGTGAAGCCCTTTTTGTGCAAAACAAGGATGACTGCACATGTTTCCTTGCAGGTAACCATGGTTAACAGAGGAAGAACAATGATTTCAAGCATCACCCTACTTTTAAAGATTCCAGTCTGTTGTTCTAACTTGGTCAGCATGACCGAGGGATCTCCAGCCTTGTCCACATCAACACTCTCACCTGTGTTAATGAGAGAATCACTGACCTGATGTCAGCTGGTCCTTTTGTGGCAGGGCTGCAATCCAGTGGAAATGTTTTTGGAATAAAGTTCATTGTCATGGCAAAGAGGGACTTTGAAGTTATTTGCAATTCATCTGATCACTCTTCATAACATTCTGGAAGCAGCAGACTTTGTGAACAATAATATTTGTGTCATTCTCAAAACTTTTGGCCATGACTGTACAAACAACTTTCGAGCTTTCAGGCTCAAAGAGGGGAGATTAGGTCAAAAGACCTTGCAATAACTGTTGCCTGGCTCAGTCCATGCTAACACCTGTGGGCGTCAAGATCAGAGTATGCAGAAAGATGGACACATATTATTCAAGATCAATGAATCCTGCACATTGTCAGAAGAAGTTACAAGATAGAATTATCTCATGTTCCCAGGGGAAACCTCTTTGTTGGATCCAGTCCTTTAGATTCAGCAGACTTGGAAGCTTAACACATCAGTTTGCAAACACTGCAGGAAGCTCATGTGTTCTGTTTTATTCCCTCCAGCCCAGATGGGCACAGGCTTTTATTTCAGATTCTTTCTGGTCAGAAAATCATCAGGTGCTTTACGTACTATAGAATTAGGGAGGCTTAAATACTTTGTCAATGCAAGACATTTCGATATGGAGTTTTTATTCAATGTAATTCAATTTTTATTGCTATAAACAATTGGTATTTTCTTACATCCATAGATCTCCAGGATATGTCTTCCCTTTGGTCTGGCAATATCCCCGAAAACTTTCACAAAGACATTAATTATACTGGTGGCAGAGTTACATAAACTGGATCAGGTTGGGCCCTTTCTGGATGATGTCCTAGTGACAGGGAAGTCAGAGCATATTGTCTTTTCCAGTATAGCTCAAGTAATGGCCTTTATGCAGGAATATGGCTGGGTTATAAACAAGGCAAAGGGGGAAATTTATCAATGAGCAATTTGAGTGATTTGCCAGTTTTCTGTTTCTTCTTGGTCGAGTTACAAACCGTCAGATTTATGAAAGGCTAAAGCCACGTTTGACAAATGCAACTCGTTGCAAATTGGAATCCCAATGTTTTACATTTTCTGAATACAAAGTGGCAAATCTATCTATTAATCTGTGTATTTTTGCAAATCGTTGGGAAGCCCACCGAAAACAGGAGTCTCTGGCAGGTGAGATGGCTAAAATCGCACACTTATGGGCTGTTAGCAAGCCTATAAAGACCTACACACACCCCCTTGCACTTTTTGCTGGGGAAAGATTGTGTATCCTTTTGGGAGTTTTCATTTAAAAAAGGAGCACAAAACAACATTAAAACTTTGTACATTTCCAGTTGCTGAACTGGAACCTGTTAATGTCAACGTTAGCTTTGTTGGTAGATTTAATGTATAAAGTGACAATATTTGTGTAACCCACTGTTTGACAGGTGGGTGGTGTTGGTGTAGTCTCTTACCGACACCAATACCTAAATGGCATTTATTTTGAAATATCCTTTACTTAAGTCATCTACATAACTGAGGAGGAGGAGAGACGCAGGAAGAATGAGCCTCGGCACCTGATCCAGGGTCTGTGCAGATCACGCACTGCCTGTGTGTTTATAGCTTGATTGGCCCTGGACTCCCACTCTGAGCAGGAGGTGGTGCGGATGTTTCGCCTGAATCGGAACAAATCTCCGCCAGCTTTATGAGAAAGTGAGACATGATTTAGAGCCTGTAAAATCTGAGACCTATATAGTGTCTGGGCTACAAAAATTATTTTGTCTCCACGTTATGGCCACAGGCTCTTACCAGTCTATGAGCTCAAAAGTATTAGGGATTACACAGCCAATATTTGCCAGACACTTAAGTCAAGTGTTAAGTGCCCTTAAAAAATGGTGGCACACATACATATGATTCATCATGTGAGAGTCTAAAGTAGTTCCAACCTTGGCTATGATTGTACATTTTCTTCAGGGTGGCCTTAAAGGTTTCACGCTCTCAACTCAGAAACAAGTATCTGCACTCATTGTCTTGCTAGATACCAAGATAGCTAAAAAAGAACTTCTTATCCGTTTTTTCAAGCAGTGAAAATAATTCATCTTTGTATTAAGTCCTTTATTGCACTATGGTATCTCAATTTAGTTCTCAAAACTCTGATGTCTGATCCCTATGAGCTTTTACAAGAGGCTTACACTAAAGGTAGTATTTCTAGTGGCAATTACTTCTGCCTGTAAAATTGGAGAACTACATGCTTTGTGAATGTCTACAGTTAAGGTTGTACTAATCCAGATAATTATGTTTATAAAGAAAAAAGTTGCACACATTCAATTTAGTCAAAGCAATCTCTGTGTACTTATCTAAAACAGAGGAATTTAGGAACACTGAACCACTTTTTGTGGTCCCAACAAGTACCAGGTGTGCCCCATCCAAACAGAACATCTTGCGATGGATCAGGGAAATCATTACACAGGCATACAAGAGAAGTGACAGGAATCTTGAAAGCTTACTCAGTAAGAGCAGGGGCAACCTCTTGGGCACATATGGCTCAGGCCTTAACAGTGGATTTCTGAAAAGCAACTCAATGGTTATCTATTTATACCTTCACCTTAGCTACTGGATGTAATATCATGTGCTGCAGCACAGTTTGGGAGACATACTCTCCAAATGGCTACTTAATAAAATTGTCTATAATTATGCAGACTATATGACCGATCTAGTGATTGATGTGCTATTATTGCTTGGGTAAATCCAATTGTAATGGCTGCCATGGAGGATGAAAGAAGAAAGAGGTGAATTAAACTTACAGATAAGTCCCAATATTCCCTAGGATGTTTTATATGTTTATACGGTTTTGGAAGCCACTCAAAGACAAAGGGGAGGAATGGAGGCATTTCTATTTTCCTGTCTCTACCTAAGGATGGAATGGGACCAATCGATTGCCATGGCTACCATTGAGTACATTGAAAGGAATTATTGGTAAGGTAATTTTTTTATGCATTATTATTATTATTATCTTTTATTTATAAGGCACCACAAAAGGTCTGCAGCACTATACAGATGTCAAAGGATGAAATAGCACAAGGCATTCAGGTCAAAACAACAAAACAAAGAGCAAATGAATTATCGACCCAGCTGAGGAGAGGTGCGCTGGGCAAAGAAGTATGAGTGAAGACCAGAAAACTTTAGAGACTAGAAAATGGAAGGCGGAGGGGTGAGAAGTGCACCAAAGCACCCGTGGTGGAGAGGCAAAAGCAGGGAAGAATAGGAGACCAAGGTCTAGGGTCTAGTTTCAAGGCACAATAATGAGGCTGGGGAGCCGAAGGCAGAGGAGACTTGAAGAGGAGGACACAAGGATAAGAGGGCCCTACAATCTAAAGAGAAGGGGTAGACTAAACAAGAAACACAAAGAGGGTAGTCAGGGTGATGGGACAATGAATAGTGAAGAAGGATCATGAAGTGGTGGGTTGAGGATGGGGCAGAAAAAGGGTAGGCTATTCTGTACAGGTGGGTTTTGAGGGATCACTTGACAATTTGCAGGCTAGGGTGCCTCATAGAACGAGGGAGATCGTTACAGAGAAGGGGGGCAGAATGGGAAAAATCTTGAATGCAGGAGTGACATGTGGTAACCAGATGGAAGTGAGGCAGCGGTTGTTGGCTGCACGTAGAGGGCGAGAGGGAGTATGACTGAAGATGTAAGGAGCAGTGGAGTTAGGGCTTTGTAGGTGAGGGAGAGGAGTTTGAAGAGGATTTTATGGCAGAGGGGGAGCCAGTGGACTGTTTGACAGAGAGGGGAGGTATTAGTGATGCAGCAGCGTTGTGTGTGGACTGGAGAGGAGCGACATGGGAGCGGGGGAGGCCAGTGAGAAGGAAGTTGCAGTAGTCAAGGCAGGAAATGATGAGAGAATGGATGAGAGTTTTGGTGGCATCAAAGGAGAGGAAGGAACGGATGCAAGCTATCTTGTAGAGATGAAAGCACAGTATAGGGTGTGGCATTGGATATGGGGGGGTGAAGGAGAAGGAAGAGTTAAGGGTGACACCCAGGCAATTTGCGTAAAAGGGAAGATGTTGGTATTACTAATAGTGATGGAAAGGGTGGTGAGTGAAGACTATAAATTCAGATTTGGCCAGTTAAGTTAATAATTGTTCAATTATTTTGATGATAATTTATAGGTTCACTGTAGGATTTTACGTTGCATTATTATGTATTTCCTGTATTGTTAATCAAACAATATTTCTAATTGAAATGAACTTAGATAAAAATACAGAGTTTCCATTACATTTGTTTATTATTTCTCCCTACACCTGAGTTGGAACAGATCATTCACTCACTTTTATTTGTTGTCTTTTCAATTTCTTTGACACTCATTAAACCTTAAAGGATAATTAGCCTCAAAAATATGATTTTAAAATGTAGTTATTTCATAACTGTACTTTGCAATACAATTAAATAGAAACAAAATTAAATTTGTTATGTCATTATTATGATTTTCATACTTTTACTGTCTTAGCCTGTTTTTGGAGAAATTGTATGTTGTATGTTGAAGTATAGAAATTTGAATAACTGCATTTTAACTATGATAGTCCTCAGGAGGTTCCTTACCAATTGCAGTAGTCTTTTGCAAAGCCAGCAGGCATCTTGAAATGGCTTCTGAATATATTCACAGGAGATATGTTGGTATGTGTACTTTACTGTTGAGATTGCAGAGTATGTATGTATTGCTCTCTGAAAATCACACATATATAGTTCTCCTTATTCTTGAAAAATGCCAATGTAGTTCTTCCAGCCCGCCTCTAGTTCTCCATAGATCTCTACTACTTCTCTCTCAAGTCACTCCCTGTAACACTCATACTCTCCTGATCATTCATACAGCTCTCCTATCTCTCTCTCACTGTCATAATATGTTAGTGCTATGTTTATAGAAATAAAAGATACTATTAATCTAGTATGTCAGTCCTCAAGCTTTACTTTTCAGTTTCTTAATTTGACTAGTTTAGACTGCTCACTTTGAGGGGCATATTCAATTGACGGCGGGATCGCCGAAAATCCCGCGCTGAAAAAATATTACTGTTAATACGGTAATCCTGCGCGTAAAAACCGTTAATACGGTAATTTACTCGCTGGATTTCAGCTCGCAGCTCAGGGAGCTGCGAGCTGAAATCCAGAGAGATATTACCATATTAACGGTAATATTTTTTAAGCGCGGGATTTTCGGCGATCCCGCCGTCAATTGAATACCCCCCTTAGAGTTTTACATTTTTCTAATATTATTCTGATGTTTTTTCCAGTAAATTAATTCATTGAATTGTGATGTTGATATTATTTTGATAAATTTATCAATTGCTGATTCAACTTCATTGCTACCAGTCTAAAGTACTAAATATTAATATACTTTTTACAAAATATGTTCTTTGTTGGAAGAATTAATTGACCTATTGGTACAGATTTATCTATTAAGTGTATACAAATAATCCAAACATGTTTTTGTTGCTGTGTTGAGCTTTTTATTCCAGTAGTCTTTAATATTTGTGACATTCTGAGAGATTAAAATGTACGATATATCCATAGACTTGATATTTTGAGATAGCATGGAATACATCTATGTGGATGATCCTAATATCGCCTGTGTTATATATTTCTTGTGGTTGGTCGTGCTCCTGTGTTAGAATAAATGAAACAAAAATACAAAATTTTATTATTGCTTCTGATCTACAGGTGGCGCTGTGTTCTTTTTTTTATTATTAACATTTTAAACCTTACAACAAAAATTCACTCTTGCCATCAAAAATTACTTTTTTCGGACCTGATCTTTTTTCAATATTAGATTGAACTATAAATTAGTGCATATATTCAAAAATAGTCAAGCAATGGTTAAAAAAGCTGTAGGCAACAGATTCTTTTTTTTTTTTTTTTATGTAAAATCATTTTTGTATATTTACAGGTTATTACATTGCACATTTAGAGGGACGTTAAACATAAAACACAAGTCATTTATTCTGACAGCTCTATTAATAACTTTTAGCAAATTATATGTCCTAAAGTTCCAGGGACTTGTTAGAATGAAACATGTTACCTGACATGCACAGTGGGTGACTGACACATGTAAGTACACCAGGCTTTTGTAGCAGTGTTCTGCAACAGAAAAAAGGTGTTTCCAAACTATATGGGCGTAGTTTGTGTAATATGATTGTGATTTTACGCAGCCAACAAAATATATGAAAATTTGTTATTCCAAAGAGCTATAACCAAACACCATGTAGACCTACCTAAGTATTTAACACAGAACCTATTTAAGGGACAAGTTTACTATACAAGGAGCATCCTAATAACTACACTATACAGTGACATTGTAGAATACAAGCACCATTCTAGAGATGAATATACAAAGATGGCATACTGGACTGGTGACTACTATACAATTCCAACATTATTCTGTCTTGGACTGTTTTGCATACTATAGGCCTCTCAGATATCTGGTGGCTCTACAATACAGGCGCCAGATTTCTGGTGACAAAATGCAGTGAATAAATTACCCCTCCTGTAGTCTTGAACTGTTTCTTGTCGCACTAGAGATAAAGTTTGGCTGTGCCACCAAGCTGTTAAACACATTAGACAGCTCAGTCCAAACGTTTGTTGGGTCAGCAGTGGAACTTTTTCTGGACTTTCCAGGTCTGACTGACAAAGAGAGACTGTCCATGGGGAACGTACCATTCTTGCCAGCCAACCTCTGAACATACTGAATTGAAAAAGCCTAATTGCACTGTACACATTTTTTGGGGGGAGAAACTGTTATACTTTCTACATGTTAATTATACCACATGAAAAACTTCTCAGGATCACAGTGAGTATGACCTTACCAGTACATGGGATATTAATTCTCTCATCAATACTCATGAATAATTGATACCAACCAAGAAAACTGCTCCAGTTACTGAACTAAATGCAGACAGCTATTTATAGGAAACCTTGTTACTACACAATATTAAAGGATGCTTTAGAGAGCCTAGAACTGCAATTGCAGAAAATAAAGAGGAGAGTGTTTCACAAAGTCTTTCCAAACTTTACCCTGACACATAGCAAGCATATAAATATCTATTTAGTTATTCCTTAGCTTTTTCTTGACTTAACTGATTATGATATTAATTTCACTATACAAACATTTTTTAAAATTAATGTTGCCACAAGTTGGCTAGTGGAGAGTATGTGCCAGTAATCAGAACCCATAATCGAGTATTTGCCAGAAGTCAAAATATGTTTGTTTAGTTTAATGAGGTCACAGATGACCCCATCTTTCACTGGTTTTCCCACAATTGTATCTAACAATTACCGTTACTCTTCACTCAGTATTTTAATGGGAACAATTGCCTGGCAAACTGGTTGCAACTCATGACTGTTTTATTAAAAGCAGTGCCAAAACCAACATTGCTGTGTGTTTGGATCATAGAACAGCTCCCCCCCGCCAAGAACTTTTTCCCATTGTAATCTGATTGGACCAACATACAACTTGTGACATTTAACCTAATCTATCAAGCTCCCAATTCCCTATACATGTAATGCTTGCCAGCTGTATACAGTTGAAAGCAGGACATCACTTCATACTGGCTCAATGTTCATCTCCACAATTCATTCATGATTAAGGTCTCCTGCATTGGATGGATCTGAGTAATGAGTAAGGTGGAATAATAGGTGTCAAACAAAGAAATGTTTGGTTCATCAGAACCCTAATATCCTAACTTGTACCTGCTTTTACTAGAAGTAGTTGAAAGTTGCAAATGAAAGTTATTGTAGCAATTTAGCTTGTTTGATAATGTTTGCTTTTTTGCTTCATTTTTATTATTATTATTATTATTCTTTTTTGTGCCTGCTCTCCCTGCCTGCTAAGGCTTTGAATTGGATTCTGGTTTTACATCTGATCTACCTGTTTGCGGTCTGTTTCCATAATTTTTATGTCTGTCAGCCATCACCTAGCTATATTACACGGGGCATGACCTGTTGAATCCCTGCAACAAAGTCCATTACTCCCTTGCTGAGGCACCATTAGACTCACAGACCCGGGTTTAGCCAGTGTCCATTGCTAGTGACATAGTGGGTCCACATGTGTATTTCCAAGTCAATAGATAGAATGCATTCTCCTTTAATATTGCTACAGCCCACAACATAGCAACTTCTATGGGGATGCGCCTCATATGTCAAGCAGGGCCGCCAAGAGGAATATTTTAGTCTAGTACAGCAACATCTTGAGGCCCCTTCCATAGCCACCAAAAGGGTGTGGCCACACAAGGTTGATGACTCCTCCCACTGCACAGGTAGGCCAGGGCCTGATACCTTGTTCCTGCTCCTCCTCCCTCTCTCTGCACCCCTGATGTCAAGGACAGTTCAATCTAGATGCACAGATGACTCTACAATAGCCAACATGACATTTCACATGTGTCTCCTGGTTTTTAATTGCAGCATGCTGGAAACTATTCATAGATGTTATAAGATATGTATGTTTTCTTTGCCAGCTTTGGGTCCTACCAGTGCTCCTCGATTTGTGCAAGTGTGCCTAGGTTTCTGCCAAGAGTGCAAGTTTGTGGAGCAGGATTGCAGCATTGCAGTTTGCCCAGAAAGAACAGGGGAGACAGGCAAAAAGAATGGATACGGATCACTGCGCTTACTTTTGTGGAGCAATACAAAAATGAGGTTTCATTTTGCAAGCATGATTGGTTATTATACTGAGAGAAATGAATGGACAGTATGCAATATTTAGGGCTGTTACTTGTTGCACGTAAGGGCACATGGCCATTTTCATACCATAAGATGACTTGAATGTTGTTCTAGCTCAGAACTGTTGGTCTTCGGGTTTCGTCAAACACTTTTATTCTAACCGATTTTGAACAAATATTTTGTACTAGGATGGAGAAGAGCATTTCTAGGCATACTCCAATCAATGTAATAAAACGATTTACACACACAAAAGGAACATGTAATAACAACAGCTTGATGAGGTTTTAAGGCAGTAGGAATTGAACTTTCATTTGAAACAGAAGCAGCCACTCAGGACCCCAAGATTATACTCTGCGGCACTGATCACAGCTGCAAGACTAGTACTGCTAAAGTAGAAATCATAGTAATGAATAAATGCTTCATAGGGTGGGGAGCATAAATCTGTGAGTACCCATTTCAAGCGTATTAAACAGTTTATGTAGAAATTCCATAATTTCTTAAAGTAATAAACATTAAATATCACAACATTTCATTTGCTCTGGCTTTTATGGGGACGTTGTACGAGTTTAATCTATGCATCATCTGGAAAAGTAAAACTATTATCATATCTGCCTTTACCTGCCCCTACCATAAATAGCAAGTAAAGTCAGTATGTGACATTTATATTGCAAAGGTTGTGTTACTGGGCTAAATAATGTACCTGAAATAAACTGAAGGATTTATTCTTAACTAAAGATGTCCATCACGGTCTCTCTCTTTTCCCTCTGCAGCAGATTGCCATATTAGAAAGGTGCTTCTCTAACTACACGGGCAGATAGATTTGCAGACTTGCTGTGCAGAACTATACCATACTTGCCTACTTTTGGCTGACTCCCTCCTGGAGATCACTGAAGAGGGGTGCAGGATTGGCGGGGCTTCATGAAATGTGCCATTTTGGCTCCGCCCCCAGTAACGTAATGCCTGTTTTGGGTCTTTTTGCACTGGTAAAAAGACCCAAAGCAGGCATTATGCCACTCCGCCCATACACAACTCCATGCCGGCTCTGATGCGGGAGAAATGCCAGCTCTCCCGGAATTCCAGGAGACCTACCCGGAATTCGGGAGTCTCCCGGACGTTCCGGGAGAGTTGGCATGTATGAACTATACTGTGTTGATTGATGGAGTCCTAAACAGCACAGGGCTAGTAATGTAACAAATGACTGCTTCTTCTGCTTCAGATGCCATTAGGATACAGGGCATATTTCTCAAAATGTCTCCAATCGTAGAAGTAAGGAGAATTTTAGATGCTTACTTTATCAAAAAAGTATTGCCAAGGCAACTGAACAATACTCCGATGTCCAGGGAATTCTGGCAAGGAGCAGTAAGAGTTAACTTACCAATTCTCCAGTCCAGTTTCCATAACTCTAAACAACTGTGATCTGGCTTCCCTGCTGGCGTAAATGCAGTGTGGTCCTGGAAGTCCAAACATTAAGTTCCAGTTTAAATAAATAAATGAATAAACAACAGTTTTAAAATAGATAAAATGTATTGCAAATTAAAAGTAAAAATATTTATTTTATATTATAAAAAGCTTTATTTAATGGACAAAACATTATTTTCAAAATGCTTTTGCTTTGTTATTGCCATCCTGAGATAGCGATAGCAGACCAGAACAGATCCTGAGATGCCGATAACCAGATGCTTGATAAATAGGTTCCCAATGCTCTACCTCTGCTCTGTTCTGAACATGTATCAAATCACCTTAACTCTCTACAGAGAGGTATAAAGAACACATGACATGTTGAATGTATTTGATGATAGGCACAGAGAAACCTTGATCTAGATGATTACAGTACTACATTGAACAATTCATTTGTTCTCTGCGTCATTCACCTCTGAGGTTAAGGTTAATATGACGTATTGTATCTGTTACCTTGAATATATCTGACCTTATCATTTACTGTGTCCCTGACTTTTGACATCAAATACTAAGCAATCTGTAGATAAGGTATCTTGTGCTAACTTGAAACCTATAGATTATAATATACACACAAATATATACATTCCCAGAGGGAGTTTGTATGTTCCCTCCATGATTGCATGAGTCTTCTCCCACACTCCAAAAACATTTGACTTATTTAAAGATAAATTACATTTATTTCAGGATCAGTGTTTTGGTATTTCAATTGGGATCTTTATCAAGATAAACCAACACAGCCTCGGACTGGCCTGCCGGGCAGCCGGACTAACCAATGGTAGGCCCCGCTGGGTTGAAGCTCTGCCCCCTTTGTTGTTAGGGCGGAGCTTACCGAACATGGCTGCTTTTACACAGAAAGTCAGAGAACAAGATCATCGTGCAAGGGGGACCAGCGGAAAATATCTGTGGCTTTGTTTTGTTAATGTGACTTACAGTGACCCTATGTGTAACGATCCTGGTAATGGACTGCAGCTCCATTGCATGCGTTCCCTTATCACCACCAGCAATAAATAGTATCTGTTTCTCCGCTTTGACGTGGGGGTGACATGCTGTGAGCCAGATGCTGGATCGCACAAAATCTACAAATCATCCATGTGTAAAACAGGGCTGCGGAGAACTAAACACTCTTCCGGCTGGGTCTCGGACATTACATCGCTGGCTGGCCTGGAGAACGATGAGGGCTCGCATATATGGCAAAATATATATAAATATATATACACAGATCGGTACATAGGTCTCAGATACTGCCCACAAGATGCATTCTGGTATAGTGTTTGAGATGCAGAGCTGTGTGATATATATATATATATATATATATATATATATACACAAGTTAACCCGTGCATGATACTCATGCATTCTAGTCAAATCAAGCTACTTAAGGTCTTAAAAAGGTTCTAGTCATGCATTTGGACCTAGCCCAGGCCTCCTCAGGGGAAGAGCGTTAGTTCCCGACGCAAGCGGCCTTTTTAATGTGTGTTCATAAGGTAAAATTACTTCACGAAAATGAGTTTGACCCCTCAATTCGTAAATTTAGCCTTTACTACCCCTTCCACGGGGGGAAGGGGGGATGATGGAAGTTAACTGACTTGACTATTCTAATTTTTTTGTCAAATAATGTCAGTATACCAAATTTCAGGTCAATTGGATGAGCCCTTTCTGAGAAAATAGTTTTTTCCACACACACACACACACACACACACACACACACACACACACACACACACACACACACACACACACACACTAACGCACGCCTCTACACGTGTGTTCATGAGGTAAAATTACCTCACGAAAATGAGTTTGAGCCCTACCAAATTTCAGCCCTTTTTGAATTTTTTTCCCCACACACACAAGAATTTAGTAGATTAGTGTATAACTCTGCCCAGCAGGTGGCGCTGCAACTTGCTGTTTTTTTCCACACACACACAGACGCCACTAAGCATTTTTTATATTAGATATATATACACATATACATATCACACAGTTCTGCATCTCAACCCTGCAGACTCACCAGAAATGTCCAGTATCTGGCTTCACCCAGTAACCCAACAACAACTGATTATATATATATATATATATATATATATATATATATATATGTATTTAATTTTTATTATTGTTTTCATTCAACTCTTTGGAAACCCCCCCTTAAAAATCCTGAGTTTGCCCCTGCCCCTTCATCACAACTAAGATGCAGGTAAATTTCGATTTTATTTTTATTACAAAAACTCTCAATAGTAGGGCTCTCTACTCCTCTTGTCCACTCCCACCTCATTCACCTGTGTGTCCTAATAATATAAATCTTGGATGTTCTGTATTATGCTTTATGTGTGACATTTAACTTGTCATCATCAGCATACTGTGTTTATATGTCCATTTTTCAAAACATCTCAGCAGTTTAGAAAGCTCCTTCACACTTAACCACAGTAAGTCACTGCACACCTCCTCTATACTCTCACTATAAAGTACCCCGGCAATAATGGCAATGATGTTTCTGGTTTAAGGGCTATCATCTGAAACTTTAGGGGCTGCCACACCTAAAAACATGACCCCCTATCCCATGCGGTGACAGTATAACTTTCATTGAACAAAAGTATTTTAAGGTTGTGGCAGTATTGTTACACATAAAGGGCCAGATTCATGTCCGAATTTAAGTTGCATTTTTAAAAAAAGAGCATGCGTCTTTACTGTAGTTCCGGCCACATTCAAATACAAGCATATCTTAAGATACTCTTCAATTTGAATCCGGTTGTCAGTACGCTGTGCCTAAACAGTACTTGCCGTACGTAGACGCACAGAACCGACTGCGGTATACGCACATGCGTAAGTACAATAAAAGGTCATATCATAACGCAGAAGACGTTTATTTGAACATAAAATAAAATAACTCTCAATGCTTGGTCCTCATGTCCCTCTGTTTCCAGTCTGCAACCACTTTTCCAAAAGGCTGTCATTCCTATTAGGAGGGTGGCTACAAGACTCTGCGCTTTTAACACTCTACGAAACTGCTCCTGGAATGGAACAGTTATAGTTTCAATATGTTCACCTCATGACGGTAAGCCTGTTATTATTACACGTTGGATCCTGCAAATGTGAAAAATACAATATTGTTTTTTGAAGTTGTTTATTAAAGCATAACTATAATTCCCTAATAGTAATAGCATTAATTTCAACAATGAAATGTTCTGGTTGCAAAGAATTTGTGGTTTGCTTTATGACCTGTGCTAAAGTAAAACTACATGGTGACTGTTCTGCCCAATCTAAGGGGCAGGTCAAGACTGTGTACTCTTTATATACACACTACTGTCACTCACCGGACTGTGAGTGCTTCTTCCCGTATGTTTAGGAACCGTGGCCGTCCACCATCCTGAGGGTCTGCGCATGCGCAGCCCTTTCAAACCCTTCAGTACCTGTTCCTTTAACTTAATTGGCAGATCAGGCAACACTCCCTATATTAAGCACCTGTGGTCAATACCACGTTGCCTGATCTTGGAGTCTCATTCCCCATGAGTCTCTGAAGGTGTTCCTGTGTTTCCTCGTGTATTCAGCGCTGCTGATTCCTGTGGTTCCCAGACCACTTCTACTCCTGTGGTTTCCAGACCACTTCAACCCTTCTGTGTTTCATTGTGACTGTTAGCTGATTCCTATCCGCTGCCTCCGTGCACTACAGTCTTCAGACCACTTCAACTCTGCCGTGTTTCATCGTGACTGTTAGCTGATTCCTATCCGCTGCCTCCGTGCACTACAGTCTTCAGACCACTTCAACTCTGCCGTGTTTCATCGTGACTGTTAGCTGATTCCTATCCGCTGCCTCCGTGCACTACAGTCTTCAGACCACTTCAACTCTGCCGTGTCTCATCGTGACTGTTAGCTGATTCCTATCCGCTGCCTCCGTGCACTACAGTCCTCAGACCACTTCAACCCTTCTGTGTTTCATCGTGACTGTTTGGCTGATTCCTATCTGCTGCCTCCGTGCGCTTCAGTCTTCAGCTCATCTCAGCTCTCCCGTGTTTCCTCGAGACTGTTACAACTGATTCCTATCCGCTGCTCTCCGTGCTCAACAGTTCCAGCTCAGCTCTGCTCTCCCGTGTTTCATCGTGGCTGCACCTGCTGGTTGCTATCCGCTACCTCCGTGTACCTGCAGAGTCCTGCTGGCTACTACTCCTCAGTTCTACTCGTTCTACAACAGCTGATCCGCTCTCCGTGCTTCTCCGTGATCCCGCTGGTCTCTACTCGCCAGTCTGCATCGGATCTGCGCCTCACTGCTTTCATCTCGTCTAGACCATCGCTACTCTTCAGGGTCCTCCAGGAGTCCAGTTCTACATACTACTGCTTCCTGAGTATTTGTTCCCCTGCTGGTCTACCTACCTGTGCGCTGCACCTACTTGATTACCGCTTCATCCTCCTGGGACTTCGCATCCTGCCGGCCTCCAGCCGTTCAGGTATCTCTGCACTCCTGTCTGACAGCCTGCTCCTGAGCCACGGTATGCATACTTCTCATTGACTGTGCTGGTGTATTGCATATCTTGCTGGACTGAGTTGCTCTCCTCTGGAGTTTACTATCCGCTGAGACTATTGCCATCATTGACTGTGTTATCTGTTGCCGGATAGTTTCTGTGACTTTATATTATTGCAGTGCTGTTCAGTCATTACTATATTGTGCATGTCATTGTGGATCAAGTTCAAGGTGCCCGTGTATCCTCTGTATTGCAGTCTCTCCCCGTGCTCCTCCTCACATATATATTCAGTGGTACAACTTGCTAGAGGCAGACCACTGATCCCTGTTTCCCGTGTCACCTGTTCCAGTATCCTCTCACATAGCAGTGGTACAACTTGCTAACGCAGACCACTGACTCCCCGGATACCTCCACTTGGATTCCATTCCTTCACCCAGACAGCGGTACAACTTGCTAACCGCAGACCGCTGACTCTCATCACCTCCTCGTTTCTGTTGGACATTCCTCCTCACTATAGCAGTGGTACAACTTGCTACCGCAGACCACTGACTACCCTCACGTGTCCTTTGTCCATACAGTTCCTCGTGTATTACTACATATATATCACCAGTGCTGCTAGTCATAGACTTTCCTGAGCATCTCTATCATCTGCTGTCTCCTGTTCCGTGATCACCCTGCTACCAGAGTACCATATTACCACCTATACTGCTCTGGTAAGCTTATCACCTGGTGATCCCTGGGTAAAGACTCCTAGTGCCCGTGACAGTAAGATCAGGCCATGACAGACCCAGATACGGAACCTACCGCCAAAGAGATGCTGCAGCATCTGGTCACCCGTGTGGAGCAACAGGATGCTCGCCAACAGCTGTTACTTCAATGCTACCAGTCGTTAGCCTCCCAAGGACCATCTGGACAGCCTGTTACAGCTAATGTTGAAGCTCCTGTGCTTTCCTCTGTTTCCCCAGTGCCATCCCAGGTGTCTACAGCTCCCACGCTTCACCTGCCTACTCCGTCAAAGTACGATGGAGACCCCAAAACTTGTAGGGGTTTTCTCAACCAATGCTCAGTTCATTTTGAGCTCCAACCTCAAAATTTTTCTACCCATCGTTCCAGAGTGGCCTATATTATCTCATTGTTTTCTGGACAAGCTCTGGCTTGGGCCTCCCCTCTGTGGGAGAGAAACGATCCGGTATTACAAGATAGTGCCAAATTCATCTCTACGTTCCGAAGTGTGTTCGATGAACCAGGTCGTGTGGCCTCCGCTGCTTCCAGCATTCTTCGTTTACGTCAGGGCTCTCATACAGTAGGCCAGTACGTCATTCAATTTAGGATATTAGCCTCTGAACTTCAGTGGAACACTGAAGCATTAATTGCCGCCTTCTGGCAGGGGCTCTCCGATAAAATTAAAGATGCACTGACTACCCAAGAGCTTCCTACGTCATTAGAAGATTTGATCTCTCTTTGCCATCGTGTAGACATGAGGTTTCGTGAAAGAGAATCTGAGAAAACAACTTCAGTTAAAGCACCTCTTCGCTCAACCCCTCAATTTCGTCCAGCTTCACCTTCTGTGATTCCCATGGAGATAGGACGTTCCAAATTATCTTTAGAAGAGAGGAAACGAAGAGTAAAGAATAGACTTTGTATCTATTGTGCTGATTCCACACATATGCTCAGTTCTTGCCCTAAGAAATCGGGAAATGCCAGGCCCTAACTAGTTCTGGAGAGGTGAAGTTAGGGTCCCTGGAGTCCTCTCCATCTTCTACGAAACTAAAAGTCTGCGCTTTTGATGTTACGATTTCCTTTGCTACCAAATCCTTTGAGTCTCAGGCACTGATTGATTCTGGAGCAGCAGGAAATTTCATTTCTAAATCCCTAGTGAATCAATGGTCCCTACCAGTGATTACTTTGAAAACACCGATTACTGTGATTGCTATAGATGGATCACGTCTCATCAATGGTCTCATCACCCAGAGTACGTCTCCAGTAACGCTTCAGATTGGTGTGCTACACCATGAAGAGATTTCGTTTTTAATTCTTCCTGTTACGACAAGTCCGATTGTCTTAGGCCTTCCATGGCTTCAATGTCATTCTCCCCAGATTGACTGGCGCACTCCTCAAGTTACGTCTTGGGGAGCTGAATGTCATCATCGTTGTCTTTCTCAAGTCATTCCTCTTAAAGTACAGCAATCTTCCATCTCATCTTCCTCACCGGGACTCCCCCCTCAGTATGCTTCATTTGCCGATGTTTTTGATAAAGCTCAGTCTGAACGTCTTCCTCCTCATCGTTCCTGGGATTGTCCGATCGATCTTCTACCTGGCAAGACTCCTCCTAGGGGTCGGGTCTATCCACTTTCGTTACCTGAAACTCAAGCTACATCTGAGTACATCCAGGAGAATCTCCAGCGAGGGTTTATTCGACCTTCCACCTCTCCCGCTGGAGCCGGGTTCTTCTTCGTAAAAAAGAAGGATGGATCACTACGCCCCTGCATAGATTTTCGTGGACTCAATGCCATTACTATTAAGAATCGGTATCCCATTCCGTTGATCACTGAGTTATTTGATCGCATCAAGGGAGCTCGGATCTTTACCAAGTTGGATCTTCGTGGTGCCTATAATTTAATTAGAATCCATCCCGGTGACGAATGGAAGAAAGCGTTCAACACCAGAGATGGGCATTATGAATATCTAGTAATGCCTTTCGGGTTGTGCAATGCCCCCGCTGTCTTCCAAGGCTTCGTTAATGAGATCTTTCGGGACTTGTTATATGTATGTGTCGTTGTCTACCTGGACGACATATTGATCTTTTCACAGGACCTGCCTTCTCATCACCAACATGTGGCAGAGGTCCTTTCCAGACTCCGGAAAAATTCATTATTCTGCAAACTAGAAAAATGTTCATTCGAGTTGCCCCAGATTCCATTTTTGGGGTATATTGTTTCCGGAGTTGGCCTAAAAATGGATCCAGAAAAGGTGAATGCTGTATTACATTGGCCCCAGCCAACTACTCTTTGTGCTATCCAGCGTTTTTTAGGTTTCGCCAATTACTATAGACGCTTCATTCAAGACTTCTCGTCCATTGCATCTCCTATTGTGGCCCTGACTCGTAAAGGGGCCAATACTAAGCAATGGTCATCCGAGGCACTCCAAGCCTTTCAAATTCTTAAAGAGTCCTTCTCCTCTGCTCCCATTCTTCGACAGCCTGATGTGACACTTCCCTTCTTCCTAGAAGTAGATGCCTCTAATGTGGGCTTAGGAGCCATTCTCTCCCAACAAAAATTCCATCCTTGTGCCTTTTACTCTCGGGGTCTCCTGCCTGCAGAGAAAAATTACACGATTGGGGACAAAGAGTTGCTGGATATCAAAGTTGCATTAGAGGAGTGGAGATACTTATTGGAAGGAGCTTGTCACGCTGTGACGATTTTCACGGATCATAAGAACTTGTCATACCTACAGTCTGCCCAATGCTTGAATCCTCGTCAAGCAAGATGGTCTCTTTTCTTTTCCCGTTTCGAATTAATCATAACCTTCAAACCAGCTGCCAAGAACAAGAAAGCTAACGCTCTATCTCGAGCTTTTGTGACGTCCTCTGACGTTGAAGAGGTTTCCAACCATTCTATACTAGACCCCAAATGTATCTCGCTGGCTGCTTCTTCCACCAAAGTGCTACCATTTGGGAAGACCCTCGTGCCTCCTACTCTTAGGAGGAAAATCCTTTCGTGGTTCCATTCCTCTCGTTTTTCTGGACATGCTGGTGAACGCAAGACCTTTGAGATTCTCTCTCGAAGTTACTGGTGGCCCTCGATGAGGAGAGACGTCAAAGAGTTTGTTGCTTCTTGTGAATTGTGTTCTCAGTTTAAATCCTCCCGCAGAACTCCAGCGGGGTTGCTGCAACCACTACCCATTCCGTCCAAGCCCTGGACCTATATTAGTATGGACTTTGTTACTGATCTACCATCTAGTAAAAATTGTAATACTATTTGGGTAGTGGTAGACAGATTTTCGAAGATGGCTCATTTTGTCCCTTTGTCTGGTTTGCCTTCCTCGTCTACTCTGGCTGAACATTTCGTTAAAGAAATCTTTCGTATCCATGGATGTCCATCTGAGATTGTGTCAGATAGAGGAGTACAATTCGTTTCCAAATTCTGGCGGGCCCTTTGTAAAACCTTGGGCATACGATTAGCACTCTCATCTTCTTACCATCCGCAATCAAACGGACAAACTGAACGGGTCAATCAAGATCTCGAGACCTTTATAAGGATGCTCTCATCAGCCAATCAAGACAACTGGGTAGAATTGCTTCCTTGGGCTGAATTCGCCCATAACAACATGTACCATGAGTCATCGTCCAAAACTCCATTCTTTGTGGTTTACGGTCACCATCCGTCTTTTCCGGAATTTCCTGCCCTCCCTCCCACCCAAGTTCCTGCTGTAGAGACTGTTTGTCAGACCTTCAAAAATATCTGGTCTCAGGTCAAAACCTGTTTAAAGAAGACATCTGCCAAATATAAGTCTTTCGCAGATAAGAAGAGGCGGGCTATTCCACCACTAAAAATTGGAGATCGTGTCTGGTTATCTACCAAAAATATTCGTTTGAAGGTCCCATCTATGAAATTCGCTCCTCGTTTTATTGGTCCATATAGGATCATTCAAGTGATAAATCCAGTTTGTTTCAAACTTCTACTTCCTAAGAACCTTCGTATTTCCAATGCCTTCCATGTGTCCTTGCTTAAACCTCTCATCATCAACCGTTTCTCGACTCCTCCTTCAGCACCTCAGCCAGTTCAAGTCCATCAGGAGGAAGATTTCGAGATTACTCATGTATTGGACGCAAAAATTTCGCGAGGAATTCTCCGTTTCCTCGTTCATTGGAAGGGCTTTGGTCCTGAGGAGCGTTCATGGATCAAAGCTGAAGATCTCAATGCCCCAGCTCTTCTTAAGAAGTTTTATTCCAAAAATCCGGACAAGCCCGGTTCCAGGCGTTCTGTGCCCACCTTTAAAAGGGGGGGTACTGTCACTCACCGGACTGTGAGTGCTTCTTCCCGTATGTTTAGGAACCGTGGCCGTCCACCATCCTGAGGGTCTGCGCATGCGCAGCCCTTTCAAACCCTTCAGTACCTGTTCCTTTAACTTAATTGGCAGATCAGGCAACACTCCCTATATTAAGCACCTGTGGTCAATACCATGTTGCCTGATCTTGGAGTCTCATTCCCCATGAGCCTCTGAAGGTGTTCCTGTGTTTCCTCGTGTATTCAGCGCTGCTGATTCCTGTGGTTCCCAGACCACTTCTACTCCTGTGGTTTCCAGACCACTTCAACCCTCCTGTGTTTCATCGTGACTGTTAGCTGATTCCTATCCGCTGCCTCCGTGCACTACAGTCTTCAGACCACTTCAACTCTGCCGTGTTTCATCGTGACTGTTAGCTGATTCCTATCCGCTGCCTCCGTGCACTACAGTCTTCAGACCACTTCAACTCTGCCGTGTTTCATCGTGACTGTTAGCTGATTCCTATCCGCTGCCTCCGTGCACTACAGTCTTCAGACCACTTCAACTCTGCCGTGTCTCATCGTGACTGTTAGCTGATTCCTATCCGCTGCCTCCGTGCACTACAGTCCTCAGACCACTTCAATCCTTCTGTGTTTCATCGTGACTGTTTGGCTGATTCCTATCTGCTGCCTCCGTGCGCTTCAGTCTTCAGCTCATCTCAGCTCTCCCGTGTTTCCACGAGACTGTTACAACTGATTCCTATCCGCTGCTCTCCGTGCTCAACAGTTCCAGCTCAGCTCTGCTCTCCCGTGTTTCATCGTGGCTGCACCTGCTGGTTGCTATCCGCTACCTCCGTGTACCTGCAGAGTCCTGCTGGCTACTACTCCTCAGTTCTACTCATTCTACAACAGCTGATCCGCTCTCCGTGCTTCTCCGTGATCCCGCTGGTCTCTACTCGCCAGTCTGCATCGGATCTGCGCCTCACTGCTTTCATCTCGTCTAGACCATCGCTACTCTTCAGGGTCCTCCAGGAGTCCAGTTCTACATACTACTGCTTCCTGAGTATTTGTTCCCCTGCTGGTCTACCTACCTGTGCGCTGCACCTACTTGATTACTGCTTCATCCTCCTGGGACTTCGCATCCTGCCGGCCTCCAGCCGTTCAGGTATCTCTGCACTCCTGTCTGACAGCCTGCTCCTGAGCCACGGTATGCATACTTCTCATTGACTGTGCTGGTGTATTGCATATCTTGCTGGACTGAGTTGCTCTCCTCTGGAGTTTACTATCCGCTGAGACTATTGCCATCATTGACTGTGTTATCTGTTGCCGGATAGTTTCTGTGACTTTATATTATTGCAGTGCTGTTCAGTCATTACTATATTGTGCATGTCATTGTGGATCAAGTTCAAGGTGCCCGTGTATCCTCTGTATTGCAGTCTCTCCCCGTGCTCCTCCTCACATATATATTCAGTGGTACAACTTGCTAGAGGCAGACCACTGATCCCTGTTTCCCGTGTCACCTGTTCCAGTATCCTCTCACATAGCAGTGGTACAACTTGCTAACGCAGACCACTGACTCCCCGGATACCTCCACTTGGATTCCATTCCTTCACCCAGACAGCGGTACAACTTGCTAACCGCAGACCGCTGACTCTCATCACCTCCTCGTTTCTGTTGGACATTCCTCCTCACTATAGCAGTGGTACAACTTGCTACCGCAGACCACTGACTACCCTCACGTGTCCTTTGTCCATACAGTTCCTCGTGTATTACTACATATATATCACCAGTGCTGCTAGTCATAGACTTTCCTGAGCATCTCTATCATCTGCTGTCTCCTGTTCCGTGATCACCCTGCTACCAGAGTACCATATTACCACCTATACTGCTCTGGTAAGCTTATCACCTGGTGATCCCTGGGTAAAGACTCCTAGTGCCCGTGACAACTACATTCTTTATATACTACACTATGGTGTTAGCTGTTCTTCGTAGGCTGGCCACACCCCCTCTGGTGGGCCCCTAGCGTTGCAGTCCCCCGGAGGGCCCTTCATGCCCCAGTCCAACACTGAACCAACATATATACAAAACATACCTACATACCCTCACCATAACATTTGCAATTTTTGCACTAGTTGCTGATTAGCAAAGCGGCAAAAAAAGTGAATATAAATTTAAACAGAAAGTTCTTTAATAGAAGACAGAGGATCATCAAATCATAATGCTGCCTCAAAATAAACTAGACATGTTCACTGACCCCTGTGTTCTGGTTTTAGTTTTGGTTTTGGATCTGGATTAACTTCGTGTTTTGGTTTTGGTTTTGGCAAAACCGCCCTTGCGTGTTTTTTGTTTTGGATCCCTATTTTTTTCTAAAATCCCTATTTGTTTAGCTAAAAATCACATAATTTTGCTTTTTCCCCCCCCCTACATTATTATTAACCTCAATAACACTAATTTCAGGTCATTTGCAGTCAAGTTTGACCACCTCACAGGTCACAATATTATTTTCATACACTTTTAAACAAAGACTGCAGCAGTTCTTGCCAGTGATAAGAAGAAGGCCAATTTCATGCCTGAGCATATGACCAATAAAATCCACCTCTTATGTGTGGAATTATTTTTACCCAAATCCTGACAACAGTTGTCTAGTCATTTGTAGCATTGTAGATAAGCTATTCCTCACCTCTACCAGAAGGTTCCTAAAAATGTAATTACTGGGCTCCAAAATGCCATTTTATTCACTGTACACTTAACCACAGATATGTGGACAAGCGTAACTGGGCAGACTAAAGATTATATGATTGTGACAGCCCACTGGGTTGGTGATTCACATTCACCAGCATGGACAGCAGCAGCATGTATCCAAAACCATTGCATTTTTCAGAGGCAGACCACTCTGTGTTTCATCTGCTTCACTAAGAGGCATATTATTATTATTATTATAATCGCCGCACAGTAAAGAAGACAAGGACATACATAAAACAAGACATACGTACAACAAAAACAGACAAGGCAGACAAAATGAGTGGAGACATGAAAACAAAGGGTATGGAGGACCCTGCTCATTACAGAACTTACATTCTAAAGGGAAGAGGGCACAGCTGAAACAAGAGGAGCGAGTGTGGCTCAGAGTGGAGATCGGGATAGTTGTGAGGGTGCAGTAGTGTGAATAGTGTTATCAAGGATAAGGTCACCTCTAAAAACGAGATTGGTTTTGAAACAGCATCTAAAGATTTGAAGGCTGTGGGAAAGTCTGATTGAGCATGGTAGGGAATTCCATAAGTGGGGAGCAGCATGGGAGAAGTCTTGAAGGCGGGAGCGAGAGGTGGTTATCAGAGACGAGACAAAGCGCAGTTCAGAGGTAATACCGATGACAACCTGTTTGAAAAACCAAGGAATGTCATTGCAATATGGCTTATCCTGCTTGGACTCTCCTGAGGATATGTGATTTCTGATAACGCCACCAATATTGTCAGAGCATTACAGCAGGGGGGATTCCATTAGATTTCATGTTATGCTCACACAATCAACTTTGGGGTACAGAACTTTTTAAAAAATGACAATGACATGCAGGAGATGCTGTCTGTGTCCCGAAATATTTAGGGTCAATTTCGGGATTCTGTAACAGCATGTAGGAGAATGCAGCGGCTGAAAGAAGAATAGAATTTAGGGAAAATGTACTTTAGTCCAGTGCAGTAGAGAATACTTTCTGTGTTGTGCAAGGTGCTGAAACCACTCGAAGTAGTCACCTGTGAAGAGAGTGCAGACACTATTAGCTTGAGTCAAGTGATTCCCCTAATTAGACTTTTTGAAAAGTAGCCAGAGAAATTGAAGGAGGAAATGAAACAAAGCAATTCCGCTAATTATGTTGGACTTGTAGATTAAGTACTTTATTCACTTCGCCAGGATGCAAGAGTTATCAACATCTTGAAATTGGATCATTACATTTTGGCAACTGTGCTTGATCCTCGGTTTAAGAGCTATGTATTTTCTTTCTTTCTAACTGACCCAGATCTCAAGAGATGCAATGAGCTCCTGGTCAGCAAGCTGACAGCTCAAGTGGTATATGACATAATGACGTCTCCTCCTTCAGTTTCTCTGTAAATTGCTGCTAGGAAAAAACTTAGCTTTCCCAAGACACTCAGTGGTAATGCAGATGAGTCTGCACAACATTTTAACAGTTGGTCTGGTCTAAAACAATTGCCCAAAAATCGTGACAGCTCTTCCGTAAAATTAACTACAAATTGCATGAGGAAGGCCATTACTGGCAATTACATCACAGTACACAGTCTTCTATGATGGTGGATTTCAGAGGGGATGAATTAGTATTGTTTGAGGATGATGTACACACTGATGAGGGTGCATATGATGACAGTGTAGATTGCAGGTGCTAAGATCTGGCAGAGAGAAGGGAGCTAGCTGATGTTGGTATGCTTGGCAATATTTTGGGTAGAATGGCATGTTGGCAATTTTATGTTTTTCTACAGTAAACTTTCACCTTTATTACAGAGGTGTTTTTTTCTTTACAAAGGTGCAAGCTTTTTATTTACATTTTTGTTTCCCTGACTTAAAACCACTATGCACTTAAACATAAACTTTAGCACATGAGGTAGAGGGATTATAATCATCATGACTGAGACTGGAGAGTGACAAGAACAATGCCACCCTCCTGTTTCTGTATGAGCTATGGCACAGTAGAATGTCACTGAAGACTTTTAAGAACACTGACAACCCTGTTGTTACAATTTCTGTTTCAGCACTGAACTCTGCCACCTCTTTTGTTTCAGAGTGAGCTATGGTACAGTAAAATGTACCTGCAGATTTAGACCAAGACTTACAGCCCTATTATTTCTATTTCAGCAATGACAATTAGCAGTGGAGCTCTCCTCTTTGTATGTAACCTATATAACACCGTACAATTTGACTGCAAATTCAGAAGACCAAGCCTGCCAGCCCTAGTATTTCTATTTCAGCAATGGCAATTAGCAATGGAGCAATGTAGCTCTCCTCTTTGTGTGTAGCCTATATAAAACCGTACAACTTGACTGCAAATTCAGAAGACCAAGCCTGTCAGCCCTAGTATTTCTATTTCAGCAATGGCAATTAGCAATAGAGCTCTCCTCTTTGTATGTTACCTATATAACACAGTACAATGTGACTGCAGATTTACACCAAGCCTTCCAGCCCTAGTATTTCTATTTCAACAATGACAATTAGCAATGGAGCTCTCCTCTTTGTGTGTAACCTATATAACGCAGTACAATTTGACTGCAGATTTACACCAAGACTGCCAGCCCTGTAATTTGTATTTCAGCAATGACAATTAGCAATGGAGCTCTCCTCTTTGTGTGTTACCTATATAACACAGTACATTATGTGACTGCAGATCTAGAAGACCAAGCCTGCCAGACCTATTAATTATATTTCAGCAATGACAATTAGCAATGGAGCTTGCCTGAATGTCACTGGAGACTTTGAAGAACACTGCTACCCTTCCTCTTTCTTTTCTACCTATGACGCTGCCCAAATGCTCTACAGACTGCCAAAAACTGTGCTACCCCTTCTGTGTCCCTCTGTGAAATGGCGTTTGATCACCGCGGAGGGCGGTACTTATAGAATCCAAAACTCGCGAGATTCGACGACGTAACAATGACGTTTTGCCTCATTTTCAATTCCGAGGGCGCGCAAAAGTACAGAGCCGACTCAGAGTTTGAGGAAGCGCTGCGACATCCAAATTTGTGTGTCAATATCGTAGAGGTGGTATTCGAAGCCAATTGACCAATTGATTAAATAAGTTTGCCGAGCGAGGTGGTGTAGAGAGAGAGGAGCAGAGGGCCAAGGACAGAACACTTTTGGTGGAAGGGTAAGAGGATAGTGCCTATGTTGGGGTTTAGATTGACGGAGACGTAGTGGGGTGGCTGGGGCTGCATTATCAAGGGCAACAGAGAGTGTAGTGTTGTAAAGAGAGACAGCTGCATTGGGGCATGACAGGGAAGAAATGGGAGCGAAGAGGGGTTTGAGGGAGGATACAAAGTGGATGAGGTCAATACTGTTGAGGGTACGCTGCATGTGAGCGTCTTTGGTTTAGGGAGGGGGGGCAACTGGTATAGAGAGGGTAAAGAAGAGGAGATTGTGGTCAGAGAGGGGGAAGACAGAATTTGAGTAGTTGGAGATGTCACAAAGGTGGGAAAACACTAGGTCCAGAGTGTGACCACGACTGTGGGTGGCAGAAGTTGTCCATTGAAAGAGGCCATAGGAGGAAGTGAGAGTTAGGAGTTTAGAGGCAGCAGTAGCAGTAGAAAAGTTGGTAGAGATGTTAAAATCCGCAATAATAATAGTGGGAAGATCAGAAGATATGAAAAGGGCAAGCCAGGCGGCAAAGTTGTCAAGAAATTGGGAGAAAGATAGATATCAGCAACATGAAGGTGGAGAGGGGAAAAGAGGTGGATGAATTGAACTTCAATGGAGGATAAGGAGAGGGAGCGTTCAGGAGGGATAACAATGAAGATATAGCCAGAAGACAGTATGACACCTACACCATCTCCTTGATGGTTTGCAGGACGTGGAGTGTGGGAGAAGGAGAGACTCCTGAGGAAGAGTGCAGCAGGGAAAGCAATATCAGAAGGGAGATCCACATTTCTGTAAGCACCAGGAGACCAAAAGAATGAGAGAGAAAGAAGTCATGAACATGAGTGAGCTTATTGCAGCCAGATCTTGCATTCCAGAGTGCACAGGACAAGGGAAGGTGAGTGAGAGGATGGATGGGAATTGGTGGGATTGGATGTCCTCGATGTAAAGGGTGATATGTGGTTGAGCGGGGAGTGACAACAGATAGAGTGGATGGGCATGGTTGTGTAAGGAGCAAAGATGTGGGGGGCATGTGGGGGGAATGGGTGGAAGTATTGAATGAAGTGTAATAAGCTATAGGAGATGTAGTAATTGAGTCCTTGCAGAGTCATGAAATAGGAGGGTGGGCTAAACGCAGTCAGTCCAGATCCAGTTCAAACTCCAGTTTCAACTCTTCATGCTTCTGATGGCAGGCAGAGCTTAGAGCAGGCTTTAACAGTGATTAAATAGAATACTCTGCATCAGTTGTTGCAGGGGGAGGGAGTGGCTGAGCAATTAGTGCAGCAGGCAGATTACTAGGGGGGATGTTGCAGAGAAATAAACTGACAGATCAAAAAACAGACTTTCTTAAGGTAAGAAGGAGAGACGATCAAAGTTCAAAACCATGGAGAGATGAAATAGGGAGTTACAGGTGATTGTTGAATGTTGTCCTCATGTAGCTATTTTTTCAGGTAGAATGTTCCCCTTCTGTTCCCCTCTTGTCCAACCCTGGTGTAACTTTCAAAATGTTATAAAAATCTGTCTATACAGGAGTAACAAATCACACTAAGAACAAATACACACTGGCTAACACAGTCGCTATCTGTTGATTAAGCAAGGACGCAGAGTCATGTCATCACTTTCCTGAATTAACCCCACTAGTCTTATACTACAAGGATAGTAATAAAATTTATTCAGTAAACCAATAGTTAGAGGAGTAAACATATCATATATCTAAAAATCAGAACTGCACATCTGATCCTTTCTAAAGATAGCTGGTGTGAGACATTTACCATTATATTTCATTAAATCAGAAATGATCTTAGCACCAATGCTAGCAGTACATCACTCCAGTACAGTATTTGTACATTATTTGTACAACATAGCCATATTAAGTGACACTTAAGAACATCAGTTAAGTCATTTACACTCCGTGCTGTGCAGATGCAGACTTCATTCTTAAACCAAACAAAACCAATTTCCCTAAACTAAGATATTACATCTAAATGGGGGTGGGCAACAAAGAACAGTTAGAAGCTATCACTTCATATGTTAGATAAATATTTTCTGTAATACCCAACTGTTCCTAAAATGCAATTAGATTAGTAAAAAAAAAACCTGCCCCTTTTTTCCAGATCTGATATCCTATAGTAACTATGGTTTTATAACTCTGCTTCAACCAAGTTGCCTGTGCTAGCTGCTCTTAATTGTTGCAAATGTTTTGTTGTACAAGCTAGGGCATGTTGTATTTGAGTAGTATTTTCTCAGATAAATACTGAAGGGGAAAAACTCCCAGTTATCTTTCGTAGCCAAAAGCTATGCCACAATAGAAAACATGTGCTTTGCCATAGCATGGGCTCTCAAAAAATTAAATCCCTATTTATATAGCTATAAATTTACCATAATATGAGCCCAGTAATGGGATATGACAAATAAAGAGGGGATGGGGGGGGGGGGGCTCTGGGTACCTGCGCACTGGAGGGTGATCATCTTGGTTGCTCTCTATGCAGGTGATTGTTTTAAGGTACTGCCAGGGTTTGAACTGCAAACTTCAGTGTCTACTTCATAAGCTCTAGAACATTGTAGCAGGTGCTCTCCCAATGGCTTCATAGTACACTGGAGGTTGTTGGAGCATCTTCAGGCCTGTGTCCAGCCCCATGGCCCTATGTCATATCTTTGGATTTATTTGTGTGTTAGTCTTAGGCTTTGCCCTTGTGCATTCTATTTTATATTAGTATGTCTTGTGTATCCTGTTTTCCACATTGTTTCTACTGCGCCTGCTTTGTCCCGTTATTGTTGCTGCCTTCCTTTGTTTGTCTTTTTTTGGTTGTGACAAACTCTGTGTGCCCTGCTGTAGTCCCAAAGTTCACCAAGTACAGTCACTAAGTGAATGGTAGCTGCTATAGACCTAAAAGCACGCTTGTATTATGTATAGTACTTGACGACTTTCCAGAGGGGATGTCGGGTGACTTGTGCAGGAGGGTTCATGGTGATGCCATCGTGTCATCGTGGCCCCACCCCCTGCTATACAATACTAAAATTTACGGCATTGCATAGTGGAGGGCAGTGCTTGATTATGCGAATCGTGACATTGTCCCTGCCATGTATAATGCAAAGAGATTTCTGTCTGTTAGTAAGCTGCAGTACTGTCCTAATATAGAAGTAAAACTGCATGCAGCCAGCAATTTGCTGGAGTTAGCAAGTAGTAAGCTCGTGTGTAGTCACCAGAACAATAAATCACTGTTCTTATACTGTAAACGTGCTACTGTACATTTGGAGCTTCTAATTGAATACAGTAAACAATTCCGAACAGCTGGTATAATTCTGCTTAGTTATTAGGTTTCAATCTTTAACATATAGGGCTACCCAGACATTTACTTTTCGTAAAACTTCACTGTTATCAGCAACAAAGAACATTATGTGATATTGTCAGAGTATAATAATGCTTCATTATATATAGTGTATTACATCTTACTGTAAATTATGAGGATATTGGAAGTCACTGAGTTCCATGATCATATAAAATATACCATTTACAGTGGGGATCAAAGTAACCAGAGCTACTTGTGTTTGTAGATTAGTGTCATATATGATAGCTACTAAGGTCAGGCAGGTAAATCCCAACTCAAATAATACAGGTGTTCAAAATAGACCTCAACCAATGCAGGTTGTATAACTTTTTGATATTACTCACTGTATCTTGTATGCATTGCTTTGTATGTTTTGCCTTATTTCATAAATACAATAAAAACATTTCAAGTTAAAAAATAAAGTATACCCAGGGCTGCCATCAGAAACTGTGGGGCCCAGTACCAATTAATCTGGTGGGGCCCCCCTTCCCCCCTTGGTCCAGTACTAATTAAACTGGTGGGGCCCCCCTCCCCATATATGTGCCCCCCTCCCCATACATGCGCCCCCTATCCCTCATCACAGTACATTCCCCCCACTCCCTCATCACAGTAAATGTACCCCTCCCCCCAAAGTAAATGTCCCCCTCTTCCCTCCCCGCAATCACAGTAAATGTCCCCATATCTCCCCCCACAGTCAATGTTCCCCTCTTCCCCCCCAATCACAGTTAAGGTCCCCCTCTCCTCTCCCCCCCCCCATCACAGTTAAGGTCCCTCTCCCCCCAATCACAGTTAAGGTCCCCCTCCGCCCCAATCACAGTTAAGGTCCCCCTCTCCCCCCCCCCCAGTTTAGGTCCCCCTCTCCCTCCCACAGTTAAGATCCCCTTCTTCCCCCCCAATCACAGCTAAGGTCCCCTTCTCCCCTCCAATCACAGTTAAGGTCCCCTTCTCCCCCCCCAATCACAGTTAAGGTCCCCTTCTCCCCCCAATCACAGTTAAGGTCCCCTTCTCCCCCCAATCACAGTTAAGGTCCCTTTCTCCTTCTCCCCCCCCCCCCCTTCCCCCCTCTCTCTCTCTCCACAGATCAGGTCCCCCAGGCTCTCCCTGTCCCCTCCCCCCTCCACAATTATGGTCCCCTAGGCTCTCCCCCCCTCCTCTCAAGAAAAATTATAGCTATTTTAATATGCAATGTTCTGGCATGTCTGAATTACTGTGCATATATGATATGTCGATTAACTTCAACTGACTTCATTAGTCACTAAAGACTGTGGAAATATTCTGAATTGAATGAGGGGGTATTTAAAGATTTCCACACTCTCCTTCATTATGCTTAAAACTGATAAGGAGAGAGAATTTTTTTTTTTGTTATGCAGTTGTAAGAAAGTACAGAGCTGAACGCGACACTGAGGCAGTAACTCATGAAAATGCAATACAAGGGATAGGTCTTGAGATGACCTTTTCTTTATACATCTTTATTTTCTTTACTTATCTTCTCTGCGAATCGATGCTGCAGCTCTGCCTCTCAGACTCTGATACACTGGGAGTGCGGCGCGCTCCCAGCCTATCAGAGTCTGAGAGGCAGAGCTGCAGCATCGATTCGCGGAGAAGGTAAGTAAAAAAAAAAAAAAGGGGAGGCACGGTCAGTGACTGCGGGGCCCGGACAGTCCAGGAAGTCCGGACAGACGGAGAGGTCTGTCCGGGCCCCCTAGTCTGTCCGGGCCCCTCACATCAGTACTGGCTGTACCCCCCTGATGGCGGCCCTGAGTATACCTCAACACTAAAATCCCATAACTATCCCTTTCAGGGTATTAACATTATCAATAATTGTCATATTTCTGTCTGGGGTGGTTTTAGCTGAATATTATATATACACTATTATAGAAAATTGGACAATAACAGCCTGTATGTAAATTCAACAACATATGAATATCACACTATTACAAAGAGTCTGAGAGACTGCTGTTTGTGGCAATGTATTATTACTCTAAAATGTACTTATTTTGGACTGTATTGTCTATTTATATACAATATTGTCTAAGAATAATATAAGATTATACTAGTGTATGCAGAACATTCAGCTAAAACCTCCACAGACTTACACATTACAATTAATGATAATGTTACTACCCTTGAAAGAATACTTATGTGATTTGAGCACTAAGGTCTACATTTGCCACAATTACAGTAAGGCGTACATTATTCCTTATAATGCACAATTTTCTAACAGAAAGTAACACACAAAACAACAAAACAAACAAAATACACACATATATGTATACACCAATGAAACAGAGATGGATACATATATAGTTGTTTATTTTTTGGTTCTACATTCATTTTTTTATATTTGTTATTGACACACATAATTCCACTTACTGTACAATGATAGCTGTTGTTACTGACGACATCAACCTACTCCAAGTCTACTCCATCATTAATTCAATGCTAGAACAACAGTTATGTCAGTTAGTCAGTTATATACCCGTCAGTCAGTCTCACGCATATCATTCAGTCTGTTACACATACATCAGACAGTTTTTACACACGTCAGTCATTCTTCTCTCCCACTGATCCCCTTCCTAGTACCCCTGCACCCTTCACTCACTCATTTGCTAGTTTATCCTCTCTTCTTCTATTCTTCTTCTCCCTATGCCCCTAGTCTTTCACCATGTCTCCTAGCTCCCGTCCAATACCCATCCTCACCCGCTGACCTCAACTTCGTCCCAGATCCAGCCCACCACCATACACCGCCAAACTTGCCAATGTCATCCATATCTCCACACTTTCCTCTCTCCCTTTCTCCTATGCTTTCTGGAATTCCAGATCCATCTGCAACAAACTGCCCTCCATCCATGACCTCTTCATCTCCAAATCGCTTAACCTTCTTGCCATCACAGACACCTTTCTTCCACTGATACTGCTTACCCTGCTCCTCTCTCCTATGGGGGCCTCTCTTTCACCCACTCTATCAGACCTGATGACAACCTAGGCGGCAGGGTGGTTATCCTCCTATCCCCCAATTGTACCTTTCGTGTCATCTCCCCTGTGCCATCCCTTTAATTTTCCTCCTTCAAAGTCCACTCTATCCGTCTCTTTTACCCCATCCATCTCCTTGTCTCAGTCATCTACTGCCACTCTGGACTAACTTCCCAATTTTTTCATAATTTTTCTGCTTGGCTTGCTCATTGCCTAACTTTCAACGATCTTCTTGCCCTTTCTTTTACCTTTAACCTCTTACAATATACAGTCCATTAATATTGGGACATTGACACAATTGTAATATTTTGGCCTCTATACACCACCACAATGGATTTTAAATGAAACTAACAAGATGTGCTTTAACTGCAGACTTTCAGATTTAATTTGAGGGTATTTACATCCAAATCAGGTGAACGGTGTAGGAATTACAACGGTTTCTATATGTGCCTCACACTTTTTAAGGGACCAAAAGTAATGGGACAATCGACTCAAAAGTTATTTCATGGACATGTGTGGGCTATTCCCTCATTATTTCATCATCAATTAAGCAGGTAAAAGGTCTGGAGTTGATTCTAGGTGTGACATTTGCATTTGGAATCTTTTGCTATCGACTCTCAATATGAGATCCGAAGAGCTGTCACTATCAGTGAAGCAAGCCATCATTAGGCTGAAAGATCAAAGCAAACCCTTCAGAGAGATAGCAAAAACTTTAGGTGTGGGCAAATCAACTGTTTGGAACATTCTTAAAAAGAAAGAACGCACCAGAGAGCTCAGCAACACCAAAAGACCCGGAAGACCACGGAAAACAACTGTGGTGGATAACAGAATTTTTTTTTCCCTGGTGAAGAAAAACCCCTTCACAACAGTTGGCCAAATCAAGAACACTCTCCAGGAGGTAGGTGTATATGTGTCAAACTCAACAATCAAGAGAAGACTTCACAAGAGTGAATATAGAGGGTTTACCACAAGATGTAAACCATTTGTGAGCCACAAAAACAGGAAGACCAGATTAGAGTTTGGCAAACAACATCTAAAAAGCCATTACAGTTCTGGAACAAAATCCTATGGACAGATGAGACAAAGATCAACTTATACCAGAGTGATGGGAAGAGAAGAGTATGGAGAAGGAAAGGAACTGCTCATGATCCAAAATATACCACCTCATCGGTGAAGCATGGTGGTGGTAGTGTCATGGCGTGGGCATGTATGGCTACCAATGGAACTGGTTCCCTTGTATTTATTGATGATGTGACTGCTGACAAAAGCAGCAGGATGAATTCTGAAGTGTTTCGGGCAATATTATCTGCTCATATTCAGTCAAATGCTTCAGAACTCATTGGACGACGCTTCACAGTGCAGATAGACAATGACCCGAAGCATACTGCAAAAGCAACCAAAGAGTTTTTTAAGGCTAACAAGTAGAATGTTATGCAATGGCCAAGTCAATCACCTGACCTGAATCCGATTGAGCATGCATTTCACTTGATGAAAACAAAACTGAAGGAAAAATGCCCCAAGAACAAGCAGGAACTGAAGACATTTGCAGTGGAGGCCTGGCAGAGAATCACCAGGGATGAAACCCAGCATCTGGTGATGTCTATGGGTTCCAGACTTCAGGCTGTAATTCGTACACTGTTCACCTGATTTGGATGTAAATTCCCTCAAATAAAAGCTGAAAGCACATCTTGTTTGTTTCATTTCAAATCCATTGTGGGGGTGTATAGAGGCCAAAATATGAGAATTGTGTCGATGCCCCAATATTTATGGACTTGACTGTAATTCTTCCCCCACCCACTGTTTCAGTCATTGGCTTGACCTTGTCTTCCCCCATCAACGTGTTCTTTCTGACTTCTCCAATTCTGCCTTCACAATCTCTGACCAATGTCTTCTCTCATTCACTCTTTCACTCTCTCATTCAATCTCCTGCACCTCTCCCAACACGTAAATCTACCCTTTCTAGATGCAAACTTGATGCTCTTGATCCTGCTATATTCGCCTCTTCACTTGAAGCTCTCCTCTCCCTACTTTTCACCCTGGTGTGCCCCAACTAAGCAGCCTCCCTCTACC
Organism: Mixophyes fleayi; assembly: GCF_038048845.1. Lineage (NCBI taxonomy): Eukaryota > Metazoa > Chordata > Amphibia > Anura > Limnodynastidae > Mixophyes > Mixophyes fleayi. The sequence continues at coordinate 144,388,704 of NC_134402.1, forward strand.
ACACATTCACCACTACTGTTGATTCTGCTGCCCCGCCTCTTCTGTCTACCTTTGCTGCTCCAAACCCCAACCTTGGCACTCCAAATTTACCTGCTTCCTTCAAAAATACACATGTACTGCCAAACGCCACTGTAGGAAATATCGTTCGTTGGCAGACTTCCTTCATTTCATGTTCATCCTCCCATCCTATAGTTCCGCCCTCTCCCTCTCTAAACAAACAATCTTCAATTCTCTCATCTCTTCACAGTAGTCCAATCCCTGCTGCTTTTTTGCCACTTTCAACACAAACCTTTGCCCATCCTCCCTTACTGCCACTGACCTTGTCTCATTTTTCACTTCCAAAATTGAGGCTATCAGACACAAAATCTCCATTTCCCATCACTCTCCTGCCACCCCTACCACTCCACCCTCCTCCAGGATGCTCTCCATTGTAATCTCATTTCCTACCTCCCTTCTTCAAGATCCATTGCTGAGCAAATCTGGCCCCCCACTCATTACAGCACAGGGGTGTTTTCTTTTCTTTTCTTTTACTTCTCTTTTTTTTCTTCCAGAATACCTATAGTTTGCAATTTATTTTTTTAAACTATGTTAAACTAATACTTGCACTGTACACTTTGCCTCTTCATTTTATTTTCCATCTCTACCCTCCCTTAAACTAGCTGACATCAGCATTCCTATTGATAACCTCCTGACTCAGCTCCTGAAAACTCTTTTCCTGTTTTGGCCTATCCCAGTGGATTTTCTCTCCCACCCACTGTAATAGTATCTCACTGTATCATGTATTTTCCCTTTTGTGCCTCTACCTTCATCCCAATCCTTTTTGCTTTCACACACGAACCATTCCTCTCTTCTATCACCACTTCATCATGCCTTAATCTGGTGGCTTTCTTCTTTAACCACACTCTTACTTCAGTCCTAGATATGACTGCACCTGACATATCTCATATCTACTGGCACGCTAAACGCCAGAATTATATGCAAGTGTGCACCCATACCATTTAGTGCTTCTGGGGGAAATCACATTTACATACTTCTGTTGCTAAACAAACCTACCATAAGGGGCATATTCAATTGTCCGCGGTTTCCGCAGCGGAAAAACTATTACCAGTATTATGGTAATAGTAAGCTGGATTTCAGCTCGCAGCTCCCTGAATACAGCAAGAAAAGTGCCGTAATACCGGTAGCGGCGCGCACACTATTACTGTCATTATGGTAATAGTGCGTACGCCGCGAGAATTTTGGCTGTAATGCCAACAATTGAATATGCCCCTAAGGCTCTTACCCAGTCATCCAAACCTCTGTCACCTCTTCTCCAGTTTCAATGATCTCCTCTGCTCTCCCTTCCTTCCCCCACCCCTACCTTACTGCCCTTGACATCGCATAGGGACAGGTTTATTCTCTTCTGTTGTCTTTTCCTCCAGTATTATTATTATTATTATTATTATCCTTTATTTTTTAGGCGCCACAAGAGTTCCGCAGCGCCGTACAGAGCACAAACAGTAGACTAAACAAGGTGAAACATTACACACAGTAAACAAAAAATACCAAAACTTCAGAGACTCCAGGCAGGCTAATGCAGTAAAGACGGAGCAGAAGAACAGGTATGGAGCACAAAGGGAAGAGGGCCCTGCTCAAATGAGCTTACATCCTAAGGGAGGGTAGACAGAACTCAGGCACACAGGGAGCAAGTTGAAGAAGTGGGGAGAGAACAGGGGGGCTGGGAGGAGAGAGGGGGAGAACAGGCGGAGGAGATGAGATGAGGGGGTTAGGTGGAAGGTTGGTAGGCTTTTAGGAACAGGTAAGTTTTGAGTGCCTTCTTGAAGGAGGACAGATTAGGAGAGAGACGGATGGAGCGAGGGAGACCGTTCCAGTGAAGGGGGGCAGCACGGGAGAAGTCTTGGATTCTGGAGTGGGAAGAGGTGATCAGAGTGGAGGAGAGGCGACGGTCATTGGCCGAGCGCAGGGAGCGGGCAGGGGTGTGAATAGAGAGGAGGTTGGAGATATAGGGAGCAGTAGACTGGGAGAGAGCCTTGAAAGTGACGGTCAGGAGTTTGAAAAGAATTCTGTAAGGAATGGGGAGCCAGTGTAGGGCAAGGCAGAGAGGGGAGGCGGATGAGGAGCGGCGAGAAAGGCAGATGAGCCTTGCAGACGCATTGAGTATAGAGTGGAGGGGGGCGAGATGGGAATGGGGAAGGCCGGTAAGAAGGAGGTTGCAATAATCAAGGCGGGAGATGATGAGTGCGTGGATGATAGTTTTAATGGCATCATGGGAGAGGAAGGGCCGGATGCGGGCAATGTTGCGTAGCTGGTAGCGCCAGGCTTGGGCAAGGGATTGGATGTGGGGGGCGAAGGAGAGAGAGGAGTCGAGGGTGACGCCCAGGCAGCGGAGTTGGGTGACAGAGGAGATGGTGGTATTGTTAACAGTGATAGAGAGGATGTGGTGGGAGGGGAGTCTAGGGGGAGGAAAGACAATGAGTTCAGTTTTGGAGATGTTAATTTTGAGGAAGCGCGAGGACATCCAGGAGGAAATGGCAGAGAGGCAGTCAGATACACGCGAGAGGAGGGCGGAGGAGAGATCGGGCGAGGAGATGTAGAGTTGGATGTCGTCAGCGTAAAGGTGATACTGAAGACCGAAGGAGGAGATGAGAGCCCCCAGGGAGGAGGTGTAGAGCGAAAAGAGAAGAGGGCCAAGAACAGAACCCTGAGGGACACCAACAGGGAGAGGGAAGGGGGTGGAGGAGGAGCCAGACGTAGATACAGAGAAGGAGCGGTTAGCGAGGTATGAGGTGAACCAGGCGAGGACAGATCCAGAGAGGCCAAGAGAGAGAAGTGTTTGAAGCAGGAGGGGGTGGTCCACGGTGTCGAAGGCCGCAGAGAGGTTAAGGAGGATGAGCAGAGAGAAGTGACCCTTGGATTTGGCTAAAAGTAGATCATTAGTAACTTTGGCCAGGGCAGTTTCGGTGGAGTGGAGGGGGCGGTAACCTGATTGAAGAGGGTCGAGGAGGGAATTGTCAGAGAGGTGTCTAGTGAGGCGGCTACAGACAATCCTCTCAAGTAATTTGGAGGCAAAGGGGAGAAGTGAGATAGGATGATAGTTAGCAAGAGAGGTGGGGTCAAGATTGTTTTTTTTGAGGATAGGAGAGATAAGAGCGTGTTTAAAGGAAGAGGGGACTACACCAGAGGAGAGTGATAGGTTGAAAAGGTGTGCAAGGTAAGAGCAGGCAGTAGGAGAGAGAAAGCGAAGGAGGTGAGAGGGGATAGGGTCGAGAGGACATGTGGAGGGTGGAGAGGAAAGAATGAGGGAGCGAACTTCTTCATCCGATGTGGGGCAGAAGGAGCACCAGAGTTGGATGTTGGAGGGAGAAGGGATAAGGGCGGGAGAGGGATGGGAGGAGGAGATGTACAGTCGGATGGTTTCAATTTTGGAAGAGAAAAAAGTGGCGAAGTCGGAAGCTGAGAGGGAAGGTGGGACAGGAGGGGGGGGGGGGAGAGAGGAGGGAGTTGAAAGTGGCAAAGAGGCGGCGGGGATTGGAGGACTGAGAGGAAATCAGGGACTTAAAGAAGGATTGTTTAACCAGGGAGAGGGCAGAGCAGAAAGAGGTGAGTATAAATTTGAGATGAAGGAAGTCGGCCAGGGAGCGAGATTTCCTCCAGAGGCGTTCAGCAGTGCGAGAGCACTTTTGGAGGAAATGGGTGAGTTTGGAGTGCCAGGGTTGGGAAATGAGGCGGCGCTGGCGAATAGAAGAGGCATACCTCCAGTATACCAGTCTCCCTCACCCCACTCCACCTTCTCTGCTTCCTCTCCCCCAAAGTTTGCCAGCACCTATCCCATATCTTATATTTATCCCTCTCCACTGATATCTTCTGCATGTCCTTTAAACATGATCTGATCTCACCTATCTTTAAAAAAAAAAGCCTTTTAGACTCTGCCTCTTCCTCCAACTAACACCCAGTTTTTCTTCTCCTGTTCACTTCCAAACTACTCTGCTTCCATCCCATTCACTCCACTAAGACTAAAGTCACCAACATCTTCTTGATGCTAAGTATAGTGGTCACTTCTCCTCCTCCCAGACCTCTATGATGCATCCAACAATGCTGATCTTACCCCCGCTCTTCCTGTGCATGCTTCACTCATTTGGCTTTTGTTTTCTCCTGGCTCACTTCCTACCATTCCAACCACTGCTTCTTATTAAGCTCATCCTCCCTAAGTCTACCTCTTTTTGTTGTGGTTGTACAAAGCTGTCTTCAGCCATTTGCTCTGCACAATGTATATCTCCTGTTTTGGTGGGCTAATCAACTCTGCTGTCTGCAGTATCACCTCTACGCTGATGGCACTCAAATCCATATCTCCAACCCAACCTCTCCCCTGCTGTCTCTGCTATCTCCTAATGGTTGTCCAACATTAGTTAAAGCTCAGCATATCAAAACTGAGCTCATCATTTTCAATCCTTCTAGAGTATCCAAGCCCCCAATATCTCTCTAACCATAAGTAATAGGCACTGTTCTTTGGGGATGTAGTTGACATATTGACAGTCACAATGTGAACATGTGAAGTGTGTACAGTGTTGTAAAGTCGACAATCAAAATGAACATGCGAATTCCACCTGCTCATTCTGCAAAATTATACACTGGCTCCTGTTTCCTACAGAATCCAAACTACTTACCGTAACTACCTCCAAAACTCCCCACTAATGAAATAATACTTTCACATAGAGTCTCCATAAGCTTCCAAAGATTTAAACACTCATTTAAAACTCACTTAATTATCAAAGCCTACCAGTCTTCCTCCTGATTCCACTGTATCCTCTAAGGAATAGGGTCCTCTCTCATGCTGTCTTTTCTGCTCCCATCTCATCCACTTGTGCATCCTTGCATGGTTTATACTATTTCTTTTGTTTATTCTAAACCTTGCCTACTGTCCTTCTGTATTAAGCTCAGTGTCTTGGCTTTATTGCATCTATGCTTCTTAAATTCTCTGCATTTTGTATACTGACTGCAGAATTTTGTGGCACTATATAAATAAATGCTAATAATAATAATAATAATAATAATAATAATAATAACAATAATAATTAAATAAATAAATAAATAAATAAAGCATTTGCACCAAAACACACATGTTCAGATAGACAACTATAAATACCACTGTTGATCCAAATAAAAAATGTTCCCATAGTCAGCGATTTGCTTGTATAGTTAGGAAGGGTTATTCGTGTTTGTGTGAGAAGCAGGGCCGGACTGGCCATCTGGCGGACTGTGTTTCAGTGATGTGCGGCCATGTGATTTTAATCACATGGGACAGCACCTGTCACGTGATACGCGTCTCATGTGATTACTTGCATTGGCCGCACATCACTGAAACTCTGTCCGCTGAGCAGCGTGCAGGGAGGTAACAAGGTAAGTGTGTGGCCACCGGCCATGTTCATAGTGAGTGAGTGAGAGAGTGAGTGAGTGAAAAAGTGAGAGAGTGTGTGAGTGTGTGTATGTTCATATGTTCATACAGTGTGCGTGTGGGGCCATGTTCATACAGTGTGCGTGTGGGGCCATCTTCATACAGTGTGTGCGCAATATTTTCAAATAATGTGCGTCTGTATTTGTGTGCGCGCAGTATTTTCGTATAGTGTGCGTGCAGTATTTTAATATAATATGTGAGGGAAGGGAGGATCTTAATATAGTGTGGGAGGTAGGCTATTTAATGGTGGAGTGTAGGTGGGGGCTAATTATTTAAGGTGAGGTGAAGGAACCTTTTATTTAATGCTGGGGTGGTTTAGGGATATCAATTGAATATGGGGCTGATTTTGGGGAGGAGGGCTATTTATTAAATGTGAATATGAATTATTAATTGCCAGGGATGGTTGTGGAAAATGGCTATATTTATTAAACTTTAATGCTATTTAATTTATTGCTGGGACTGTTTGGAGGGAGAGAAATATGTTTTGAGTAAATGGGTATATTGTTAATTTAATGTTGGGGCTGGTTGGAAGGAAATAACTTTTTAAATGTGAATATTTTTATTGTGGCGGATGGAGGGAGGCCTATCTATAAAATGTGGGTGCTACTGATTTAACACCGGGGCTGGTTGGAGTTTCTAAATCTCATTTACCCACTTTTTTTTTCAAAATAGGGCATCTAATATTCCAGGATCAAGACAAGAAGAAACTGAGCTAAAGAATCCAGCTGCTACAAGTGGTGAAAGTGACCCAGACAGGTAGGAGAAAGCAGGACAGTCTGCCAACTGTCCTGAATCTGGTGGGGCAGTCTTTAATTTGGGTGACTGTCACACTTAGTCAGGATTTGGTCCGACTGCAAGGACAGTTGGGAGGTATGTCCTGCTTCACAACGTACTGCTTGTGAAGGCAGAGCTGTGTGCTTCTAACAGTAGTAGACACAGTATTGCCTATGTATTTGTCTAAAATGATAACCATCTTACATAATAGGGGCCCTGCTGTCTTAAATACCCTGGGCCCCCTGAGCCTTAATCCACCGCTGGTTAGGGGAAGGGAACTGATAGTTGCACCCAGTTCCCGGACAGGACACAGCCTGCAGAGCAAGCCGAGGAGCTTCAAGTATCACAAGATTTGGTAATCTCGTGAGACAAAGAGCTTCCCTGCTCACTCTACAGGAAGTTCCCACCCTTATGGATGTCAGCAGTACCAGAAGCTGTAGCGACCTGCTTCCTGGACTTTTGGACTTTATTATTTGTGTTTCTTTTTATGTGTTGCAGCAGTACCTCTATTCACCAGAGGTGCTGCTATTGTGCCTTACTTGTTTGTATCAGGGGTTAACCTGCCCTGTAATTATTCCTTGCACCTGGGTGTGTCCCTTCTTAAACCTGTCACTCCCAGCATACATTGCTGGTTATTGTTGTCACTTGTTGTTCCTGCCTTCTGATATGCTTCTGGTTACATGCTGCTTGGGATCTTTCCATACCTCCTGCTTCCTGCATCAGCTTGCACCTGGTATTTACTATAAACTCATGATTACCTGCTATTTGTACACTTCTGCAAATAATCATAGAGTGTTTTTCACCATATTCGTGGCTCCTAGCTGTATTCCTGTATTTAACTGTGACAGAAGCATAGATAAGTACAGTGGGCTGGGGTGTCATAATGTGCCTGAGGGGATGGCGTGATGTGGCTGAGAGGGCATGATAAATGTATTGTTTTATTATAATGTATGTATCAATGCCCCATGTTGGCCACACCCACAACACAATGTGGTCACGCCCTTTTCGACGACACCTCTGCGCGGCGACACACAGTTTCTTTCCTGCTGGAACTGAGGTGGGCCTGTGTACTTTAAATGCCAGGGCTAATTTTTAGTCCCAGTCCTGCCCTGGAGAAGGATGTCATCCGTAAACAATGATATTTTATAATTGGTGTCACCCACCTCCATTCCATGCACATCTGCAGAGGATCTAATCAAGGCAGCAAGATTTAATCGCCATGGCAAAAAACAAAGGAGTTAGTGGACAGCCCTGTCAGGTGCTATTATTGATGTGGACCACTATCATTATTCTGGCTGTTGAGGAGGTATAGATTACCTGTATGCTTGACAGTAAATTGAGAGTAAGACCGAATTTTCTTAATGTTTAAAGCATAAATTAACAGAGAATTATGTTGCAGGTCTTGTCTTTGCTGAGTGAAAGAAGAACCGCTGGGATTTTCTAATTCTTGTATTATTTCTAGCTTGGAGTGATTAGCAAGAATGTTAGCATAAAGTTTGATGTCTTTATTCAGGAGGCAAATAGGTCATGTGGCTTGCACAGTTTTATTTTCCCATTTTATGAATAACTACTATGCAGGCTTCAAATATAGAGTTGGGAAAGCTCTGGAGTGCTACATTAAACAAGGAGTGGAGTATCAGGATATCAGGGAATTTTTTGTTTTAACCCACCAAAAAACCATCGGGGTTGGAGGACCTACCAGATTTGTGCTCTTTAAGAACATGGGATATTTCTTCAGTGCAGACATTACCATTGAGGTTTTTTTGCTGATTGGCAGAGTTGGGTGAGTTTAACCTTCGAAAACAAACCCCTTTGACATACTGATCTATTGGGATTTTATGAGGCAACATATGGATGATGAGGTAAGACATTTAAATTGGTATAGTTATGAAATTCTTCATGACTGGCTTTAGTGTTGTAAATTGTCCAGAGTAGGTTTTGATGGTTAGAAGCTTATGTTTGAAGTTCTTGGTTCTGACCTAATATTTATTTTGTTTCATCTCCCATTTCACAAATGGTTTGCTTAATCCATTTAAGTGTATGGGTCATTTGGTCAGAGACATTCAACCAGTTTAATTACCCTGAACTTTTGTAGGATAGCTGTAAAAGTGTATGCTCATCTTCAAGATTTTGAAGCTGTTAAGTTATATCCATTGTTCTAAATAGTTTGTCTTTCTGAGGTCTAGAAGCTATGTTTATCAAATGTCCCCTCATCACTGCTGTATGAGCTCTCGACACAACCCCAGGGGAAATGTCTTGGGTTTTGTCAAGTGTGAAGTGTTCAGTCAGGAGTTCTTGTAGCTGTGTATTGACTATGGGCCTATGAAGGAGGACTTTTAATTATTCACATGCATTGGTGGGGGTGAGAATTTAGATCCAACAGATCTTTTGATATTAAGGTGAAATTTGTTTAGGGTCAATTTGTGGGGAGTAACAAGTATATTCCCTGGTTAGTGGCTCCTTGACTCTTCAAGAATCATAGGTAGGATATTATATTAAGAATTTTTACAGGTTGAAATGCATCGCAGGGTGTAAATTAAGCTATACCAACAAGCTAACCTACCGCATCTTTCCATCTGGACTGGATTTAATTATCAGTTTCTTTCACTTTAAAAACGTTATAGTGACTGTTTTGAGATATTTATAAATTACCATCAGAATTACACTATTATTGTTTTCTTTTGTCTTTAATAAATCTGGATATCACTTTGGAAAGATAGAAGGAAGATTCCATCTAGACCACATCCAATTCAATTTAAGTATATTATTTATTATTTGTTATTGTTATCACTGTTTTCATCATTTGTGTGTATATCACATAATACATTTCTAGGGTGCATATGAGTGATCCCTTCAGCTCTTAATTATTTCTTTTTACTTGAATTTTTCTCCAAAAATCATATAAATGTAGTCAAGCAGTGCTTTAGATTTTTGAATATCCAACTCATTTGGGGACAGGCCACATGGGACAATCTATCTAAATTAGCATTTAGAACTGCATTGACGTCTCCTGCCACTATGAGCTTGCCTTTTCTAATTGATGAGAGTTTAGTACCTAACTCAAAGAAACATCTATGCTGATTCTGTTTAGGGGCACACATATTCACCAGTGTGCAAAGAAGGTTTTTAAATTTACCAATGAAAATTAAGAATCTAACTTCTTCATTCTTAGGAATGTCTGAGAGTTCGAACTTTTTCACTTTTACTCTTTTATCACAATGTTTAACAAATTGCTTTTCTTGGTCTCTTTTCATGGCATTATCTTTAGGACGGTATCATCTTTCACCCCTCCACCAACACAAACATTTGTCCACATTGTATCTTCATTACTCCACTCTCCTCAAGTTAACACCCATGAACTGTTGTCCTATTTATTATCTCTAACAAGTACAGCCTCCACCTGTCGCCAGAAATTAAAAGGTCACACATCTTACAATCCCCTTACCTATCTTTCTCTCACTCTGTTTCTATTAGCTGGTGATATATCACCTAATCCAGGTCCCCCACACTCCTCACACACACATACATCAGAACACTACCGCTCTATAGCAAACCTCAAACACATCACCTGTTTCCCCTCTCTTCCAAAGTCCTTTAAATGTGCCCGTTGGAATGCAAGCTCTGTTTGTAAAAAACTTACCTCCATATATGATCTCTTCCTCTCACAAAACCTCAACCTTCTGGCAAGAACAGAAACATGGCTCACACAATCAGATACTGCCTCACCTGCAGCACTTTCACATGGTGGCCTCTACCTCACCCACACCTCCAGACCTGAAGGCAGACAAGGAGGTGGGGTTGGACTACTTCTCTCCCCACAGTGCACATTCAGTTCTACCAAATGTCCCATCACTCACGTTCACATCTTTTGAAGTACATGCTATTTGTATTTTGAATCCATTCTTTCTACGTGTTGCAGTGATCTATCGTCTCCCTGCAGCACACCAACAATTTATTGAGGATTTATCTGCATGACTCCCTCACTTCTTATCTTCAGGCATCCCCTCCCTCATCCTGGGTGATTTCAACATCCACATTGATAACCCACCTTCCAAAGCTGCTTCCAAACTGCTCTCTCTAACCTCCTCACTTGACCTCTCCCAGAATCATCTACTCATCAGGATGGCCACTGTCTTGATCTTGTTTTCTCTAGACTATGTTCAGTTTCTAATTTCCCCAACACACCCTTCCCCCTCTCAGATCACCTTATCAACTACACGCTCACCCCCACTGCTCTAACCTCTCTACTGTCTAACTCTACCAAGCCTCCTCATACCCGCAGAAATCTCAATTCTATTAATCTTCAACAATTTTCCACCTCTCTCCCCTATCTCTACATTCTCCTCCCCTGAGATGGCAGTACCTTATTTTCACCAAACCTTAGCAACGGCTCCTGATGAAGTGGCTTCAGCGACACTACATACTACACGTCGACTTCGATGTCAACCGTGGCACACAACAGCAACGCGAAATCTTCAGAAACTTTCCCGTAAAGCTGAACATCACTGACGTAAATCTCGCACCTCTAATGATTTCTTCACATATATTTCTATCTACCGCTCCTATCGAAAGGCTCTGGACACTGCAAAACAAACATACTTTCAATCTCTTATCTATGCTCAGGCTTCTAACCCCAAATGCCTTTTCAATACATTTAAATATCTTCTCAATCCTACCCCGAACCCTCCATCTACTATCAGTGCTCAGGATCTTGCTTCCTACTTCAAGGACAAAATTAATAAGATCAGACTAGAAATGGTATCCTCTTCCTCGACAAGCAATCAGCTCAATTCCTTCCCACTACCCTCTGACACCCTCTCTTCATTTGACCCCGCAAATGAAGAGGAAATTTCTGCTCTCTTCTTATCTTCCTGCTCTACCTCCTGTCCTCTTGATCCTATTCCCTCGCAATTTGGTAGATCCCTGTCTCCTGTGCTCATTTCACCTCTAACTAAAATCTGTAATCTCTCGCTCTCTAATGGCATCTTTGCATCACTATACAAGCACTCAGTGATTACTCCTATTCTAAAAAAGCAAGATTCCGACCCAAACTCTCTCTCAAATTACCATCCCATCTCTCAGCTCCCGTGCCCCTCCAAGCTCCTAGAGAGAGACTTGCCTACACTCGCTTCACACGCTTCCTTTCTGCAAACAACCTGTTGGATCCTCTTCAGTCTGGCTTTCGTTCTCAACATTCCACAGAGACTGCATTGACTAAGTTGGTCAATGATCTGATCACTGCTAAAACTAAACGCCATTACTCTCTCCTAATTCTCCTGGATCTCTCGGCTGCATTTGACACCATTGACGACTCTCTTCTCATACAAATGTTGCAATCCCTAGGTCTTCAAGACACTGTTCTATCCTGGCTCTCATCCTACCTTTCTAATCGCTCTTTCACTGTTAATTTCTCTGGGGCCACCTCTGCTCCGCTTCATTTATCAGTTGGAGTACCGCAAGGCTCAGTGCTAGGTCCTCTGCTGTTCTCTATCTATACTGCTTCTGTTGGAAATCTAATAAGTTCCTTTGGATTTCAGTATCATCTCTATGCGGATGATACCCAAATTTATCTATCCTCCCCTGATCTCTCGACATCTGTGTTGTCCCGTATAACTGACTGTCTTTCTGCCATTTCATCTTGGATGTCCTCTCGCCAACTCAAACTCAATCTTTCTAAAACAGAGTTAATAATATTTACACCCACCAACAAGAGCATACCTGACATTTTTATTTCTGTTGATAACAATACCATAAATCTCACCGCATTGACTATTGCAATTACCTCCTTACTGGTCTTCCCCAAACCCCTACAATCTCTTTTGCACGCAGCAGCAAAATTGATTTTCCTTGCAAATCGTTATTCCTCTGTTGAATCACTCTGTATGTCTCTACACTAATTGCCTGTTTTCTACAGAATCCAATATAAAATACTTTTACTAACCTACAAGGCCATCAACAAAGCTGCACCAACATACATCTCTCGTCTCAAAATATCTCCCAACTCGGCAACTCTGTTCTGCACAAGATCTGCGTCTCTCATCCACCCTCATTACATTATCCCATTCCCGGTTACAGGACTTTTTTCGGGCTACACCCACTCTATGGAATTCTCTGCCTCGCACAATAATACTCTCCTCTGGTCTACAAACTTTCAAGCGTTCTTTGAATACCCACCTCTTCAGACAAGCTTATAATATTCCTCAACCACCCTCTTAACCTCACTACATTACCCTATTACCATCCGTTACACAATTTCACACAAGACAACTACCCCTGACCAACATTGTTGAGACAGGATCATTTAGCTTATGAGTCACTTTTACCTTTGCAGTCTGGCTGGATCGGAATGCAAAATGTAGACTTAACCTCATGTATCAAACTCCCATTGTCCCATAGATTGTAAGCTTGCGAGCAAAGCCTTCTCACCTCTGTCTGTTTTCCCCATTTGTAAAGCGCCACGGAATATGTTGAAGCTAAATAAATAAATGATGATGATGTGGATAGTTATTAAAGCACATTTGAGAGGCATGCTCTAGTAATCAGTAGCTGATGGGGAGTGCTAGTGCTATACTGCCATTTGGAGTCTCTTGGTGTACTTCTTGGTAAGTTAGCTCTCAATTTAAAAACACATATTTAGGAGCTCTCATTGATTAGAGTTAGGACCACCCTAATAGAAGAAGCACCGTGATGTGGTGGGTGGTTTATCATGCATTTGCAAATGTGTGTAACTAAGGATTCTGCATTTTTATGTACAAGTAGAAATAGCAGCGTTGTTACTGGTTAACATAGGTGTGTTGGGGATTTCTCTCTGGAATTTTCTCTGTATTAGCTATTAAAATCATCATGCCAGGTTTATTTTCCCTTGTATACATGGAAAATTGTAGGGTAGGATTTAGAGTGCAATGCATGATGAAGGTATTGGGAAAAATTAGATCCCCATTAACTGTTTTTAATGTGGTAAAGAGTTTCCTCTTTTCTGGTGGCTTTGAAACCCCTTAACATTATGTGATACTATTAGTAAAGGCATTAAAGTGGGAGTGAACTTGTCATAGGACTGCTTTGTAAAAGGCAAAAGTTTGTTTTATATTAACTTTAATTTTTCCTGCAGAGGATAGAGGATGTGATAGGAGGGCAAGGATAAGGTCATTTGGCTTAGGTAACATTGACCTGAGGTAATTAAGAAAAAAAGGGGTCAGATCAATAGGCACCTATAATCCAGCAAAGGGCTAAATGCTTAAGAGGAGGTGCAGCTAAAGACCAAACAGGCTTTGTCTGGGGGAGAAATTCAGTCACAAATATCTAAAAATATTAACACTTAAATCTCACTTGAACTCCTCTGGGGACCATAGCCCACACTTCCTTTTATCACTGGATGCTGAAAAAACTTTTGATCTAGTGATTTGGGATCATCTCTTTCAATTTTTTGAAGGTTTGGTTTCCCAAAGGAGTTTATCTTTACACTGCAGACATTATATATTAACCCCCAAACTCACATAGTTTCTAATGGACTAGTTTCTAACCCCTTTACAATACAACATGACACCCGTCAGGGTTGACCCTTGTCCACTTTATTGTTTGTACTGGCGTTGGAACCTTTGGCCATCGCTCTTAGATCAGACATTGACTATTCAGGTGTAGTTGTTTGCAACCATTAGTGTAAATTAGCTATGTTTGCGGATGACATGATGATGCTGGTCTCCCGACCTGAGCAATCAATCCGCTCAATAGTCAATTTGATTTCCACGTATGGGACGTTTGCGGGATACAAAATCAATTTCCAAAAATCTGAAATCCTAACTATTACTGAAAAACCACTTACCCCCGAACAGTTGCTTACACTGTCGCATTTCAGATGTGTCTCACACGGTCACAAACTTACTTGCTTTCGTGCTGCTGATTTTCCTGCCTCTGTGTACAGCAACACTTCCTGGTTTGGGTGGTCACATGATCGTGGCTGGGGGGCGGCTTTTAACATCTACAGACTATATTAAGCTCACCTGGACACTGCAGCTTTGTCGGAGCAACAAGTTACCACTTAGCATCTGGCTCTCCCTGTGTATCCTGTGCTGCATTCTGGTGTTTTCCTGTGTATCCGACCCGGCTCTCCTTTGACTACTCTGCTGCCTGTGAACCTGTGTATCTGACCCGGCTATCCTTATCGACTATGTTCCTGCCTGCTCCCCTGTGTATCCGAACCGGAGTTCCACTGCATACGGCTAGGATTCTTCTGCATGTGCTGTGTTTCTTCAGCTACAGATCCTGCTCCTCTGTGCATTGCTATACTACCTCTACAGAGTCTATTCCTCTTTTCTGCCGGACCTCTTACCAACCGTCTGTCCGCAACCTGCGGACCCCTGGCAGCAAAGTCCATCCTGCCTTGCGGCGGTTCTTGGTGAAAACCGGGGGGTTCGTTAGACTCTGCGCCTTAGGAAAGCCAGCGCTAATACTGACTGATAGAAAACTCCTGAGAACCGTAACACACACAAATTGAAATATCTAGGCATTTATATCCCCACCAACCTCAGTGAGCTCTATAAACATAACTAACCCCCAATTATTCGGATAATCAAACGCATCCTAATGAATTGGAAAATACCTCTTTCTCTGTTAGGCAGATACACTGTGTTCAAATCAATTATCTTAACCAAACTGGCCTACCAGTTGCAGATGCTCCCTGTTTGCTTCACCTGGCTCAACATTCATAAATGTACAACTTTATTTACTACGTTCCTGTGACGTGGTAAAAAAACGTGAATTAAGAGAGACAAGCTTAGACAGCCTAGGACACACGGTGGAATCGGATATCCTGACATCAATGCGTTCATGTGTTCAGCACTCTTTAGATACGCCTCAGGTTGGCTATTAAGGCAGGAATATTTCGTAAATCCGTATTCTCCCACGGCTTTCATACATCTCTTTAGGTCCCAATAACCTAATGGGGTCCTAAAAAAACATTGTTTTTCATGATACTTATAGAGCATGGGCATTTACCTCAAGGAAACTAGATCACCCTCAAGCCACTACTAAATATTTAGCTATATGGGGCAACCCTGCACTCACTCCGGGCATGGACAACAAGCTTTTCTCCTGATGGAAAAACAAAGGTATCTCCTCAATCCGAGACGTCTTTGACCCTGGAAGAACCCTACTCTCATTTCAACAGCTTAAGGAAAAATTCCAGCTTAGCAATACCCAATTTTTCATGTACTTACAATGGCGTCATTATGTCATGCTTCACACCAAGGGGAAGATGACTCTGCCTGTCCCCAGTGCTTTAGATAACTCATTACGTTTTTCAGAGAGCCAGAAATTCAAAATTCGTTATCTGTACCATGATCTTCTCCTACAAGATTTGTCTAAACTTTGGGCACTTACAAATATAGCTTGGGCCAAAGATTCTGTAACACTCCCCTCCTCCACTAATCTTGTTAAATACCAGGATAATGTCAGGAAATGGTTACATTCAACCTGACTGCAGTAGGTACACATAAACATATTAAACAGAGCTTATGCAAAAGCAAAGAAAACATTATGTGAGAGAGGAATCGGGATCTTGTTCCAAATGTAAACATTCACAAGCTGCTTTTATTCACAATATATAGGAATGCTGGAAAATCCAAAAATTCTGGAATAAGATTTTGAACTTCCTCAATATCTCTTTAGGTACCTCCCTACTCCCTGACAAAGTTACCTTCCTTTTTTTTAATTCTGATCTTTGGACCGCTTTACTACCCCCAAGGGAGATCCAAGATGTCAAACCATTCCTTACTGTGGTACTTACTATCGCCAAATTAGCCATACTCTGACATTGAATCACTGCTACTCCGCCTTCCTTTTCTAAAGTTAAAACTGAACTTTTAGAGTCATTATATTTTGACAGGAGGACAACCCTTCCTGATATTGAGAAGGGAGTGACAAAAATTCTATGCTAAATGGGGCCCCTATATCGATTCGACATCCCCTGATCGAAGAAATAGTGTCATGAAACGTTTTGACAACACCACCTGGTTATGGTATAGGGCGCTGGGGATGGCACAGCCTGTATTGACCTATCCTAGCTTTCACCAACGTACGCTCATCACCAATTTCTGGGACTTGGGCAAGGATAGCCTAAAACTGGGCCCTGCTTTCGCCGACTACCACCCCCCCCCCTCCCCCTGGATCAAGCCTCCCTCTTCTGTGAGGGAATATGAGGACTTGTGTGACCTAGCTTGCAGGTTGAGGTTTGCTTAGCAGGACTGGTATACAGCAATATTTGTCATTTATAGCTACTCGGGACATTCACTGAACGTTTCACTGGTAGTTTGATTAAGTGTTTTTATTGTTTTATTTTGCTGTGCTTGAATATCTCTACACAAGGCCATTGCATCAGTACTCCATTATTTCTAAATTGCTCTGATTGAGATATAATGATGTATTTTCCTTTGTATTATAATAACCTTAAGGATTTTATAGTCTAAAAATGTTTTGAATGTTTTGTGCTTGATCGACACTATTTTGATGCCTGTATGCATTGTACTTTACTTGAAAATCAATAAAACAGACATTTAAAAAAAAGGAAAAAAAAAAGAGGTGCAGCAGAGAGGTTTGTTCGAACATGAGCAGTGCTTATCATATCTGTATCATGTCTTGTCCAATCAAGTCTTGGAAGATCTGGTGACTGTAATCCAGTCTTCATTAATTAAGGCTATTGATGAGCGCATTGAATAAGCCAGAAAACAAGTTGGTGCTTGGGCCTCAAATTCAGTTCAATTTCTTTGTTGACATGGAGGTACATTTTCTTGTTAAGCCAAAGACTTTGAATCAAGGCTCAGTGAATTATTGCTTCAAAGGAAAAATAAGCTGGAATCCAAGCCTCAGTGGAAGTCGCTGACAAACCCCTTCAGGAGAGTCAGTCCATTAGTTAAATTGATATAAAAGTTTTGAATCAGGCAGATAGGTAGGCTGTATAGCGGGAGCTTAGTTTACCCTCAGTAGAGGTCTTGAAGAAGGCCAGAGTCGACTGTCAGTCTGTAGACTGAATATGCCATAATGGGAACTTCAAAACATGCCAGAAAGTAGGTAGCAATAGTTACTGCTGGATAGGCTAGTTTGGAGGTCAACGATCGTAACGGTAGTTGGGCCATGATGCCATTGTAACAGTTCAGGTATTAGGCTGCAGGTTGGGCCAGTTGTTAGGCCGGAATGGGTACCTAGGGTGGAATTATGCCCATGAGTTTGGTTTCAGATTAAGCTGCAATGGCGGCTGTGCTTAAGCTGGGAAAAAGGCTGCAACTGTGACTCCAAGAGTGAGGCCACAATGGGGACCACAAATGAGATCAGAGAGTGAGTTACAAGTTAGGCCAAATCGGTGTAGATTCTGAAAATTGTATATTAGGCCTCTCTATGGTGTACAGGAGTCCGTGCATCTTGCCTGCTACACAGGCTGCTTTGCCAGAGGCTCTATATGCTTCTCTATAAACTATAATTTCCAGGCAGGCCTCCTGAGGGGCCTCTGGTGGTATGTAGACGTTCGGAAGCATAGGGAGTGGTTCTGATGCTACATCAGTCTGGCAGTTAGGTATATAGGCCAGGGTTTCATCAAGAAACCACCCAGCTGCAGCTACAGGAAGCCAGGCCATGTTTGGCATAAATTGCCAGTCTGCAGATGGATGTTGGACTGTATGCATAGGTCAGGATTCATGTCTGGTTAGTAAACTGCTCTTCCAATGCCTATCAATACGTGTTCTGTTATAATCAATACAGAGTACTAGAATATAAATTCCTTCTGGTGCTATAAATGAGATTTCAATTTCAATTTAATTATATATGTATTAAAGAAGAATAATGTACTCAAAAGGAGTGTAGATCTCACTTACATACACCAAGTGAGTCACTGTCAGTGCAGCTGACTGTAGTGCACTTTAGTCTGTCCTTTATCACTAACAGTCAACCACTCGTCCTATTTTTAGCCCCTTGATCCAGGCCTTGCCATAGGTCTGTGCACGAGCCACACCACCAGAGTACTTCCCCCACCTAAATGTTACTATGGGGGCACCCAGTGATTGCAAAATACGCCCAGCCTGCCTCTGTGTTAAACTTCTCTCCCCTCCCAGATCTCGACTGTTAGAGCATTTCAATTCCATGTTTACACATAGGAAGACAGAGAAAAAGGAATACTGGAAA
Source organism: Mixophyes fleayi (assembly GCF_038048845.1). Taxonomy (NCBI): domain Eukaryota; kingdom Metazoa; phylum Chordata; class Amphibia; order Anura; family Limnodynastidae; genus Mixophyes; species Mixophyes fleayi. The sequence goes on from NC_134402.1 coordinate 144,407,095, forward strand.
AAGTTACACAACAGAAGTCTAAGGTAGGAGACTGGCTTGTGGACTGTAGGTGCAGTAAGTTGGCGGCTCTCTGGAGCACCCAACTAGCTGCTCTAAGAAGAATATAGAAAAAATATTTGGTTAAGTTAGGAAAATAAGGTTGACACAAATAAAAGATTCCCTGAATTTACAGCTTGGGAACCCCAATCAATCTTACAGTCCTCAGGTTCAATCATACACCCTAGGCTCTTCATCAAGGCAACTTGCATGGCTTTTCTTTACCCACCAGAAAGATCCAAATGATTTTCTCACTTTACAGTCTTTATACAGCTTCTGCAGTCTCAATAGAAAAAATTGATTTTACATACTTAAGTCTCAGAAATGCAACTGCACGAAGATATATTTGAAGCGCATCCAGGGCCATCTTAACAACGTTATGGGCCCCTGGGAAAAGCAGTGCACCGGGGCCCCTAGATATAGATATAGATATATAGATGTATACAGATACAGATATAGATATAGATAGATAGATGTACTTGCTCAGTGACCCTTGAAGGTTTTTTTTGCAGGTTTTTTCTTTTGCAGGATTATTTATTCTCATTAAGAGTCGTGCCTATGGGGCCCCCTTGCCCGTGGGGCCCCTGGGCAGCTGCCCATCGTGCCCAATGGAAAAGATGGCCCTGAGCGCATCAAGTTTTTTATTAAAGTGTATTATGATCCAGCTGCATACTTGAGACATTATTCATCACCATTGATGATGATGATGAATGGCGTTTCACTGTTAACAAAGAAATGTTTAAATAATAAAAAAAAAGCATCTTCACAAATGCAAATGATCTAAGCACCAGCATCCATACCTTGGTGGTAGCAGTGATTTATTGGGGGCAAATCGTGTGGGGTCTGCTCAAAAAGCTGCAGTGTGGGTCCTCCTGTCATAATTTGACACAGCCCCAACCTGTTCAGCACTGGTCTGAATTCCCATGGAATCTGGCCTGCAAAAAAAATACGCCACCCTGGAAAAAAAAATCCTGTGCTAAAAGCAGTGAGGATCCTCCCAACACCCCTTAACTTCAATCCCTGTTCCACCTCTCCAAGCACAAGGAGGCACAAGTCTGGGATATGCAGAAACCTTAGTATGTCTGGCTTTAGGTGCATAACCGTGGTATGAAAATGCATATTTTATGCTAAAAAATGGGACTTGCTTTCAACCCGCAATGTTTAATATAATGTGCATATACAGTATGTGTGCTTTAAAGCTTTCTTTATACTGTAGGTCAAGCATGACAACAACATTAAAGTCTTGTATGACATATATACAATTAATATCACTTATGTGCTAGATATACAAATTTAATCTCCCTTTAATTATAAATTAGTGTAATGTCGTATATATTAACTCACACCTATCTCAATTCTTTTGACTCTATAGTTAGAGATAGTATATGAAGCACAGAACACAATGCAAATTATATCAAATCATGAAAAAGATCATGTTAATGATCCACAAATTGTCAGGGCAAGTGGGGTCTGCAGCTGCTGTATGTCCATCCCTGCTCCGGATATGCTTCATCTTACATTACCACTTCTCACAGCTTGCCCTCCACTACTGCTCTTCTGTTTTCGCCTGTCTTGCTCAGAATCTCTGACCGAAGTCACATCAGTACCATGTTGCTTAGCAACCTTGCCAGACATTCTGCACATGCACAGACCTTCTAATTCATTCTTTGATTCTAATTCATTCTTTGAAGTTTTCTGCTGATGTCATCAAGATGCACCTACAGGTATTATAAAAGGGACCCTTCTTCATACAAACATTGTAATTATGTTAGCTCTATCCAGCCTCTGTATTGTTTAATTCTTCTGTGTATTGACTCGTTTAAACCATTGGAACCTTGTTTACTGACTTTTGCTATATTTTGTACCGCCCTGGCTCTGGTTTATTGGACTTGTTACTGTATAAACCTTTGGGACTCCGCTTGCTTCATATTGCTGCATCGTGTGCCTACCTGGCCAATTGTCTGAACTGTGTTATTATAAACTGTGAAGCTAAATCCTACTTATTCTTACCCTGTTTTCATTATCCAGCTTCATCAGGAACCACGCTTCTGGACCTCTTCATCTCAGCACCACTCTGGATCCTCTTTCTACACACCTAACATGCTGCAGGCAAATATTTGACCCTCCTGTAACTCCATCTGTCTACCTTCCAAATCCGCCTGCTGCCAGCCATTGGAATCCAACCACTGGAGAAGGTAACTGGACTCTTTTCTTATTGTTATCATGACAGAATTACGTAGCCCAAAAATATAAGGATTTCACTGGGGCCCTTTTTCAGTCTCCAGAAGTGGCCTTGATTCAAGCCATACATTCCCTCCAGGGACAACTGACAGTAATGCAGATACGCATTGACGAAATGCAAGCTGCCCAAGCCTTACTTACAGCCCATTCAGCTCCTGCAATGGGACTATTGCCCTCCACAGCCAATTTTGATCCCGAGTCACTGGTCAAATTGCCTGAAAAATTTGGATGAGATCGCAACTAGTATCGTTCCTTTATGGCTTCACGTTGTTTAGTTTTTCAAATGCATCTTGAAGTTATTCTACTGACTCTTTAATAGTAGGGCTAATGCTCATTTTGCTTAAAGGTGAAGTATTAGCCTGGGCCACTCCTTTCTTTGAAAGACAGAATCCTATGTTGGATTCCCTTACGTCATTTCTTCAATCTTTCAGTAAAACCTTTGGTGACCCACATACGGTGACACTGTTGAATCAATTTTATCAAACCTGCAGCAAGGCCCATGGTCAGTCTTAGACTATACCATTGAATTCCGTCAGTGGTTTGAGGACACTGATTGAAATGTTGCAGTCAAATGATATCAGGAACTCAAGGGACTTAACGAAATTTAAGAGGAATTGGCCCGTATAGACTCTCCTCAAGATCTAGAAAAATTCATGGATAGATGCATGTCTATTAAAAACCGTCTCACGGAATGGTGAAGAGAAAGACACAGAATCCAGTGTCCTTGTTCAGTAGTAACTCTCTTGACCACTTCATCATGGCCTTTAGTTACTAAATCTGATTAGCCAATGCAAAAAGGGAGTGTTAGCGGTCAGTTCTCTCCTCAAGAATGGACAAGTAGGGAATTCAAACTTTGTCTTTTTTGTGCCATTCCTAAGCATTTCTCGACAGAGTGTCTGATTTGGGGTAGAACCCTGCTGTCTTAGGGAAACTTCCAGACACCAGTTCTGGGTCATTCTCTTCACTACCATCTTACCATCAATCAGTCTAGGTTTACTAAGACCAGTCTCTATTGTTATATATTTCTCCAGCTGGAATACATTTCCGAAAATAATCTACTCAAAACTGTAGCCGTAGTTAATACCAGTTCCAAGGTAATTATATTGATGGTGGCCTAGTTAATTTCCACAACATCCTTACTAACACTAAGTCCACTGTTATACCTTGGGAAACCATTGATGGTTGCCTTATCACTTCAGATCCCGTCAACAAGGTAAAAGTACCCGAACAACTTAAAGTTAATCAAAATCATTACCTTAACCTTATAGTTGATATTTTTTTCCGAGTTTTGCAATTCTCATTGCTTAGTCACTCAGGCATGTAACTCAATTGAGATGGTTCAGTTAGGGATCCCTGATTCATATCTAGATTTTACCAATGTCTTTGCTAAAAAAAACAAACAGAAATATTACCTCCTCATCAGCCAGTGCTTCTATATTCTTTGTAGAAAAAAAGACGGAGGTTTACTAGAGAGCACTAAATGCTATTACCATTCAAAACTGCTATCCATTACTTCTGATCCCTGAATTATTCAAAAGACTTTCCACTCATATTTGTACTAAACTAGATCTAAGAGATGCTTACAATTGGTTAGGATTCGCTCAGGGGACGTGTGGAAGACTGCTTTCCGTACCCATTACAGTCATTTTGGGCTTGCAAATGCTCCAGGTACATTACAACACTTTGTTAGCAACATTTTTTGAGACATTTCTACAGCAATTTATTGTCATTTACCTTGACAGCAGTCTTACATCTCATAACCTGAAAGGGACAAACAGAGAAAAATCCCCCCAGCACACTGCTATAACCAGCAAAGGAACTGCTATTTATACTTGCACATAAAAATGCAAAAATCTCAGTTGCACATATTTGCCAATGCATGGTAAGCCACCTGCCTCATCAAGGCACTTCTGATAATAGGGTGGTCCTAACTCTAAACAAAGTGAGTTCCTATATTTGGGCCCTAAATATGTGTTTTTAAATTGAGAGCTAACTTATCAGGAGGTACCCCAAAAAAACTCCAAATGGCAATACTAATATTTCTGCATTTTTATGTACAAGTAGAAATAGCATCTCCTTTGCTGGTTATAGCAGTGTGCTGGGGATATTCCATAGGAGATAAGGAACTACTTGCCAGTCACATCATCTTCTGGAAGGCACTAACATTCCCATCACAATTTACACTGACCACAGAAGTCTTGAATATCTAAAAATCGCAAAAAGACTCAATTCCAATCCCAACAAGCCTCTTTGTTACTCGATTTAACTTTGTAGTAAGCTATAGGCTGGGTTCTCGTAATGGTAAAGCAGATGCCCTGTTTGAAAGATCTTCAGAGCATTTGCAAAAAGACTTGCCTTTCCTACACATGGAAAAGGTTCTAGCTGTTGTTTACCCTCAGGCCATAAAAGGTAAAATACCCTGAGTTACAAAAGCCCACAGATGGATACCTTACTCAATTTCTTAGGATTTTTGTATCAACCTCTGTTTTAAGTCAATAAATCTTAAAATTATGTCATGACTCCAAAATAGTGGGTCACCTTGGAATTCATAAGACTATGGGGCATATTCAATTAGCTTTTTGATTCGCGGTAACGCGCGTTGCCGCGAAAAGTGCGCGTTCTTGCGGGTATTACGGTACCGCATTAACGCGGATTTTCGTTCGCAACCCTATGGGCTGCGAACGAAAATCCACGTTATTGCGGTACCGTGTATTACGTTTCGCGGCTGTTCCGGCGCGTTACCGCGAATCCAAAAGCTAATTGAATATGCCCCTATAAGTTTAATTTCAAGATACTATTTGTGGCCACAACTTTCCAAGAGATGTTAGACTCTATAGGCCTGATTCATTAAGGAAAGGAAAGCAAAAAAAAATTGTAACTTTGATTGTTGGCAAAACCATATTGCAACTAGAGATGTTCACTGACCCCCGTGTTTTGATTTTGGATCTGGATTACCTTCGGGTTTTGGTTTTGCCAAAACCGCCCTTGCGTGTTTTGGTTTTGTCTTGCTATTCCATTTTTTGGGCTAAAATCACATAATTTAGGTATTATTTTGTACCTACATTATTATTAACCTCACTAACACTAATTTCCAGTCATTTCCAGTAAATTTTTACCATCTCACAGGTCACAATATGCTTTTCATACACTTTCAGCTAAATACTGCAGCGAGCTGGCTGGATGTTAAGCGACAGAGCAACGACACAAACATGTATACATATAAATGTTAATGCTCCCAAATTGGTATGAATGTTTGTTTTTTTTCAACATTCAACCAAGCCTGGAGTGCCTGGAGGTTGCTTATTGAGGAAAGGAATACTGTAAGGGTCAGTGAGGTCTGCAGCTGCGACATGTCCATCCCTGCTCCAGACATGCCGCATCTTACTTGTTAGGTCAAACCACCTCTTGCAGCTTGTCCTCCGCTACTGCCCTTCTGTCTTCGCCTGTCTCCTCAGGCTCTCTGATGGAAGTCACATCCAGCCCCCTTTGTTGCTTAGCAGCCTTGCCAGTGATTCTGCGCATGCGCAGACATTCTAATTCATTCTTTCCTGCTGAGGTCATCAAGATGCACCTACAGGTATTATAAAAGAGACCCAGACTTTGGAATCCAACCAAAGGAAAAGTAATTTTCTTATTGTTACCATGACACAAACGCTTAACATAAAAGCAAAACACATTTTTAGTAGCAGTACAGAAAAACATGCATACGATATAAGGATTTTATTGAGCATTCTAACTTATATTCCTTTTTAACAATGATGGGTACTTTTTGTTCTGATTCATACCCCTTACCACACCTTTCCTTCTACTTGAAAATATCTAAATCTAATCATAAATATAAATCTAACTAAATAACTTGTTTAACAATTGTACTTGAAAGGTGACTGTCATCTAGCTTCCCATAATCAGACATTTTTAAGAATTTATTTTAGTACTGTCAGCAAGTAATACTTTGCACAGTTTTATGACAGTTCAATACAAAATGTAACTGCAAAACCTCAAAGATAAGAATGTTTTACAAACTGTAAACAGTGGTTTCATGACCCTTGAACAACTTTGGATATGAAGTTGAACTGCATAGTAGAATGATTAACCATATGTGTTTATATATTCACACACATGTAGGTCACTGTGATACATTTAGCACTAGTTTAACCCACTGATTTGATCATTTACTTCTTTAGGTTAGCATTAACAGAGATGGAGACAGCAGGCAAGGTAAGTACATATGTGGTCTATTTATTAACATATTAGGTATACCGCCGTTTATTATACCATTATTATATTTATGTGTTTGTTTTCATGCATAGCATATGTTTTCAGACTACTCACTACACTTTTTTAATGACTAAACAATTATATCTCAAACGATAAACCTAGCTCTACCAATCTTACTATTTCACTTCTAGTAAATTGTTTATAATGTTATGGTGCACTGTCAACAATGATGGATAAATTGTACAGTAAATATTTGTTTTTAAGCCTATTTCTATCATCTACATGATTTAATGATATCTGAATTATGATAATTTACTACTGTTTCAAAATATAATAGGTACATTAAAAAATGACTAAAAACCCCACTTAAATTAAAATATTCCAGATAAGTATAAAAAACAAACAAAACAATACAAAATATTTCTGAGAAAACAATTAAAGTTACACACCTGGAGACATTGATGGCTAAACCAGAAAAATAATTGGGGCTACTATTGCTGATGCATGTAATCAACTGATGCTTTTGAAAGGATGGGTTATATAATTGTCAAAATAAGTTAATGCGTCATATAACTAAATACATCTATACATAATCTAGGAAATCTAGATGAATAAAATCACCTGGTACAGAAATATCATAAACATAATACAAAAAATACAAAACAAAGGACTTTTCATAGGCATATGAGTAGTCAGCTGCAAGTGTTACAATTAGTACAATGATAAAGACAATAAATATTAAGTTCATAGAGGTATTAAAGTGCTGAAAAAGTCCTCTTATGAGGAAGCTTGAACTCTATATTTTAGGAACACACATTCTCAGATTCAAGTTAGTGAGGAAAAAAAATCCACTTTGTGCAGATTCTTCCCTACACAAATATCAGGAACTTGCTTGTAGAACCAGAGAGACTTAATGAGTGGATCTAAACTGCAATGAAGTTAGTCCTCCAATATTAGCAGTGAATTAATGGCGCGGTAAAAATTAGTGTCTGGCTGGGATGGGGGGCAGGGGGGCCTTGAGCTGGGTCACTGGGCTACCTGCATTTTTTTTTTTAAATGTTACTAATAGGCTGTTTATCCAAGTCTCCTCCTCCCCAGCATACCTCCCAACTGTCCTGATTTCAGGGGTCAGTCCTGTTTCTAGGGCTCTGTCCCACTGTCCTACCCGAAGACAGGTTTGTCCCATTGGTGGTCATGCCCCAGTTGCACCATATCCACGCAACACTCCTTGTCCTGCTGCCAGGGACAAAGGTATGCCATACATGCCAACTTTTAAGATTTCTCCCCCAGGAGATCCGGGGGAGAAGTCATGCGACAAGGGTAAGAGGGGGGCGTGGTGACATTGTTGCATCATTGCATCACCATAAGATGCCGAAATTCACGGCATTGAATAGCGGGGCCGGGCTTAATGACGCGATTAAGTCCCACCCCCTCCATTCAATGCCGTGAATTTCCGCAAATGTGGGAGCTTTGCCTACTCTTCTGGGAGTCCGTTAAGACTCCCCAAAAAATTCGGGAGCCTCCCGGGAATTCCGGGAGAGTAGGCAAGTATGAGGTATGCCCTGGGGCTAAAATCCGCCAGCCAGCCCCTGGTAAAGAGCATACCAATAAGTGATTACTAACCTCAGATTCTCCTGATCCAAAGACAATATTGAGAAAGCATTAACTTTTGAGACTAATAACTGAAGGTGTTGTTAATCTCCTCCTCTGTTAACCTGTCTCTATAGCAACATTTAGAGCTCATGTCTTATTGTGATATATTTTTTTTTTTATAAGGAAAGTAGTTGCAACTAAATGCTTTTTGTTTTTATAGACAGTGTATTTATTTTGTTTTCACAATGTATTTCCCCTTTCTAGTTATCTGAAAAATGTAAATAAAATATGTGGGGGAATAATAAAGTATATATTGAATATAGTACAATAAGGACTTTTGCTAACTGTTGTAAACAAACTCAGAAAAATATTTCTAAATGATTAGTCATTATTAATTGAAAACATGTTTTGGATTGCCACCCTATGGTTATCCAAAAAGGAGGTAAAATGCATGTTCTGTATCTACCAACTGTTCATTATTATTATTATTATTAATTTTTATTTATAAGGCACCACTAGGTGTTCATCTTATAAAGGTATAAACTCCCTTTTGGACTGAAGTCCTACCTAGCGCTCTTTCTTTCCATTTTTGGGTCTGATTTATCCATACTTATGAAAAAGCTGATTAGATGGTTGCAAAATGGTCAATTTGTCTAAATAAATGTTACGGACTGGAATAATATCAGGCCTAGTGGGCAGGTCCCACAAAGACCTGTTCACGTGACTCAGCTGAGTCAGGATACAATGCTTAGAGAATAAGAACACAAGACAATGGTTCTGTTTAATAAGTACTTCAATGAATATGAACATTAGTACATATCACCACATGATAAACAATGAAGCACAACTGTAATGAGTTGTTGGGGAAAGCAGATTGTCATATATAACATTACAAGGAATGGTTAAGCATTACACACTGCAGTAATGGAAGACAAATGCAACGAAATCACAAGGACTAGCAAAGTTCTGTATACAGTAGGGATGGTGAGTAACGATGTTCAAGATACCACAGGGGTCCAGTAATTAGTAGAGATTAGCACTACAACATATATGCAATGTAAGGGTCTGATCACCACAGTGTGTAGGAATAGCAGCGTCAGCGGAACAGCCCGGAAGGTATCAAATAAGTTCTTGTACAGTAGTATACTTCGCATAATAAACAAAGTCTTGTAAAATGATGTATAGAGATACTTGCAAACAGAAGAGTCCCAAAGATAGTGCTACCAGCACTTGTTTGATGAAGCAGGGTCACCCACAGGTAATCCAACAGGAGAGTTCAGGAATACACAAGGATCAGAGAAGAATACACAGGAGTCCATGGAGTCAGGCTAGCAAACAAGTTGCACTGATACTGAACAGGTGTCAGCATCAGGTTTAAATAGAGCAGGCTTGAATGACCCGCCAAGTGAATGTGATCCACACAGGAATGCAGAGGTACAGGGAAAGGTAACAAACACAGGTAGGATTGTTACAATAAATGGATCATGTTAGCCTTTTCTAAACTTATTTATCTTACAAAAAGTGATTTAATTGTTATATTTGAAACAATAGATAATATAATACATATTGTGATCACTGATTAAAATATTAAAGCTAAAGAGTTTTCATGACATTGTTATAGGTGATCAAATGCAAGGCAGCTGTGACATGGGAAGCAAATCAACCATTTTCTATTGAAGAAATTGAAGTGGATCCACCTAAAGCTCATGAGATACGCATCAAAGTAAGTTTTTATCATTCTCCTGATACATAAGATCTAAGATGTAGTTACATTTTTCACCTATAAATGAAAAATTATAAAACAGATATTATTGGGCCAATGTTTTTCTTTTTGTTCTTATATGATATATCCTCTAAATAGGTTGTGGTGGAAAAATATAGCAAAATGTTTCACAATGTATATAATATAGTAAGCATTTTAGGAAAGAAAACATTCACATTTCCTACAAAATTAGAAAGAAACTTATTAGCATTTAAATCAAAACAATTCAGGAAAAAGCTTGCACTTAGAGCAGTGATGGGCAACTCAATGTACTTCAAGGACCTCATGTGCCTTCCTCCAAACTTCAAAAGAGAAGAACATTGTCTTAAAGTTCAAGAATGAAAAAACAGCCTGGAAACACCAACAGCAGACCCACATTACTCATCTCAAAATGACATTCCCCCCACTTCCTCCACATGCCACTCAAATCTCCCACTTGCTGCAAAATAGCCTCATATACTCTTAAACTCCCACTTACCACTAAATGCAGGCGCATGCACTCAGACCCCCACAAGCACTCAGGTCCCAAATGTACTCCAAAATTCTCCCACATGCAACTCAGCCCTCCATGCCACTCCAGCCTCCACACATGCCAGTCAGACCTCCGCATAAGCTTCTCAGACCTCCTAACATGCCCCTCACATGCCCATCAGACAGAGCTGTATCTAGACATTTTAGTGCCCTGAGCAAAACTGGACACTGGTGCCCTCCCCCCTCTTCCCAACAGTGTACATTTCTGGAAGTAGAGGCTGCCTCTCAGCAGTTACTCATCCCAGTGTTCCTCTCTCATCGGACGTCATCTTGCCTAGTGTACTGCGTAGGCGCTACCCCGGGATCCTTCAAACCTCTACTCAGCGGTGATTGGATCATCTGCAGCCAGTTCCCTTTATAAGGACCCTCCTCCATTTAATGCGTGTCAGATCATCAAGACTCCCTACCTGATAGGAAGCATTTCCTCTGACTCCTGTTTAGCTACTCCTGTTGTTCCTAAATCGTGGCCTATACCTATGCAGCTCACCGCTTCTCAGCGTTACCTGTGCAGCTCATCGCTCCCTGCTATACCTGTGCAGCTCACCGCTTCTCAGCCTATAGCGGTGCAGCTCTCCGCTTCGCATTATTACCTGTGCAGCTCATTGCTTCCAGCTATACCTGTGCAGCTCACTGCTTCTCAGCCTATAGCGGTGCAGCTTTTCGCTTCGCAGCATAACCTGTGCAGCTCATTGTTTCCAGCTATACCTGTGCAGCTCACCGCTTCTCAGCGTTACCTGTGCAGCTCATCGCTCCCTGCTATACCTGTGCAGCTCACCGCTTCTCAGCCTATAGCGGTGCAGCTCTCCGCTTCGCATTATTACCTGTGCAGCTCATTGCTTCCAGCTATACCTGTGCAGCTCACTGCTTCTCAGCCTATAGCGGTGCAGCTTTTCGCTTCGCAGCATAACCTGTGCAGCTCATTGTTTCCAGCTATACCTGTGCAGCTCACAGCTTCTCAGCCTATAGCGGTGCAGCTCTTCGCAGCATAACCTGTGCAGCTCATTGTTTCCAGCTATACTTGTGCAGCTCAACGCTTCTCAGCCTTTACCGATGCAGCTCTTTGCTTTTCAGCATTACCTGTGCGGCTCATCCCTGCCCAGCATTACCTGTACAGCTCATCGCTTCCCAGCAACATCACTGCAGAGCATCGTTCATTCTCAGACCAGTTCCAGAGTTATACACCTGTGTGGATCTCAGTGCTATTGCTCTCTGCAGCTCATCACTTCACCGCCTTATTGGTTCAGGTTACCTCACAGTCAAGACCAGTGACTTCACTGCAGAGCATCGCTCATCATCGGTCCATTTCCAGAGTTATACACCTGTGTGGATCTCAGAGCTCCAGCTCTCTGCAGTTCATCTCCTCACTACTACCTCTCCTCTGCCTTACAATGGCTCGGTGGTCCCGCACGTTATCTGCTCTGCGCCCCCTACAGGACTACGACCTGCAGTTGAGAGCAGCTAAGAACATATTCCCTTGCGGGAATCCCTGGTGAGCTCTCCTCCATTAGACTCCGCACCTCTCTGAGGGTAGACTGTCACTCGAGCAGAGGTCAGGACCATTCCCATTATCTGGCTTTCATGACAGTGTCTTCTGCCTGATGGTATGTTATGCTCTGTTGCTGCTTTGCTGGATCATGGAATATTAGTGTCCTGTTAGGAAAAAAGATAGTTATTATTCACCTCCTGGAAAGTTGAGCAGTGAGTGAAGATTTAGGTCTCTCTCCCCACAACCAGACAGATATTAAGTCAGTAACTTTTTTCAGTTTAGAAACAGACCTCCTTTCACCCAATCTGCTCCAGAATCAAATTAATAACATTGACATTTAATGTCTATTTCCCTTCATTTACCTCCAACACAGCAACAACATTTAATAAATAGACCACCTTTCCCTAACCAGCCCGACATTAAATTAATAATATTCCCATTTAATAAACAGACATACTCCCCATCAGCCCAGACATTAAGTAAATTAGTAGCATTCCCACTTAATTAATAGACCTACTTCACTAGACCCCACCATTAAATTAATAGACCATATTATTCCTCATCAAACCCAGCATTAAATTAATAACCTCCATATTTAACAAACAGACCCTCACCAGCCCCAACATTAAATTATTAACATTTCTGTTTAATACACGTCTATAGCACCCACCAGCCCCACAGTCAAATTATGGCTTACAAACTTCCCCACATTTAATATTATTCATTATTGCTAATGAATATTTTACAGATTTTTTTTAATATTACTTATGTTTTCATAATATGTATCATATATGTATGTACTCCAAAGAAACCTCCCCCTCCTCTCCATCCTCCTGTCCTCTAAACCACCCTCTATTCTCTCTAGACCCTCCATTCATTCCCGACAACCCCCTCTTCAGCTATCCCTCCTGTTCTCTCCAGACTCCTCACCCCTTCTATACAGACCCCCCATTCACTCCAGCCCTGCATCCTGTTCTCCCTAGACTCCTCACCTCATTCTTTCCAGCCCCCTCTTCTCACTCCTGTAGTAATTTAATTTCCTGAGCTTCTCTCATTCTTCTTTCTGTATCTTTTTTCTGTGTCCTCTTAATCCTACTTCTTCCTTCTGTGCCGGCTACTCGTCTCCTGTATTCTGACACTGTCCTGACGTCATTATTTGCATGCCAGAATGCTGCAGGAACAAGGGGTCATCACCCTTCTCCTTGCGCCGGCCCTCTTTCAAAAGCAGTGTAGTCCTGCGGTGCTTCAGCTGCAGGACTAAAGTGCCGCTACATTGGTAGGGATTTGGCATGTAACAGGCTAGCAGATGTGGCACCCCTCTTGGCCTTGCGCCCTGAGCGGTCACACCGCCCCTAACGTCCTCGTTATGACCCTGCTGTCAGACCTCTCCACATGTACATGCGTTTCATCGCGCTATAGGTGATTTCTTCAGAGGAAGTAAAGGAATTCACTAATATCATCTAAAAACATGATAATTATCAATCATCTGTTATCAGCATCTCTGTATGGCGCATCTGCACCAAAAATCTGTATGCATATATCCATTTATATACCCTAACACCTGGAGAGGTGGAACGTGGGCAGGCAAGGGCAGCAAGCCTAGGTTGAGTACAGTGAAAGCATGTTCACATAGTTGCAACACAATTAGATGTGGACACATCAATAGACATGTCTTTTAGAAGGTTTATCTCTTGTGGGTACTGGAGGCCTGGTGCAATGATAAGCCATGAATGAATGATAATGATGATCAGCAGCACTAACTGACTCATTACATATTGACCCCTAAAGCTGAAAGTATTTAAATCATTAACATCGCAGCTATATTATATTACACCATGACCATCTATTCTCATTACTTAATTGACATTTGAAAGGGAAAACAACAGATGTGGGTTTGTTTTAATTACATTTTATATTGAAAATATAACTTTCACATTATATTAATAACTGTCAAAACACTATTTTCTCTTGTATATATGACACTTCACTACATTATATTGTGTACAAATAGGGTAATATGACTTTAGCATTTACTACTAACACTGTCACATCTATTCACTATAGTGTTACTCCTGACGAACGTCTGATACAAATTCTAGCGTATCTTCAGATGCATGCAACCCAATATATGCACGTTCATGCGTCCAACTCTAAATTAGTTGAGGGTGAAATCACATAATTAACAATAACGGTATATACATATTTTTTAAAGGAAAGGTACACCTGTAAGTATTGATAATGATTTTTTTGTACTCATCCACATCTCTTGTTTCAGATTGTGGCTACAGGAATATGTCGTTCAGATGAACATGGAGTCACCGGAGAGCTCAAAGAAGTGCAATTTCCAATTATTCTTGGTCATGAAGGTGTAGGCATTGTGGAAAGTGTTGGAGAGGGTGTCACAGAGTTCAAACCAGGTACGAGAATTTACTTTGACTTAAGTAAGGTACTTACAGTGGCATTTGTCATCTTTTGATTACCTGCAGTTGTCTCTGTTACATATTGAGAGAATGACAGTACCTGGTCAGTATAAAGTTTATGTAGAGTTTATACATCATACTTGCCTACTTTTGCCTGGCGATATCCCTAAAGAGGGGGGGAGGGTGTAAGGGGCGGGGCTTCATGAATAACATCATTTTAGCCCCACCCCCAGTAATGTAATGCCTCCACTGTAAAAAGACCCAAAGCAGGCATTACATCACTGGGGCGGGGCCAAAATGCTGCAATTCTCTAAGTCCCACCCCCTCCACCCACACATCCCTCCATACTGGCTCTGAAGTGGGCAGATGCAGGAGAATTGCCAGCTATCCCGGGATTCGGGAGACCGACCCGGAATTAGAGTTGGCATGTATGATATACATCTTTTTTTCCGGGCTGCACCCAATTTGTGGAATTTCCTTCCACGCACAATAAGACTTTCCTCTAGTCTTCAAACCTTCAAGCGTTCACTGAAAACCCACCTCTTCAGACAAGGTTATGATATTCCTCAACCACCATCTTAATTTCCCTAGATCACCCTATTACCATCCTCTGCACTGCTAACACAAGACAACAACCCTCTGACCAACATTGCAACACACACAGCCCACTCAGTACTTTTACCTTTGCGTTCTAGCTGGTCCATTGTGCAATATGATGTAGCACATGCCCTTGTGTTTCAAACTCCCATTGTCCTATAGATTGTAAGCTTGCAAGCAGGGTTCTCTTACCTCTCTGTCTGTATGTATTATCCAGTATTGTCTTATCAGTGTTTGTTCCCAATTGTAAAGCGCTCCGGAATTTGCTGGCGCTATATAAATAAATGTTGATGATGATGATATACATAGGTGACAATTTTTGACCTAGAGATTTTGTCGGTGTATAATATCAAAGTAATTAACAGCATCCATAATTTAATACTTGTGATGATCAGTTCTGTACCCACACTATGTAGAGAACTGGGTGATTGCTTTGAGGTCAATCACAGCCTCCATTTCACAAGTGTACTCGATAGAAAGTTAGATTTTTAGGGTAGTTTTAGTTTTTACCACTGGAATCTTTTAGTCAGGATGCTCCTTTGAATAAAATTGAAACTCCTGGTGCAGCCTCATTTACAGGATTATAGTGAGACGAACACACCTAAATCTGTTCCATTGCACTTATATCCCTTATATAAAGCCTACATTGGAATTTAAAATGCGAGAAAATGTCACGTCATATGAAAATCACATAGTTTTTGCCCTGTACACAGTAAAAGGAATACAGATACCCTTTAAACTGCAAGCCACACCTTCATTAGTAATGATATTTTTACCAAACATCTTGGTTTATTTTTAATAAAAATTATTTTAACAGTAGCATCATATTTGATTAGTATTATTATCATATTATTGACTGACATTGAGGTAGGTGTTTAAAATGTAAAACTTCAGGGTGCAGTAGGGAAGTGAGACCCTTGTCTCCGATAGCAAAATTTTAACACTAAGGGGGGAAATTCAATTGGCTGCCTGCGCACTATTACCGACGTTACGCATAATTACCGGTAATCTTTAACGCTAGTTTCTGCTCGCGGCTCCCGAAATCAGGATTAAAATTACCATATTAACGGCGCGTTACTCGCGGCAAAATTAACACGTGGCTAAATCTATTACCGCTATTATGGTAATTTTAACCCTGATTTCTGCTCGCTTTTTTAGAATATCGGTAATAGCGTTACTTTTGGCAATAATACGGCCAATTGAATTCCCTCCTATGAAACAATGAATTGTTGCATATAAAAAACCTATTCTTTCACTGCTGGCTCCCAGCAGACAACCTCCCATTATCCCTGATTTTAATAGATTTAATTGGTATGGCCTAATTGAAAAGAAGCATGACATCACAGGTAATAGGTGAGGCATTGGAAGATCCGGACATGTGATACTTTGTCCCTATTTTCCAATTTGGAATGCTGTGAGCTATGCAGCACTGCTCTAGGCCTTTCACAGTAACAGTGCTGCTTGTGGGTTTGAGTGCACTGTAGTTAAGTCACACACTGAAAATCATCTTGAACTTCCTCCTGCAGTCAATGTATGATGACTGAGGTTACAGGGGGAGAAATCACACCGTACAGGTGAGAGAGGGGAATGTTGGGAAGCATTGAGAATCAACTGCTGTACTTAAAAGTGATACTGATAATAAAATATTTATTTTGCTTGTAAAATTGATTCAGATTGGATGGATTGATGAGTTTGAGCAAAGATGAGAGGAGCTACAATGCCAGAGGGTTCAGGCAGCAAAAATGGTAGTAATACCCTTGTCAATGTGATATTTAAGGATCTTGTCTTACTTTCCAGGTGATAAGGTAATTCCACTATTTGCAACTCAGTGTAACCAGTGTCCCACTTGCAAAGACCCTAGAAGCAATATCTGTTTTGCAGAAAAGTAAGTCATATAATCATGTTTAAGAAAATCTTTGTAAAAGAACAATGACAAGTAGGACAATCCATAAAATCTATTTTAATAGCCCATGTAAAATTAAAATTTTTAGAATGTTACAATTTTTTAATGTTTAGTTATATAATTAAATCCCTTTTTTGTTGTAGATGAAGTATAACATCTGCATATAGTCTGTAAGTGTGCATATTGTTTTTACTGCCTCTATAGTAATTATTACATACACAACATTAGCTGTTGAGAGCGTAAATAAAGAAATCAAAATATTTATGGATTTGTGTATAACTTTGAATAATGTTCCATCTTTCAACAAAAACAATACTCCTCAACAATGTTGATGGACCACAATATAAAGTTATATAAAAAGATTGATGCTTTGTAAATTTATTTAATAATATGGTGCAGAGATATATCAAACATTATATTTGATCTTGTGACCTGAGACTTGTGAGGTTAGATAACGGGATTGAGAGTTTGCTTTTTTTAAGGAAGGGAGCACAGCCATTTTCACTCTGCAATATCATGTTTTTTCCAGCAGCTTTGAGTTGGCGGAGGTCAGGTCTCAGCCTATAATGTTCATGGGACACATTAGGTATCTTCTAGTTTCACTTTGGTGGAGAAGCAAATTTCTAGCTGCACTTTTCCCAATGTAATAAAAAAAAAATTCAAACACGCAAGTGCCACATGTTATAAAGACAGGCCCGATACACCCTCACTCTTATGATTCATTTAAGCCATAAATTAGGATAAACAGAATTTTTTAGGCTAAAAACAGAAATATTTCATTTTAATTAAAGGGATGCTTCTAAAGTGGTAGGATGTTGTAAGATTTGCACTTTTGTACAGTGCATCTATCAAAGTTTTCCCACCTCCCCGCAAACCTAGGTACATTTAGAGTATACAAAGCATCTCTCAAGAGCAGGGCCGAATTAAGGGAATGGAGGCCCCTGGGCTAAGGGGGCCTCCATTCCCCCATGAGGCCCCCAATGTGAGCCGCCCGCCGCCCCCCGTGAGGTCCCCCCCAAGCACTTACCTGTCAGTGCAGTCCTCCTTCCGCGGCACGCTGTAAGCTCCTTACTGAGGAGAACTCTCGGGAGCAGTGAATAAAAATGCACTTTGCAACAGGTAAACCATCTAGACATACCGGTTCAAAACCAAGGCATTTTGCGGTGTGCTGCCTTCATAAATTAGGTCCTGTGAGTTTTATTACTATTATATAGTACAAAATGTCTAGTTGCTGTGATTCACAGTTAAAAGATGAAATTCAAGCTTTCCTCAAGTAATTACATCCAAAGCAGTCATTTAAACATTTTGGGCCTGAGTCATTAAGGAGAGCAAAGCAAAAAAAAGAGTAAGTTTGCTCCTGGGCAAACCATGTTATAATGCAAGGGGTGCAAATTAGTTCATTATTTTGCACGTAAGAAAAATACTGGCTGCTTTATCATGTAGCACACAAATACTTGATAGCTTTATTCTTACACTGAAATTTATAGTTAATCTAAGACATGCCCTGCCCCAACTATAAATCTGTCCCCACATTTTAAATTTGCCTCCCTCTCCAATGCAACATGGTTTTGCCCAGATGCAAAGTTACTACTTTTTTATGCTTTGCTCTCCTTAATGACTCAAGCCCTTTGTTTGAGCATTCTCATAAGAAGTATTGTGGTCAACCCTTCTTTACCCCTTGAAAATGGTTACAGTGAATTATTAGTCTGTTTGCACCATACGGTTACTGTTATATGAAATTATGTTTATTTAAATGTTGTGTATAGTTAAATGTAATATACATTTGAAATGGATTTCTATGCATACTTGTCATTATGTGTTTATTTACACCTCCTTAATATAGTTCTTTTTTTAAAATGGAGCACAGTATCTTCTTTTAGACTGCAGTTGTACTCCACAGAGTTGCTGTCTATGGAATGCATTTGTCAAATGACTAGATCTCTCCATAAATAGTAATGGAAACAATGATAGTTTCAGGCTATGACATTAAAATAAGTATTCTACAAATGTGAAGATTTGCTCAAATAGCTTTGTGTCATAGCTATATAATTTTTTTTTAAAGCATACCACCCTTACTCCTTATCTCCTCTCCTATCATCCCCTGTCCCGCTACTCTCTCCTCATTCCTCTGATACCCCATTGTGCCGCCTGTCTGTTTACCCTCCCTTTAGGGTGTAAGCTCTTGCGAGCAGGGTCCTCTTCCCTCCTGTCCCCCTACCTTTTCTCTCCCCCAACTCCACTATGCTAGCTATGTTTGGAACTATTGAAGTACTGGTATTTTTGTTCACTGTTCTGCACTGTTTTACCCTGTACGGTCCACTGTCTGTTTTCTGTACAGCGCTGCGGAAATTTTGTGGCGCCCTATAAATAAAGATTAATAAAAATCACCAACAGTACAGTTGCATAGGATTTGTAGATTAAAATTTTCAGGAAAATGCTAGCAAGTGGCCATTCTGTGGAGGCACAAGCCCATATTATGTTCTAAATGTAAATTACTATACTCAAAAGTTACATTTATGAATGGCAGTGGCTTGTTCCATACTTTCCCACTCTCCCGGAATGTCCTGAAGACTCCCGAAGTCTGGTTAGATCTCCCAGAACAGGCCATTCTCCTGCACCCTGGCCACTTCCTAGTGAAGTGGATGGGATGGGGGCCTCCATGACGCAATTTTCTGCAGATTGCTTAATTTAGGCCCATGCCTTTGAAAAATAATGCAATTGTGGTATTGCTTCATGGACAATATTTAAGGCGCCACTTAACAAGTTGTCAAGTATGGCTTGTTCTCTTAGCATTGTTTCAACAGGATTTATAGAAAAACGTTTGCTCGCTCACCTTCAATCCTATTAGGTCATGGAAAAATCAGTCCCACATTTTAAAAAAAAAAAAAAAAGGGTCAATGCAAAAATGCAAGTTTGATGCCGTCATGAAATTTTGTGTTACAACTGGTGCAATGTTGTAGTAAGTACATATTAGCCACAGGATTAGCAATAGTTCTGAATATGTTGCTTTCCTTATATATATATATATATATATTTTTTTTTATTTTAAACTAGAGCAGGCAGAGCTGTCGGCATGATGTCGGATGGATCCACAAGATTTACTTGCAAAGGGAAGAAAATTAATCAATTCACAAACACAGGCACATTCACTGAATACACGGTTGTTAATGAAAATAATTGTGCTAAAATCGAAGACAATACACCTCTGGATAGTGTCTGCCTTATAGGATGTAGCTTCACCACTGGATATGGATCTGTTGTAAAGACTGCAGAGGTACAATATATGTATTGTAAATATGTGTCTATTTGAATGTTCTAGCATAAAGCAAGCAAACTAATTAGGTGGATCTGAACAGTTTTTAGACAGTGACTCAGTGCACTGCACATCCATTTTAATGAAACATTTATTATAAGAAAAACTGAAAATTGAAAACTTTAGTTTACTGTGGAGTTAAATATACATAAATGTTAATATAAAAAAACAAAACCATGCTTACCTTGGAAGCACGATCGTGAACTGAATCTGCTGGAGTTCCTGAAGGCTCTAACAGTTCTAAAGCACATTCGTCTCTAAGCTTACTGCTCTGTCTGTATCAAACAGGAGTAAGGGTTGATACCCCTCCCCATGAACCTCCTTTTGATGAGAGACGTAATTTCACAGGGGAGATGCTCAGCCTGTCTGAATTGGAACAAATGGTAAGCTTAGACAGCAGAGTGCTGTGAGTACCATTAGGGACTCTGGTCATCCAGTGAACAGCAGATTGAAGGAAAGTATGCTGTCATGTGTTGCAGACCAAGTAAACCCATTCATGGCAATGGTCATGCCTGATGGCAGTGGCCTTTTTCAGCAGGATAATGCAACCTGTCACACTGCAAAAATTGTTCAGAAATTGTTTGAGGAACATGACAAAGAGTTGAAGGTGTTGACTTGGCCTCCAAATTCCTCAGAACGCAATCCAATTGAGCATCTGTGGGATGTCCTAGGAAAAGCAGTCCGAAACATGGAAGCAGCATCTCACAACTTAGAGGACTTAAAGGATCTGCTGCTACCGTCTTGGTGCCAGATACCACAAGACACCTTCAGAGGTCTTGTGGAGTCTGTGCCTTGACAGGTCAGAACAGTTTTGGCGGCACAAGGGGGACCTACAAATTACAGCACTCAGGGATTAAATGACAAATAGTAGTTAGTATTCCAATTACATACAGTAAAATCTAACTATATTGAGCTTATACAGGGTTCATAAAAAATGCTGTTCAACAGGGCCCTATAAATTCTTGGGAACAGGGCAAATGTACTCTCTGCCCTGTCCAATACTATGCTCAGGATAGTGAGAAACCGACAAAAATAACATGTTTTCTCTATTCTTCACTGGTTACTTTTATGCACTTATAGCATACTCATAAAACTACCCCAAAATGTAAACTACTTCATAGGAATACTAAATATGTGTACTTTACTAAGAATTTTACATTTCTTTTTCTCCACATTTACCTCTAATAGTTTCATGCTTATACATGCTGAAAGTCCTGATTTCAACAGAACAATCTTGAAGGGGTGTGGCCTATAGATAAATGGGTGTGGCCTACCAAGAATTGGGTGTGGTTTGGGTGGTTCAGAGCATAGTTTAAGTGGGTTAGGGAGTGACCTAAAATATCCTGATTTGGCAATCCGGTATGTTGATAGGTATGCACACTAAACAAAATCTAATACAGTAGTTATATTTAGAGTCATTTCACTTTGCATATATAAGTAATGCCTTGCATAGGTGACCAAAGTCAGGTTTCATCTGTGGCTGCCTAATTATATGAGAGAGTTGATGGTGACGTCACAGAGACTGCCATATTAAAATGTGGATGGTTTCTGGAACAATATTTGGACTGCTTGTGCAGAGCATTTAGAGATTGGACAGTACACTGAAGAGTCTACAGTTGCCATGATTAGCCTTACATTTACAAATGCCATACTGAAAATTTATATTTATAACATATCATTTATGAATGTCAACATGCACGAAAGGGTTCATTGAGAAAGGGTTAATTAAGATATCCAATGTGAGGGCAAAACTGGTCTTATAAGCTGAAGCACAATCTTCTGCCTGCACTCTTTTGAGCTCCTGATTTCACCCCCCGCACTGCAATATTTTATAAACCATGTGTTGTATTTCTGTACAGGTAAAACCAGGATCCTCATGTGCTGTGTTTGGGTTAGGTGGTGTTGGCCTTGCAGTTATCATGGCCTGTAAGTTATCAGGTGCATCACGCATCATTGGAATAGATGTCAACAAAGATAAGTTTGAGAAAGCTAAAGAAATTGGAGCAACTGAGTGTATTAACCCCAAAGATTCTGATAAACATATCGCCCAGCTGCTGCTTGAACAAACTGGCGGTGGAGTAGACTATGTATTTGAATGCATTGGCAATACTGATACTATAGTAAGTAAATATCAGGTTCGCAATTCTATATGGCATTATTGTTCCACTAAAACACCACAAGATACACAATATCTAGTCTCTGCAATTCACTTCTAAAAGTTATTACAATAATATATGTTTATATTTGTTACAAATAAACAATATTCACAGGTCACTTCTTCCTACTGATTCTTGTTGATCCATTTGCATCTGTTGAATAGTGATCAAAGTTTGCCATTCTGTACTCTTTCAACATTTGGATTGCACTATCCTGGATCCATTCCTTTATTATTTAGTGGACCTTCTGTGTCTCCTACTTTACAGCTACCTCGTCATCTCTTGTCTGTTGGTTTCCACTGGACTCTGTGTTTGGAAATTCATTTTTCCCTCTATTCATCTGGTTTAGGTCAACTGATTAATCCCTTTGAGGTTTAGGGTCTCATTTAGAGCTAGGAGCAAATGTAGGTAAGGGTACAAATTTTCACCTAGACTAATCATGTTGCACTGCAAATGCAAATTAGTTTTTGCATGTAGAGAAAATACTGCCTGTCTGGGCAGCTTTATTATAACATTTTGATTTAGAGTTGAGCTAAACAATGCCCCCCCTTCCAACTCTAAATCTGTCTTCATATTTTATATATGTGTCCCTCCCACCCCGTTCCCGCAGCACAAGATAGATTTGTCAAGCTGCAAAATTGCACCTTCTAGTTGGACGTCCTCCTAACTCTAAATCATTAGTGTGAATACGCAAATCTCTCTTCTATCTCTATCCCATCTCTTCTGACTTCTCTAACTGGTTCAAATGCAACTGTCTCCCATTTTGTTGCATAAAACACAGCAAAAAGGAATTTATTATTTTTAAATCTTCAACACTAGTTCCCCTACAAGACATAACAATTACTCCAGATAAAGTACCAACTCTCACTGCTAAATGTTTACGGATTATGTTTGTAACCTTAATCACTTCATACAAGACCCTTTGATAACTGTGTTTTTAACAGGACAGAAAATATAATGTTTAAATAAATACAATCATCATGCTACTGGTTAAATTTTTAAATTCTAAAGTAACCACTCATCTTTTTAAAAAATAGTTTTACAGCTGTCATATATAATAGCAAGCACATTAATGTAATGAAATGTTGCAATTGTCTTATTCACTTATGGGCTGCTTAATGCTTGAATATAGACTGACTGATAAATTCACAACATAAGTGTTTGTAAAATGTGACATTTCTTGGGAAAGTCTGTCTTTCAGTACACTGCTTGTGTTATACAGGTTTCTGCCATATGTTCAAGTCATGTTGCATATGGAACTACAGTACTAGTTGGAATTTCAGGAGTATCAAAAACCATCACCTTTGATCCTATGTTGCTGATAACTGGACGCACAGTGAAAGGCGCAATCTTTGGAGGTATAGTAGTATTAATTGGTATGAACTTCATTCAGCTCTTAGATGCTAACATTGAGCAACAGTGTTTTTCAAACCATATTTAGCTTTGATACTTCTGACTGTACACTCTCATACATCTCTTGTGAGCTATAACTAAACAAATAACAACCAAGCACTCACATGATCAATGTCTGGTACCTACTTACTGTTAAGAATAACAACAGGCATCTAGCTCTATCATAGCAGCCAACTTTTAAAAATTATCGGGTTGCTCGTTTTACCCTTTTCCCCATATGACTGAAAAATGCTTGGTTGGACATGGTTAGCGGCAATACAAATATTATGACTTCTCAAGCACTTTCAGAGCTGGCATCTATGAGCCCTATCCTGCCCTGTAATACACAAGATCTCAGAACATATTGAATGAAAGGAGACCGAACCAGTTTACTTTACTCTTATGCTCTGAAGGCCGGATCATTTTGCATGTAGCAAACAACACGGAGACAGAGACCAATACAAACAGGAGCAAAAGAACCAGATACTAGCCAAAGGTACCATAAATATGTTTTCTAGTAAAACCCAAAGATCAGGACAGGTAGCAGACAAGCGTATTCCAGTAAAACGTAGGGAGGACAGGTAACAGACAGCAGGCAAGGCAGAAATCCAGCAGCAATCCACAAGAAATGTAGCACAGCGTGCAGGAGTCTCACTGGCAAGGAGGACTGGAGCAGAGGACCAGGCTTCCAAACACAGACCCAGCTGCACAGCATCTTGTGACACCTAGACCACTGGGCTGTCTTTCAGAGCCAAAGTTTATTAATAGCGGCACCAAAATGAATTAGAAAGACAGTGAGTGGTCTCGAAGTGTTTAAACAATTTTGGTGGAAAAAAGGGCACTGTCCTGGGAAAACTAGAACACATGGTAATCCTAATGTTATGTAACAGTCCTCATAGTTCAATTATTTAACTTAGCTGGTTTCACCTGGCAATGCAAACTACATTTGTAATTGCCGTATAGGCAGCAGAACAGTTGAATGTTTTACACCTATTCTATGATTCTTTAATTAAATCAGAGTGATTTTCAGGTATGAAGAGTAAAGACAGTGTCCCGAAGCTGGTTTCAGATTTCAATGCGAAAAAGTTTGACTTGGATAAACTGGTGACACATAAGTTGCCCTTTGATCAAATCAATGAAGGATTTGAGCTCATGCGCACTGGAAAAAGGTATTTACTGTTTCTGTAATATTTCCTGACAGATTAAATTATGTGTGTACTACTGAATGATTATTAAGTAAATGAAACTGATTTATACGCACAAAATGTTCGAGGCACAGTGAGAAAACTGCAGATGCACCTAGATTTTGGTTCCCAACTCCTCCCACCAGCCAGTGCAAACTTCATCTCCCCTGCAAACACTGTCATATTGCTCTACAAACCGATGTACCTTGGCTGAGATTTAGGTGCATCTGCGGATTTTACGCTGTTCCTTGGGTATTTTATGCTTGTACATGTAATTCTACAAGCACCAGCATGCCCCAGCTGTCAAGGACTGCCAGGGCTTGCTGGGACTTGCTGTTCTACAACAGTACTTTTTTTGACTATACACCATTGCAACCACTACCCTAACGGTGCCAGGAAGAGCCCCAGTGCTCTTCAAGCAGCATGGTGGCTTAATGGCCTTATCTGTGTAGAGTTTGTATGTTCTCTCCGTGTTTGCGTGGGTTTCCGCCGGATGCTCCGGTTTCCTCCCACACTCCAAAATCATACTGGTAGGTTAATTGACTGCTATTAAATTGATGTATGTGTGTGTTAGGGATTGTAATTGTAAGATCCAGTTGGGCAGGGACTGATGTCAGTTAGTTTTCTGTACAGCGCTACAGAATTAGTGGCACTATATAATTAGCTGATGATGAGTGGTTTGCCCCACACCTTTTTATTTTCTTTGACCACAATCGCTTAGGGAATTCTTCCCTGTGTTGACAGGGCTGAGGCTGTATTCACATTATGATGGGGGACCCTACCCTGTGTGTCTACCTTTTATAGTGAGACCAGCCCAGCCTGGAATAACCTGGTGCTGATTGTCGCTTATAGTGGGACCATACTTTCGTTAGGGTACCCAATGAGAAAGGGGAAGTGCTTGCAATCATGTGTACAGTTTGTGCATTGGTACTTAATGGGTGAGTGTTTTAGTGATTCAGTGGGATGTAAGAGATAATATGCAAAGCGACACTCATTTGGGAAAGAAACTCCTAATCTTTTAACTTTTACAGACAGATTTTAATGGTAGGAAGGTGTCTTTTATATTTTAATATAAAAATAATAAAAATATGAATATACAGGAGCAGAGGTTTTGAAAACACTGCAGGTGGCCCTGCTAGGTTTAATGTTTTAAACACTCAGTTGTTGACATATCAGGTCTTGTTTTATGGGAACTTGAGTCAAGTTCTTGCTTTCTGTGGTTCTTAGCAAGGGAGCCAAGAGCCTGAGGTCGGCTGGAAGAGAGCTGCATATCTGAAGGTTTTCATTCTTATCTGGTGATGACATTGGCTCTGTCACTAATTGGCCACATTTTTACCAAACAGCACCTGAACTTGACTGCACACATGGGCGAAGAAAGGGATGGGGGAACACAATGGGGTGGGAGAGTGCATCATGGAATAGACAAGACAGTTAAAACCATGGTGGAGGACAATGGTTGAATAGCATGAGTGAGAATGGGCATGTTTCAAAGATTGGTCTGTATAATCCCCCTCTTTGATGGAGTAATGTTTAAGCAAGTATGTACTGTATATGAAATGTGTGTTTATATGCATAACTAGCAGTTATCACTACTGGAAATACATTGTTGTGAAACATGTGCTCTTAGATTTTTTTGAAGCATGTTCAGGATGAAAAAAGTCTAGCAGGTTGAATTTGTTTTGCACTCTTATATTTGGTTTTATTTACAAATATCACAACTTGCACCTGTATACAGAAAGACTAATATAAAAGTAATTAAACTGCTCTCCTAACTTCCTCCTGAGGTATTTCTTGCAAGGTTGTGTGATGTAAAATACAAATTGCCTTAAATTTCTGTAAATATTACAATTTACTGTATGCAATAAATGTAAGTGGTGTTCTATGTTATAAAGCATATCTATTCTCATGCTGACTCTTTTATGTCTTTTTTTCAGCATTCGGACCATTTTGACATTGTAGTTTACATTCAAAGATGAAGCTCCTATGTGTACTGGCCTTTTCAGGACATTTTATGATTTTGCCACTGGAAGTCCTCAAATTGTATTATTTTCAATCAGTTTTGTGATACGCATGGAATAATTGCAGAAGTTGAGTTAGATTTCTACAACTTGTTTGCTTTATGTGGTGCCAAAAAGGAATCATGTGATTCATAGATTGTCCAAACATCATGTCACAGCAACATCTTTTTTTCACTTGAAAGCTATAGAAACCCTAATTGCAGTGCTGCAGATCTATACCTGTACGAGACCAAGGCCTGTGTGAAATTCAGAAATAAATATTTTTCATACAATAAAGAAACAATGATAAGACAGTTACCCTTTATTGTGAAATTATTTCTGCACTTTGTACACAAATGTCAATAATAAAATATTGTTTTATAAATCGTAACCCTCCTGCCTTTTACACAGTGCTTTGACGACAAAAGTAAAATGGGTCATCTCACTGCAAAAGAGCCCCCATTTAACATTCTCACCATTACTATACACCAATTACTAAACCCAACGGAGACAATGAGCATTAAACCAGAAGTGACTCCATACAATATACCAGAACAGTATTCTGCCCCACATAATATACAGTACCAGTAAAAATCCCATTGCCTATTGGTTAGTACATAATACAGAACTAATTGACAATACAGAGCTTATTATTTGGTGGCTAGTTTACAATAATGCCCTAATATACAATAGGAAACCAATTGTCTGGTAATTACTATACAAAACACAGCCCATATATTAGACTCTTGTGTACAACCCAATACAGAGCTAAAAGTCTATTGGCTAGTGTATAATACAGGGACATTGTTCTGGGGCTATCATATAATAT
Source organism: Mixophyes fleayi (assembly GCF_038048845.1). Lineage (NCBI taxonomy): Eukaryota > Metazoa > Chordata > Amphibia > Anura > Limnodynastidae > Mixophyes > Mixophyes fleayi. The sequence continues at coordinate 144,434,753 of NC_134402.1, forward strand.
AGTTGAATTATTATTTTTTTTTTATCATTTATTTGTATAGTGCCACCACATTATGTTACGCTTTACTGAGAATATTGAACCATTCATATCAGTCACTGCCCCTTTGGAGCTTCCAGAGAGAACATACAAACTCCCCACCTATAGTGTCCTGGTCAGAATGAAACCCATGGCCCCAGGCCTGTGATGCAGCAATGCTAACTACTGTACCATCGTGCCACCCATATCTCATTCCCTGGTGATCAGTTAGCAATATAGAGCCCATTCCCTGTTGGCCAATGTGCAATACATAACCAAGTCTATATGACTCAATGCTGACAGCCTGGCTGCACTACACAGGCCAGAACTTGCTGACTGTGCTACAGGCAACACCTTCTGTGTCTGTCTCATGGAGTGCATTGGAAAGAAAAGTCTAACCACCCAAGTACAGCAGTCACTCAGATGTGTCTAGCAGCTCCAGTGGCACAATAAGAAAAAAATAATTTCTCCATTCACACCTTTCAGGACTCCCAATAAAAACCACAGAGAACGTAGTGAAATTAAGTGGTTTTTATTAACACCGGTTGCACAGGTTTCAGGTGCAGTACGGTAGGGTATGGCAGAAATAGCTAAAGAACACAGTGGATAACAGATGCAGAATGCGGTGGTCCACAGAACTTTACCACAAAGTAGTGGGGATGGCACACGAGGTGTGACGGTCTGTGGAGCAAGGCACTGAAGATTCAGAGAACAGGTAGCAATAATATGCAAGGCGGCACCACAGGATACTGGAGAAGACACAGTGACTGAGATGATCTGCAGATAGGCGTGCTGGAAACTGAGAGAACAGGATCCAGGGAACAGGAACAGCAACACAGGTAAATGCAACAGATGATCTGGCAAAGGTTGCTTGGGACAGGCAGGCTTATATAGGCCAGAAGCAGGTGTTTAAGCTTCCAGCAATAACAAGGCAGGTAAGAGCAGTCTAAGTACCACAGTGGCCAATTTGGTGGACAGTGGTACTACAGATAGGATACAAATATATGCAAAGGTCCAATAAAGTACCTGCAGACAGGAGCTGCAGGATGCAGATGTGACAACACCTAAGTAAGCCTGAGACAGGTGCCTTTTGTGCCTATTAAATGGCCTGCCTCTTCTTATATAACTATCTTAATTTATCTTATTATAGGCTTGCTACATACATCAGTTTGTTAGCTGTCTGACAAAAGAGAGTAATGTAATATGTATATGAAATATATAATTGTGTTCATATGATGTTAAAGTAATTTCATTGTGCTTTTTACACCATTCCTTTATGGCTCTTAATACACAAAATCCTTGCGGGTAACCACACTTAGGGGGGTATTCAATTGTCGGCGGAAACGCCGAAAATCTCGCGGTCCGCGCACTATTGCCGTTATTACAGAAATAGTGCGTGGAAAAACCGTTACTAAGGTAATTTTCTTGCTGGATTTCAGCTCGTAGCTCCCTGAGCCGCAAGCTGAAATCCAGCTAACTTTTTTACACTGCGGGATTTCCGAACAATTGAATATCCCCCTTAAATTCTCTATTACCAATACTGTATTCTACTTTACGTAGTATACATGTCATAGATTAGCCAGAGTGCACATCAAACTAAAAGTGTGTTACGCTTACTGTGCTTGTTATTCTTTGTGGTCCCTAGGTCACCCCATGGGTGTGGAGGGAAACCAAAATTTGGTGGTACTCACTTTTTCGGCTGTAATAATCCCGGCAATCTCACTCTGGCCATTGTAACTGACATTATTTCCTCATGCAGAGATTTTACACAGCTGCATTTTATATCTGGCAGCAATTAAGCATGTAGGAAAAGTTCTATGTCAGTTATATAGTAATTATGTAGTATATTTAAACCTTGTTGGGTTGATACTATTTGGAATATTTATTCCGGGCTAACTCTTGTTGAGATTATTGCAGCCGAACAAACATGGCCAACCCATTTTACTTACTTATTTGTATCCTGCAGGACTGTGTTTCCATTACTGATTGCTTTGCATACACATTAGTACGTTGCTTGATATACTGGTACATCCACTATTGAATAATGCTGCAGATGAGAACCACGTGGACCATTGACTCTGTCCAGTTTTTATTTTCCCAAGCATGTTTAATAAAGTGAAACAAGTAACAATCATGGAGTGCTCTGAAATGAGTATAGAAGCCTACATTCTGTCTATGGGTCTTCATTATTCCCTCTAAGTGTAATACACACAGGATCGTCTGGCAAATTTTAGACTCGACTCAGCAGCCTATTAGGAACATTTTAAAGGAAAAATTTTTTGAAGTGACCCAGCCCAAGGTAGCCCTCTATGGGACAGGCCCGGGTGGCAGATGCCCCCCTCCCCCCAGCCGGCCCTTGAATACACATCAATGGGCGCTACACCATGTGTTTGAAAATGTATATACAATCTTTAAGATGAAATAGCCACACTCCTGTAACACAGTATCCCAAAGACTGCCTGTGGCAGTTCTTGCAAATACATACATTGTTATTTGTACACATACAGCGCTTATTAAGTAAGGCAACAAAAAAGTGTAAAGTTATAAACTGGTAGAGATATGAACACTTGCTTTAGTATGGTGTTTTAACTATTGCAGTTCAGTGCTTATTTTTGAATTGATGGCTTAATAATGTTAGTTGCATTTCCATTTGTGACTTTTTGAGATTATTTTTCAAAATACTAATCACTATATATGCATAGTCTATTTTTAGCTCCTCCACCCCCTCCCTGGAGACCTGGGCACTGCTCCATGAAACGTTTCATGGGGCTCTGTGGTCCGTTTTACAGATCGGGCTGTAAAACGGTGCTCTGAATTGCTGTGGAGGGGGGAGTGAGGAGTGTGAGGACCTATCCTAAGCCACAATCACCAACAGCGCGGCTTCTGATTGGTACTCCTTCTGAAACCACTTTCTGCATCCAGTTTAAACTGGTGAACGAAAATGTTTACCACATTAGATGGTAATGCAGCTGAACAACTTTAAGCAAAATTTTCAAAACTGTTCAGTGTTCAGTATTGCCTCATTCAGCATTTGGCCGTATAATTTTGCCCATTTAGCTGTGTCATGGTTCTGAAGGTTTGGATCCTAGATCTGCCCGAGTTAGCACTACTTCCAGTAAGGCACGGAATCTAACGGGCAGAAGGTATTCACCAGGGACCGCCGCAAGGTTTTTTGGTCTTAACTGCGTCTGCTCCGCAACGGTCCATACTGGGAGTATCAGGCGAGATCTATAGGGGAATACAGAGAGGTGAATCTGTTTAAACATAGCAGGTTTACCACCAGAATGGTAGCGTTGTACACAATGTAGTGTCAGCTCTGCGGACAGCAGGTTACCACTGGAATGGTGGCGTTGTACACGATGAAGTGTCAGCTCTGCAGACACCAGGTTACCACTGGAATAGTGGTGCTAGTACAGGAAGAAGTGTCAGCTCTGCGGACAGCAGATTACTGCTGGAATGGTGGCGTTGTACACCATGAAGAGTCAGCTCTGCGGATAACAGGTTACTGCAAGATACAATCCACAGGGAGAGAAATGCACAGCAGGAGAAATGGAGCCATGTCTAGCACCTAGCAAGAAACTTGAAGAACAGGCACTGAGCAGCTGGGGGAAGTGCCTTTTAAATTTGGAGCCAAATTGAGCAGCCAATGGAATAGCAGAGGACATAAAGAGATCGGGTCTGCGCATTCATAGACCCGAAAGGAAGATGGTGGCCGACCGGAACGGAGCGTGGCTGTCAGCGGGGAGCAGGTAAGTGCTCCAGGCTTCAGTTTTGATTGAAAAAGTAGCTTTATTTGTATAAAGTACAAAAAACACAGTTCATACATTTCATTCAAGTGTACACAGTACACTGTAAGACATGATGATGCATACATTTTAGTACAATACAGGGCATAAAGTACAAGACATGACATCCTACACTATATACATCAAGTACTGCACTAACCATTCAAACATTAACCAATATCGCATTGCAATAAAAATACATTGGATGTGAGGGGGGGGGGTAGGTGAGAGGGGTAGGGTGGTGGAGTCACGAGCAAAAAGTTTTTATTGAGGACAGACACAAAGGGAAGGGTGCATAAATAGACATGACATTCAATAATACTTTGTCACGGGCACTAGGAGTCTTTACCCAGGGATCACCAGATGGTAGGCTTACCAGAGCAATGTAGATGGTAATAGGGTACTCTGGTAGCTGGGTGATCACGGAACATGAAATGATGACCGATGAGATGCTCAGGAAAGTCTATGACTAGCAACACTGGTAATAATGAGGTAATGATACACAAGGAACTGTATGGACAAGGACACGTGTAGGTAGTCAGTGGTCTGCGATAGCAAGTTGTACCACTGCTATAGTGAGGAGGAATGTCCAACAGAGACAAGGAGGTGATGAGAGTCAGCGGTCTGCGGGTAGCAAGTTGTACCGCTGTCTGAGTGAAGGAATGGAATCCAAGTGGAGGTATCCAGGTAGTCAGTGGTCTGCGGTAGCAAGTTGTACCACTGCTATGTGAGAGGATAATGGAACAGGTGATACCGGAAACAGGGATCAGTGGTCTGACATCAGCAAGTTGTACCACTGCATATATATGTGAGGAGGTGCACGGGGGAAGACTGCAACACAGGATATACACAGGCACCTTATACACGATCCACAGTAATATGCACAATATAGGTATATATATATGTAAATGACTGATCAGGTCTGCAATCTAGAAAGTCTCTTGAAGTAGTCCAGCACAATGATAACACAGTCAATGATGACAATAGACTCAGCGGATAGCAGACTCCAGAGAGAACCAAACACAGTCCAGCAAGATATGCAATACACAGCACAGTCAATGAGAAGTATGCATACCGTGGTTCAGTAGTAGCAGTCAGATGGGATTGCAGCGGTACCTGAGCGGCTGGAGACCGACTGGATAGGAAGTCCCTGGATAGGAGAAGCAGCGGTCTAGCAGGTGCAGCGCACAGGAGAGTAGACCGACAGGGACACGAATCCACAGGAATCAGCAACACGTGGAACTGGACTCATAGGAAACCCAGGAGAATGGAGATGATCCAGCAGAGGGTAGTAGAAGAGATACAAATCCAATGCTGACAGGAGGGTAGAGGCCAGTGGAACACGTGAAGGCGTGGAGAGTGGATCAGCAGGAGATGGACGATAGCGCTGACCACAGCGGCAGGACTCAGCGGCACACGGAGGTAACCAGTAGCAACCACAGGAACCAACAGCGATGGGAAACAGGAGTGCAGCGCAGGGCAGGAGCTGTAGATCACGAAGTGTAGCAGATGGTAATGAAAAGCGGCAGTCTCGAGGAAGACACAGCAAAGATGAGATGAGAGTGTAGTGCACGGAGGCAGCGGATAGTAATCAGCTGGCAGTCACGATGTTGAACACAGGCGAGTTGCAAGCAGGAGACTGTAGTGCACAGAGGCAGCGGATAGTAGTCAGCTGGCAGTCACGATGCTGAACACAGGCGAGTTGCAAGCAGGAGACTGTAGTGCACAGAGGCAGCTGATAGTAGTCAGCTGGCAGTCACGATGTTGAACACAGGCGAGTTGCAAGCAGGAGACTGTAGTGCACGGAGGCAGCGGATAGAAATCAGCAAACAGACTTGATGAGAAGCAGGTGAGTGAGGTATAAGCTGGAGTGCACGGAGGCAGCGGATAGCAACGAGTAAACAGTCACTTAGATATAAAATAACGATGAAGTGGTGTAGAAGACTGTAGTGCACGGAGGCAGCGGATAGGAATCAGCAAACAGTCATGATGATACAGTTGATGGTAGAAGTGGTATGGAACCACAGTAGTAGTAGTGGTTAGGAAACCACAGGAATCAGCAGCACTGAATACACAAGTAATACAGGAACACCTTCAGAGACTCATGAGGAATGAGACTCCAAGATCAGGCAACGTGGTAGTGACCACAGGTGCTTAATATAGGGAGGTTGCCTGATCTGCCAATTAAGTTAAAGGGGTATACACTGAAGTATAGAAAAGGGCTGCGCATGCGCAGACCCTCAGGATGGTGGACGGCCACGGTTCCTAAATGTCCGGGAAGAGGCACTCACGGTCCGGTGAGTGACAGTACCCCCCCTTTTAAAGGTGGGCACAGAACGCCTGGAACCGGGCTTGTCCGGATTTTTGGAGTAAAACTTCTTCAAAAGGGCAGGAGCATTAAGATCTTCAGCTTTGATCCAAGAGCGCTCCTCAGGACCAAAGCCCTTCCAGTGAACGAGGAAGTGGAGGACTCCTCGCGAAATTTTTGCATCTAGTACCTCGGTAATCTCAAAATCCTCCTCCTGATGGACTTGAACTGGCTGCGGAACTGAGGGAGGAGTTGAAAAACGGTTGATAATAAGAGGTTTGAGCAAAGATACATGGAAGGCATTAGAAATCCGAAGACTCTTAGGAAGAAGGAGTTTCACACATACTGGATTGATAACTTGAATGATCCTATATGGACCAATAAAACGAGGGGCGAATTTCATGGATGGAACCTTCAAACGAATATTTTTTGTGGATAACCAGACACGATCTCCAATTTTTAGTGGTGGAATAGCCCGCCTCTTCTTATCAGCGAAAGATTTATATTTGACAGATGTCTTCTTTAAACAGGTTCTAACCTGAGACCAGATATTTTTAAAGGTCTGACAAACAGTCTCCACCGCAGGAACTTGGGTGGGCGGGAGGGCAGGAAATTCCGGAAAAGACGGATGGTGACCGTAAACCACAAAGAATGGAGTTTTGGATGATGACTCATGGTACATGTTGTTATGGGCGAACTCAGCCCAAGGGAGTAACTCTACCCAGTTGTCTTGATTGGCTGATGAAAATATCCTTATAAAAGTCTCAAGATCTTGATTGACACGTTCGGTTTGTCCATTGGATTGTGGATGGTAAGAAGATGAGAGTGCTAATCGTATGCCCAAGGTTTTACAAAGGGCTCGCCAGAATCTGGACACGAATTGTACTCCTCTATCAGACACAATCTCAGATGGACATCCATGGATACGGAAGATCTCTTTAATGAAATGTTCAGCCAGGATAGACGAGGAAGGCAAACCAGACAGAGGAATGAAATGAGCCATCTTCGAAAATCTGTCCACTACCACCCAAATAGTGTTATGGTTCTTACTAGGTGGTAAGTCAGTAACGAAATCCATACTAATATGGGTCCATGGTTTGGACGGAATGGGTAGTGGTCGCAGCAACCCTGCTGGGGTTCTGCGGGAGGATTTGAATTGCGAACATAATTCACAGGAAGCAATGAACTCTTTGACGTCTCTCCTCATTGAAGGCCACCAGTAACTTCGAGAGAGGATCTCAAAAGTCTTGTGTTCACCGGCGTGTCCAGAAAACCGAGAGGCATGGAACCACGAAAGGATTTTCCTCCTTAGAGTAGAAGGCACGAGGGTCTTCCCAAATGGTAGCGTTTTGGTGGATGAAGCAGCCAGTGAGATACATTTGGGGTCTAGAATGGTATGGTTGGAAACCTCTTCTATATCAGAGGACGTAGCAAAGGCTCTAGATAAGGCATCATCTTTTTTGTTCTTGGCAGCTGGTTTGAAGGTAATTATTAATTCAAAACGGGAAAAGAAAAGAGACCATCTTGCTTGACGAGGGTTCAAGCATTGGGCAGACTGGAGATATGACAAGTTCTTATGATCCGTGAAGATCGTCACCGGATGGCGAGCTCCCTCCAACAAGTATCTCCATTCCTCTAATGCGGCTTTGATAGCCAGTAATTCCTTGTCTCCGATGGTATAATTCTTCTCTGCGGGTAGGAGACCCCGAGAATAGAAGGCACAAGGGTGGAATTTTTGCTGTTCCGAGCGTTGGGAGAGAATAGCTCCTAAGCCCACATTAGAGGCATCTACTTCTAGGAAAAAAGGGAGTGTCACATCAGGCTGACGAAGGATTGGAGCCGAAGAGAAGGACTCTTTTAATGTTTGAAAGGCTTGAATAGCCTCAGTAGACCATTGCTTAGGATTAGCCCCTTTACGAGTCAGGGCCACAATAGGAGATGCAATGGAAGAAAAATCTTGAATGAAGCGTCTATAGTAATTGGCAAAACCTAAAAAACGCTGGATGGCACGAAGAGTAGTTGGCTGGGGCCAATGTAGTACAGCATTTACTTTGTCAGGATCCATCTTCAGACCAACTCCGGAAACAATATACCCCAAGAATGGAATCTGGGGTAATTCGAATGAACATTTTTCTAATTTACAGAACAATGAATTTTTCCGTAGCCTGGAAAGGACTTCTGCCACATGTTGGTGGTGAGAAGGCAGGTCCTGTGAAAAAATCAATATGTCGTCCAGGTAGACGACGACACATACATATAATAAGTCCCGAAAAATCTCATTAATGAAGCCCTGAAAAACAGCGGGGGCATTACATAGCCCGAAAGGCATTACCAGATATTCGTAATGCCCGTCTCTGGTGTTAAACGCCGTCTTCCATTCGTCACCGGAACGGATTCTGATTAAATTGTAAGCACCACGAAGATCCAACTTAGTAAAAATACGGGCTCCCTTGATGCGGTCAAATAGCTCAGTGATCAACGGAATGGGATACCGGTTCTTGATAGTAATGGCATTGAGTCCACGAAAATCTATACAAGGGCGTAATGATCCATCCTTCTTTTTGACAAAGAAGAACCCAGCTCCAGCGGGCGAGGTGGAAGGTCGAATGAACCCACGCTGGAGGTTCTCCCGTATATATTCAGATGTAGCTTGAGTTTCAGGTAACGAGAGTGGATAGACCCGGCCTCTGGGAGGAGTCTTGCCAGGAAGAAGATCAATCGGACAATCCCAAGAACGATGAGGAGGAAGACGTTCAGACTGAGCTTTATCAAAAACATCGGTAAATGAAGCATATTGAGGAGGGAGTCCCGGTGAAATAGCTGAAATGGAAGCTTGCTGTACCTTGAGAGGAATGACTTGGGAAAGGCAATGATGGTGACATTCAGGCCCCCAAGACGTGACTTGAGGGGTGCGCCAGTCAATCTGGGGAGAGTGACACTGAAGCCATGGAAGGCCTAGGACAATCGGACTTGTCGTAACAGGAAGAATTAAAAACGATATCTCTTCATGATGCAGAGCACCAATCTGAAGGGTTACTGGAGACGTACTCTGGGTGATGAGACCGTTGATGAGACGTGATCCATCGATAGCCGTCACAGTAATGGGAGTTTTTAAGGTAATCATTGGTAGAGACCATTGATTAACTAACGATTTGGAAATAAAATTTCCTGCTGCTCCGGAATCAATCAATGCCTGTGACTCAAAGGTCTTGGTAGCAAAGGAAATAGTCACATCAAAAGCGCAGACTTTAGATTTCATAGACGATGGAGAGGACTCCAGGGACCCTAACTTCACCTCTCCAGAACTAGTTAGGGCCTGGCATTTCCCGATCTCTTAGGGCAGGAGCTGAGGACATGAGTGGAATCAGCACAATAGATACAGAGTCTATTCTTGACTCTTCGTCTCCTCTCCTCAGAAGATAACTTGGAACGTCCAATCTCCATGGGAATCACAGCGGGTGACACTGGACGAAATTGAGGGTTAGAGCGAAAAGGTGCTTTAGCAGAAGTCGTTTTCTCAGCCTCTCTTTCACGAAATCTCATATCAACACGATGGCATAGCGAGATCAAATCTTCAAGTGACGAAGGAAGCTCTTGGGTAGTCAGTGCATCTTTAATTTTATCGGAAAGCCCCTGCCAGAAGGCGGCAACTAGGGCTTCAGTGTTCCACTGAAGTTCAGAGGCTAAGATCCTAAATTGAATGACGTACTGGCCTACAGTATGAGATCCTTGTCGCAGACGGAGGATGCTGGAAGCAGCGGAGGTCACACGACCTGGTTCATCGAACACACTTCGGAATGTAGAAATGAATTTGGCACTATCTTGTAATATTGGATCGTTCCTCTCCCACAGAGGGGAGGCCCAAGCCAGGGCTTGTCCTGAAAACAAAGAGATAAGATAGGCCACTCTGGAACGATGGGTAGAAAAATTTTGAGGTTGGAGCTCAAAATGGACTGAACATTGGTTAAGGAAACCCCTACAAGTTTTGGGGTCTCCATCGTACTTTGACGGAGTAGGCAGGTGAAGCGTGGAAGCTATAGACACCTGGGATGGCAATGGGGAAACGGAGGAAAGCACAGGAGCTTCAGTAGTAGCTGTCACAGTCTGTCCAGATGTTCCTTGGGAGGTTAATGACTGATAACACTGAAGTAACAGCTGTTGGCGGGCATCCTGTTGCTCCACACGGCTAACCAGATGTTGCAGCATCTCTTTGGCGGTAGGTTCCACATCTGGGTCTGTCATGGCCTGATCTTACTGTCACGGGCACTAGGAGTCTTTACCCAGGGATCACCAGATGGTAGGCTTACCAGAGCAATGTAGATGGTAATAGGGTACTCTGGTAGCTGGGTGATCACGGAACATGAAATGATGACCGATGAGATGCTCAGGAAAGTCTATGACTAGCAACACTGGTAATAATGAGGTAATGATACACAAGGAACTGTATGGACAAGGACACGTGTAGGTAGTCAGTGGTCTGCGATAGCAAGTTGTACCACTGCTATAGTGAGGAGGAATGTCCAACAGAGACAAGGAGGTGATGAGAGTCAGCGGTCTGCGGGTAGCAAGTTGTACCGCTGTCTGAGTGAAGGAATGGAATCCAAGTGGAGGTATCCAGGTAGTCAGTGGTCTGCGGTAGCAAGTTGTACCACTGCTATGTGAGAGGATAATGGAACAGGTGATACCGGAAACAGGGATCAGTGGTCTGACATCAGCAAGTTGTACCACTGCATATATATGTGAGGAGGTGCACGGGGGAAGACTGCAACACAGGATATACACAGGCACCTTATACACGATCCACAGTAATATGCACAATATAGGTATATATATATGTAAATGACTGATCAGGTCTGCAATCTAGAAAGTCTCTTGAAGTAGTCCAGCACAATGATAACACAGTCAATGATGACAATAGACTCAGCGGATAGCAGACTCCAGAGAGAACCAAACACAGTCCAGCAAGATATGCAATACACAGCACAGTCAATGAGAAGTATGCATACCGTGGTTCAGTAGTAGCAGTCAGATGGGATTGCAGCGGTACCTGAGCGGCTGGAGACCGACTGGATAGGAAGTCCCTGGATAGGAGAAGCAGCGGTCTAGCAGGTGCAGCGCACAGGAGAGTAGACCGACAGGGACACGAATCCACAGGAATCAGCAACACGTGGAACTGGACTCATAGGAAACCCAGGAGAATGGAGATGATCCAGCAGAGGGTAGTAGAAGAGATACAAATCCAATGCTGACAGGAGGGTAGAGGCCAGTGGAACACGTGAAGGCGTGGAGAGTGGATCAGCAGGAGATGGACGATAGCGCTGACCACAGCGGCAGGACTCAGCGGCACACGGAGGTAACCAGTAGCAACCACAGGAACCAACAGCGATGGGAAACAGGAGTGCAGCGCAGGGCAGGAGCTGTAGATCACGAAGTGTAGCAGATGGTAATGAAAAGCGGCAGTCTCGAGGAAGACACAGCAAAGATGAGATGAGAGTGTAGTGCACGGAGGCAGCGGATAGTAATCAGCTGGCAGTCACGATGTTGAACACAGGCGAGTTGCAAGCAGGAGACTGTAGTGCACAGAGGCAGCGGATAGTAGTCAGCTGGCAGTCACGATGCTGAACACAGGCGAGTTGCAAGCAGGAGACTGTAGTGCACAGAGGCAGCTGATAGTAGTCAGCTGGCAGTCACGATGTTGAACACAGGCGAGTTGCAAGCAGGAGACTGTAGTGCACGGAGGCAGCGGATAGAAATCAGCAAACAGACTTGATGAGAAGCAGGTGAGTGAGGTATAAGCTGGAGTGCACGGAGGCAGCGGATAGCAACGAGTAAACAGTCACTTAGATATAAAATAACGATGAAGTGGTGTAGAAGACTGTAGTGCACGGAGGCAGCGGATAGGAATCAGCAAACAGTCATGATGATACAGTTGATGGTAGAAGTGGTATGGAACCACAGTAGTAGTAGTGGTTAGGAAACCACAGGAATCAGCAGCACTGAATACACAAGTAATACAGGAACACCTTCAGAGACTCATGAGGAATGAGACTCCAAGATCAGGCAACGTGGTAGTGACCACAGGTGCTTAATATAGGGAGGTTGCCTGATCTGCCAATTAAGTTAAAGGGGTATACACTGAAGTATAGAAAAGGGCTGCGCATGCGCAGACCCTCAGGATGGTGGACGGCCACGGTTCCTAAATGTCCGGGAAGAGGCACTCACGGTCCGGTGAGTGACATACTTCATGCTGTGAAAGGGGAGTGGGTTGGAGGGGGTAAGGTAGGGGAAGCACAAACCAAAGATTTTATTGATAAATAGACACAGTGGGGAGAAGGAGAAGAGGGAGACAACAATCAATAACAATCAATCGTCGTCTTCATCTTCCTCAGGACTGTCAAGGGTGTTATAGTCTCTTAGCAGGCTGTGGATCAGCCTGCGACAGTCCTGGATGGTCATCTTCTCCCGCTTCAAGATGAGGCGATTCCTGGCAAGCCACATAGCATCATTAAACAGTTCATAAGGCACCAGGCCTCCTGGATTGCCCCAACGGTGTGTGTCCCAGGAAATAATCTATAAAATACCGAATGGTATGAAAGTCAAGTCCTGGGCTCACTGTCCTTAAGTTCATGTTCCCGGGCATCCAACAATGCCTGTGCAGTGGGGCAGTCCCAAAAGATATGCTGAGCAGTCTCCCTTCTGGTGATACAAAAGGGGCAGTGAACATATCTGCACAGGTTCCGGGAGTGCATGAATGTCCTGAGAGGCAACCCCCCTGAATAGCCATCCATGCAATGTCCTTATGTCTATTAGTCAACCTCTTAGAGGCCACATTCTCCCAGACGTGTTTGGCCGTAGCCACAGGGAGCCCTGGAACAGACTCCATAACGTCCTTTGCTCTGATGAGCTTGTGGATAGTTTTGGATTTCCACAAGTCTGGTTTAAGTCCCTCCAGATGGTGCTCCCTCACAAATTGTCCAACATCCAGGTAAAACCAAGGTGTAGTCCAGTTGTAAGGGAAGGAGCTGTCCCACTTGTCCCAACCAAGGTTCCTCCAAAGAGGCAGCAGGAAAAAGCTGGACATGGACTTCCCAGCAGAGCAAATGTTCTTTTCAAGGAGTGTCCTGCGGATGCAGTTGCAAACAAAGCATGGTGGGGATATCGGGGATCCCTTTCCCACCTTTGAGGGGGTCCTTGTACATAACTGACCGCTTCACTCTGTCCATCTTGGAGCCCCAGATGAAGTGAAAGACTGTCCTCGTGATGGTCTTACAGACAGCAGCGAGAGGTGGCCAAGCTTGGGCCGTGTACTGCAGAACGGGAAGGATCTCGTTGCGCAGCACCAATGCTTTCCCTTCGATGGTAAGGTCTCTGATGCTCCACAGTCCAATCTTTTGTCTGACTGTTGCCAGTCTCTCTTCCCAACACTTTAGGGCCGCCTCCTCTCCAGTAAACCAAACTCCAAGACGCAGAAGACAGTGACGTCGTCCATGTAGAGCGAACACTTGGCCTCTAGATGGTCTGGACCCGGTGCGGTGATGCATCTGATCTCTGGATTCCGCCTGATGGACATCGCGAAGAGCTCTATACAACAGACAAAAAGAAGAGGTGAAAGAGGGCAGCCTTGTCTGACCCCAGACATGATGGAGAAGGGGTCAGTCTTCCAGCCATTCACCAACAGCGAGCTGTAAAAAGGTGCATCAGGTTAACATAAGAACAAAACATATCACCCAATCCAAACCTGCACAGAACCTTACGCATAAAACCATAAGAAACACGATCAAAGGCCTTCTCCTGATCAAGACTGACCAGGCCCACATGTGCATGGCGGTCTTTAATGTAATGAACCGTGTCCCTCAGCAGCGCAAGGCTGTCTGCAATCCTGCGACCAGGAATGCCACAAGTCTGGTCAGGATGAACAATTCGCCCAATGACAACCTTTAGCCTGTTGGCTAGTGCCTTGGCCAGGATCTTGTAGTCCACGTTCAGGAGGGAGATGGGCCTCCAATTTTTGAGGTCGCATCTCTCTCCCTTGCGCTTATACAAAATCGTGATTAAGCACTCTCTCAGAGTCGGAGGCATTCTGCCCTCCACCACCATCTCCTCATACAGCTCTAGCAGGTCCGGGCCAATGAGGTCCCACAGCGCTACATAGAGCTCCGCTGGGAGGCCATCACTGTCCGGGGTCCTGCCCGGCCTAAAGGATTTAGCGGCAGAGTGCAGCTCCCCCAAGGTGAGTGGGGCGTCCATGGCTGCTCTACCTGTAGGATCAATAGGGTTAGTGATACCTGACAGGAAGGATTCAGCCGCATCACCATCTGTAGTCTTAGGGGAGTAGAGTTTGCCTGTGACGACTCCCATGATGCCCTCCTTCCCCTTCCTGGGGGTGCCAGTCTCGTCCCGCAGTTCAGTCAGGGGCGTCAGTCAGGGACTTCAGTTATGGAAGCCGAATGTGCGGCACGTGACAAGCTGACTGAATTTTTCCATTCCTATTCCTATCCAAATAACATCACATAGCACAATGAATTAACTACTGTTGACCCATCAATATTCATAGACTAGAATTTGTATAAGTTATTTTTTTTCCGTCTCTTTAAATAATAAATGAGATGCGCAGGTTTCCAAAATATAATATTTCTATAATTTATTAAAAAGATATAATACATAGATACAGCCATACTGGACGAAGCAATACATCCAGGGTCTCAAAAAAAATGCCAATTGACCCCTATATTTGATCAACTTATTCTTTTTATAGGATATGCAACGCCTTCTTACTTTAAAACACACCTTTCCAGCTTACATCACTGCTGGCACTTTATCTTTAAAATAACATGTTCTATTGGATGATCAGCATATGGACATATCTGGAGATGGTTGCTCAATACAAATCATATGACCATGATCTAATCTGTTTTTCTTTCTGAAGTGTGCAGAACTGGAAAATTACTAAAACCTGTGTTTCATTAGTAATATTACATTAGTTGTTTTTCAGCTAAAACTAGGATAAAGTTCGTCTTCTTAAAAGCACAGGTCTTAATAATACATTGGTTCTATATATTAGTGTTCTATGTGAATTCATATATATTTCTGTTAGTTTCGTTAAAATTTACTTCAACAAATTTCAGCTAAATTCAAATGTAAAATTACAGTGTGGAATAGCATTTCCAGAAATGGTGAAACAAAAACTTGATGTTTAAAGACTTTCGTGTGACTTCAATGTAGGCAATCATAAACATTCAAATTTATGGAAACAAGTTAAGCAATGTCCTTATTCAATTTTAAAACTTTAGTTCCATGTTAAACTATGACTATGATTCTTTGGTAAACAGCCAACAGTCAAATATATGCTATAAGTTAAATAAAACATCATATCACTGGACCGCCACAATCTTTATTACACATCTAGAGCAGCTGCACTTTGGTCCTTTTGCCAATGTCAATGGTTTATTGCTATAGCTGCAAGGTTATATTTCAAAAACAGTATGATGGGAACACATGTTTACAGAGGTACAAATAGATTATGTTCATAAAGGTTAGTTTAGATTATGCAGATTATCCACTTTACATTGTATTGTACACTATTACAAACCATTTGTTTCCTAACCACACTAAAGATCTGCATTAGTTCTGCTTTGTTCTAACTGTACCTAAAAATACTTTTAGGAAAGAAATTCATACTTATATTTCTTTCTTTCTTGTTCCTTTTACACTGTGTAGTTATGTCGTAAGGTGGCAATACAGACTTCTGTTGCCTTGGAATATGCACTGTGGCTTAGTGGTTAGCACTTCTGCCTCACAGAACTGGGGTCATGAGTTCGAATCCTGACCATGGCCTTATCTATGTGGAGCTTGTATGTTCACCTGTGTTTGCGTGGGATTCCTCCGGGTGTTCCGGTTTCCTTCCACACTCCAAAAACATACTGGTAGGTTAATTGGCTGCTATTAAATTGCCCTAAGTTTCTCTCGGTCTGTGTGTGTGTATGTTAGGGAATTTAGATTGTAAGCTCCAATGGGGCAGGAACTGATGTGAATGAGTTCTCTGTACAGCGCTGTGGAATTAGTGGCGCAATATAAATAAATAGATGATGATGAATATACTGTAACAGCTCTGCTATGGCAATCGTTTTACCAAGAGAATTTGTTTTTTGTTATAAAATAAAATAAACATATCTGCTTGTTGATGAATAGTACAGGCGAAAGCTAAGAAGAAAAAGCAGCGTATTTAGTAATATGTATAAGCTAGTAAATTACAGTCACTTGAAGGGGAATAACCCCATTAATAATATTCTTCATTTTATATCAGCAGGAATAATGAATTGAGTGTCAGACCCTTTAAATGTTTTTTATGGAAATAACTTAACTGCTGTATCTTTTAGTCAGATCGTTTCTACTAAGAAGAAGGATTAACTTCATCGCCATCCCCTGTGGTACACAGCAGCAGACACACCACATTCTGAAACATCTAGTGCAAAAAGCTCACAAATGATTTTATTCACAGGGGGCAATTTACCGGGGTTTAAACAAAGCAACATAAAAAATAAAACCCCTGCTCGTCCAGCACCTACCTTGGTTTTTGTCAGTCTTTAACTAGCGAAGGGGCCACAAAATACAATTAAGTTTACACCAAATTATTCACACAATTTGATATCCCTGTCTCGTTAGCAGAGTACTGACTGCACCACTGACAATACACTCTTTTGATTAGGTTCAATTAGTGATGAGTGCAAGTGAGGCAGAATTATGTGCAAACTGGGAGTCACAGTACTGGACAATTTACAGAGGAACAATGATCTTCTGGTACAATCAAAGTTTTATGTTTGCTTTCCCAGTCCGTGCAATGACATTTCCACATTGTATTATTAAAATTCTCAATTTGTAGAATAAATTGAGCTGAGACGACAAAGGACAACTAATTCTGCTGTGGGGAGTGGTTGGGGTAGAATTGGGAACACTTAAAACCAAAGGCTACTAGTGAAACATGCATCATTTACTATGTTTTATTTTATACTATAGAATGCTAAAATGCATCTAAAATGAATTTCACTCTATGAAAATCCCTAAATCTGTGGGGGCCTACCCGGTCATAAACTGCCTGGTTATGAAGGCAGGGAAAACCATCTAATTACTGATTATAATGTTTTTTTATATGTTTGTAATGCATTAAATGATTAGGTTCTAAGAATCAGTTATTAATATGCAGAGGGCAAGCACATTCAATTATTATGAAATGTGCCTACTTTTTGGCCTAGCACTAGTAAAGTACAGTATATTTAAAAGTTAGGGAATATTGAGATTGTGTTTATTACATGTGTCACGTTTCTCATTGGAATGTTTTTATATCAGTGGTTTTGCTGCATTAATGTACTATTTCACATAAAAGGTGTCTGGTTGGTGAAAAATACAGGCCAATTCCTGCACTCTATCACCACCAAGGACATGATAAAATGATGTTTTGCGTTGCTACTTTTGCTGAAATTTTGGCTCAGTAACTCACGTGCTTACTTACATAACTGGGCACATTCATACAAAGCAGGCACATTATGCCAGAACATTGCATTTGTGCTAAAAGGCTGCAACAAGACAATGTAAGCTTTATTAATCCAATATAAAAGAGATGTCATGATCCAAGACTATTAAATGTAGGCAATGTTATTTTCACATTAACTTGATCCTAATGGCCTTAATAATGAGTTAAATTATATATTTTATTGTTAGGTCTTTTATAATAAGGATGATTAATTGCTGAACATTCCTTTGTGTATGATACTTGTGCTCAGTATTTTCAACTACTGAGCAACGTCATACAGTGTTTGATACAGAACTGTGCAACACTATCATTCATTATTTACATTTGCCATATTTGGAGTGTTCAGTGACTGCAACAATAACACATAAATGCTGGTTACATATTAACAGTTTACTCTGCTTGTGGACAGCGTGCATGAACACTTGCCTGATTTTTCATTTGCTCAAACAATTTTTATGTTAAAGACAACTATTTTTCCTGGAGCCACTTTGACTGTAATTTATTTATAAAGTGGCATTTTTTGAGTAATATATGTTTGTTTAGCAAAATATTTATATTTTAAGTAGTACACTGTCAGGGTCAGCACTACGACTAGGCGCCCTAAGTGTAGGGAAGTACGGGGGCACAGCTCCTCTGGGGGCGCACCAGGGGTGCATCCTTTTATCTGTGAACAAGCCTTTCTTGCCTGCAATAAGGTGATAGTAACCAACTTGTTCCTCATTGCTTGACATGTGAAAACAACGTTGTCTATTATTACATGTTTTGTTTTTATGATATTTCATATTTATCTCGGATTGATAACGTTTGCATAATCTTTTATTAACATTAGTAGGTTAGTATATACCAATATATCACTTTATTGTACTCTTTATTCCAAAGGGATCCACTTCTTTCTTCTTTTTCCTTTTAAATCATTATTGCATTGAGGTTCATCAATAAAACCTAAAAGTGGTTAACTACCGTGTGTGCTACTTTTTAACAATATTTTTCCCAGTTCTACAAATCTCAGCATACCCACGCAGTTTATGGCTGGGACTGAGTTATACTCTGCTTGTCCTGCAATTGCACATCCCTTCCTACCCTTGTACTGTCTGTCCTGACACAAAGAGACACAAATCAGGGATACAAAAAAATACCATATGCATACACATTTTCCATGGGCTTGTGCAAGTCAAAAATGTGTATTTTATGCTAAAAAAATGGGCTTATTTCTGAATCTAAATGAGCCTCAAAGTGCTTTAAGTATATGATTTTTATGAGTTATTTTTTTACTGAATTATAGATACTAGATATAGAATTACTTTGTTACTTTGGACATTGGATGTGAAGTCTACTAAAAAAAAAAAAGTAAAATCTACTAAACATATCTGTAACATCATAATCTTTTTCTCACATGTCCCAGTATCCTATAGTTGTGGCTGGTATGAAATTCTGGGGCATGTTCCACTGTAGCTGGTTTATATACAGTATATACTGTATAAAGAATTACTGTGAACTTGGCAGAACTGACCCTCAGCACGCAGGATTTTTAGGGGGGGTTTCTCCCCCCCCCCCAAAAAAAGAAGCGAGAGAGCTACTGCGCATGCGCAGCTCCGTTTCGGCAGCACTGTACTATACAGCAGCCGCGGCGCTGTCAAAGAAGCATCCGCAGCGGTGCTGTATACAATACAGCACCGCCGCAGACGCTTCTTTGACAGCGCCGCGGCTGCTGTATAATACAGTGCTGCTATGTGGGGCACTTCGTTAGCGGAGGGGAGGGGTTTCTGGGGACCCAGAAACCCCCCTGCGTGCGCCCCTGGACCTGTACTCCCAATTCCACCCTAATATTGGCTGGTGATTTCCTACCCCCTTACATTCACTTACTTTTCGTTGTATTGCGGTGTGCACACACACACACACACACACACACACACTGGTTTCATTTACATTTGGACATATATGCATTTCTGTACTGTGTATTTCCGTATTATGCATGTGCACAAAAAAATGTGTAAAGATACAAATGTACCTTTATTTTATATAAAAAAAATAGTTGCCGGTATTTACAAAATCACACAGGAAAAGGGAACAGTTAATAACAACCAAGAGGTTCACTGCACAGAGCGCCTGCTAGATTAACTAACCCTAAATGGACTATAGTCACCACTTCTCTGGAACACTGTCCTGGCCACCAACCCACGCCATTCACCCCTCTGCTGCAATGTTAGTACCAAGCCCAATGTTTTTCAGGTTCTCAAAGAAGCAAAGTCTGCGACAGGTTAGCAGATTCAATGCTCAAAATGTTCACAGACCAGTCCAGCAGGAGCTGTACCCCTTAGTCAGCCTGCCAAAGTAGGTATTACAGCAAAGAGTGGATGCCTGGGCTCTCTCTTTTAATTGGTAGTGTGACCTTTGTGGGGCTGGTTCCAGATAATAATCCCTAACTGAATTGGGTACCTACATCATGGGGGACAGTAACTTTAAATCCACCACAACCTCGGGTTACAGCAGAGTACAGAGAGAGTCTCTAGGAAGTCTGGTTAACACTGAAGGAGAACAGTGGTCACCTATTTGTTGGGCCATAAAAGATAACTCACTTAAGCCCAGGTCCCATGATTAATTGCTGACACTTGAATGTCTTTTTGTGCAAAAAAAAAAGTGTCTGGTTTTCACCAAAGTAGGAGTTCCTCTGACACATGGGGGTAAATGGAAACTTCCCTTTACAAGGCAGCGCCGCTTTAAATTTAAGCGCTGAAGACGCTGAACTCGCCAGAGTTGAAGAATCCGGAGGTTCATACATTTACCCCATGGTCTTACTGCTACATTGGAAATCCAACCTAACTGTTGGTAACCCTTGAGGACTGAGCTTGGACATCTCTCTTCTACACAATGCAGAGTAGGAAGTGCACTGCTATGCCTAACATGTCCCATTAAAAGTATAGGCCTTTCATTTTTTATTTTTTTTATAATGCAGTCTAAGTAGCAATGGTCCTGGGAAATCACAAATGAGGCTGATGTCTGGGGTTTCATTTTATTTTATTTTTTTCCCCTTTAAAATCCAAGCTAAATTTGTGCGGAATCAATCAGATTTGGCTGAATTATGACACCCTAATGTTTTAGATTTCATATAACCCTAGCAATGCACATTTGTGGACAAGCATTTAGGTTAGTGAGGACAGGGCTGCATTTGACAAGGGCAGTATCTTGATGTGTGGAGGGGAATGATAGGAAGTCCAAGATTGAGAGTTTGATGGTGGAAGGAGTAGGATCCTTAATAGCACAGAGAAATAGGACATCATATCACTGGACCGCCACAATCTTTATTACACATCTAGAGAGCTGTACTTTGGTCCTTATCATTGGTTTATTGCTATAGCTGCAAGGCTATATTTCAAAAACAGTATGATGGGAACATAGGTTTATAGAAGTACAAATAGATTACAAATAGATTATGTTCATAAAGGTTAGCATAAATTCTCTTATGCAGGTTATCCAATTTACGTTGTATTGTAGACTATTACAAATCACTTGCTTCTTAAGCACACTACAGATCTGCATACGTCTGCTTTGTTCTAACTGTACCTAAGAAGACTTTTAGGAAAGGAATTCAGACTTATATTTCTATCCTCCTTATTCTCTTTTACACCGTGTGGTTATATCATAAGGTGGCAAAACATATCTCTGCTGCGCTGTAATATATGGTAACAGCTCTGCTATGTACTCTGCCAAGAGAATAGTTTTTTTGTTATAAAATAAACATATCTGCCTGTTTATGAAAAGTACAGACGAAAGCTAAGAAGAAAAAGCAACGTATTTAGTAATATATATAAACTAGTAAATTACAGTCATCTGAAGGGGAATAATCCCATTAATAATATCCTTCATTTTCTATCAGCAGTAATAAAGAATTAAATGTCAGACCCTTTAAATGCATACTTGCCAACCTCCCAGACACTTGTGGAGGCAGGGCTTAATGACACAATTGTGTCATTAAGCCCCACCTACCACAATTCTATTCCACAATTTTTGAGTTTATAAATAGTAGGGGGCGGGGCTATGGTGACTTAACTGCGTCACCATGGCCCGCCTACACTGTCACATGAACCTGACAGGTATTAAAAGTTAATAGGATTGTTCACACCTATATGTCTTTTATTTTAGATGAAGGTGCAACCACCCAATTTATAACCTTATCAACAGAACAAGAAAAGAATGAGCGAAATACTGGATAGCTTGGTGCACAGGAGTACTCCCAATTGTATATATCTCCTGTCCTATCTTCTAAATCCTAATTTTTTAAAAAAATATAACTTTTAAATTCCAAAATATTAAAATAATTTAATAAAAGCAGCAAAATGTATGTGCAACAAAGTGAAAACAAACATGATTTTAAAATAGCGGCTGTGACTCTTGATGTTTTTGTTTGTATTGCAAATAGATTAATTCCTGATTAGTTGTCTGTTATAGTCAAATATAAGTCCATCTATTCCAAGTAACAGTGTATTAATTTGATCATAGACTAATGAGTGACTAAATAGTGCACTGCCCTAAATCATAAATAAGAATTAGTCTAGCACAATAGCTTATAGGCACTAGCCCAGCGATCACTCCTAATAATTCACAAATCCCTGTCTCATATAGCTGTAGCTATGTAGTCACTCCGGTAGTAATTATCTAGGTTAGGGAGGTGATATATTACTGGCTTTGGATTTGGGCAGTGAATTACTGGCATATCAAAAGGCTATTACAATAAAGATCACTTCATTAGATCAGTCACAGACAGAGACAACAACGCCAACGCACGTTTCGCTCCTGCGCACCAAACTTTCCAGTATCGCGCTCATTCTTTTTTTGTTCTGTTGATAAGGTTTTAAAAGTTGGCAAGTATGTTTAAATGTTTTTTATGAAAATTACTTATTATTTTTTATTCAGAACGTTTGTACCAAATACAAGAAGAAGGATTAAGGTGTTCACCATTCCCTGTGGTACACAGCAGCATACACACCACATTCCGAAACATATAGTGTAACAAGTTCACAACTTATTTTGTTCACGGGGGCAAATTAACCCTACAGGGGTTAAAACAAAATATAAAACCCCTGGTTGTCCAGCACCTACTTTGTTTTTGTCCTAGTACATGACTAGTGAGGAGGCCACAAAATACACGCATGCATAATTTGATATCCACGTCTCTGATTAGGTTCAATTAGTGATGAGTGCAAGTGAGGTACAATTTTGTGCAAACTGGACACTGGACATTTTACAGAGGAGCAATCCAGACTTAACATTTGCTTCCCCATTCTGTGGAATAACATTTCCACATTGTATTTCTAAAATTCAAAATTTGTAGAATGGATTGAGTTTAGACGACAGGCAATTAATTCTGCTGAGGGGAGTGGTTGAGGTAGAATTGGGAACACTGAAAGCCAAAGGCTACTGGCGAAACATGCAAAGTTTTGTGCCCAAATGTGGAACTAGGTAGCTCTTTCACTTGACAACATAGCAGGGTGATCCACAGGTCAACTCAAAACCTGCCCCCCCCCCCCCCGCCCCCTAAACTTACCTAGTTATTCCAATACACAATTTTCCAAGTTTTACAAAAGCCAAATGCAATGCAAATACACTCTTTCACTGCCACAAAAAGTCATGCCTTGGAAATTTCACTTGCTTTCTAAAATCATTGGTGCTTCCATTCCAGATTGGAGACTCACAACCTATTGATTTAATAAATCTGTGAAAACAAACATGGAATAAGTCTAAAGTTAATTATTTACTTCCCTACAACCTTCACAGCTCAATAAAACCATTTTAGTCACTGTGTGTGACATTCACGCTTTTTGTAATGCATAAACAAGCCTCTCTAATATTTCTTAAATGGTGCCAGCCTAATATTTGTCATGCCACTCCTGACCTATCCCAACTTACTTTCACTGCCACGTGTAACTATACCGATGTGAAGTAACACAAATATAAATGTGCATAGAACATATATTTGGTATTCCTATACACAGAAGAACAAGCTCATTCCATGTAAATATACCTGATAGCATTGCTTAAAATTAGTTAGGAAAAGAATCAGGGGATATAGATTTCGCTAGTTATGTCTGTTTATCCATAGAATACAAATATTTATTTCATTATTCTGAAAAAAGAAAACTCTATTAAATACATTCACATAACCCTGAAATGAACATATTGCCAAACAGTGACAACCAGCCTGGTCATCAAGGCAAGGAAAACCATCGAATTATTGATTAAAATGTTTTTATGTATGTATGCAATGCATTGATTGAAGATATGCTAAGGATCAGTTATTAATATGCAAAGGGAAAGCACATTCAATTATTCTGAAACGCGTCTACTTTTTGGCCTAGCAGTAGTAAAGTACAGTATGTTATAAAAGTTAGGGAGCTTGGGATTGTCTTTATGTGTGCGACATGTGACGTGTTTCTCATTAGAATGTTTTTATATCAGTGGTTTTGCTGCACTTTATAATGTACTATCTCGCATAGAAGGTGTCTGGTCTCCTGCACTCTACCACCACCAAGGACATATTAAAATGATGTTTTGCGTTGCTTCTTTTGCTGCAATTTTGGCTCAGTAAGCCACATGCTGTTGTATATAACTGGGCACGTTCATACACAGCAGTCACATTATGCCAGAACATGGCATTTGTGCCAATAGGCTGCATTGTTGCAGCTTCATAAATAACCCATAACTTAAGAAGCTGCCAAAATTGCAGATTTCGGCACTGTACTTACATATTTAGCACTCACCTGCTAATATTAAAAAGACAATGTAAGCTTTATTAATCCAATATAAAATAAATGACATGATCCAAGACCATTAAATCTAGGTAATGTTGTTTTCACGTTAACTTGATCCTAATGCCCTTAATAATGTTGAAAATATACATATGTTATTGTAAGGTCTTTTTTTCTATAGTAAGAATGATTAATTACTGAGAATGCCTTTGTGTATGATACTTGTGCTCAGTATTTTCAACTACTGAGCAACGTCATACTTTGTTTGATACAGAACCGTGCAACACTATCTTTCATTACTTACATTTGCCATATTTGGAGTGTTCAGTGACTGCAACAATAACCCATAAATGCTGGTTACATATTAACAGTTTACTCATCTTGTGGACAGTGTGCATGAACACTTGCCTGATTTATCGATTGCTCAAACAATGTTTATGTTAAAGAGAGCTATTTGTCTTTGAGCCACCTTGACACTAATTTATTTATAAAGTGGGTCTTTTTGAGTAATATACGCTTGTTTAGCAATATATTTATATATTAAGTAGTGCACTGTTAGGGTCAGCACTATGACTAGGCCCCTTAAATGTAGGGAAGTATGGGGGTACCGTGACTGTGGGGGGGGGGGGGGGGGGCGTGGGAAGCACCAGTGGTGCGTCCTTATCCTGTGAACAAGCCTTTCTTGCCTGCAATTAGGCAATAGTAACCAACTTTTTCGTAGGGCATAGATCAGTTGATCATTAAAGGTTTTGTTTTTATGTCATTTAATATTTATCTTGCATTGATAAAGTTTGCATGATCTTTTATTAATGTTAGCTGGTTAGTATATACCAATTTATCACTTTATTAGACTCCTTATTCAAAAAGAAATCCACTTCTCGCTTCTTCTTTTTCCTTTTAAATCATTATTTAAATGAGGTTTATA
Source organism: Mixophyes fleayi (assembly GCF_038048845.1). Classification (NCBI taxonomy): domain Eukaryota; kingdom Metazoa; phylum Chordata; class Amphibia; order Anura; family Limnodynastidae; genus Mixophyes; species Mixophyes fleayi. The sequence goes on from NC_134402.1 coordinate 144,460,056, forward strand.
AATAAAATGTAAAAGTGGTGAACTACCGTGTGTGCTACTTTGAACAATATTTTTCTATGTCCCAGTTCTGCAAGTGTCAGCATACCCAAGCAGTTCATGGCTGGGACTGAGTCCCACTATAAAAAGGGGACCTAGCTGTGGGTTTCCCTGTTATAGTGTCACTGTCATAGTCTGGTGCTGGTGGCAGCTGTTGCAGGAGGATGCTGTCTATCTCCCTGCAATAGCGGTAGCCAGGCCATCATCAGCACAGATCTTTGCTCCAAGGGTAGAGCACTTGCAGCAGATATACTTTGTGAAAGGCGTATCTATGGCTGTGCCCACCTCTGATCATACAGCAATTACATGAACATACTGTACTTGGCCTACAATTGCACGTCCCTTCCTTCCCTTGTACTGTCTGACACAATGAGGCACAAATCAGTGATACACAAAAATACCATATGTATATCCATTTTCATGAGCTTGTGCAATACAAAAATGCATATTTTATGCTAAAAAAGGGGCTTGTTCTGACTCTAGCCTCAAAGTGCTTAAAGCACATGATTTTTATGATTTTTTTTTTCACCGATTTAGAATAGATATAGAATTACTTTTGACAGTGGATGTGAAATCTACTAAAAAAAATAAAAATCAACTAAACATGTCTGTGCCACCATAATCTTTTTCTCACATGTCAGAGCATCCGCTAACAGTCGCTGGTGTGAAATTACAACCAGGAGGTTCACTGCACAGAGCGCCTACTAGATTACCTTACCCTAAAGGGACTGTAGTCACCATATCTCTGGAGTGCTGCCCTGGCCACAACCCACACCATTCACCCCTCTGCTGCAATGCTAAGACCAAGCCCAATGTACTACTTCTTTTTCAGATTCTCAGAGAAGCAAAGTCTGCGGCGGGTTAGCAGATCCAATTCTCAACATGTTCTCAGACCAGTCCATTGTAATCCCTAGTCAGCCTTATAGAGTAGGTATTAGAACAAATAGTGCATGTCTGGGCTCCCTCTTTTAAACCTGCTCTGGGACCAATGGTGGTGTGACCTTTTGAGGTTTCAGATAATAATCCCATGCTGGATTAGGTAGCTGCATCATGGAGGACAGCAACTGTTCCTCCCCAACATCCTAGGATTGCAGCAGGATTTGGGGAGGAAATCCTGGCTTTTCTTCCTTCCATACAATGCACAGTGTGAAGTGCACTACTATGCCTAACGTGCCCCATAAAATGTTTTGGCCTTTTATTTTTTATTTTTTTTATAATGCAGCTAAACAGCATTGGTTCTGTTAAATCAAAAATGGTGCTGAGGTCAGGGTTTCATTTTATTTATGTTTTTTCACTTTACAATCTGAGCTAAATTTGCAAAAATTTGTGCTGAATCAATCAAATTTTGGCTGAATTACGGCACACAAACTTTCTGTACCTCATACAACCCTAGCAGTGCTTGTTCACATTTATGACTAGGTTAATAAGGACAAGGTTGCATATGATAGGGGCAGTGGGCCTGAGTCATTAAGGAGAGTAAAGCAAGAAAAAAATAGTAACTTTGCCCCTTGGCAAAACCATGTTGCATTGGAGGGGGAGGTAAATGTAAAATTGCAGATTTATAGTAGGGGTAGGGCATGTCCTAGCTCAACTTTATATTTCAGTGTAAAAATAAAGCTATCAGGTATTTGTGTGCTACATGAAAAAGCAGCCAGCATTTTTCTTATGTGCAAAATAATAAACTAATTTGCACCCCTTGCATTGTAACATGCTTTAGTCCAGGAGAAAATTTACTAATTTGTTTCCCCTTACGTTCCTTAATGAATCAGGCCCAGTATCATGATGTGTGGGAGGGGAATGATGGGAAGTCAGACACTGGGGGGGTAAATGTATTAAACTGTGGATTTTGCAAGTCGCCAATATTCGGCTACTTTGTAAGGGAAATTTACAACTGCTAGATCTTTAAAGGCAAAACTATGCACACATATCATGACAGGTAAACATTGCCACGGTTCTGTCAGTGCAATGTAATGTGAAACACAGGCTTTTTTTTAAGATGCAGACTTACAAATGTAGGATTTGGGTATTTACCATTTCAGATTTAAAAAATGTGCAATTAAAATTTTAAAAGGTATAAATATGCATGTGAACTCACTCATATATACTGATACTTCCCTACTTTCTGGACCTCCCTTCTAGGCATGTAATTTTTGTCTGCATTTTCATGTCGGCAGGATAAGTGTCAGTATTTCTTCCATCAGAAATATGTACCCAATCCCACTCAAAAGTGTAACTCTGCCCGGGGGGTAAATGTATTAAGTGCCAATTTCTGCAAGTCACCGTAAATCGGCGAGTTTGCAGTGAAAAGTTAAGGCAGCAATGGCTTTAAAGGCATTGTTTTGCCTTTAAAGCCATCATTGCTTTATATTTTGACTGCAAAATCGCCGATTTCCAGAGACATGCAGAAATCGGCACTTAATACATTTACCCCCTTGTGTCTGATTTTCTCCCTCCCCAGTACCAAGATTTGTCCAACATTTTCAGTGAACAAATTGCTGCCGAATTTCCACCCATCGACTTTGGGTTTGTGGTATTGACTTACTCCCTGTTAAATCACCTCCTCGAGTCGCATATCCCTATTATCCCTCCCTGAAATCAATGCCATGGCTAAATACATTCAGGAAAGCTTGAAGCACGGCTTCATCCGAAAATCATCTTCACCTGTTGGTTTGGCTTTCTTCTTTGGTTACAAAAAAAAGACGGTTGTCTTCAGCCCTGTGTAGACTATCAGGGTTTAAATCCCATCACCATAAAGAAACAGTTATCCTTTTCCCTTAATTACCGAGCTCCTTGACTGAATTACATGAGCCTTTATTTTTCAAAGCTAGATTTACAAGGAGCATACAATCATATCTGTATTAAGGAGGGGTTGAGTGGAAAACAACCTTTAACACCCATGATGGGCACTTTCGATATTCTGTTATATCCAATTATGCCTTTCGACTTATGTAGCGTCCCAGCCGCTAGCTTTATCATTGACATGTACAAATTCGTAGTAATATACCTGGACAATATCCTCATCTGTTCACAAGATCTCCAGTCCCTTCAGAAACATGTTCTCACCCGTCTCAGAACTAATCACCTGCAAATTGAAAAATGTATACTTGAGCAGAATCATCCACCCTTCCTGGGTTACATTATTTCTGGCACTGATCATCGCATGGACCCTGTTAAACTCAAGGCTATCACTGATTGGCCCCAAACTTCAGGATTAAAAGCAACTCAGTGGATTTTAGGGTTTGCAAACTATCATCGCAGTTTATTAGGGGTTACTCATCTTTGGTCTTTCCTATTACTTCTTTAACCAGGAGAACAGCTAATGCCAAGAGATGGCCTTCAGAAGCAATGCAAGCTTTAATCAACTCAAGGAATCAAGGAAGACTTTTCATCAGTGTCCACCTTGCAATAAACCAATCGTCAGCACCCCTTCTTCTTAGAAGTGGGTGCATCATCTTATGGTGGCCATTCTCTCTCAATGAGATTCATCGGGGAAGCTTCAGCCTTGTGGTTTCTTCTCTTGTAAACTTCTGCCCGCAGAGAAGAATTAATGGATAATAGATAAGGAACTCTTGGTCATCAAATTAGCCCTTGCAGAGCGGAAGCATCTCTTGAAGGCATATCAGCTCCCAGTGATCATTTACACGGACCATAAAAATTTATTGTATTTACAGACCTCACAGTGTCTAAACTAGAGATGAGCGCACTCGGATTTCTGAAATCCGAGCCCACCCGAACGTTGCCGATCCGAGTCGGATCCGAGACAGATCCGGGTATTGGCGCCAAATTCAAATCTGAAACTGAGGCTCTGACTCATAATCCCGTTGTCGGATCTCGCGATACTCGGATCCTATAAATTCCCCGCTAGTCGCCGCCATCTTCACTCGGGCATTGATCAGGGTAGAGGGAGGGTGTGTTAGGTGGTCCTCTGTCCTGGTAGATCTCGTGCTGTGCTGTTTAGTTCTGTGCTGTGCTGTGCTGTTTAGTTCTGTGCTGTGCTGTGCTGTGCTGTGCTGTGCTGTGCTGTGCTGTGCTGTGTTCTGCAGTATCAGTCCAGTGGTGCTGTGTGCTGTGCTCTGTCCTTCTGAGGTCAGTGGTGCTGCTGGGTCCTGTGCTGTGTCCTGTTCAGTCCAGTGGTGCTGTGTCCTGTGCTCTGTGCTTCTAAGGGCATAGTTATTTCCCCAATATTCCCCTGTGTTTAAAAAAATAAAAAAAAGTTATTTAAAAAAATACCAAAAACTAATTTAATTTTTTTTAATTACCACAAAATTTGCACAACCAATCCTGCAGTATAAGCCCATTGGTACTGCAATATTACCAAGTTCACACATTCAGCAGTAAAAGTCCAGTGGTACTGCAATATTACAAAGTTCACACATTCTGCAGTATCAGTCCAGTGGTGCTGTGTCCTGTGCTCTGTCCTGCTGAGTTCCGTAGTGCTGCTGGGTCCTGTGCCGTGTCCTGTTCAGTCCAGTGGTGCTGTGTCCTGTGCTCTGTGCTTCTAAGGGCATAGTTATTTCCCCATTATTCCCAAGTTTTTAAAAAATAAAAAAAAAGTAAAAAAAAATAAAAAATTAAAAATTAAAAAAAAAATATATAATTATAACCAAATTTGCAAAACCAATCCAGCAGTATAAGTCCATTGCTACTGCAATATTACAAAGTTCACACATTCTGCAGTATCAGTCCAGTGGTGCTGTGTCCTGTGCTCTGTCCTGCTGAGTTCCGTAGTGCTGCTGGGTCCTGTGCCGTGTCCTGTTCAGTCCAGTGGTGCTGTGTCCTGTGCTCTGTGCTTCTAAGGGCATAGTTATTTCCCCATTATTCCCAAGTTTTTAAAAAATAAAAAAAAAGTAAAAAAAAATAAAAAATTAAAAATTAAAAAAAATATATATAATTATAACCAAATTTGCAAAACCAATCCAGCAGTATAAGTCCATTGGTACTGCAATATTACCAAGTTCACACATTCTGCAGTATCTTGTGCTACATATAATGAAGACCAAAAATTTGGAGGATAAAGTAGGGAAAGATCAAGACCCACTTCCTCCTAATGCTGAAGCTGCTGCCACTAGTCATGACATAGACGATGAAATGCCATCAACGTCGTCTTCCAAGCCCGACGCCCAATCTCGTAGTACCGGGCATGTAAAATCCAAAAAGCCCAAGTTAAGAAAAAGTAGCAAAAAGAGAAACTTAAAATCATCTGAGGAGAAACGTAAAGTTGCCAATATGCCATTTACGACACGGAGTGGCAAGGAACGGCTTAGGCCCTGGCCCGTGTTCATGACTAGTGGTTCAGCTTCACCCACGGATCTTAGCCCTCCTCCTACTCCCCCCCCTACAAAAAATTGAAGAGAGTTATGCTGTCAGCAACAAAACAGCAAACAACTCTGCCTTCTAAAGAGAAATTATCACAAATCCACAAGGCGAGTCCAAGGATGTTGGTGGTTGTCAAGCCTGACCTTCCCATCACTGTACGGGAAGAGGTGGCTCGGGAGGAGGCTATTGATGATGTAGCTGGCGCTGTGGAGGAACTTGATGATGAGGATGGTGATGTGGTTATTGTAAATGAGGCACCAGGGGGGGAAACAGCTGATGTCCATGGGATGAAAAAGCCCATCGTCATGCCTGGTCAGAAGACCAAAAAATGCACCTCTTCGGTCTGGAGTTATTTTTATCCAAATCCAGACAACCAATGTATGGCCATATGTAGCTTATGTAAAGCTCAAATAAGCAGGGGTAAGGATCTTGCCCACCTAGGAACATCCTCCCTTATACGTCACCTGAATAACCTTCATAGTTCAGTGGTTAGTTCAGGAACTGGGGCTAGGACCGTCATCAGTACAGGGACACCTAAATCCCTTGGTCCTGTTGGATACACACCACCAACACCCTCCTCGTCAACTTCCTCCACGAACTCCATCAGATTCAGTCCTGCAGCCCAAGTCAGCAGCCAGACTGAGTCCTCCTCAATACGGGATTCATCCGAGGAATCCTGCAGCGGTACGCCTACTACTGCCACTGCTGCTGTTGCTGCTGTTAGTCGGTCATCTTCCCAGAGGGGAAGTCGTAAGATCGCTAAGTCTTTCACAAAACAATTGACCGTCCAACAGTCGTTTGCCATGACCACAAAATACGATAGTAGTCACCCTATTGCAAAGCGTATAACTGCGGCTGTAACTGCAATGTTGGTGTTAGACGTGCGCCCAGTGTCCGCCATTAGTGGAGTGGGATTTAGAGGGTTGATGGAGGTATTGTGTCCCCGGTACCAAATCCCGTCGAGATTCCACTTCACTAGGCAGGCGATACCAAAAATGTACAGAGAAGTACGATCAAGTGTCCTCAGTGCTCTAAAAAATGCGGTTGTACCCACTGTCCACTTAACCACGGACATGTGGACAAGTGGTTCTGGGCAAACGAAGGACTATATGACTGTGACAGCCCACTGGGTAGATGCATCCCCTTCCGCAGCAACAGCAACAGCTGCATCAGTAGCAGGAACTACAAAATGGCTGCTCGTGCAAAGGCAGGCAACATTGTGTATTACAGGCTTTAATAAGAGGCACAATGCTGACAACATATTAGAGAAAATGAGGGAAATTATCTCCCAGTGGCTTACCCCACTTAGACTCTCATGGGGATTTGTGGTGTCAGACAATGCCAGTAACATTGTGCGGGCATTAAATATGGGCAATTTCCAGCACGTCCCATGTTTTGCCCACACCATTAATTTGGTGGTGCAGCATTACCTCAAGAGTGACAGGGGTGTGCAGGAGATGCTTGCGGTGGCGCGCAAAATTGCTGGACACTTTCGGCATTCAGCCAGTGCCTACCGCAGACTAGAGGCACATCAAAAAAGCATGAACCTGCCCTGCCATCACCTCAAACAAGAGGTTGTGACGCGCTGGAACTCCACCCTCTATATGCTGCAGAGGATGGAGGAGCAGCAAAAGGCCATTCAGGCCTACACAGCCACCTACGACATAGGCAAAGGAGTGGGGATGCGCCTCAGTCAAGCGCAGTGGAGACTGATTTCCGTGTTGTGCAAGGTTCTGCAGCCATTTGAACTTGCCACACGAGAAGTCAGTTCCGACACTGCCAGCTTGAGTCAGGTCATTCCCCTGATCAGGCTGTTGCAGAAGCAGCTGGAGAAAGTGAGGGAGGAGCTGGTAAGCCATTGCGATTACACCAAGCATGTAGCTCTTGTGGATGTAGCCCTTCGTACGCTTTGCCAGGATCCGAGGGTGGTCACTCTTTTAAAGTCAGAGGAATACATTCTGGCCACCGTGCTCGATCCTCGGTTTAAAGTGTATGTTGTGTCTCTGTTTCCGGCGGACACAAGTCTACAGCGGTGCAAAGACCTGCTGGTCAGGAGATTGTCCTCTGAAGAGGACCGTGACATGCCAACAGCTCCACCCTCATTTTCTTCCACATCTATGGCTGCGAGGAAAAAGCTCAGTTTTCCCAAAAGAGGCACTGGCGGGGATGCTGATAACATCTGGTCCGGACTGAAGGACCTGCCAACCATTGCAGACATGTCTACTCTCGCTGCATTGGATGCTGTCACAATAGAAAAAATTGTGGATGATTACTTTGCTGACACCATCCAAGTAGACATGTCAGACAGTCCATATTGTTACTGGCAGGAAAAAAAGGCAGTTTGGAAGCCCCTGTACAAACTGGCTCTATTTTACCTGAGTTGTCCCCCCTCCAGTGTGTACTCGGAAAGAGTTTTTAGTGCAGCGGGGAACCTGGTCAGTGAGCGGCGAAGGAGGTTGCTTCCTCATAACGTTGAAAAAATGATGTTTATAAAAATGAATAATCAATTCCTCAATGAAGTACAGCACTGCCCTCCAGATACTACAGAGGGACCTGTGGTTGTGGAGTCCAGCGGGGACGAATTGATAATGTGTGATGAGGAGCAAGTACACACTGTAGGGGGAGAGGAATCAGAGGTTGAGGATGAGGACGACATCTTGCCTCAGTAGAGCCTGTTTAGTCTGTACAGGGAGAGATGAATAGCTTTTTTGGTGTGGGGGCCCAAACAAACCAATCATTTCAGCCAAAGTTGTTTGGTAGGCCCTGTCGCTGAAATGATTGGTTTGTTGAAGTGTGCATGTCCTATTTCAACAACATAAGGGTGGGTGTGAGGGCCCAAGGACAATACCATCTTGGAACTTTTTTTTTTGCATTATATGACCAATCAACAGTCGTTTGCCATGTTCAAAAAGTAAAACCAAATTTAAACAAATTCAAGAAATTAAACCAAAAGTAAAATGCCCTGTCATAATTTAAAACAAGAGGTATTGACGTGCTCTAAAACTACTGTATTGTTGTTTATATTTTATAAACACTACACTTGAAAGCTTGAGTCTTTCAATAAAAAAGTAACTGTCCATTGCACGAATATTTGCAACAGGGACAATTTTAGGGTTAAGAAAGTCAACTAATAACACTTCGACGCTGTCTGTCTTTATAAACACTACACTTGGAAGTTGGAGGAGGTATTGTGGCCCCAGCACCAAATTTACTACCGGGGCCACTCCACTGTGCAGTCCATATTTAGGTGTATCAAATATTAAACAACGGTGACAGTTGATGCCCAATTTTTTAATTATATTGTGGCCTCGGTACCAAATTGTGTACCGGGGCCACCACACTACGCAGTCCATACCCTTTTTTGGTGGAATTCTGACCCGTGGAGGGTTTTTTAATTATATTGTGGCCTCGGTACCAAATTGTGTACCGGGGCAACCACACTACGCAGTCAAGATAGATAGATGCGTATCATAGATAAAGTACATTCAGTGGTGTGGGGCAAATTGAAAAATATTCAAAATGCACTGACATTATCAAAAACAAGAGGTTGTCACACGCTAAAACTCCAACATGTATATGATGGAGAGGATGGAGGAGCAGCCGTATGTGCAGTGTAATGCAGACCTGTTGAAGGTTTTTTATATATTTTATTGTGGTGCCCAGTGCCCACTCCTCTACGCAGTCCAGATACATTTATTGGTGCGAATCATAAAAGTTCAGGGTTTTTAATTTATATTGTGGTGACCCACTCCTCTACGCAGTCTAGGTACATTTATTGGTGCGAATCATACAAGTTGATGGTTTTCTTATTATATATATTGTGGTGACCCACTCCTCTACGCAGTCCAGATACATTTATTGGTGCGAATCATAAAAGTTCAGGGTTTTTAATATATATTGTGGTGACCCACTCCTCTACGCAGTCCAGGTACATTTATTGGTGCGAATCATACAAGTTCAGGGTTTTTAATATATATTGTGGTGACCCACTCCTCTACGCAGTCCAGGTACATTTATTGGTGCGAATCATACAAGTTGATGGTTTTCTTATTATATATATTGTGGTGACCCACTCCTCTACGCAGTCCAGAAAGATACCTCGTTGCAACGTTTTGGACTAATAACTATATTGTAAGGTGTTCAGAATACACTGTAAATTAGTGGAAATGCTTGTTATTGAATGTTATTGAGGTTACTAATAGCATAGGAGTGAAAATAAGCCCAAAAACTTGATTTTTAAACTTTTTATGTTTTTTCCAAAAAAAATCCGAATCCAAAACCTTAAATCCGAACCGAGACCTTTCGTCAAGTGTTTTGCGAGACAAATCCGAACCCCAAAAATAATGAAAATCCGGATCCAAAACACAAAACACGAGACCTCAAAAGTCGCCGGTGCACATCCCTAGTCTAAACCCCCGTCAAGCAAGATGGTCACTATTTTCTCATGTTTTAATATTATACTCACTTATCGCCCTGGATCAGAGCTGGATTAAGACTTCGGGGGGCCCGGGGCACTTAAGACAGGGGGGCCCCTAAGATCTAAAATTAAGGGCATAGTGACACATCCTGCATTACATCACGTACAGCCCACAGTATGACACTTACAGCTCTCCCAGAGGGCTCGCTTAGGTTGTCTGCATAAGAAAAATCATTGCTTCCACAAACTAAAATACTGTACATTAAAACAATCATCAAAACAGCATATTAAAATGGGTATTGACACCACACATTAAAACTAGCAATGATATCACACATTAAAAATACCATTGATAATGTACACTAAAACTAGCAATGATACCGCACGCTAAAACTAGCAATGATACCGCACTTTAAAAATAAAATTTATAATTCACATTAAAACTAGCAGTTATACCGCAAATTAAAATACCATTGATAATGCATCACTGGGCATGGCCAGGCCATTCTCCTACAGACAAAAAAACTGCATTGTTGTGTACACCATTGAACGATCACCCAAAAATTGGGATAATCCCACTAGAATCAAAACATTTCGCAGACTTTGCTGCTCTCTCGTCCCACTAGAATCACAACATTTCACAGACTTTGCTGCTCTCTCCTACCTGTTCTTCTCACTTTCACCACCTGTGCTGCAGGTTTCTTTAGTTGCGGCTTGTCTGGATCCTGGAATGTTAGGGGCCCTATTTGGAGACAAAAAATGGGTACATTTAGAAAATTACAGCCACCCCCGGCGTTAAATCAGTACCACCCATGATTAATAATTAGGCCTTCCTCCAGCCCCAGGATTAAATTAATAGTATTCACATTTAATAAATAAACCTATTTCCCTCCCTACAAACAGCCCCAGCAATAAATTAATAGTATTTACATTTCAGAAATATACCTATTTCCTGCAACCGTCACTGCCATTAAATAATTCATAGGCACATTTAATAAAGGGACCTCATTCTCCCCAAACCACCCCATCTTAAATTAATTGTCCCCACTATTGTGTCTCTCCCCCCCTTTTTTCCTCATGCTGTGTCTCTCACCCTTTTTTCTTATACTGTGCCTTTCTCCCCCCTTTTTTCTCATGCTGTGCCTCTCCCCTTCCCCCCATTTTTCCCCCATAGTGTGCCTCTCTTCTCCCCCTTTTTCCTCCATACTGTGCCTATTCTCCCCCTTTTTCCTCCATACTGTGCCTCTCTTCTTTCCTTTTACCTCCATACTGTGCCTGTCACTCACCGGACTGTGAGTGCTACTTCTCGTGTGTTTAGGAACCATGGCCGTCCACCATCCTGAGGGTCTGCGCATGTGCAGCCCTTTCAAACCTTCAGTACATGTTCCTTTTAGTTAATTGGCTGATCAGGCAACACTCCCTATTTTAAGCACCTGTGGTCAATACCTCGTTGCCTGATCTTGGAGTCTCATTCCCCATGAGCCTCTGAAGGTGTTCCTGTGTTTCCTCGTGTGTTCAGCTCCTGCTGATTCCTGTTGTTCGTTTGTGGTTTCCAGACCACTTCAACTCTCCTGTGTTTCATCGTGACTGTGCCAGCTGATTCCTATCCGCTGCCTCTGTACTACTACAGTTTCCAGTCCACTTCAACTCTCCTGTGTTTCATCATGACTGCACCAGCTGATTCCTATCCGCTGCCTCTGTGCTACTACAGTTTCCAGTCCACTTCAACTCTCCTGTGTTTCACCGTGACTGCACCAGCTGATTCCTATCCGCTGCCTCCGTGTATCTACAGTATCCTGATCACCTCAACTCTCCCGTGTTTCATCGTGACTGCACCAGCTGATTCCTACCCGCTGCCTCCGTGTATCTGCAGTACCCTGCTCATCGCAACCCTCCAGTACTCCTCGTGTCTGCAGCCAGCTGATCCGCTCTCCGTGCTTCTACAGTGTCTCCGCTTGTGTCAACTCGCCTGTCTGCATTGGATCAACGATCCGCTGCTTCCATCTCGTCTAGACCATCTCTACTCTTCAGCGTTCTCCAGGTGTCCAGTTCGATATAGTACTGCTTCCTGAGTATTGTTTCCATCCCTGCTGGTCTACCTACCTTTGCGCACCTACTTGATTACCGCTTCTACCCTCCTGGGACTTCGTATCCTGCCGGCCGCCAGCCGTTCAGGTATCCCTGCACTTCTGTCTGACAGCCTGCTCTCCTGAACCACGGTATGCATACTTCTCATTGACTGTGCTGGTGTATTGCATACCTTGCTGGACTGAGTTGTTCTCCTCTGGAGTTTCCTATCCGCTGAGACTATTGCCATCATTTGACTGTGTTACCTTTTGCCTGGATAATTCTTGTGACTTTGTATTATTGTACAGTGCTGTTCAGTTATTACTATTTGTGCATATCATCGTGGGATCAAGTTCAGTGTGCCCGTGTATACTCTGCATTGCATTTATCTCCCCGTGCTCTTCCTCACATATATATATTCAGTGGTACAACTTGCTAGAGGCAGACCACTGTTCCCTGTTTCCTGAGTCACCTGTTCCAGTATCCTTTCACATAGCAGTGGTACAACTTGCTAACGCAGACCACTGACTTCCCGGATACCTTCACCTGGATTCCATTCCCTCACCTAGACAGCGGTACCACTTGCTATACGCAGACCGCTGACTCTCATCACCTCCTCGTTATTTCTGGACATTCCTCCTCACTATAGCAGTGGTACAACTTGCTATCCGCAGAAAACTGACTACCCTCACGTTTCCTTGTCCATCCAGTTCCTCATGTCAATTATCTATATATTACCAGTGCTGCTAGTCATAGACTTTCACGAGCATTCTCTTACCATCTGCTGTCTCCTGTTCCGTGATCACCCCGCTACCAGAGTATCATATTACCACCTATACTGCTCTGGTAAGTCCATCATCTGGTGATACCTGGGTAAAGACTCCTAGTGCCCGTGACAGTAAGATCAGGCCATGACAGACCCAGATTCGGAACCTACAGCTAAAGAGATGCTGCAGCATCTGGTCACCCGTATGGAGCAACAGGATGCTCGCCAACAGCTGTTACTACAATGTTACCAGGCGTTAGCCTCCCAAGGAACATCTGGACAGAATATCACAGCTAATGTTGATGCTCCTGTGCTTTCCTCCGTTTCCCCAGTGCCATCCCAGGTGTCTACGGCTTCCACGCTTCACCTGCCTACTCCGTCAAAGTATGATGGAGACCCCAAAACTTGTAGGGGTTTTCTCAATCAATGCTCTGTTCATTTTGAGCTCCAACCTCAAAATTTTTCTACCCATCGTTCCAGAGTGGCCTATCTTATTTCATTGTTTTCTGGACAAGCTCTCGCATGGGCTTCCCCTCTGTGGGAAAGAAACGATCCATTATTACAGGATAGTGCCAAATTTATTTCCACGTTCCGAAGTGTATTCGATGAACCAGGTCGTGTCATCTCCGCTGCATCCAGCATTCTCCGTTTACGTCAGGGTTCTCGTACAGTAGGACAGTACGTCATTCAATTTAGGATATTAGCCTCTGAGCTTCAGTGGAACACTGAAGCGTTAATTGCCGCCTTCTGGCAGGGGCTCTCCGATAAAATTAAAGATGCACTGACTACTCAAGAACTACCTACTTCCTTAGAAGACTTGATTTCTCTTTGTCATCGAGTAGACATGAGATTCCGTGAAAGGGAGTCTGAAAAAACAACTTCAGTTAAAGCACCTCTTCGTTCAACTTCTCAACTTCGTCCAGCTTCATCTCCTGTGATACCCATGGAGATAGGTCGCTCCAAATTAACTTCAGAGGAGAGGGACCGAAGAGTAAAAAATAGACTTTGTATCTATTGTGCTGATTCCACGCATATGCTCAATTCTTGTCCCAGGAAATGCCGGGCTCTAACCAATACTGGGGAGATAAGGTTAGGGTTCCTGGAGTCCTCTCCTTGTTCTACGAAATTAAAAGTCTGTGCTTTTGATGTTTCAGTTTCCTTTGCTACCAAATCCTTTAAGTCCCAAGCACTTATTGACTCTGGAGCTGCGGGAAACTTTATTTCTGAATCCCTCGTGAATCAATGGTCCCTACCAGTGATTACTTTAAAGACACCTATTACTGTGACTGCTATCGATGGATCACGCATTGTCAATGGTCTCATCACCCAGAGTACGTCTCCAGTAACCCTGCAAATTGGTGTATTACACCAAGAAGAAATTTCATTTCTAATTCTTCCTGTTACTACAAGTCCGATTGTATTAGGCCTTCCATGGCTTCAACGTCACTCTCCCCAGATTGATTGGCACACTTCTCAAGTTACGTCTTGGGGAGCTGAATGTCATCATCGTTGTCTCTCTCAAGTTGTTCCATTCAAAATACAGCAGTCGTCTATTTCACCGAGTCCACCAGGTCTCCCTCCACAGGATCCTTCATCTACGGATCTGTGCGATAAGGTTCAGTCTGAACGCCTTCCTCCTCATCGGGCGTTCGTGACGTCCTCGGACGTTGAAGATGGATCTCAGGAGTCCTCTTCAAAAAGTCAACTGCTTGTGGTTTACGGTCACCATCCGTCTTTTCCGGAATTTCCTGCCCTCCCTCCCACCCAAGTTACTGCTGTAGAGACTGTTTGCCAAACCTTCAAAAATATTTGGTCTCAGGTCAAAACCTGCTTAAAGAAAACATCTGCCAAATATAAGTCTTTTGCAGATAAAAAGAGGCGGGCTATTCCACCACTGAAAATTGGAGATCGTGTCTGGTTATCTACCAAAAATATTCGTTTGAAGGTCCCATCTATGAAATTCGCTCCTCGTTTTATTGGTCCATATAGGATCATTCAAGTGATAAATCCAGTTTGTTTCAAACTTCTACTTCCTAAGAATCTTTGTATTTCCAACGCCTTCCATGTGTCCTTACTCAAGCCTCTCATCATCAACCGTTTCTCGGTCCCTCCTTCAGCACCTCGGCCAGTTCAAATTCATCAAGAGGAAGACTTTGAGATTACCCATATATTGGATGCAAAAATTTCGCGAGGAGTTCTCCGTTTCCTCGTTCATTGGAAGGGCTTTGGTCCTGAGGAGCGTTCATGGATCAAGGCTGAAGATCTCAATGTTCCAGCTCTTCTTAAGAAGTTTTATTTCAAGTTTCCGGACAAACCCGGTTCCAGGTGTTCTGTGCCCACCTTTAAAAGGGGGGGTACTGTCACTCACCGGACTGTGAGTGCTACTTCTCGTGTGTTTAGTAACCGTGGCCGTCCACCATCCTGAGGGTCTGCGCATGTGCAGCCCTTTCAAACCTTCAGTACATGTTCCTTTTAGTTAATTGGCTGATCAGGCAACACTCCCTATTTTAAGCACCTGTGGTAAATACCTCGTTGCCTGATCTTGGAGTCTCATTCCCCATGAGCCTCTGAAGGTATTCCTGTGTTTCCTCGTGTGTTCAGCTCCTGCTGATTCCTGTTGTTCGTTTGTGGTTTCCAGACCACTTCAACTCTCCTGTGTTTCATCGTGACTGTGCCAGCTGATTCCTATCCGCTGCCTCTGTGCTACTACAGTTTCCAGTCCACTTCAACTCTCCTGTGTTTCATCGTGACTGCACCAGCTGATTCCTATCCGCTGCCTCCGTGTATCTACAGTATCCTGCTCACCTCAACTCTCTCGTGTTTCATCGTGACTGCACCAGCTGATTCCTACCCGCTGCCTCAGTGTATCTGCAGTACCCTGCTCATCGCAACCCCCCAGTACTCCTCGTGTCTGCAGCCAGCTGATCCGCTCTCCGTGCTTCTACAGTGTCTCCGCTTGTGTCAACTCGCCTGTCTGCATTGGATCAACGCTCCGCTGCTTCCATCTCGTCTAGACCATCTCTACTCTTCAGCGTTCTCCAGGTGTCCAGTTCGATATACTACTGCTTCCTGAGTATTGTTTCCATCCCTGCTGGTCTACCTACCTGTGCGCAGCTACTTGATTACCGCTTCTACCCTCCTGGGACTTCGTATCCTGCCGGCCGCCAGCCGTTCAGGTATCCCTGCACTTCTGTCTGACAGCCTGCTCTCCTGAACCACGGTATGCATACTTCTCATTGACTGTGCTGGTGTATTGCATACCTTGCTGGACTGAGTTGTTCTCCTCTGGAGTTTCCTATCCGCTGAGACTATTGCCATCATTTGACTGTGTTACCTTTTGCCTGGATAGTTCTTGTGACTTTGTTTTATTGTACAGTGCTGTTCAGTTATTACTATTTGTGCATATCATCGTGGGATCAAGTTCAGTGTGCCCGTGTACACTCTGCATTGCATTTATCTCCCTGTGCTCTTCCTCACATATATATATTCAGTGGTACAACTTGCTAGAGGCAGACCACTGTTCCCTGTTTCCTGAGTCACCTGTTCCAGTATCCTTTCACATAGCAGTGGTACAACTTGCTAACGCAGACCACTGACTTCCCGGATACCTTCACCTGGATTCCATTCCCTCACCTAGACAGCGGTACCACTTGCTATACGCAGACCGCTGACTCTCATCACCTCCTCGTTATTTCTGGACATTCCTCCTCACTATAGCAGTGGTACAACTTGCTATCCGCAGACCACTGACTACCCTCACGTTTCCTTGTCCATCCAGTTCCTCGTTTCAATTATCTATATATTACCAGTGCTGCTAGTCATAGACTTTCACGAGCATTCTCTTACCATCTGCTGTCTCCTGTTCCGTGATCACCCCGCTACCAGAGTATCATATTACCACCTATACTGCTCTGGTAAGTCCATCATCTGGTGATACCTGGGTAAAGACTCCTAGTGCCCGTGACAGTGCCTCTCTTTTTTCCTTTTACCTCCATACTGTGCCTCTCTTCTTTCCTATTTCCTCCATACTGTGCCTCTCTTCTTTCCTTTTACCTCCATACTGTGCCTCTCTTCTTTCCTTTTACCTCCATACTGTGCCTCTCTTCTTTCCTATTTCCTCCATACTGTGCCTCTCTTCTTTCATTTTACCTCCATACTGTGCCTCTCTTCTTTCCTATTTCCTCCATACTGTGCCTCTCTTCTTTTATTTTACCTCCATACTGTGCCTCTCTTCTTTCCTATTTCCTCCATACTGTGCCTCTCTTCTTTCCTATTTCCTCCATAGTGCCTTTCTGCGTTATTCCCTTTTTTTTTAACTTACCTTTCTGTTAGCTTCTTTCTTCTCCTCTCTTCTGTCTTCTTTTTTCTTTTCTGGTCCTCTCCGCGCTGCTCCTCACTGAATGACAGGCGTGACTTGATGACATCACGCCTGTCATTCAGTATCAACAGTGCAGAGAGGAGGGAGGAGGAGGGACGCCAGCGCCGCGGTGAGGTGAGTAGTGTATCTTTTTTTTTTCTTTTTACTACCCGGCTCCCCCCACCAACGAAGGGAGCCCCGAACCTTCCCCCCTTCCGCCGCCGCCGCTAAAAAGAAAAGTGTAAAAAAAATCAATAAAAAAAAATCAGTAGAAGTTATGTGCGCGGCGGCGGGGGGCCCTCGGAGAGAGGGGGCCCGGGGCACGTGCCCCCTGTGCCCCCCCTTAATCTGGCTATGCCCTGGATCCTTCATTTCTGCTGATTCAGAACCTCTTAAAGAGAGTAATTCATTCTTAAACCTGAAACCTTGAAATGTATTGTAGCCACTGCTCCAGCTATGGTCATTAATTGCCCCCGAACAAGACCCTTTTTCCTCCCTAAACTACATACCAACTTGTAACATTGGGCCCACACCTCTCGGTTCTCTGGGCATGCAGGTATTAAAAAAAACCTGGGAATTGCCTCTCGAAATCATTGGTGGCCATCCCTCTGTAATAATATGAAGAGGTTTGTCTCCGCATGCTCTATCTGCAATCAGTATAAGGTGCCTCGACAAAACACTCTATGCTTCTCTTGTTCCCTTACTTGCTCCTTCTTGTATAGGGTCTCATTTGTCGATGGACTTCATTACTGATTTGTCCAACGAATTGACAGAAAGGACCAATCAAGAACTTGACAAATTTCTTCGTATGTATGTCTCTGCCAATCAAAATTACTGGGTTGTATTGCTTCCCTGGGCAGAGTTTGGCCACAATAGCCATCTCCATGATAACATTTCTAATTCTCCCTTCTTTGTGCTTTATGGTTGCTATCCTACTCTATATAATTTACCTCAGGTTCCATCTTCTGAGGTACCAGCAATGAATTCTCTCCTCAGAGACTTTTCTGACATTTGGTCTTTAGTAAAGGAAAACCTTAGTAAAACATCTGCCGATTAAAAGGAAGTTTTGGATAGCAGGAAATCCCAGAGGCAGAGTTTGGTTGTCCACCCGTAACCTTCGGTTGCGAGTACCGAATATGACATTAACACCTCGATTTATTGGTCACTAAAAAATTATAGAGATCATCAATCCAGTAGCTTTTAGGCTGAAACTACCATCCGCTTTATGCATGTATTTCATGTTTCATGTTTATCTTTTGAAGCAGGTGATAACCAACCAGTATTTAACGTAGCCAAATCACCACCACCGGTCCAAAATCAGCAGAGGTATGAGGTCAGACAAATCCTAGATTCATGCATCTCTAGAGATTCCTTACAATTTTTGGTAGGTTATGGTCGTGAGGAGCGTTCGTGGCGCTTCTGGGTTCCAGACATCACATGACTGCAATTAGGATATGGGCAATTCAAATGTGCTGCTGTATTAAAACTCATTCTGACACTTCAGCAGTGTCAGAGCATCAAGTTCCCTCACCTGTCTGACTCTCCTGTTCCTGTGCATTATGCCTAGACCTTTATAGTTCCATGTGATCTTTACTCTGGTTTCTATCATTTAAGCTGACAGTCTGTGTACCTGTTGCCTGCTTTGTTTGGCTTTTATATCTGCCTCCTGATTTGTACTTCCCTGACCGCGTGTGTACTAGTTCCCAGTTCGCTTACTTCACAATTGTCTTGTGAACTGTACCAAGGTTACCACCTGTGTACCAGTTCCTGGTTCGTCGTCTTGTCTTGGCACTACCTTTCTCCTCATGCCTTCGCTACTGCAGTGTGACATCTAGTGGCAAGACAGAGGACCGCAACCTGCGAGTTCTCAGCAACTAAGTCCATCCTGCCTACTGATTGTGTGAATACTGCAGCTTGAGCATACAATTGCTTATATGAAATAATTGGCTGCTGGTTAGGAGTGAAATCTTTCTACATAATTTTGCCTGATGATTCTGTGAGCACTGCAGCTTGAACATATAACTGCTTTTATGAAACAATTGTCTGCTGGCTAGGAAGAAAATATCACTACATCACTCTGACTGCTGATACTGCACTGAGGGGCTTTGGGCTCATATCAGTTGCACTTTGACTTTTACTGCCTTCAGGTGATCAGGCATATTGAATATTCTCCATTGCCAAGATTGCATCTGTGTGTACTATTGTCTACTGTCATAACTGTTATTATACTGTTTGAAGTTGTACAAACTGCCAGTGTCTCTGAAGTTCTTTCTTCTTTTGCTCATTAATCATTTGTTAGCTGTGTTTTCTCTGTATCTGATCATTGTTTACTCAGGATATTGTCAACATATTCAAATTAAATTCACAGTTATTCACAAAATAAACTCTCAAAATCTATGATTTCTCCAGTGTTAACCCTTTGTTACATAAACATAAGTGGCAAAAATAGCCTTTTGCAAGTGTTTGCGCCACCATTCTGACTTTTCACCACGTATTTACCAATTATTAAATAGACCCCCTAGAT
Organism: Mixophyes fleayi; assembly: GCF_038048845.1. Lineage (NCBI taxonomy): Eukaryota > Metazoa > Chordata > Amphibia > Anura > Limnodynastidae > Mixophyes > Mixophyes fleayi. The sequence continues at coordinate 144,479,539 of NC_134402.1, forward strand.
CTGGCTGCAGGCTGTAAGCTACAATACACTGTTCTTAGTGCATGAACGATTGAGTTCATGGATTCTGGCCAAAATATTTTTGTTTCATCTGCAGATTTACTCTGCTAAAAGTCTGTGACAGAAGCATTCCTGTTCAACCTTAAGATAAAGAACTGCCAGAGAGGTATTCCTTTATGACACAGTCCAAGGAATGTGTTATATGATTGGCACGTGCAACCAAAGACTTACTTATATAACAGTTATAACACATTTGTGTGACCAGCTACCTGCAAATTTCCTTCCGATATAATATTGATGGTAGACACAACACACTGGCTAATAGGACGAGCAGCACAATCTGGGGTTAACCATATAACAACAAACCAAAATAAATGAGAATGGTGCTCAGCATATAGACAGCATGATAAGAAAAGAATAGTAATAAAGCACATGAAATACCATATTACAGAGTAGGGGTATATGGCATGCATTAGATAAGTCCAATGATCTCTAGTGTTTGGGATATCTAGATGTCCAATAAATGTCCAGTAAACATCACATGGAGGACTTCGCCATCATTCCGACATTGTCCTGGGTTGAAGTGGGTTAACTAATTACCTTATTGAGATGATCATGCACATATTGAGGACTGTATCAAGCTGGCTGGTGTAGCTCCTACACGTGTAGTCCTGATCCTCCGTCTGCATACACGAAACAGCTGACTAACCATGTGAGTTGGTCAGCTGACTCAGCATGCCGGCTGGTGGGAGTGTGAACTCGATTGATCAAAATATATGATCATGTTTTATGGGGCTTTCATTACAATTATCCTTTGCGGCCTCCTCCGCATGCCACTCTTTCTGGGGCTCTTCTGATGGGGCGCTCTTTATGCGGACTCATTCCCCAAGTTTTTACTTTGCCATGCAGCTCTGCCTTGAACATGCTACCAAAAATCTTTGGGAGAGCGGGACCATCTTCTTTTGTTTCCCGGTGCTCAGCAAGATGGAGCACCCTCCTTTAGTCTTAATAGACTTGGTTCCTCACATAATGGACCATTCAGTGATATTAGGTGCTTTTGCACCACACTACTGAACGCACTGTTATGTACGTCTAGTCGCTATCCAATAACGATTGTCCACTTCCAGTGATGTGGTTCCAAATCTCAATGTGATTTAATAGCAAAAAGCAGCAGAGTAACAATCAAAATAAAACAAGGACAGCCGTTACTTATAGCAGGCGCCCTGGTTCCAGTGTACTGTCTTTCAGGTCTGAAGGCTGTGGTCAAGTAGACTGAACACTGGTCCCAGAGCTCCTACTTATATACAGTCAGTGATACAATGAAAACAATACAGATGATGTGGCTTACTTCCATAGGTTCAGGCTCCAGGAAGGTCCAGTGCAATGCAGATCATTGGCCAGTTCAAACAATGCCATCCAGGGGTGGGGTCAGCTCTCCAGAAGTATACTTGATATTCCCGCCAAGAACTAGTTCAAACTGGTCTATTTGCATTACACAGACAATATCATTCTAATCATTTATTCCCTACAATCCATAAGTTGCATACGTAAGATGCGATCCGTTTGGCGATTGAACCGGACGTCTGCGAATAAATAGGGAATTAGAATGATACCAGACATTATATGTTTCCTGTGACCTAAACCTTAGATCTCACTAACGTGTATATAACATTATAATATTTCACCATAAACTCTGCTACATTTTAGTATAAATAACTATGTGTTGCAACTAATTTTAATGTGAGCTAATTACAAGTGTATATGTTCGTGTAAATGCGTGTATTAGTGTTTGCCACATGTTACTGTTCTTTTTGCTCCTCCACCTTGTAGCGTACTAGTCGCCTAACTTCAGACAAAGACAATAGGATTGTTAGATATTAATTTGCAATGACCATATCGAATTATCTGACTTCGTCAGCACCCTCTTCTTGCCATGCCTAAACTTCACCATGTACATCCTCCTTACGAGGCCAGCAGCAATTTATTTTATTGTATTTGTGCTCCTTATGAGGCCAGCACCTCATTCTAGCACCACCCTCTCAGTGATCTCCCCTGCCAGCTATAGGGCTATGGACGAGAGTGACTTATGCTTAGGAGGATTCACAAGTACTAAGCTGACATCAGTAGAGACCAATTAAAGAATTTCAGTCTTTTGATTTAGGAAAAAGACTCTTAACAATGCTGGGGAGCTCCAGGCAGCATAATTAATTTTAATGGACCTATAAATTTCACACATGTTGAAAATCTCATTTAAATGAATAAGAAGAGACATTTGCTGAAAAATCACAATTTTTTTTAAAAATAATTGGACAAAATCGATTAATGTCTCATGAATTTGGGTGAAAAACCCACTCTGACAAGCAGCACAGGAAATAATATTGATGATTTTGCATGAATTTTAATACAGTTTAAACTATTGACGAGTTTTTGTTGTGGTCTCCTTGTTTTAATGGAAACCAGCCTAATTTGTCTAGCACTGAGACTGCTTGAGGATTTGGGGAGGGGACCTGTTTCTTAAATGATTATGTTTTTTTTTACTTTAATGCAGCAATCCATGAACAAGTGAGTTTTTATTATATAAATTACTGTGGCAAGCTATAAGAAACAAGTTGGCATTGTTACGGATAACAGTTACTGACATAAGCTTTTAGAACTGACATTAAGAGGTCTTCACCTATAGCAGCCGCCTTTCCCATAGAGTAAGTTGCACCCACAGATATGCGGATGCCCCTTATCTCTGTTGTAGTAAAGGCTTCTGTGTAATCACCATAGTGCCGAGGTAGGAGGGTGAAGTACCGGAGCACAACAAACAGATACCAGGAGCAGGTCAAGACTTGTGGGTCAGCACCAAGCAGGATAGTCAGGGACAGGGCAAATGATCAGGGCTGGTTGCAAGCTGGGAGAATTTGAGAGGCAAAGGCAAGGCAATCAGAATTCAAGAAGGGTCCAGCAACAAGCCAGGGGTCACAACAGGAGTCAATAAGAATTTTGTGACGCCCTGGCTGCCAGGGCAACAGCCGAGACTCGTGCAGCAAGAACTCCAGATGGACTGCTGTGGTGGGGGCTCATAACAGGTATTTGCCTCCTTTATGTTTTCTCTTCAGACGGCTATTCATGATTTGTGATTTGACACCAACAGGGCAAGTGCAGTCACATAACTGGGGCAGCACGGTGGCGAAGTGGTTAGCACTTCTGCCTCACAGCGCTGGGGTCATGAGTTCAATTCCCGACCATGGCCTTATCTGTGTGGAGTTTGTATGTTCTCTCTGTGTTTGCGTGGGTTTCCTCCGGGTGCTCCGGTTTCCTCCCACATTCTCAAAAAACATACTGTTGGGTTAATTGGCTGCTATTAAATTAAATTGACCCTAGTCTGTCTGTGTGTGTTAGGGAATTAGACTGTAAGCCCCAATGGGGCAGGGACAGATGTGAATGAGTTCTCTGTATAGCGCTGCGGAATCAGTGGCGCTATATAAATAAATAATGATGATGATGATGATGATGATAACACATGAGTCAGCAGAGAGGCTTTTAAATGCTTCTCTGATCTACCACCCCCCCCCCCCCCCCTCTGCCATCACATTACATGCTGACAGCAGTGAGCCTGTCGCTGTATAGTAGACTGACTGTGTCTGGCAGCCATTTTTGTTTGCTAAATAGGGAGATGTTGAAAAACAGATAATGATTTCTAGGATGATATCTAAGAATAATAAGATGCATGCTTAAACTATACTTAGCTTGCAATTTACAGGAACAAATTAATACATCTTTTATATGGGATTGCGGCTTTAAACTGCCCTGTGAAATCAGGACCAGCTATGAGGCCAGGAGTGCATATAATCACCTTTTATTTGCTGTATTTGTTGTACTAATCACAATATTGTGAAATTCATCATGTAAAGAGCACACATATGTCCAAATTGTGGTAAACTATATTTCCTGGGTCCATAAACCTCTATATTGAAGTATTTAAATACATTCATTGAAATATACAGGTAGAAATTTAAAAAAATACCTTCTGGGCTATGTTCCTTCCAAGTAGGCATTGCAGAATTTTATCTGTCATCACTAAATGAATGAAAGCCCTATAATGAATAATAACACTAGTGATAAACAAAACATGGTGTATTTTTCATGTAAAAACAATACATCCACCCAAAACTGAAATTCATTCTGGAGTTGTGATGAAATAAATGACTTATCTTCCACTCTTTTCTGCATCCGCTTGTGTACCTGCTCACCCTAGCTTGGCACTGTTGGGCCCACTGAGATCCTGGCAGAATTCAACAACTGAAACGTTTTGACTTGACTCCTTGTGCTATTTTTACTAAAACGCTTTATTATTATGTGGCAATGCTATAGTTTGATGGGTGGTTAGGAGTGATTTTTAACTTAGATTTTTTATTTAGATGGCCATCAAGAGATTATAATGAAGCACCTTTGTTATTACATTTTAAAATCTAGTGTGCATTGTGGTTACTGATTAAACATCTAGCTAAATAGTTTTCACTGTGTTATATTATAGGTGATCAAATGCAAGACAGTTGTGACATGGGAAGCAAGACGATCATTTTCAATTGAAGACATACAAAAGATCAAAGTATGCCTCTATCCTTCTCCAAGTTTATTAAAATCTATGATATAGTGGATTTTGCTCATGAGAAGAACTATGATGAAATTTAATGTAAAGTGATATGGGTATTGTGTAAAGGCATTCTAACTTTTGTGCAAGCTATGAGCAATTGCATGCTAGTTAACTTGACCTATTTCTCAATGGTGCAAACTCCACAGTCAATATCATCAAAATAATCTCTTGCCACTTGGCCATACCCCAAGCTCTTGCCTTGTGAAATGATTATCATAAGTAAACAAAACTGTTGGGAAGGCTCTGGAAGGTGATAAATGGATTAGGAGATAAAAAAAAATTGGGCTACTGGAAGGTGAGTTCTGAGTACCGTAGTTTCTAGATATTTCCATTGCACAAATAAAAAGAGACAATATTAAAAGGGAAACAAAATCAGCAATAATCATCTGAGAGAAAAAAAATTATATTTTTTGATATCTGTTATTTATTGTCTACATTTTTGTCAATTGACATTTTAATAAATAGAATTTACTTATAGAAATACGGATTCCGCCATACGTTGTCTTAATCCAATTTTCATTTTTCTTTTACATATTATAGTTTTTTTTTAATCTCAGTATATATATTGTGGTAAAGAGGCTTATTTGTCACATCTCTCCTATAGGGAAATAGGTAAAAACCCAGTTAGTCTGCAGGAACAGGCTGCAGACAGGGTTACATTTTCCCTGGGCTGCTCTTTCAGCACACACACACGAACACACACACACACACACACATTTGTGTAATTAATTTGTTGTTTGCTGTAGTTGGTTTGTAGTGCTGGGGTGGATCATAAAAACACTGTTTGTATTTGTGGGCGGGACCGCTGATGCCAGTTAGTAGCCGGCTAGTAGTAAGGGAATCACTGTTTAGTCAGACGCAGGGTTGTGGGAGAATTGTGATGCTTTACCGGAAATGTCTGCTGTAACCACCACTGAAGGCCATCCTGACAACTGCCAATAAACAGTGAAATGGTTCAGCCAAGCTGTGTGAGACTCCAGTGAATGCCATGCTATCACTATATCTATCTATCTATCTATCTATCTATCTATTTATCAATATCAGTTTGTTCCTCTGAGTCAAAGTCTTCAGCTTAGCTTTAAGCATACAGTGGTATGCCATACCTTCACTTCTCCTACTGCTTTCTTTGTAAAACTATCTAGTTTCCTTCACTTACCAGGGCTGTCTAGGCTAGGGCCTCAGGTCTTCCACAGTCCACTCTACACCTCCAAATCTGGGCCCAACTCAGTCTGAGTGAGACTTTCAATTTAATAATAGAGGGAAATAAATTAGACAGATGGATGGACTACCAAGGTGATTTGGCCTTGTATATGTATTACATTGTTCATGCGCCACTCCTATATCTGTTACGGCTAGCGTCAGATATCATAAACTTGCAGAACTGTCAGAGTAGACGACTTCCCCTTTAGCATCCGTCTTTCCTGTAGAGACTAGTTATGCTCACAGGTACTCAGATGCCCCAGGTCTTAAACTCAATGTAGTGTAAGTTTATGACTAACTCAGCAGTACCATGTAAGAGGTGATGACAGGAGGTACAGGTGGTCAGGAATAAGCCGAGGTCCACGGACTGGAGCAGACAGGCGTAGTGAGGTATAGGCAAACGTCTGGGTCGGCAGCCAACAGAGGTATCCGAGTCACAGGCAAGGTCAGAGCCACAAGCAAACAATAAAATCTAGGAAAACAAGCCAAAGGGTCATATATGGTAATCAATCCAGGGACGTCTTTGAAGCAGAGAGTCCCGGCAGGTGAGTGCATCGCCACGGCTCGTGACAATATCATCATAGTTGCGATATTCTGTTGTTTTCCCTTAGTTTAAAGCATTGAGTAATGACACTACTTCACTAACATCATTTGTATAGCTGAAAAATGCAGATTTTTAAACATTTGTATAGATTACACTTAAAATGACTTTCAGCACAAATAGGCAAAATGACTAGGGGAGATAAGAGGTAAATATAATCAAAAGGAGAAAATAAACTTGATCCATCCATTGAGGACTGCCCCACCAGATTCAGGACAGTTGGCAGATTTAACTGCTCTCTCCTACCTGTCTTATCACTTTCACCACCTGTGGCTGCTGGTGTCTTTAGATCAGCTGCTGCTTGTCTGGAACCTTGGAGGCCCTATTGGAAAAACAAAATTGGTACACGAAATTTAGAAAACTCCAACCATCCCCAGTATTAAAGCAACACCACCCAAATTTAATAATTAGGCCTCTCTCAAAAATAAATAGATCTATTTTCCTCCAACCAACCTCAACATTAAATTAATAGTATTACCATTTAATAAGTAAACCTAATACCCTCCCTCTAAACAGCTCCAGCAATAAAATTAATAGCATTTATGTTTAATATAACCATTTCCCACGACCATCTTCCCTAAACTCAGCCCCACATTCAATTATAGACCCAAACCACCCCAGTATTAAATTACCCTTCATTTCACCCCATGTTAATTTAATAGGCCTCACCAATAAATTAAATTGCCCCACCAATAAATTAAGTTGCCCCACTATCACCCCACAAATAAAATAGCATCCATTAAATAATTAGCTGCTACCTAAACTCCACCATTGAATTAATAGCCTACCTTCCACCCATATACTATTAAGACAGCCCCCCATTCCCTCACACATTATAGCCCCCTCCTTATAGTTTAGTTAGGCAGCCCCGCAACCCCCTCCCTAGAGTTTAGTATAAGCAGGCCCGCCTCCATCCCTATAGTTTAGTATAGGCAGGCCCCCCTCCATCCCTATAAATTAGTATAGCTAGCCCCCCCTCACTCCATCCCCATAATTTAGTATAGGCAGGCCCCCTCTCTCCATCCCTATAGTTTAATATAGGCAGCCCCTCTCAATACCCATAGCTTAGTATAGGCATGGTTTAGTATAGTCCCCCTCCATCCCTATAGTTTAGTATAGGCAAGCCCCTCTCCTCACTCACTTACCTTTTGTTGCTCTGACCGGCGTCACTCCGCAGATCAGGCAGACAGGAAGTGATGTGAGAGCTTCAGCACTGTGGGACTCCATGCAGCAACAGGCAGCCTAGCGATTGGCTGCCTGTTGCTGTCCACTGACCACCAATGTTTTTGAGCACTCCCCCCCCCCCCCCGCACACTCCCCACGATCGAGCCCCCCCACACAATCACGCCAGTCCAACGCTGCCAGGAACACCCCACAAAATCTGCTGTTTTGAAGATGCTCTGATCCAGTCGTCTGTCCATTACAATTTGGCCCTTGTCAAAGTCACGCAGTTCCTTATGCTTGCCCATTTTTCCTGCTTCCAACACATTGTAGAGTTATGTGAATGTGGACCCCACATAATGTCAGTCATTAATAAATTCAGTAAGACGGCACATGCATTTTTCATAAATCAGGCTGAAAAATACTTTAGTCATTGTGTTCTTAAATTAAAATTTAGTAATCTTTACTTATTTTTTTCTTAACATGACAGTGTGATTCACTCCATAAGCAGGAACCTAAAGCCACCCAAACTGCAAGAATGGTGAACTATTCTAATTCTTAATTTATTTAAAAAACAATATGGTAACCTGATGACCACACTGACGCCCCCAGAATGCTGCTTCCTTGGGAGGCCGCCCAGTCTGGCCATGCATTGAGCCATCTATATAGTTTATACATGGTTTTCAAATCAAGATATCAGTAATAAGGACTTTATCTCTATCTAACATGGTTACTCAATACTCTGTCATTTGTATTGCAGCGAACTGCACTTTACTCACGTTAAACCCCAACAGTAGCATTGTCACCTGTCCAAGTTCCACCAAGACATTATGGTGTTTGGATTATATGTCAAGTTTACAAATACCTTCCTAGGTTTTAAAAGATGTAGGATCCAGCCATGGCATTTAGTTACCTGCCAGCAACATGCCTCTGGCTCTCAGTTTATGCAGAGATAATGGAATGAGCAGAGCAAACCACTCATAGGGGAGAAGGGCATTACATGGTAGTGTTGGTACATGGGCAGTGCAGACTTTGTTGACAGCAGCTAATTGACCATACAACTAGGATTATGGTAATATGAACTACGGGCAAAACATTGGTTCTGCATTATATCAGGATCATAAGAACTTAGGCTCATTGTATTGCACCATAATCTGGGGTGGGGCCTCGGCATTGTGCTGTGGCCACCAGTTTAATGGGCTCTAGATTGTGCTGTGGCCACCAGTTTATGGGCTCTAGATTGTGCTGTGGCCACCAGTTTATGGGCTCTGCGATGGTCCTTAACTATTATTTCTGCTCAAATTTCATGCAAAGCATTGAGAAAAATATTTAACAAGGATTGCAGTGGGATAAATACCACCACAATTCTTGCTCTGTTATCACTATCTCAGGGTAGCGATAACAGAAGAAAATCATTATTCTTTGAATAAAGCATTTTTTCTATGTGTAAAAATCTTAATACATCCCCTGTGCACGCATGAACTGACCAACCAGGTCACGCATGCTGCTATCCCCTGGGATTGGTCCAGAAAAGCAGTACGTTAACCCTTACACGTCCAGCATCACTGAGGCATCTGTGTATTGCGCAGCTGCCTTGGTTATATTTTATTATTAAATTGCGTAAATAAGTGATTTTCCATTGCTACAATTCATTGGGAGAAAAATACAAATAAATGTATTGTGTAAGTGAACATGATCTATTTCACCTGGAACAAAAAAGGTAGTTTAGAAAAGTGCAAAACATACTGACACACAGAGTGTTACCATACCTCCCAAGATTTGATATTTTGTAACTGGTACACATACACACCCTAAAACCACCTTGCCTCCCCTAAATACACCCTTGACTGCACAACACCCGTTCATTGCTGCTCTGCAACATACTTTCCAACATTCCGGAAGTTGGGACAATCCATTAGAACCTGGACTGTCCTGCCTAAACCACTGTGCAGGATAGCTTTACAATTTGTGCAAATACACATAATTGTATGACTTACAACATTCTGATTTTGGGAACTATCCTTAGATAATTAGTCTGTGCCTACTTTGTGATTGTGAGCCAGATTGTAAATGTGCATTGTAGAAAACACTTTAAATTCCATACTACTACCAAGTTAGGACCAGCCACTATGTGTTGTGTTTTAATGTTTTTATTACATTGCTCACAAAACACATAGAAATTTGCATTGCCTGGAAGGTGTAAAAATGTCTCCCACTCCCTATGAAAGTATAGGACACCTCCCAGCTATTTTCCCCTTTTGAGTACTGTAAACTCTAAAGGGCATATTCAACAATAACCGTTTTTTTGGCACGGTCATTTTGATTCCTTATCGCGATGATAAGAAATGAAAGATAGTGACTATTTCTTAAGTGTTCTGCCGGAACAGCAGTCACGGCTGTCCCAGCGAACACTACGGTTTACCTATTTTCTTTATTGTCACTATCGCAAAGTGGCCACCTCTGCGATAGTAACCAGAGGGGAGAGCAAGAAAATGTGGTGTGGGATCCAAAGATCCCTCTACCGCAATGCTCTTCCCATAGGCTTCAGTGGCTAACGCCATCTGGCACAAGTTCTGAAAATCTTTGAAATATCAGAAACCTATAGGGACTGCGATTGCTTACGATAATAGTATAACCGCAGCAGATATCACCTAGTCATAAATCAATAGAATGCTTAAAAATGCGGCTAACAACAGTTTTTGGGGGATTTTAAGCAAAAAATTGGATAATAAATAGACCTCTAAATCCTTTTCTGGGGATAAAATTGCTTGCAATCCAAACACTCTGAGGCATATTCAATAAGGTCCGCGATTGTGGTAACGCGCAGAGTGCGCATTACCAAAGGTAATACGGTACCGCAATCATCCTTATTGCGGTGCCGCGTGTTACCTTCGCACCCGTTCCGGCGCGTTACCATGATCCCCGGGACCTAATTGAATATGCCACTAAATATGGAAAACCACCCTAAATGTGCCTTCTACACCCCTTCAAACTGATTTAAATAATCTCATTTTTGCATGCAGTTTTATAATAAGGCATATATTTAATTCATCTGGCCTGCACTTAGCAAACAACGTGCATGTTCTGCGAAGATCCTCCTACAAGAAGATACAAAGTTTTGCACCCTCATAGAAACTGTGATCTTGGTCCCCAAATAGACGTGCTTCCTCGACAAAATGTGTGATTTACGCAAAATTAGGCTTGTATTGTCACAAAATGGCATTTACTCTCCAGGCTGCACTTTTACAACATACTTGCCTACTTTTATTAGGCGACGTCCGGGAGATGGGCATGACTAATGGGCGGGAGTGTGCGGGGTCAAAGTGATGCGATTCGAGGCGCCCCGTCCCTGTCATTTTGACAAGGGAGATCCGGGATGCGGGAGAAATGCCAGCTCTCGTGGGAGACTGACCCGAATTTCAGGAGTCTCCCGGACTTTCCGGGAGAGTTGGCAAGTATGTTTTACAATGTTCAGTTCCCAATGTTCACACTTATTGCAGGACTCCATATTGAATTCATAGATGTTAAAAAATATATTTATTAATTAAATAAAAATTTGTAATAAGCTAGGGCACAGAACACTGTGCACTGGTTCATGTGCCTAAAATAATACCATACAATATTATGCAAGAACACAGAAAAGCACTGAGCTCAGCACAATATATTGGAGTCAGCTGCTGAATTTAGGAGCATGTGACTGGGGGTGTGTTCACAAAGAGGAACTGTATTCCTGAGGCTGGCTGAGACTTTCTGCTGCAAACAAGGAAACAATATTGTACAAATGGACAGTGAAGGAAAAGTAAGTGCTTTGCTTAATTGCATCATTATTTAAATACTTCCCACATGCTCAAATAACTGTGCTGGATGTTTCTAAAGGAAGTTAGTGTGCACAGCATAGATCTTCAGAGTTCAATGTATGGGCACTCAAATAGACATGTTGCTTTGTAAATGCACATCAGATAAGGTCAGGAAATGCAATACTATTGTCCAAATGTGCAGTATTGCATCAAGTAAAGAAGTGTTGTGCAGTCTCTAACACTCCCTAACTTCCAGTGACCCGCCCAAGTTTTAAAGATTTACCCATGGAAATGTCTTTTTCTGTTATTGCCATCCTGTGTTATGCTCTGGCTGTGTCACGTGATGGGCATGAAATCATGCATGTGTCCTTTTCTTTCTCCCTGAACTCTGTGACCACAGACCACTTCAGCATGCAGCGCAGTTGCTGATTTCAGGATGTTTTGATTTGAGGGCGCAGGGGGTTCGGGGCAACTGGAAAATACTCCTAAGTGTGCACCTGGCACACAGTTGTAATGCGACTGCAAAAGGAGACAGTCATACACACAGAGGGTAGGAAAACATAGACACAGACCCCCACAATGTAGCGATAGATACGCACAGTCACAAGGGGAGAAGGGGTCGGGGCATCAAAACACACATGGTGAGACAGAGGGAGACGCATGCACACAAATGTGAAAATAGAAATGGACCTAAACACACAAGGGAGAGCTATGCACATATAGACAATAGGGGGCACACAGGAGGATACAGAAGGGCAGAGAGGGGTACACATTCAAAATTGGAGACAAATTGCGAGTGTAGACAACCAGCTGCTCCTCTGAGTAGAGGATCTGCTCTGTTTATTTACCAGCACACACATGGACCATAGTATAGACTCTTTTCAAATTATCCCTTATATCCTTCTACCTCTTTACTCCCCCAACCCCTTCTCATTTACTTTATTCCCTGCTCGTTACGTTTATTCTCCTCCCCATTTATTTGGCTTTTGTTACTTGACTTTCTCTCTTTTTTTTTCTTGCTCTTTTCTGCATCCTCTGCACCTGCAAGGCTGTCAGTAGGGTCCATGTGCTGCAGTAAATGGCTGCACAGCTTCTGCATTCACACAGTAAAAGGAGAGGGATGAATTCCTGGGTCTGCCCACTTTTTTTAAACGAACAAAAAATGCTGCCTTCTGGAACACCCCCAGGTGCCACCTGTAAAGTGCATAGAAAGCAAAGCTTATCACAGTGTTGATGGACTTCCTGCTAGCAGCATGTGTGTGGTGTAATAGTCTGAACCGAGACTTCTTCCCATGACATATATTGCAAGTTTTCATTTCCTCACTTCCAAACCTATACAGTAACTGTGTTTCTTGAAATCGTATGTGTGTCTCATTGCTCCATGTTAAGGAAGTTACATTTTACCTTTATGGAAATTACATTTTACAGTGCAGGCTGTTTATCTAGATTAGTTGAAATATTGTATATACTACAGGATGCGAGGGAAGGAAGATAGTACATAAGGGTGGGGAAGTAAGGTCCACTAGCAGCTAATTTACATGCTGTAACTGATTTAGTTGGATTCGGTATTAATCTTGATTAGCGCTGGCTTACCAGAGGTGTGGAATCTAACGAACTCCCTGGTGTTCACCAAGAACCGCTGTAAGGCGGGATGGACTTAGCTGCCAGGAGCTGCAGGTTGCGGTCCTCAGGCTTGCCTCAAGATGTAGTATAGCGGGTGGAGCAGTGGGTAGAGAAGATGTAGTCAGACAGTCGGTACTGGTGCATGGAGAAACTATAGTACAGAATCGACAGGCAGGCTCAGCGTGATGGAATCCGGGTTCGGTACACAGACTATCGGCAGAGGTACAAAGCGGAGGCAAAGAAATGTCAGACAATCCAGGACAGGGTCACAGGAATGGTCAGCAAGCCGGGTCGGTACACAGGGGCAGGAGATCCAGAAAGGTGAGACAGGCAGGGACTGGTGCACAAAGATCCCCGAGTAGTACGGGGAATCAGGTAAGTTGCTCTGACACTGAGTGTCAGAGTGAAGTTTAAATACATGCAGGGATTTCAAAACCCCTGCCATGAGTTGCGGTCATGTGACCGCCAAACCAGGAAGTGCGGCTTCCAGGACAGTCGGAGCAGCGGTGGAACGAGGAGATGGTAAGTTTGTGACAGTACCCCTACCTTAAAGGTGGACTCCGGACACCTACAAGGGTTTCAGGGGAAATTTCTTATGTAAGAGTTTCAGTAAAGAGGGGGGCATGAAGGTCAACAACTCTTACCCAGGATCGTTCTTCAGGGCCGTAGCACTTCCAGTCCACCAGGAATTGCAGAGAACCTCTGATTTTACGGGAGTCAAGAATTTGTTTTATCTCATATTCACCCTGATCCTGAACAAGAAAGGGGGAGGAGCTCTGGGGGGAGTGGAAAACTTGTTAGTAACCACCGGTTTCAGCAAGGAGACATGAAAAACATCTGGTATGCGCAGGGAATGCGGCAGACTTAATCTAAAGGCTACAGGATTAATGACCTCAGAAATGGCAAAAGGGCCAATGAATTGGAGCGAATTTCTTGCTGGGAACTCTCAAGCGAATATTTTGGGTGGATAGCCATACCCTGTCACCGGTAGTCAAGTTTGGACCAGCTCTTCTGCTTTTTTCATAAGCCTTCTTAGAACAAATGGTGGCTCTTTTTAGGTTTTTTTTGGTTTGCTCCCACATGTGAGAGAAGTTGCGAAATAACGAATCCACTGCTGGAACTTCGGAAGGAGAAATTTGGGAGAAGGTGTGTCACGGGCACTAGGAGTCTTTGCCCCAGATATCACCAGATGTAGTCTTACCAGAGTAGTGTATACACACAGTGGTCCTCTAGCAGTAGGGTGACTAGCGGAATAGAAGAATCAGCAGATGGTGAGAGGATGCTAAAGGAAAGTCTATGACTAGCAGCAACTGGTTATGGATTAGACAATATGAACACGAGGATCTTGATGGACGTGAAGACGTGAGGAAAGTCAGTGGTCTGCGTGCAGCAAGTTGTACCACTGCTTGTAGTGATGGGACTGGTTCCAGGTGCAAGTAGGTAACGGGGAAGTCAGTGGTCTGCGTACAGCAAGTTGTACCACTGCTTATAGGGAGGAAACTTGTAACTGGGGCCAATAGGAAACTGGGAGTCAGTGGTCTGCGTTCAGCAAGTTGTACCACTGCTATAGGTGAGGATAGGCACTAGTGTAGATGAGTGGAACATAGAAGGTAACACGGAGAGCACAAGGAACTTGATCCCAAATGGTATATACAATACAATAGCAAATGACAAGCGCTGCTTGAGAGATACAAAGTCACTACTGAGATCTAGGTCAAAAGAGACAAAGTCAATAGCATCTATATCTTCTTAAGATAGAGGACTCCGTAGATGAGCAGGACACAGCCCAAGCGGATATGCAATAAACTAGTAAAGTCAATAGAAGGTAAGCATACCGCGATTCAGTTGAGCAGGCTGTCACGAGAGAAACACAGGGATAGCTGAGCGGCTGAACGCCGACACGAGTAGAGACCACAGGAGAGTGGTAGCGGTAATCCGTGTCTGTGTAGCACACAGGCAGAGAACTTGATACGAGTGGAGCAATGATGATTCTTGCAGAAATCAGCATGAACTGAAGACACGATGAGACACAGGAGACTTGAAGCGGTCTGGAAACCGGCAATGCAATAGTCAGGAATCAGCTGGGGCTGAAGACACGATGAAACACAGAAGAGTTGAAGCGGTCTGGAAACTGGCAATGCAATAGTCAGGAATCAGCTGGGACTGAAGACACGATGAAACACAGGAGAGTTGAAGCGGTCTGGAAACCGGCAATGCAATAGTGAGGAATCAGCTGGAACTGAAGACACGAGGGGAAACACAGGAACACCTTCAGAGACTCACAGGGAATGAGACTCCAAGATCAGGCAACCAGGTAATGACCACAGGTGCTTTAAATAGGGAGTGTTGCCTGATCAGCCAATTAACTAAAAGCAACAGGTCTGAAGGGTTCATAGAGGCTGCGCATGCGCAGACCATCAGGATGGCGGATGGCCACGGTTCCTAATAACAGAAGAAGAGGCACTCACGGTCCGGTAAGTGACAAGGTGGGTAGTCTAGGGTGACAACCATAAAGGACAAAAAAGGGGGAGTTAGAATTGACCTTGTGGAAATGATTGTTGTGGGCGAGCTCAGCCCATGGAAGAAGATCCACCCAGTTGTCTTGATTAGCTGAAACAAATACTCTTAAAAATTTCTCCAACTCCTGGTTGCTTCTCACCGTCAGGCCGTTGGACTGGGGGTGGTATGTGGAGGAAAAATCGAGCTTGATACCAGATTTGTTACAAAAGGATCTCCAGAATTTGGATATAAACTGGGATCCTCGATCGGAAACAATATGTTGATGACAACCATGGAGGCGGAATATCTCCTTAATAAAAATATCGGCTAAGGAGGAGGAAGATGGAAGGCCTCTGAGAGGAATAAAGTGGGCAGTTTTAGAGAAGAGATCCGTGACCTCTAAGACCACAGTACATGACTTTGAGGGAAGAAGGTCTGTGATGAAGTCCATGGAAATTTGCAACCAAGGGTATTCAGGAACTGGTAATGGAAGCAAATGACCATAAGGCCACCTCCTGGGAGTCTTGTGTTGGGCACATTCAGAACAAATTAAAACCAATCTTTTTTACATCCTCCAGTAGGGAAGGCCACCAGTAGTTCCGAGATAACAAATCCCAAGTCTTGCGAATGCCAGCATGGCCGGAGAAGAAAAAACGATGAGCCAATCGTAGGAGTTTGGTACGGAGAGGAGAAGAAATGAAAGTCTTGCCTGGAGGACAACTTCTATTGAGATGTGTTGCTGCCAAAATTCGGCTAGGGTCCAAAATGAATTTATTCTCCTTCAAGGGTTCCTTGTCAGCAGGTTCAAATAAGTGAGAGAGTATCTGCCTTGATATTTTTAGATCCAGAGCGGAAGGTGATGTTGTTGAAATCAAAGTGGGAGAAAAATAAGGGCCATCTTGCTTGCCGAGGATTCAGACAGCAGGCTGTATGTAAATATAGCAAAATTCTGTGATCAGTATAGATGGTAGTGGGAAATTGTGCTACCTCTAGGAGATGCCTCCATTCGAAAAGAGCCAATTTAATCACCAGGAGCTCTTTATCGCTAATACCATTGTTCTTCTCGGCAGGTAAGAGGCGACGGGAAAAGAATCCACAAGGACGAAGTTTGCCAGAAAAATCCCTTTGTGAGAGCACTGCTCCTGTAGCTACAGAAGATGCGTCCACCTCCAGGACAAAAGGGCGAGAACAATCATGTTGTTGGAAGATGGGTGCCTAGGAGAAGAGACTTTAATGTAGCAAAGGCTTGGGTAACTTCAACCGACCACAGTATAGCATTCGCAGACTTACGGGTCAAGGCAGTGATGGGTGCCACTAAGGTAGAGTATCCCTTGATAAACTGGTGGTAATAATTAGAGAATGCTAGGAACCATTGCGTAGCTTTAAGGCCAGAAAATTCAGGCCAGTCCAGTATGGCCCTCAATTTGGTGGGCTCAATTTGGTGTGGTCCCAGAAATGATATACCCCAAGAAGAGAACTTGTCTCTGCTCAAAGGTACATTTTTCTAATTTGCAGAACAGATGATTCCTCCCAATGTGAGACAGGACCTCCAACACGTGTCTGCAATGAGATACCAGGTCTTTGGAGAAGATGAGGATGTTGTCTAGGTAGATGACTACGAATCGATACAAGAGGTTTTGGAAGAGCTCATTCATAAAGACTTGAAAGACAGTCGGGGCATTGTATAACCCAAAAGGCATGACCAAATATTCAAAATGACCATCCCGGGTGTTAAAGGCCGTCTTCCACTCATATCCCTCTTTTATGTGTACAAGATTGTAAGCTCCTCTGTGGTCCAGTATAGAGAAGATGGTGGGCCCCCTTTATACGGTCAAACAATTTTGAGATCATTGGCAGCGGATACAGATTCTTTATGGTAATGTCATTCAAGCCTCTATAGTCAATGCAATGGCGAAGACCCCTGTATTTCTTTTTTTACAAAGAAGCCTGCACCAGCAGGTGAAGATGATTTACGAATGAAGCATTTTCTTAAGTTCTCTTGAACATACTCTTCCATGGCTTTGGATTCAGGATTTGTTCCAAGGCTTGCGTAGAAATGGAGGATTGCTTTACCAAAGCAGCTGAAATGAAGTTACCTGCAGCTCCACAATCGAGGAGTGCGGACTGAGAAAAGGTAGATGAACCCGTCTGTAAAGAAATGGAAATGGTAAGGCAACCGTTACTACAGTAGGTAGAGGGAGACTGTTAGGCCTTGTCGTTTCCCGGGCGTTTGGGACAAGAATTCAGAAGGTGGCTGCTCTCCCCACAATACAAACACAGCCTGCTTCAAAATCTTCTCTCTCTCTCTGCGGCCGATAGGCGGGTCCTCCCCAATTGCATCGGGTCTTCGGGAGGAAGAACAGGCATTTGGAAGTTGGGAGCAAAGCGAATCATACTGCGACGAGATTGTTTCCTCTCAGAAGTGCGTTTCTTGAAACGTAGATCAATCTTAATGCAGAGGGAGATGAGATCATCCAGAGACGTAGGAAGTTCCTGTGATACCAGCTCATCGCTTATATGGTCAGAACCTGCCAGAACGTAGCCACGAGAGCCTCGTTGTTCCAGCGGAGTTCAGAGGCCATAATTCTGAATTGGACCGCATACTGACCCACAGACTGGTTTCCCTGGCGCAGACTCAATAAGCCGGTGGTGGCATTAGATACCCTCCCTGGTTCATTGAAGATCCTCTTGAATATAGACAAGAAGGTAGCAAAATTGTGCAGAATGGGGTCGTTCCTTTCCCATAAAATTGAGGCCCAGGCCAGGGCTTGACCAGACAGGAGCGAGATCACACAGGCCACCTTGGCTTTCTGAGAAGGAAAATTCCCAGGCAGAAGCTCAAACTGAATGGAGCATTGGTTCAAGAATCCTCTGCATAGTTTAGGGTCCCCATTGAATTTAGGCATTCAAAATGTGACTATAACAGTGGCAGAGTATCTAGGTGGGTTTATTTTATTCAGGAGTTGGGTTAACTGCTGCCAGATCCTGAAGGTCCTGATGTTGCATCCATATGTATTAACCCACTGGGACAATGGTTTGTGCCCTTGAGATCATTCTTACTACTTGGGTAGTAGATGGAAGACACAATTAGAATTTGGAAAGCACTCACTGAGGCGCGTCATCAAGCATGAGTCAAGTGGCTGACACCCTATCCAAGTCTGCACCCTGCTGTTTCGCAAAGTTCTGGTCACAGCTTGCAGTATGGAGCCACAACCGGCCCCCAAAAAGCTGAAGGACATGCATTCTAAGTGAGCTTTAGAAAGAGGTAATGGAGATTGCTTAGGTTTTTATTTAGCACCGGTCCTTATTCTATTTCTTTAGGTTCTAGAGCCTTTGGGACAAATGTCTGTGGAATCTACATAGTTTGTGTGTGTGTGTGTGTGTGCTGGGGGATGGGGGGGAGGGCTAGTGATAGTTATAAAATTATTATATGGAGGACTTATGTTTGTAATGTATCTCTAAGAATAGTAGTACTGTACAACCCCCAGACCATTTAGAAATGATCAAATTGGATGAGAAAACATTTTGGGGTTGATGCAGAGTGGGACGTATGTCTGTTTGCGTAGAGTACCTTGCATGAAATCACTGTGCATGCCCAGAAAGTGAGAACATGCATATGCACCCACTGGCTGGGTACAGTAAAGGCATATATGCTGAAATGTTGCTCATGTAGAAACACTTATACATGCCTGCTATATTACAGGTGCAAATACTCACTGATGCTGCTAATGAAAAGGTAGATGCATCTCTAAATGTTTATGGCATGGCATATGGGAGGTGAATCGTTTGTGTGTGTGTGTGTGTGTGTGTGTATATATATATATATATATATTTAATCTCTCCCATTTTGCATTTAACTTTGTATTATTCACTTTTTGTCTAAAGACCATCAGGTAACTCAAGGGGTTACAAGTAAAGGATCCCATATGTGCTTAGACTGGGATAACCTATATACTATACAGGAGTTATCTCCAGAAGAATATATAGGTTCATGTAGGTCGAGCTCATCTAATACTGAAGAAGGTTAAAGCTAAAGAGGCGATCGGGACATATATAATTCTCAAGTTTGGACACGGGAATCACCTTGCAGGATGACTAATTTTAAAGAAATACTGCATTGGACTATCGCAGTATACTACCACACTGGCAGCTAGAAGTGTGGCTTCCACAGTGGTGGCTCATCTGACAGTAAGATGTTGCTAGAATATAAGTCTCTTGGATGTCAAGTGGGCTCCCTGGCTTCAACAGTGCCAGCCATGCCAGTGTTTTCCAGGTAAGTGCCATCCATGCTAGTGTGTTCCTGGTTATCTATATACATATAGGGCATTTGTGGCCATGCAGCTGGCATCATGTATAGTATGGGATTAGTCGAGGGCTGGCTTATTTCTTCTCAGGGTTTGGAAAACATTTAAAGATTGGTGCAAGTCCAAGTCAATCAATGCACAAGATGCCCACATACTGCAGACACTTATTTGTTCCAGAAGGTTTGCAGAAGGGACCTGCTGTTAGTACTTTTAATGTACAAGTGTCTGCACTGAGTGTACTCCTGGACATGATTAAAATTAGACCAGCTAGTCAAGAGGTTCTTTCAAGTAGCAAAGAGAATTTGTCCTATCATGAAATCTTTTGTGGCGCAGTGGGATCTGAATCTTTTAGAGGCTCTGACATCAGAACCCTTTGAACAGCTACAGAAAGTATAACTCATTGGCTCACATGCAATTTATATTTTTGATAGCAATCACATGTGCTAGAAAAATTACAGAACTTCAGGCACTATGTACCATACAAAATTTCTGCACATAAACGCAGAAAAGTGGTGCTACAAATATGAATGTAGTTTGCTTTTTTACTAAAAGTAGTTTCCAAGTTTCACATTAATCAAGAAATGACTTGCAGCTCTGTGTCCAACGCCATCTACTGAAAAAGAGCAAAATTGCTTACTTCTGATTTGGTTAGAGCAATTCATATACAGGACAAATGATGCAGAAGGATAGGTAATCTTTGTCCTTGTCTTGGACTCCTGCTGAAATAGGCACTGCTGAAATAGGCATTGTCAATAACCATAGTAAACGGTAATCATGCTCACAGCGCACATTGACAGTTTTCCTAACTCTGAATCGGCTGAACTGAGAGCTCCTGAGGGTATATGCACTGGTACATATTAGTATGTATGTATCTTATAGGATGTTTGTACTTCCATTATTCTGTTGCATCTTATTAAATTGTGTACTCTTTCTACGTGAGCATTAAAGGCGATCTATTCAGTGCAGCTTTGCTTTACAGTACTAGAAATGTATTGGTATAAGTTATAAGCAACAGTACATCTTCTGTTGTTGTAATCTGTTAAATTTTTAACTACAAAGTTTAAATCATTCAAAATTTTGTTCCAATTGCACAACTTTTTTTTTTTTTTTTTTTTTACTGTTAGGTTATAAAATGCAGGGCCGCTGTAGCCTGGGATGTACATCAGCCACTCGTAATTGAGGAGGTGGAGGTACAGCCGCCAAGAGCTCATGAAGTTCGGATAAAGGTAAATGTTTAATGATTGTTACCGACTGAACATATGTTACTGTGTTCCATCTTATCCATCTATCCGCATATCCTATCCTGCCCTATTCATTCTATCCTTTAATACCCCATCCATCCTTCTATGCTGTTCTATCCTATCCTGTTCATGTTTCACATTATCCTACCCAACGGTGTGTATGCATTTAGTGGGGCTGGGTGCTTGACCCCCCCCCCACATATGTGACAAGGGAAAAATAGTGGGTAAGTTTAACTAGTGTGACAAGGATAGAGTAGAGAAGGCATGGGTGGCATATCTATAACTGTCCTCCTCTTGTCATGTGTGCCCGAAGCCCCTCCACAGGTTCCCTTGCTGTGGTGTCCAGTGGAGCGAGCCTCTGCTCTTTATATACAACTCCCACCTTTGCTGCTCCATATATGGCATACTTACCTACTTTCTTCAGCTCTCTTCCGGGAGCCAGCCAGTGGAGGGGGGCGTGAGGGGGCGGGGCGGCCAAAATCGCGTCATTTCGGCCCCGCCCCCTGTGACGTCATGACGCAAATTGCGTCATTTGACAGCGGGGGGCGGGGCTAAACGCCGCGATTCATCGGGAATCGCGGCGTTTGGGATCTAATTCTGCCCACTTCACTAGGAAGTGGGCACTTCCTAGTGAAGTGGGCAGAATTCGGGAGATTGCCACACTCGCCCGGGAGTCCGGGAGACTCTCGCAAAATGCGGGAGTCTCCCGGACATTCCGGGAGAGTTGGCAAGTATGATATATGGAAGATCTAATTATTAGGCATTCCAACTGATCATGTCACTGTTTTTGCCTTATTCTTCTACATATTTATATACTGGTCATGAAATCTGCCGCTGCATTAGTTAATTAAGTAAGCAGTGATTGTTTACATAAAGGAATATTAGCTGCGGCCTGATCTTCCCTGTTTTTCCTTTCAATCAATCAATCAGCTATAAATTCAGAAGATTTCACCTGTAATTTTTGTCTGGTTCTACATTGAAGCAAACCTCATACCTCCTTTGTTTCATAGCCCAAATGCTAAAGGAGCAGACTATCTGAGTACCCCCTAAGGCTTGCTTGTGTCCTAACACCTAGATTATATCAGATGGAGCCAATACCATTTAACCTCCATTAGTCCTTAAGGAATTCACTTGCTGTTCTCCGGGTCTGGTTGATTCTGTGGTTAGCTCCCAGGTACTAGTGTTGATCCACCTCAAAATCTGGTTCTTTAGAGCATTGGTATGCATAATAAGTGAGTGTGATCTCAGTCAGTTTCAGTCAGCCTAAGAGTTTGCACCAACATTTTCAAAGCGGCAGAGGTAGAAGTGACAAAGATATGATTTGATGGAAGGCACATATAAAATTATACATTATGCATTTTATATAAAGATTAGAACATCTACTTTTCTATTTTAGAGGACCACTATATATAAAATGCAACTTGCAATTTGCAAGTGACATTCACAATTATATATGCAAATGGTTTGCAACAGAGCTTGAGAGAATTGAGATAAAGTTTTTACCATTGACATCTTTTGTCAAGCATACTGCATTACTATTAGCCTGTCATAGCCAACCATTATTGTTATTATTATTATTATTATCATTTATTTGTTGGGCACCACAGGGTTTTCGCAGCGCCTTACATAATACGAACAGTAGACCATACAGGGTAAAACATTACAGAACAATAAACACTAAGTACCAATGCTTCGGAAACTCCAGGCAGACATATGGAGTGAGGGCGGAGCAGAAGAGTCGGTATGAAGACAGGAGGGGAGAGGGGCCCTGCTCATGCGAGCTTACATCCTAAGGGAGGGTGGGCAAAACGGGCACGAAGGGAGGCAGTGATGCAAGGGAGAAAAAGGGACCAGGGGAGAGGGGGGAGAACAAGCAGAGTGGATGAGGGGTTAAGTGGATGGTTGGTAGGCTTTCAGGAACAGGTGAGTTTTGAGTGCCCGTTTGAAGGAGCACAGATTGGGAGCGAGACGGATGGAGCGAAGGAGGTCATTCCAGGGCAGAGGGGCAGTTCGGAAGAAGTCTTGGACTCGGGAGTGGGAAGAGGTAATAAGAGTGGAGGAGAGGCGACGGTCGTTTGCCGAGCGCAGGGAGCGAGCAGGAGTATGAATGGTAAGGAGGTTAGAGATGTAGGGAGCAGTAGACTAAGAGAGAGCTTTGTAAGTGGTAGTAAGGAGTTTAAAGAGGATTCTGTAAGGGAAAGGGAGCCAGTGAAAGGCCTGGTAGAGAGGGGAGGCAGAGGAGGAGCGACGTGAGAGAAAGATAAGTCTGGCAGCTGCATTGAGTACAGATCGGAGCGGGGCAAGATGGGAGAGAGGGAGGTCAGTGAGGAGGAGGTTGCAGTAGTCCAGGCTGGAGATGAGTGCATGGATGATGGTTTTGGTGGCGTCTTGTGAGAGAAAGGGTCGGATGCGGGCGATGTTGCGCAGTTGGAAGCGACAGGCTTGAGCAAGGGATTGGACGTGGGGGGCAAAAGAGAGAGAGGTGTCAAGGGTGACACCCAGGCAACGGAGTTGGGTGACAGATGAAATGGTAGTGTTGTTAACAACGATAGAGAGGTTGTGGTGAGAGGGGAGTCTGGAAGAAGGAAAGACTATGAGTTCCGTTTTGGGGATGTTAATTTTGAGAAAGCGTGAGGACATTCAGGAGGAGATGGCAGAGAGGCGGTAAGATACACGAGAGAGGAGGGTGGACGAGAGATCAGGAGAGGAGATGTAGAGTTGAATGTCGTCAGCATAAAGGTGACACTGAAGACCAAAGGAGAAGATGAGCGCACCAAGGGAGGAAGTGTAGAGCGAAAAGAGAAGGGGGCCGAGAACAGAGCCCTGGGGGACTCCTACTTGGAGGGGCGTGGGGGCGGTGCAAGAGCCGGACGTGGAGACAGAGAAGGTGCGGTTTGCAAGGTAAGAGCAGAACCAGGCGTGGACAGAACCAGAGAGGCCTAGAGAGAGAAGAGTTTGCAGAAGGAGGGGATGGTCCACGGTGTCAAAGGTCGCGGAGAGGTCGAGGAGGATAAGTAAGGAGAAGTGACCCCTGGATTTGGCTGATAGGAGGTCATTGGTGACTTTAGCCAGGGCAGTTTCAGTGGAGTGGAGGGGGCGGTAACCAGATTGGAGAGGGTCGAGGAGGGAATTGTCCGAGAGGTATCTGGTGAGACGACAGCAGACTAACCACTCAAGAAGTTTGGAGGCGTAGGGGAGAAGAGAGATAGGGCGATAATTGGCGACCGAGGTGGGGTCAAGGTTGGGTTTTTTGAGGATAGGAGAGATGAGAGCGTGTTTGAATGAGGAGGGTACAACACCAGAGGAGAGTGATAGGTTGAAGAGGTGTGCCAGGTAGGAGCAGGCAGTGGGAGAGAGAGAGCGAAGTAGGTTAGAGGGGATTGGATCAAGAGGACAAGTGGAGGGAGGATAGGAAAGAATAAGGGAGCGAACTTCATCGCCTGATGTGGGGCTGAAGGAGCTCCAGAGTTGTTTGTTAGAGGAAGGTGAAGCAGTAGTGGCAGCGGGGGAGGGGTTGGAGGAGGAGATGTTAAGTCTGATGGCTTCAATTTTGGAGGAGAAAAAAGTGGCAAAGTCACCAGTTGAGAGGGAAAGAGGGACCGGAGGGGGGGGGGAGAAAGGAGGGAGTTAAAGGTGGCGAAGAGACGACGGGGATTAGAGGACTGAGAGGAAATGAGGGATTTAAAGAAGGTTTGTTTAGCCAGGGAGAAGCCAGAGCAGAATGAGGAGAGGATACATTTAAAGTGAAGGAAGTCAGCTACGGAGCGAGATTTCCTCCAGAGACATTCTGCAGTGCGAGAACCATACAAATAATTATCATTAATCCCGTGTGTGTGTGTGTATGTGTGTGTGTGTGTGTGTATAATATATATATATATACACACACAATTGACTGGTGTTAAATTTGGGCTAACGAGGCGACTGCACCCCTCCTGGACTCGACATTGGCGCCCACTCAAAGCCTTCCACGAGGTCCTTCACTCGGAAGGGCCATGAGTCGTGGTACTTCGGAAGGGACAATGAGCCAAGCCATACCAGTAACACGCTCTGCTTATTAACCGCTGACTGTCTGCTCTCCTATCACAGCTGAGATTTCAACAAAATCAAAGTCCGCCACTACAATGACCTACCTGCCTTGCCCAACTGTGCAATAATTTTCTCAATAAAAATAACCCTTCTCTCACTGCTCAAATGGACACCGTGTTGCTGAAACAGGTGACCTTGCTCCACCCTTATTAAAGGGTGAACAATAGACACACCCCCTAGCTCTTATGACTAACCCTATGGATCTGTTCAATTTCCTCATGATGATGCCCATCTTTTTGCTAGGTATCGGAGATCTCCAAGTGATTCGAGGAATAATATTTGACCAAATCAAAGTGATTGCAGGCCATCTCGACTATATGATCCTTAGATGTTCCCTTATAGCAACGAGCAGGCCTAGTGATTTACCATCTCCTAGGTCATTCCCACCTAGATTAATAAATAGAATATCAGGTGAAACTTGTTTATCGATCTCGTCTTCAATTAATGGGCTAAGGGACTCCCATTTTAAACCTCTCTTCCCTACCCACCTGATGTTAACTGGCAAGGGGAAGGAACTTGTCTTTATTTTAATGATGTCTGGCCGCCCAGTACACAAAAGAATGGCCCATGATACAAATCTTGATCTTCGAGGGGTTGACACCTAGGAAAAATGAGATGAAGCTCTTAGTACATGTCTGTGCTACAACCGTATTAACGTAGGGGAGGGCAGGGGGGAAGCATGGTAGCCCAAACGAAGGTAAAAACCGATAAGATTCCTGGAGGCGCACCACTAATCAGGCCTTTATCCAAGGAAAGAATGGGAGAAAATCCCTTCGTGCCCCTGCTAAAAGCGATGAGCAGCCTAGCCAACCAGCCAGGTGAAAGCGGATTCATTTTTGGGACCTAATGTATATTTTGTAAGCTGCGGACTTCCAATGTGCTAGTTGTTTGATAGACTCTGCAGGAGCCCCCATTTCGGCCGCAGCAGTAGCTGCCCCAATTCTGAATGAGTGGGTGCCATATAATTTGGGATCATAACCAACTCTAGCCAGGGATAGCTTGATCAGTGCGTTGAAATTTCGTCAGTGGGGAGCCATCAGCATGAGCCAACCATATGTCTCCCACCTGAGGACGTACCTTTGCCCATCTTGTACAAATGGCCATTGGACATGTAGTTTGGTCGTTCCTGGCCGGTAAAAACAGCCATTAGGCCCTTCCGGACTTGGTCTGTCTTGGACTTAACAACTTTACAATAAACATGAGTATCAGTGATCACAATGTTCTTAGTTGGCAAAGCAACGCCAAGACTTTCCCTAGACTGAGCAACTAACTCGCATACTCAGAATGCTCCATGAAAAGCGAGGGAAAAAGCTATGCTAAAATGGAGGGATTCAAATGAATCAGTTGCTACAACTGGCAATACACTAATGATTTGTTTAAGTATATTGTGATCAATGGGTGTTCTTTTATCTGGCACTTTGGGACGGATCTTTGCCCAGCCTTTAAGTGCTTTGGATATCAGGAATTATTTTGTGGGGTCAAACCTATTGTGTAACCGTGACATGAAAGAAATACCCCCTAGAATAGTGGACATGAAGGTTTTAGAAGTGCCATTCTTAGATTTGGACCACACAAATTCAAAAATGTCAACCTGTTGTCGCCTACAAAATTTACCCATTGTAGTCAGGCTGAACGGTAAGCTCTCTTGGTGGTGCTGGCAAAGGATGATTCCGCGAGACCTCTTATGCTGGCTCGACCATCTGCCAAACATAAAAAGGACAAGGGGTACCGATTAGTTGTGCGTGAGGGGCTAATTCTCTAAACCGACGCCAGTTAAACTGCGAGAGGGAGTCAGCTATTCCATTCTCTGTACCAGGGTCATGCCGAGCACGAACGTGATATCGTGGGAGAGACACAGCAAAACTAGTTTCCGTAGCAAGTTGACTGCTGGCAACGAGGCGGCTGTTTGGCTGTTAATTGCTTGTACCACCCCGAGGTTGTCACAAAAAAATCCACGTTTCCACCCCGGAACCTATGGGACCACAACTCCAGGGCGACCGCTATGGGGAATAGCTCTAAGACTAGCTCTAAGACTAGCAAATTTCGCACTAAACCATTGTCTTCCCAAGATGCCGGCCAATGGGCGGCGCACCAATCCCTTTGGAAAAAGGCCCCGAAATCGGTGAAACCAGAGGCGTCCATTTGCAGCTTAAGGATTGGACTGGAAATAACAGGTGCAGGCCATATACGACTCTCATTAAAACTCTGCAGAAATTCAAGCCAAATTCGCATATATCTTGCTTTAACTCGCTCACGAGGCAGACTCTAGCGTGTGGCTTAACCAGACCGGCCGTGGCCACCTGAAGCTTCCTACAGAATATTCTACCTAACGGTTTGATACGACAAGCAGCATTAAAGGAGCCTAGAAGGGACTGAATGCGACGAAGCGGCTGAAAGGACCTCTATTATTAAATCCGATAGATTCTTGACCTTATCCATAGGAAACCTGCAACACCCGGCAACCGTGTAGATCTCAATGCCCAAAGGGTGGAGAGGCATCAGTCAGCAGTCAGCTTCGCCAACTGTATCCCTTTCCCGAATTGCTTGACTAAAGCAAGCGCCTCATCAAAAGACTGATACACTACCGAGCTATTGACAGAGCTGAATTAGGCAGAATTTTCCTTCGATCTTTTTAGGAACTACGCCTACAGGGTAAATTACCAAATTGGCTAAAGGAGGCAATTTAAAAGGACCGACCATGCGTCCCAGCCCGACTTCCTTACAAACTTTTTCTAACAATATGTCTGGCAACACATAAGCCGATTTAAGGTTTTTGATGCTGTCGTTCATACCTCTCTACATGTGGGAATTCGAAAGTCTTCTTGAAACCCTTATTGTAAGAAGTGGGACTGGGAGGCATCGTGGAATAACATCAGCCATCTGTTTTAAACTGGAATTTTAATGGGTGATGGGGCTTTGCCCAGGGGCTCCAGGGTTATTGCGACCTCTGCCCATGCTCCCTAAGCCCTTGGGGCAATCTTCCGCGTGGTGAGCCCCACGGCAGTTCGCGCATGTGTGTTGATAAATCCCACCAAGAGCATGTGGCGGAGTTAAAGGTAACACTGTGGTTCCAGGAAACCCGGGGAGGGCTACGCCTCCCCGTCGTCTGAAACCTGGTGTCTGCTGCTGTTTGGGTGTCTGTTGCGCTAGGTCTTATAAGCGCCATCCATGTCTCTATGTCTTTAAATGCAAAGGGGATCATTCTTTGGCCCGAAACCTTCCCCCTGAAACTCTCATCTTATTTACGCCATATTATCGGCCCGTCGCAGTTGGACATTTCTGTGATGAGGTGAAGGTAGCGCCATACATCTATGTTGGCCTGTGGTCTGGTCTCTAAGTAGCATCCCGCAAACATACAGAACCCTATTAACCAGTTAGGGAAACAACAAAACGCCTCCAGACTTATACCTCCTTTGGAGCACGCTGCAATGGATTCTTTCCTGGCCTTTTCAGTGAGAGAGAACATATGTACATAATAGCCTTTACGAATCTTATCTTTAACGCTAGGGCGCATTGAAGTGAGCAGTACAGTGTTTTCGCATTTCACTAGGGGTCCGCTTAACTTTACCGGACTAACCGTTCCCGGATCTGCCTGTCTATGTGACCTTTAAAGTGCTCATTTAAAATTCTTATTAGCTTGCGCGACCCCTGCTCGAACCGGAAGAGCCCTCACTCGTTGTTGATCTAGGTGGACTGAGTGTATGCGTTATCTGCGTGGTGTGAATTTCATGCTCACTCTCTTGCCCGATTGACCTTCCGTATTCACATCTTGCATTGCTGGAGCTGCTGCCACTGCTGGAGCCTGCAGATTCCGCTTCGACTGCTCCCAACTGGGCCCGGGACCAACTTCTGCATTGCCGGTAGCCTGTTAGACCGAGAGAAACATTTAGCATGTCGCGTGCCACAGTCAACGTGGTAACTCCTCTATCCTGCCTTGGAGAAATTGCCAACATCTGTGAGTTGGGTTGTGACTGTTGCTGCAGGGAAATGGGCCCAGTGAAACCTGGAGTTGGCAGGGTTCATGGATTGTCCATTGGTGGGGGGGATGGATTGCTGAAACCTTAGAGAAGGTTCGTAAAAAGGGTGGGGGGTGGATAGGGAGCAGACCAACTGGTCGCCACGTCGGGTGAGTTTGGTCTGTTGTGAGGAGGGAAGCAACGGGGCCTGCTGTCCATATCCAAAGGCTTGGGGGCTTCTGGAACATGGGTGGTGGGAAGGCCAGGATAGGGATGTGATGGCCTGAATGCTGCCTATGTGTTTTGGGCCAGGGAGGAATGTGACCCATCGTATGACACATTAGGGGCCTGCTGGAGTATGTGAGGTGAACCTGAACCGTAGATTCCCCGAGTGGTTATAGGGGAAGTGCGATCAAGGGGATAGGATGGGCCCAAAATTTGTGACTCTAGAGAGAATAGGAGCGGGGAGTCATGGGGGGGCTGATGCTGCCAGGAGGTTTGAGGCCTTCCCTGTCCCATGGCCCATGGGGATGGCAGGGGGGGGGTCGAAAGAGAGGGACATAAGTGGAGCGGGGCGGGTGGATGGCAACCATGCCCACTCAGGGTGTTCCTATGGATAAATGGGCTGGGGGGTGAAGAGGGTGTGCACCTTGCAGTTCCCATCACAAGGATCTTTGCGACTGAGGGGAGGTGGAGGGGAAAGAATTGGGACTGTCCCCTATAAGTTGGATGCGAGTAAGGGGGAAGGGGAGACGGGGGAAGTGGTGCTTCTAATAACCATTCTATCAGCCCATGCACCTTGGGTGATGTCGGCCTACCCCAGCTGCCTACAACTGCTGATGTGGTACAGCAGTGAGGGAGAAGGAGAAGTGTATCCCCCGGAGTCCTAACTCAAGCAAGCATCTTGCTTGAGTTGAGACTCCGGACTCCGGAGTCGTGCGAACGCGCCGCCCGCTCCGGAGCCCGAGACCTGCCTCTGCCTGCCCCGACAGCCAGGTGACCACTTGAGGGAGGGGGAACGTGCCCGACCGCTGCGTTGGGCTCTTCTGGGGGGGCGGGAATAGTATTTGCGGTGGCTGCTGCCGGGAGATGCATGACGGGGGGAGGGGACTGTTCGGCCGAGGTGCCGGGAGCCTCATGCATTGGATCAGTTGAGGGGGACAACTCTCGGAAATAGATGGGTGGGTGAACCACTCTCCAGGGTCTGGGCATCGTGCAGGGAAACTGGGAACAGGGAAAGGAAACGTATAGGGGATGATCTGAGATGCCGGGGAAACAAAGAATATGAGAAGGGATGGCAATAAATCTGGGCAGGGGTGAAAGAAAGGACAGGGAACAGAATAAAGGAAAAAGAGGAAGAGAGAACGAAAGAGAGAATGCAAACGGAGAAATAAATTGACTTGAACTAATTGATACTGAGCCTGTGACTCCTGTGTCTTCTCCTAAGCGATGCAGGAACGAAGAGACAGGCCCGTCCACAGAGGGAGGATATTTAACATGGGAACCTTTGGATCCTCCCTGTGCATCCATTTGCTGGCCTCTGCTTTCTCATTAACCCCCGTTAATATTAAGACCCTGTCAGACCCCAACCATTAGTTTAGGCACGTTCAGCCTATTACTTCACTCAGCAATAATTGTGCAACTACTTGTAACGCCCGCTCTGGCATTGTTATTCACACCCCCTGGTGACTGAATTTGTAGCTCCGGCACTAGGCCTCATAGAAGACACACTAGGAATGGTTGCTCAGCAACATAAGTCTGATATGAGCTGATCAGAACCTGTGTAGAAAGAGAATGAAAGCCAGAGACCCTGAATGGAGAGGAGGTTCTGAAATCCCCCAAGTAATCATGACAGGCAGAATATGAGTGAAAAGCCAAGATTCTCATTTAGTATCCTTGGTGCGATTATATCGAATTAGTATAACCCCTTGATTCCAGCTGAAATAGTTTCTTAGCATGATCACCTCCTTTTGGGAGGTTGAACATTATTAATTAGAACCAAGTATCTCTTATTATTGATGGATATATGGTAAGGATACATATAGTATATACAGTAATGTGCTAAAGGGGCTGCAAACTTAACTTTCTTAAACATGTAGAATCTACTATAAGGAAAAAAAGAACCTCTTTTCATTTATTCTGTACCACTGTTAGACCATATCTCTCAACATTGTTAAAAAGTCCCCATGAGAACAGAAGTGTGTGCAACACCGCAATTGCGCTGGTGCGTCACTAGAGAGGGTGTTACCTTCCATATTGTGGGTGTGCTTAATTTGGAATCCCTCACCTGTGTAATAACCTACTTCTTCCCTCATATATCTACCTTGTAGCAGGACATTTTCTCCTCTCCACCCTGTAGCAGCACATTGTCCCCACTCCCCTTGATGTAGATTTCACATTTCCTACCTGTTCTCCTATAGTGTCTCTCGGAAGTCTAATTTCTGCAGTCTAGCAGTAAACCACAGTGAAGCCTATTCTGCTTCGCTGCCAGATTGACTTTACTAATGAATGATTGGTCTCACTTCTGTGTGGTAGGTCTCCCACAGCCCCAGTCAGATACCAGGTATAATGTGGGACAGACACACAGGAGCCTGGGATGCTGGGTCAGGAATACAGCAGGTGTATTGCTGTCCCAGGTCTGACTATCTATTCTGCTGCTCACGGGCCACAAAAATGGCCTTATATGCCATGTGTTCATCACTGTGTTGGACTATTCAATCGCACAACAATAGACTACATGCTTTTATGTATTTATAACAATTCCATGTAAAGTTTTAACTTGCTGTTTGCTATAAACATA
This sequence comes from Mixophyes fleayi, assembly GCF_038048845.1. Taxonomy (NCBI): domain Eukaryota; kingdom Metazoa; phylum Chordata; class Amphibia; order Anura; family Limnodynastidae; genus Mixophyes; species Mixophyes fleayi. The sequence goes on from NC_134402.1 coordinate 144,511,446, forward strand.
TAATATGAAATAAAAAATGTCATATTCCCACATTGACTCAAATATCTAAACATTATTTTTTACAATCCATGTAGATGGTAAATACAGGAATATGCCGGACAGATGATCACGCGATGCACGGTGACTTTCCAAATGTAAATTATCCAGTAATTCTTGGCCATGAAGGAGCTGGAATAATTGAAAGTGTTGGAGAAGAAGTGACTGAACTAAAACCAGGTATGTTTGAGAAATTAGGAAATGATAGAACTAGTATATGCTTTCCTCAAAGCACTTATGTATACAAGAAACAATACTGACTACAGTAACAGAACTGAGCACGCTAAGGCTTTGCACAACAGATGTTTAAAAATGGGGCTCCACCATCCTATGTAGATGTTCTAATTTATAAATGTCCATTTTTGTTGCATGTAAACCCATCTGTATTTTATTTACATTTGTTTTATACCATTTACCATGACAATAGTAGCGCTAACTTAATTTCTTCTAGCATTCTTTGGGCCGTACTTTAACAATAACTATGATACTGTACCACCACAAGGATTTTTCCCAGTTAGCCAATGGGGGACACTGGGGACATTGGGATATAGAGTAGTGGAGAGGCAAACTGGCACTTTAAGTAATTTTAGTAAACTCTAGCTCCCCCCTCTCTATACCCCCTTTCTGTAGAGCCTCAGTTTAGTTTAAGTGAGCTGCAGCCCTACTTACTTTTCTTTTCATTCATTTTTTATGTTCAGCCATTAGTTTTCTTTGGGAGCTGGGTCAGACAGGGGTCACTGTAGATATGTGAGTCCCTGCTAGGCATTGGATTGGTGGAAGGGGCTGTCCTGCTGGACGCCTGTCAATTCAATGCTGGGCCCTGGGAGGAGGTGTTTTCTTTCCTCTCTTGCACTTCCTCCTTGGTGGTCTCTCACTCCTCTTGTGCAGACACCAGAATAGGCAGCCATTGAGCAGCTCCAGCTTCTCCCTTTTCTGTCCCTTGTCCTGTAAAATAACTACTTGGTGTTTTATTTTGTTTTTTTCTTAGACTTTTTGTCCTTTAGGTTGTTGGGGCTACTTAGCTGTAAGGCAGGCCTTGATTGTGTACTGCTGGTCTTATTTTGTCCCTGTCACTTATTTTTGTCCCATTTGTTAACATGTCAGACAGGGGGAGATCCTTAAGGATTAAGGCTGGGGTGACTTCTGTATTGACGTTCGACTGTATGCTAACTTGTTCTCTGCACAGTAAGGTGCAGATGCCTTTGCATGCCATGTGCGCCAGGGGGCTCTGGCTCCTACTAGATGGAGTCCGCCTGGGCTCTCTTACTAACCAATACTGTTGCTGAACTGGCCCAGTTGGTCCAGTCTTGGTCTGTGGGTGGTCCTTCCCCGAATCCCACTGTCTCTAGTGCTAGTGGGATGGATTCTGTTCCTGGTTCACAAAGCCAGGGTCCGGTTGGACCCGTAGTGGCCTATTGTAAAGAATCGGCCCTGAGGTTTTTGCAAAATAGGAACTGCCTTCACATTTGGACATTCAAATTGCACGGCTTGCCAGGGTTACTACAATCCCTCTGCCCAACACAGTCCTTAAGGACAGCAGATGGTACAATTGAGGACATTCTATTGCCCATTTTTGTGGAGGCAGGGGCCTCCTTAAGGCCCGCTTTGGCATCTGTGTGGGTCAACAAAGCTGTAGGATGCCAGTCTGAACAGCTGTCTGAGGGTGGTGGCTGGGAGACCATCTTTTGAATTGCTTCCCTGGGTGGAACAAATTCAGAGCTACAAATTTCTTGGGGAGGCGGCCCTGGATCAGTCCAGCAATAGGTGGGAAAAAGTACTTTTCTCCCTGTCAATGCTCCCATGCCAACAATGTCTAGGTTTCATTTCTTTCGCTCTTCGAGCAGGTTTAGGGGATCAGACATTCACCCCCATGCGGGAGGGGTCTACAGAATCGGCATCAGGCCTGCTCGCTGTCCGGTGGCAAATTATACAGACAACTGCTGTTGTGACGGGCATTCTGTCCTTCTAAGGTCAGCCGTGCTGGGACCAGTCTTCTCCTATTCAGGGATCAGTGGTTCCAGTCCACCATAGATGCCTGGGTGCGGGGAGTTATGGACCGGGGGTACATGATTGATAATCAGGAGCTTTAGAAATACTATAAGGACAGTAGTGTAGCACTTTCAATTTTTTGGTGCTTTTACCCCCCTCCCAGGAATTTAGCTCTACATGACCTGGATGAGGTCATATACAGCAACTTACTAGGTTTAGATGTCAACCCTACACCAGCAATGCCAAGATGAGAATATCCGCAAGTGGAAGTAATTTACTGGACATGCTGCTCAGTTCAGGTTTTTTTGCCTAAAAGTGACAGTTTACAACTCTTATCATAATGATTCAATCCCGGATAGGCAGGACCCTGATTTTGGATATATGATGTTGTATCCATACATGAACCAGGGCCGTCTCTTCCATTGGGCAGGTGCCCGGGGGCCCTGCAGGCAAGGGGGGCCCGTCCGGCTCCCTCCCTGGTCCCCTCTTCCGTGCTGTGCTCGCAGTGAATGCTGGGCGTGATGTCACGCCCAGCATTCACTGCAGCCACAGCACGGAAGAGGGCAGAAGAGACTCAGCGGCGCAGAAAAAAGAAGAGGATCGGACTTAAGGTAAGTTAAGGGGGCCCCTATATGTGTGTGTGTATATATATATATATTTTTTTTTAGGTGCCCGGTACACTGCATTGCCCGGGGGCCCATAAAGTATTTAAGGTGGCCCTGACATGAACCCAACTCCACTTTGCTTCCTCTTGGAGAATCTGAGCATCATTTATTCTAGAAAGAGGCTTGGACATAACGCTACTCCTCACAGGATAGGCCTCACGGTAGGAGGAGACTTGGATATCCAGCATTCTTAGATGTGGCATGGCAAGGATTATTGGCCAAATAGTACCTCATCTTCCTTTCAGAAGCAATTATATTATAACTAAATATAAATAAATTTGATTTTAGCTTTTGCTGATGATGACTAGTGCATTTTCACTTAGTATTTTTAGGGGAAAATGTATGACTGAAGAATAACTGTTATTTAATACAATTTATTACGTTTCATCTACTGCAAGTCAAAGGGCTTTTCTTTATTTCTACCTATAATAGGTGTGTGTGTTTTTTGTTTTGTTAAAAAGGTTACTTTAAATTTCCTTTCCTTGTTTTACTTGGCAGATGTTTTTTAAGTTGTTTAATAAATGCCGTCTGGTGTTAAAGGCAATGTCTCTGTAACCATTTTATTTTTCATTATTTTGTTCCATGTCTGTAACAGACATTAAATCTTAGACTGCTTTTATGGAGTGTTTTTCTGCTTAATGAATAAAACAGTAAATTAACTTTAATCATCATTAATTAATGAGTACATAAAAAAAATGTAATATTCAATCAAACTGCTTTGGAAATACTTTAGCTCCTCTTTCATTTTTTATTTTTGAAGGAGACAAAGTAATCCCCCTATGTGTTCCTCAGTGTGGAAGGTGCAGTTCTTGTCTAAATCCGCACACCAACTGCTGTCGTAAAACACAGTGAGTATTGATAGGGCCAGACATTGTATCACATTAGCACAGCACTGTTACAGGCAGGTCATTATTGTATCAAATATTGATGTAAAATGCTCCTGAGTGGTAATCCAGAAACCACAAACTGTTTGTGATATGAACTTCAAAGAGAGTAGCATTCGTCTGTTATTAAATAATTGCAATTGTGAATGTTTTTTGGTTTTTAAATTCCTTTCCAATCAGCCTCATTGAATCCCAAAATGTAATGCCAGACAAGACTTCTCGGTTTTCGTGCAAGGGGAAGGTTGTGTATCACTTTTTATGGACAAGTACCTTTTCTGAATATACTGTGGTGCCTACTGATGCTGTAGCAAAGATTGATGACAAGGCACCTTTGGAGAAAGCCTGTCTCTTTGGATGTGGTTTTCCCACTGGATATGGAGCTGCCATGAATACTGCTAAAGTAAGTTGTGTTTGTTCTTCATACTTATGAATAAGCTACCTTACTTAGAAGCAATTAAACTGTAAGCTATACCAATTGATTAGTCTTGTAATAGACTGATAAAAGATAATATTTGATTGACTCTTATAGGTTGCAAAACGTTTCTGCTATTTGTCATGTAATTGACGTAAACTGGGTTACATCATGCCAACATATATAAATGGACCTGCACAGCATGAGTTTATAAACAAATTACACCAACAGGTGTTCTCTACATAGAATATACTCAAAATACACAGAAAACTGGCACCTGCTACATATTGAGATGTTGATAATTAATATTTATTACATATGTAAAATACCGGCAAGATTGCTTGTTTAAAAACATTTATAATATGAGGGGAGAGTAGCTGCTAATATCAAACTGATGCCTGCAAGAAACAGATACTCGCTTATGTAGATGGATAATGTAGTCTAGTATAATATTACTGGGTTACAACAATTAAATTATAGAAGTGCTAATCGTAATAATCAAAGTACAATTAGTAAAGTGCACAGTGCTACATATAAGTAGGGTCAGTTCATATCTCCATCTCAGCCACTACAGTACATTTGGACAAAAAAATGAATATATATATATGTTTGTGTTTGCATAGGTTGAAACCGGCTCTACTTGTGCAATATTTGGTTTGGGTGCAATAGGGCTGTCAACCATCATAGGCTGTAAAGTATCTGGAGCTACAAGAATTATAGCTATAGATATAAACAGTGGCAAGTTTGAAAAGGCAATGTTGTTTGGAGCCACAGAATGCATCAATCCTAAGGATTACACCAAGCCAATCGAGGAGGTGATTATTGAAATGACAGGACATGGAGTGCATTATGCTTTTGAATGCATCGGGAGTACAGATGTCATGGTATGTACGACTACTGATGGGGTGAGCAGTTTATTGTGTAATGGTGTAATAAAAGTGGGTACCAGGCTCTGTCAATAAAAGTTATGCCTGCCTCTGGGACTCTTTTTTTTTTTTTTTTTTTTCTGTAAGTCATAAAGAAATATTTCCTGTTAATTCTTAACATGCATGTGGGTTTTTGTCAATATTTAATGGTAAAATATGTGACCAGCTCTTTATATCTAGTCCATGGTTTGTCACCCAAGGCAAGGTTAGGAGAGGGGGAAATTTGGAGGGAATAGCGACTAAACGTACACCACTCTTTGGAAACTGATTATCGGGAGAGAGGACATTGAACTGACAATTTAATTTCTTGCTATCTGTATCATGCATTTCAAGGACAAGCACAGCTTAATTAAAAATTTAACTTGTGAACTCTGACTACAAGATAGTTCTGACTTATTTTTATTTTTTTCCTCTCATGACTCAGAAAGCGGCTCTTGAGTGTACTCACCAAGGATATGGTACCAGTGTCATCATAGGCTCGGCTCCCCCAAAGGAACACATCACTTTTGATCCATATCTGCTGCTTACAGGTCGTACATGGAAAGGCAGTATTTTTGGAGGTATAATTTGATATAACACAAAAATGATGCTTAACATACTGTATGAAATCGTTTTATTTTTATACCTAGGGTTGGGTTTCTGGAAAGACCATAGTCCAGAGCCAAGGGCAGCAGAATTGAAGCAGTGTCCCGCTGACCAGTTGTTTTGTAATGCTATTTTTAATTTTCTTATTTATGATGTATTTGGACTGAAAAATGCATTAATTTGAATTCTTTTTACAGAACTAGAGATTTGTTACCATTATATGTTAGAGATGAGCGGGCTCGGATATCTGAAATCCGAGCCCACCCGAACGTTGCCGATCTGAGCCGGATCCGAGACAGATCCGGGTATTCCCGCCAATTGCAAAACTGAAACCGAGGCTCTGAGTCATAATCCCGCTGTCAGATATCGCGATACTCGGATCCTATAAATTCCCCGCTAGTCGCCGCCATCTTCACTCGGGCATTGATCAGTGTAGAGGGAGGTTGTGTTAGGTGGTCCTCTGTCCTGCTATATCACGTGCTGTGCTGTGCTGTTCAGTTCTGTGCTGTGCTGTGCTGTGTTCTGCTCAGTCCAGTGGTGCTGTGTCCTGTGCTCTGTCCTTCTGAGTTCAGTGGTGCTGGTGGGTCCTGTGCTGTGTCCTGTTCAGTCCAGTGGGGCTGTGTCCTGTGCTCTGTCCTTCTGAGTTCAGTGGTGCTGCTGGGTCCTGTGCCGTGTCCTGTTTAGTCCAGTGGTGCTGTGTCCTGTGCTCTGTCCTTCTAAGGGCATTGTTATTTCCCCATTATTCCCAAATTATAAAAAATTTCAAAAAAAGTTATAAAAAAAATTACATAAACAGTAATTATAAAAAAAAAAAAATATCCCAAAACAATCCTGCAGTATAAGTCCATTGGTACTGCTATATTACAAAGTTCACTGATTCAGCAGTATAAGTCCAGTGGTACTGCTATTACAAAGTTCACTGATTCAGCAGTATAAGTCCAGTGGTACTGATATATTACAAAGTTCACAGATTCAGCAGTATAAGTCCAGTGGTACTCTCCTGTGCCGCATATAATTTTTAAAGGCTTTGCCGAGTGTGTGTGGCTTAGGGGTACGCTCTCTTGTGCTACATATAATGGAAAACAAAAATTTGGAGGATAAAGTAGGGAAAGATCAAGACCCACTTCCTCCTAATGCTGAAGCTGCTGCCACTAGTCATGACATAGACGATGAAATGCCATCAACGTCGTCTTCCAAGCCCGATGCCCAATCTCCTAGTACAGGGCATGTAAAATCCAAAAAGCCCAAGTTCTCAAAAAGTAGCAAAAAGAGAAACTTAAAATCATCTGAGGAGAAACGTAAAGTTGGCAATATGCCATTTACGACACGTAGTGGCAAGGAACGGCTTAGGCCCTGGCCCGTGTTCATGACTAGTGGTCCAGCTTCACCCAAGGATCTAAGCCCTCCTCCTCCCCCCATACAAAAAATTTAGGAGAGTTATGCTGTCAGCAACAACAACAAAACAGCAAAGAACTCTGCCTTCTAAACAGATGACATCACAAATCCCCAAGGCGAGTCCAAGGGTGTTGGTGGTTGTGAAGCCTGACCTTCCCATCACTGTACGGGAAGAGGTGACTCCATCCAGCATTTGCAGCACACCCTCTGCATATGTTGGAAGGATCACCCACAGTGTAGATCCAGATTTGGATAATCAAGGTGTCAATGTTGTACACCGGGAGGAGGCTATTGATGTAGCTGGCGCTGTGGAGGAACTTGATGATGAGGATGGTGATGTGGTTATTGTAAATGAGGCACCAGGGAGGGGAAACAGCTGATGTCCATGGGATGAGAAAGCCCATCTTCATGCCTGGTCAGAAGACCAAAAAAAGGACCTCTTCGGTCTGGAGTTATTTTTATCCAAATCCGGACAACCAATGTATGGCCATATGTAGCTTATGTAAAGCTCAAATAAGCAGGGGTAAGGATCTTGCCCACCTAGGGACATCCTCCCTTATACGTCACCTGAATAACCTTCATAGTTCAGTGGTTAGTTCAGGAACTGGGCCTAGGACCGTCATCAGTACAGGGACACCTAAATCCTTTGGATACACACCACCAACACCCTCCTCGTCAACTTCCTCCACGATCTCCATCAGATTTAAAACTGTAGGCCATGTCACCAGCCAGACTGAGTCCTCTTCAATACGGGATTCATCCGAGGAATCCTGCAGCGGTACACCTACTACTGCCACTGCTGCTGTTGCTGCTGTTAGTCGGTCATCTTCCCAGAGGGGAAGTCGTAAGACGGCTACGTCTTTCAGAAAACAATTGACCGTCCAACAGTCATTTTCCATGACCACAAAATACGATAGTAGTCACCCTATTGCAAAGCGTATAACTGCGGCTGTAACTGCTATGTTGGTGTTAGACGTGCGCCCGGTGTCCGCCATCAGTGGAGTGGGATTTAGAGGGTTGATGGAGGTATTGTGTCCCCGGTACCAAATCCCGTTGAGATTCCACTTCACTAGGCAGGCGATACAAAAGATGTACAGAGAAGTACGAGCAAGTGTCCTCAGTGCTCTTAAAAATGCGGTTGTACCCACTGTCCACTTGTCCACATGTCCGTAGTTAAGTGGTTCTGGGCAAACGAAGGACTATATGACTGTGACAGCACACTGGGTAGATGCATCCCCTTCCGCAGCAACAGCAGCAGCTGCATCAGTAGCAGCATCTACACAACGTCTGCTCATGCCAAGGCAGGCAACATTGTGTATTACAGGCTTTAATAAGAGGCACAACGCTGACAACCTATTAGAGAAAATGAGGGAAATTATTTCGCAGTGGCTTACCCCACTTAGACTGTCCTGGGGATTTGTGGTGTCAGACAACGCCAGTTACATTGTGCGGGCATTGCATATGGGCAATTTCCAGCACGTCCCATGTTTAGCCCACACTGTTAATTTGGTGGTGCAGCATTACCTCAAGAGTGACAGGGGTGTGCAGGAGATGCTTGCGATGGCCCGCAAAATTGCTGGACACTTTCGGCATTCTGCCAGTGTCTACCGCAGGCTCGAGGCACATCAAAAAAGCATGAACCTGCCCTGCCATCACCTCAAACAAGAGGTTGTGACGCGCTGGAACTCCACCCTCTAAATGCTGCAGAGGATGGAGGAGCAGCAAAAGGCCATTCAGGCCTACACTGCCACCTACGACATAGGCAAAGGAGTGGGGATGCGCCTGAGTCAAGCGCAGTGGAGACTGATTTCCGTGTTGTGCAAGGTTCTCCAGCCGTTTGAACTTGCCACACGAGAAGTCAGTTCCGACACTGCCAGCTTGAGTCAGGTGATTCCCCTGATCAGGCTGTTGCAGAAGCAGCTGGAGAAAGTGAGGGAGGAGCTGGTAAACCATTGCGATTCCACCAAGCATGTAGCTCTTGTGGATGAAGCCCTTCGTACGCATTGCCAGGATCCGCGGGTGGTCACTATTTTAAAGGCAGAGGAATACATTCTGGCCATCGTTCTCGATCCTCGGTTTAAAGTGTATGTTTTGACTCTGTTTCCGGCGGACACAAGTCTGCAGCGGTGCAAAGACCTGCTGGTCAGGAGATTTGTCCTCTGAAGAGGACCATGACATGCCAACAGCTCCACCCTCATTTTCTTCCACATCTAAGGCTGCAAGGAAAAAGCTCAGTTTTCCTAAAAGAGCCGCTGGCGGGGATGCTGATAACATCTGGGCCGGACTGAAGGACCTGCCAACCATTGCAGACATGTCTACTGTTGCTGCATTGGATGCTGTCCCAATAGAAAAAATGGTGGAGGATTATTTTGCTGACACCATCCAAGTAGACATGTCAGACAGTCCATATTGTTACTGGCAGGAAAAAAAAGGCAGTTTGGAAGCCCCTGTACAAACTGGCTCTATTTTACCTGAGTTGTCCCCCCTCCAGTGTGTACTCGGAAAGAGTTTTTAGTGCAGCGGGGAACCTGGTCAGTGAGCGGCGAAGGAGGTTGCTTCCTCAGAACGTTGAAAAAATGATGTTCATAAAAATGAATTATCAATTCCTCAATCAAGTACAGCACTGCCCTCCAGATACTACAGAGGGACCTGTGGTTGTGGAGTCCAGCGGGGACGAATTGATAATGTGTGAGGAGGAGGAAGTACACACTGTAGAAGGAGAGGAATCAGAGGATGAGGATGAGGACGACATCTTGCCTCAGCAGAGCCTGTTTAGTTTGTACAGGGAGAGATGAATAGCTTTTTTGGTGTGGGGGCCCAAACAAACCAATCATTTCAGCCACAGTTGTTTGGTAGGCCCTGTCGCTGAAATGATTGGTTTGTTAAAGTGTGCATGTCCTATTTCAACAACATAAGGGTGGGTGGGAGGGCCCAAGGACAATTCCATCTTGCAACTCTTTTATTGCAATTATGTGACCATTCAACAGTCGTTTGCCATGAGCACAAAGTAAAACAAAATTAAAACAAATTCAACAAATTAAACCAAAAGTAAAATGCCCTGTCATAATCAAAAACAAGAGGTATTGCTTGCACTACTGTGGTGTTTATAAGTTAGAAACACTACACTTGAAAGCTTGAGCCTTTAATAGAAAAAGTCACTCTTCATTGCACGAATATTTGCAACAGCGACAATTTTTTGGTTAACAAAGTCAACAAATAACACTTCGACCCTTTCTGTCTTTCACATACTTGATGGGATCTCAATGATGAATGCTCTGTACCATGGTCGTCTAAAACAAGAGTTATTGACGTGCTATAACTACTGTAGTTTTTATAAATTATAAACACACTTGAAAGTTGGAGGAGGTATTGTGGCCCCGGTACCAAATTGGGTACCGGGGCCACTCCACTATGCAGTCCAGATAGAGGCGTATCAGATATTAAACAACGTTGACTGTTGCTGCCAAATCATAAATTAATGAAAATGACCTGTCATCGTCAAAAACAAGAGGTATTGACACGCTCGAACTACACCCTGTATATGCTGCAGAGGATGTAGGAGCAGGCAGCTGTGCAGTGGAATTCAGACCATTTGAAGGCGGAGGTATTGTGGCCCCGGTACCAAATTGTGTACCGGGACCACTGCACTATGCAGTCCAGAAAGCTACCTCGGTGAAACATTTTGGACTAAAAACAATATTGTGAGGTGTGAGGTGTTCAGAATAGACTGGGAATTAGTGGAAATGATTGTTATTGAATGTTATTTAGGTTATTAATAGCGTAGGAGTGAAAATAAACCAAAAAACTTGTGTTTTTAACACTTTTTATGTTTTTTTTTAAAAAAAAATCAGAATCCAAAACCTTAAATCCGAACCAAAACCTTTCGTCAAGTGTTTTGCGAAACAAATCCGAACCCAAAACCTCAATCAAATCCGAATCCAAAACACGAGACACCAAAAGTGGCCAGTGCACATCCCTATTATTTTGTGGTAGTGGATATAGAGTCCATAAGCCAGGTGCAAATTTACAGTTGATGTCTGCCATAGATTATTTTAAAATATAAAATGTACAAAACAAAATAGAAAATCCCTGTTGATAATAATAATAATAATAATAATAATAATAAATGAATGCTGTTATGGATGTATGAAGCAGAAATTACTTTTACATTTCACTGTCCTCTTAATGTCACTAATTTTCTGCACTAGGAACTGAGCAGCAAATTTAAAAAGAGCTCTGAACTGTTATTATAAATGATATAATCTACAGTTGAAACAACATTTAGCAGTGTGTTTAGGTTACCACAGTGGATTATTGATTTATTTACATTAGGGTAGTTTATGATATTGTTAAAGTTTCATAGAGTAGAATACTATTTGAAGGATTTTCTTATAGTTTTGTAAGTGTAGAAGGTACATTTATAAATTAAAAACATAGCAAATATTTTATTCGGTAAAACTGTTACTCAATCTATAATGTTATTACTAATGCAGTATTGGGTTGTGTAGTTTTAGGTCTTGTTTCACAATCTAGAAGTGTGTAGAAAGCACCTCAATCTGTAGCTGCTTTTGTCCACAGATAAAATCTATATATACCTATACCATAGAAGCCAGTGCCACCTGGTGGGGCTTAGTGCTAGACATTGTTGACTTAAAACATTTACAGCTGCAAAACCATTGCTAGAAGAATTTTAAAAGGCCATGAAGATGAAGGTTGCTGGATGGTTTCTCCTATTTATTTATAGGATTTGCTCCCTTATGTGGACCCATCATGATTGAGTCTTGTTTCAAGTCGGCTTAGGGCAATGTTTGCCACTACTCCTGCTTCTGCCAAAATTCTCAGGTTCTACAGACTGATGCGTTCAACTCTGCATGAGACTCCAAGTTTTGGGTGCTAAGTAAAGTAAAAATACTTATTTATGGCACACATCTCCCTCATGTAGAAATGTCAGAAATTCCTTTTGAGCAGATGGTAGTTTGGAGGGGAGGGGATAACTTCACATGTATTATGTTTTTATATAGGAACCAATATGCATCAAAGCAAAACTTTTTTAAATTCATATTTGAGGACATCTCTGAATACAACTGAAGTCATTAAATGTAGGCACATAACATGTGTCAAGCATATTTAACGGGCTTATGAAGAAGAGATCATGCAGCTTCCCAACTAAATTATCAAAACCTGTTTTGTGTTTCATATGCATCTGTGTGTAAACTCGTATTCTGATAAAGGGGATTATCAAAACTGTGAAATGTTTTAAGAGAATTATTCTAGGTATAGCTTTCAACACTAGAAAACTGTGCCTGAAAGGGACCATAAAAGTCAGTCTGAAAAATGATTAGCATACCACCCTAGTCACAGTTAATAGGGGTTCAGGGCTGGACATGTAAGAGAACATTTAAAAGATAATGAACTCTTAAAAGCTGTCAGTTCTTGGGTTTCATTCTTTCTACTGATGAATTGCACAGTCCTTCTAGACAGATGGCAGAATTTGTGAGTGTGCTATGACTGTTTTTATTCCTGTTTTTAGTTTTAAAGAAAACCGTTTTTATAATTGTATTTCTGAATGTCATTTTCTTAGCTTTTTTTTTTTTAATACAATAAATATAATGTGACTTTCATTATATTAAACTCTTTTTTTTAAAAAAAAATATCCTGTCTTTGTGTTCTTAAAGAATGCACATGTTAAGACAAGCTTGGTTTTATATAAACACTACATAAATAAATGAAAGGGATTGTTTTACAGAATCATATTTTAGTTTTATGATTATTTTCCTCAGAGTGTCAGCTTTGAAACTATCTTAGTGGTGGCAAAACTAGGTAGTTAATAGTGGGTTTGAGATATAATTTTGGGAGAGTTTAATAATTTTTGACACAAGTGGTTTTGTTTTGTTTTGTTTAACATTTAACATCCACATGTCACACATGCACAAGTATGGCTGGTTATGACTCTGCCCTGTATAGTTTTTGCATATTTTAAACCTGACATTCCTTCACTGAACAAGACTGTGATCTGTATTTTTCAGGCTGGAAAAGTAAGGAGTGTGTCCCCAGACTTGTTGCTGACTACATGGCAAATAAATTTAACTTGGATGGATTAGTGAGCCATACTTTGCAATTTGACCACATCAATAAGGGTTTTGAACTGTTGCAATCCGGGGAAAGGTAGAGAATGTTTAAAATAAATAAAAAAGTCATTTACAAATAAAGATTAATAATGTGAATTCTGAGCATGTATGCATCTAATCTCTGTTGGGTCAATGCAATGATTCTTGTACCCCCCTTACCTCTGTCTACCCACTGCAATAATCTCCTCCATGCCTGTACATGTATGCTATGTGTGGTTGGTGGAAGTGGCATCATTGCCATTCACTTGCTATTCAGGTATTGCTGGCTGACAGGAAATACCTGGCAGCCATCTTCAGTTCTCAGTATGTACCACATGCTAAAGACATGTTCTCCAGCCTCTTCATCTTGATCTGAACTGACAGTCCTACAATGCCTACTTTTCAGCTCACTGCAATTATCTGTCCCCCTGCACCTGTCTGCCCCTTGCAGTGATACTGCCCCTGCTGCTCTCCCCTTCCTGTAATGATCTACCCTCATTACTCCTTACAATGATCATCCTCCTGTTTCTGTGTTCATTAGAGTTTCATACTTTGTATTGGAGGGGGGGGGGCATAATAGAAAATGGCAAGTATCAAGCACTCACGATAAAATATCCCTCTTTCTCTTTCCTCACTGATGTTTAAATGATGTAGTAATTGATAATGTTTTAAAATCCATTCATACCGAAATATACATATGTTTATTACTAATTTTATATGAAAACATATATTCTGTGTACATATATCTGATTATTTCATTTGTTTTATTGACAGCATTCGCACAATTTTGACGTTCTAAACTGGAGAACTTCCATGGGCTGGTGTTTATTCATGTCCAGTATAATTGTACTTGAGATGAAAATTAAATGAAATGTTTAAACTTAGAACAATTTCATTTTTGATTGCATTAAATTTAATGTATCAACAAAATTATTCTCTCATCTGACCTAATCTAAAATAAATTTGTTGCAGACTTTATCTTGTTAGTTTTCTATAATCTTTGTGCCATTAATTTGTAGCCTGTCGGACTATAATCTAATCATAATTATGTCAAACTGTTAAGTGAAAGGGATTGAATTGAAAACAGAATAATCTGAATAAAGTTATTGTGTGTTACTGCTAACACTGTCGAACTACATCCCAATGCTTTTATCTACTGTCATCAGGGGCGGGCTGAGCCGGGGGGCAGGGGGGCATTGGCCCCCCGGACCGCTCAGACTTTCCGCTTTTAGGGCCGGGGGGTAGGCCCCCCGATGCAATTTCTCCGGATTTTTACCGTCAGCGCACAGGCAGCCGCATCACATGACATGGGATGCGGCCGCATCATCAATGACGCGGCCGCATCCCGTGTAATGAGATGCGGCCGCTTGTGTGCCCCCCTGCCTGAAGTATCCCAGCCCGCGCCTGACTGTCATGGTACGTAATTATATACCCTTGTTACTCCTGATGTAAACCTGGCACATATACTGCTGATCTACAGGTGGACGCATTGTGAGATGTGACTGAATTAACATGTAAATGTGCTTTTAAATGTGTGTGCCTTTTCCTGATTCTGTTATGGGCACAAATGTATCCAACTCTACATCAACTGCTTTACATTTTTTTACTATTGAAAAAAAAATAAAAAAAATTGATGACTGGACTGACGGTGAACCCATTTTTGGAAGAGCGTGCATTGTCCATAGAGAAGGGAATGTAATATGAATGTTTACAAATATTTAAATGCTCTAATAAAGCATGAAATGTAAGGCACACCTGATGCACCTAGCTGTATTTTCTTGTTCTATATGTTAAACGTTCATCAGATTATTATGTGTAGAAATTAAAAAGGGTTAGAGTGTGGTAAGCGCTCCCTCCTAGAAAAATGAAGTAGGCTGCCTGGAGGGACTGTGGATAATAAGGGAAGTTCCAACCCTTAAAATAAATGTAGCAAAAAGTGGGATGTTCCCTTGGCGCTCAAAAAGTGGGATTGTCGTGATTCTGTGGATATTGAACCTTTTATTGTTTAGGTATCAAGAATCATAGACATATAAAATAGGTTGCAACCTTAAAATGAGTACACAGATTGGCAAATCTCTTATATAGGTGTACACATATAAATATAAACTGGGTGCACAAATGGGTAAATACATTAAACAAGTGTAGATGTACCCAACAAGCATAGAAATGCATATAAATTACATACATACAAAGATGCAAATGTATAAATACAAGTATATGGAGACTGACAGTTAGCCTCTTGATTATAAGTAGCTCAGTATACAGAGTCCAAAGTATCGATATAATGTTCCTGTAATACAGGGGTCAGTCTCTGAACAGTTCAACAGAAATGTCCCAAACAGCAGTTTGAACTGCTTTGAAAGTTCCCAAAGGGATCCAAGTCCTGCACAAGTATACAAAACTGCTACGGTGTTGGCTGTATCTAGCCGGACCAAGGCTAATATTGCAGATGGAGGATAGGAGTCCAAAAAGACAGTAAGGACGGAGTCTTGTGTAATAAACGACAGACTTACCCTGGACGGGCTAAACAGCGTTGCTTCATTGTCCAGCGGGATGCCTCCTTATGTAGATTGTGCCTAGGTCCTGTGATAAGAACTAAGTCGCGGCTGAGTCCGAGTGACGCGCATGCGGTGAAGTTAGACGAAACGTATTGGGAAATATAAGTAATTTTTATGGCATAATCCACTGTTGCAGAACTGACTGTACGGCAGCTTAACTGGAATGAATGACGGAAAGAGTATAATACTCTTAAGTGACCATTCAAACTTCCAGAATATTCATTAACATCAGATATGTCTGGAGGCCATATGACAACTGAGTTTAAGTGCAACTGTGAATTTGTTTAATGTTTTTTTTAATCAGCTGTGCACCTCTTCCTCTGTAATTTATACAACAATCTACCAACAGAAGTCGGGATCACTAATCTCTGCACTAACTTCAGACCTAAATTGCAGATTTATGGAGAGTGCTGAATATACTATACTAGCAGCTGGATGAAATAACGAATTTGAAGGCTCCCATGCTCACGGCAAAGGCAAAAGTAATAAGAACCACACCCCTCTTTTACATAAACCCTTTGCTGGAAAACTGAGCTACTTCACATGGGAATTTAACACACTAGTTCTCCTAAAAGGCCATTTCTGGACAGTATGGTACTAATTATAACATTGGTAACGTAATTTCATATTGTTTGGTTTTATTAGGTATTCGATTTCTTAAATTTTTGACCATTAGGAGAGAATGTTCAAAGATTAAGTCTGTTGAATTAAGCCACTGTTTTTGTATAAAGAATTCCAAGTGTCTCACGTTGAAAAGAAAACTATGCTGTTTACAACCATTCTGACACTTAGGGACAGATTCAATTCCCCACGTTGTTCTTTAGAACAACACAGGCCACGCACTATTACTGTCACTAATGTAATAACTGCACATTATTATCGTTACTATGGTAATTTCAAGACTGATTTTTGCTCACAGCTCTGTAAGGGTGAATCGAACACAATTCCTGAGATTTTAATGTGCAGGATGAAGAATTATACAATTCTGGAGCTAAAATTGGAGACAAAATTAATAATTTAGGCTTTTTGAATGGGCATATTAGGATTCAGATTTGGTTATTTTCTTTAGAAACTTTAGTAAAGATTTAATTTGACAATCTTAAATATGGCTTCAGTGCATTATTAGTGAGAATAGTTCTATGTAAATTTAGGGAGCCCAGGCTGTCATGCTCTGGTGTTCTAAGTAGGATTTTACACTGGTCTGAAGTCCAGTGCACAAAAAGTACAGTATTGGAGTCAGTCTACATAATGTTCATGTTGGGTCCACTACAAATAACACTTGTCGTTGGTCTGAGCTGCTCCTTCTAACCAGTTGTCTGTCTCATTTTTCTCTTGGCATAACTGTACATCTAACATCTGCTTGACTTGACACACCTAGGAGTTGTAATTATTTTCTGCCCTCTAGGTTTACTTTTAAATGTGGATCTTTGAAATTACTATTTTATTGAGTCAACTCTTTCAATCTCCGTATAATTGTACATGCATAGCATGGAATTTCTCAACAGCAAGGGTCCTCCCTGTATGTGCAAATGCTCAGAACAGATCCTTTTAAATGTGCCTACTTTTGCACACATTCACCCATTTCTAGGGGTGAGCTCATGTAGGCAAGTCAAAATTAAGCCTCTGAGACTGCAAAATATAGCACCGTTTGATGGAAGGACTTGGGCACATTAGGGGCTTGTCCCTGCTAAGTGCAGATTATACATTACATGGCCAGAAGTATGTGGACACCCCTTTTTATTAGTTTTTTTTGTTTTTTGATTTTTTTTGTTTCATTTCAGCCATGCTCATAACTAATAGGTGCATAACATCAAGCATGCAGACATACAATCTCCTTAGTCAATCATTAGTAGTAGAATTGGTTGTACTTAACAACTTTCATTGTGGTGCTGTCATAGGCTGCCACTCTTTCAGCAAGTCAGTTTGTCAAATTTCTGCCACGGTCAACTGTATATGCTGTTATTGTGAAGTGTAAGAGTCCACGAGCAACGATGGCTCAGTCACAAAGCAGTAGGCCACACAAGCTCACAGAACGGAACTGTAGAGTGCTGAAATGCATAGCGCATAAGTTCATTGCATCTGTAAATTGGGATCTTCACGGATTTGGTTTTCATCGCCGTACAGCCGCACATAAGCTTCGCATCCCTGTTTGCAATGCCATACTTTGACTCAAGGGGTGTAGTGTATTCGGCCTTTGAACTATCATACTTCACCATCTGGCAGTCTAATGGATGACTCTGGGTTTGGCGAATGCCTGGAGAACACTTCCTTATATGACTGCGTACTGTCAACTGTAAAGTTTGGTGAAGGAGGAACAATGGTCTGGGGCTGTTTTTTCTGCTATGGCCTGAGCCCCTTCATTCCAGTGAATGGAAATCTTAATGCTATAGCATACAATATCATTCTAGAGAATTACATGCTTAAACTTTGTAGCAACAATTTGGGGTGCACATTTCCTGTTTCAGAATGACTTTGATTCCGTGAACAAAGCACGGTCCATCAAAAAAATATTTTCCTGACTTTGATATGGAAGAACTTGACTGACCTGCACAAAGCCCTGACCTCAGACACCTTTGGGATGAATTGGAAAGCCAACTGCCAGTCAGTCCTTATTGCCTAACATCAGTTCCCAACCTCACTAATGCTCTTGTGACTGAATGGCTGTGAATCCCTCAGCCATGTTCCAAAATCTAGTGGAAAGTCCTCCCAAAAGTGTGTAATTTGTTAAAACAGCAAACGGGGTGGGCAATTCCCTGGGTTTGTAATGTTCGGGTGTCCACATACTTTTGGCCAAGTAGTGTACGATCAAGAGAATAACAACAAGATATTGTGTGACTTATTTAAATAAGCTGGTGGGTGTGAATAAGGTGCTTTGTAGCAGAGATTCCCGATTTTCCTCCAAGTAAAAGGACATTAATTTTTTGCCTGCTGAGTGGTGCTTCACAGCCAACCTCTTCCCTATGCTTTTAATGTGAAGCATTTTGCCCCTTCCAGTTGCACTATTGAGGGGAAAACTCATTTCTAAGCACACTTTGAGCAATGTAATAAAAGTCTTCACCAAAACCCATTTCCACCTATAGAGAGACAGGTGTATACATACGTCACATATGTCACATTACTGAAGGTTTGAACACACTAATGCCAATACCTTGAAGACTGGAGTTGTATTTAATGTAGGTTATTAATTTAATGGTGCGTGTGAGCTATGGATTGGTGGGGGCTATTTAATAGTGAAGTCATGATAGTGCCTAGGTTGATGACACTATTAATGTAATTCTAAGGTGGTTTGTGGGCTATTAACTGAACGTGGTGCAGAGTTTGGGGAGAAAAAGGGCTGTTTATTAAATGTGAATACTAATTATTTACAGTCATGGTATGTTGGGTGATTTTAAATGCAAGTACTATTAATTTAATTGATAGAAAATAGTAAAAATAAAGAGCACATCCATATAGATTCTGATGTATAGAAAAGTGGGAGCAGCTGTCAGGAGAGTTACCCACACTCCAATTTAGCACAACAATTAGATCTGCAGTGCTCAACCTCTGATCCTATAATATAATACCCTACCAATGGATTGTATATACACAAAGGGCTACTTCATAAATGGTTTAGATACCAATGCATACAGTTGTGTACTATTTATTCGTATATTTCAAAACTGTTAGGTTCAACAGTATGTGTAATGGCAGTTCTGAGTTTAATGACTCCTAAGGCGTAAATAAAGTCACTCCCTCCATCTTTCTGTGGAAAATCTCAGCATTTTTGTTCCTAGCCTGCGCTTCTTGTGAAATGTAGGCTTGTGTACCTGATGTGTTGTCAAATTGTTGGATACAGTTGGTTAAGTTCAGATGCTCCTGATAGTTATGTGGACTCTTTTGATCATTAGGTCCTGGAATAGTCTGCGTTCTTTAATCGTGATCTTGTGTTTCGCTTGCTCCAAGTGCAATGATCGCAAGACATTTTTTCTCCACTGACCTCCAGGGCAACCAAAATAAATCCTGCCCATAACCCGTGGCCGCACAGACCTCACTCGCGAAGGCACAGAATCGAACTCAAACTTTCCTGTACTATTTAATGTTATGGCTGGGATATGGGTCTATTTATTAAATGTGAATACATTTAATAGGTGGAAAGAGACATAGTGTTCACTCATTGCTAGACTTTCCATATTTCATATACCTGTACTTTTTTCAAACAAAGGCTCATTGTTCCAGGATCCAGACAAGCGTAAGGCATGAGCAGTAGCAGGTACTGTTGGCTGCAAGAACAGATAGGAGAGAGCAGGACAGTCTGCCAATTGTCCTGATTCTAGTGGGCGATCCCAATTTTGGGTGACCTTGTCCCAAGTGCAATGACAGTCGTGGATTATGTTCTGCTTCAGACTGCTCTGCTAGTGAAGAAGGAGCACTATGCACCTAACAGTAGTCCATGAAGCATGGTACAAGTATTTGAAATGGATGTGAAGGGGTTAGCGGTGGTTAAATTAACCATGCTCCTTTTATGATGGTCATGCCCATCTTGGTGGCGTACCGTTGAAACCCTCATTTTGGAATCCTATATTTGCCACTGCATATTTTTAAAATTAAGCTAAACTCAGCAGTATTTTCTGGGGAAATAAAATAGATGAAGTTCATAAAGGTAGTGTTCCTAAATTGGATGTTAGCTGGATGTTGATGTGACTTTTTTTTCACTGTTTCCACCTTGAACATTTTCCAGAGTGTCTGCAAAACAGCAAATGTAAGCACATATTTATTTTACAATTTTTCCAAACACTTTAATGAGAGTGGGGTTCCAGGCACCTTTCAATAAAGTTTAAGCCTGGGCTTCTCCAAATTCTTTCATCTACCATGTGTAACGATGATTTGTGTTTTATAGGGAATTAGGGAGAAATGTGAACCTAACAAAGCTTGGGGTGTCTTCCTTAACTTAAGCTCTGCATCCTTGGTTTGCTACCAGATCATGGTACTGTCAGTGGGGATGGGTTGCCATCCAAAAGGTGCGTGCACTGCCAGGTTTAGAGTTCTGCCTCCTGCTAAATGCATTAAAGGGGTTAATCTGACAAATGGCTCAATCGCTTCCTACAGTAAGCTACTCCTACTGCCATAACTCCTACCTTTTTATTTTTCCCAACACAGTGTAGTGGGGTGGGGTGAAGTGGGGAGAGACTCAGTACCTAACAAGCCACAGAAGAGTAGGATCACTAATTTACACAAACCCAGGGATAGTTCTCCCCTAAGAAAATTCTAGTGTAGGAATCAGTGCTCAGAGCACAGAGGGAAATTCAAGGCGGTACTGTAGCCAAAGAAATAAGGTTGCAGCCTGGTAAGCTTTTTATTGGATCGGATAGCACTGTGTCTGTTAGTTACTGGAGGTCTCTTTGTTGGTCAGCAAGGGATAATTAGCCAAGGTTCATTGCAATATTGTGACAGCATGCATTGTTAAATGCTCTTGGTGCACCTGTAGATGCACTTACAAAAAGATAAGCATTTTGTTGTGGTATGTAAATAAGTCTTAGGGACTTATTCACTAAGGAACGTAAATGCCGATATGTGCAGTATTTTGTGTAAAATCGCTCTGTGGGTGCACAGAACCAGACTATGTGCCAATGGACGCAGCAACATCCAATTTATCTTCAAGTGCAAAATACCATTACGACAACCTACAATGTCATCGGCGGGGAATGGGCGTGTGCACATAGTCCATGCACAGTATTGTCACATGCAGCAGCATCAGATTTCAAGCTTTGGGCATCTCAAAAGTACGTGTTTTGCTGTCATATCACCTGCACCAACTACAGGTCAGGTGTAAATACAGAGTTATAGGGTTGACGATCGTGTATGTATGCTAGAGCAAGTGTTTGCCATCAGGAGCATCTGTAAAAATGCATTTTATGTACAGTAAACATTAATAATGTATTTTATGGAAGAAGAAGAAATGAAAAACTTTTTTTTTTTTCATTAATGACTAAATTTTTAACAGATGACATTAATTGATTTTTTTTTTGTGTACTGTTTGAACTTTATATTTCACATATATGTTGGACGTATCCTGCAGTGTACGGTTTGTGTTCAACAAGAGACATTTTGTTAGGGCTGATGGCAAGTGTCATAAACTTGTAGAACAGGTCACAGGTCTTCGCCGATAGCAGCCGCCTTTCTCGTAGAGCTGAACGTGCTCACCGGTACTCGGATGCCCCCAGGTCTTAAGCTCAAAGTAGTACAAGCTTATAACCCTACCGCAGCGCAGGCGAGGGCCGGGTGGAAGAATAACAAAGTCCAAATGGGCCGAGGTCAAGGTGTACAGTGGTTGAAACAAAGCAACTTAATTCTCTGGCGCTAAATTCTATAGCTAGTATTACTCTATAAGAATATCGGTATCAAATGCAGCAATTTCAAAAAGAGACAGTGTCAAGTCTCTATATATAAACCAAAACAAAAACATTAGAAATGCGCAGAATAACCGTTGATATAATTTTATTAATTCTAGCTAATGCACATAAGTATGTACAAAAAATGAGGACTGATTAATATCACTTGAATAAAAATCGATTGATACAAACATACAAAAAATTCTTGGCCAAGAATGAATATCTATAACACAATAAAAAATCAGATGTATTTAATACATATCACAGTGGTCCATATATAATGTAAAACAATAATAACATCTTTATACAAAAAATGTATATAATAAATTGTTATAACTCTGGATGAGTGTCCAATATTTTCTAATGAGATCTATATGTGGTCTCTCACTTGTATGAAGATGGATATAGAAGATGTAAGTTTGCGTTCAGATCCAAATAATACACCAATGTTGGATGTTAATTATTTAGGTGTATATGTAAAAAAATATTCCTCTTATTATACACTCGAAATATTGCATTTCCGTATAGATGAAAAAAATCAGTTCTGGTGTGCCTTTATTACCGCCAACACAGACATCTCACATAAGCTGTTGTATATAATGGCTGAAGTAACTGATGTCAGCGGAGCTGGTAGGTAAATCTTCTTACCGCTGAAGCGGCTAAACAATAAAGATTCCAATGTGTGTCTCCAAAAGTTACTCAGTAGATCTTAACGTCAACGTGTAACGTTATTAAAAGCATACATACTAGTTTTAACTTCTCAGTATAAACATGACTCCAGCAATCAGCGGGTCCGCTAATGCTCTTCAATAGCTTGATGGATCTTAACATCAGCGTGTGGCATATATTCAAATCATACATAAAGGATTTACCTTCTCCGTATGAACGTGATTCCGGCAATCAGTAGGTCCGGTCAGATTCTTCGGTGCGCACCTCCAAACGGAATCCGGATATACAACACACTTCAAAAGAAAGAGTTCCACTTTGATACAGTGTGTCTTAATAGTTGTAAACTCCGCAATGTTGCGAGCAGCATAAAACAAGCGACGCGTTTCGTCTGGATACCAGACTTTCTCAAGCAATAAAGCTGTAGATCAGGAGCTGCCTTTTAAAGAGGAGATGTCTCATTAATCATAATTCCAGACACCTGTTTGTGGATCTGAAGAAGCAAAGAAACACCTCTATATCGCTTATTAGATTGTTAATCTCTTTTACTTCTTCATCTACTTGCACATACATAGATGCTAATAATAATAATTATTCATATTGGTGTACCCATGCGGACAAATATTAATCATCGATATATATAAAAATAATAATAATAGTAATAAAGTATAAAAACTTGACTACCATAATATGTATAAAAGCATATGTCTATACAAGTATGCGCATGTGCATAAGTGGTATGTACACATACATATGCACAAGCATAAACCAGACCATAAACACAAAACCTACTCCCACCAATAAACATGAATGTATGTATAAATATACCTATATATACGCACACATACAAATAAAAGTGCGTACATCTATGTCTGCCAATCATTGAATTCCATAGTTTCATTTAGTCCCTCAGGATATAAGGTTTGTAATTTGAACATCCATAAAACTTCGTTCTTACATAGTCTTTTATAACGATCTCCACCTCTGATCGTTGGATTAATTTTTTCTACTCCAATAATTTTAAGGCCCCTGGGAAGACAACCTCATTTGGGGTGGTCCATTCGGGGCGAACCTGGTGCTCTATGGTCGTTACATAGATGATTTATTTATTATTTGGGAAGGAGGGTCCCAGTTAGCATCAGAGTTTGTTTCTTTTCTTAACACCAATGGTTATTCTGCGCATTTCTAATGTTTTTGTTCAAGGTGTACAGTGGGCAGCGGTGGTGTAGTCCAGGCAAAAGGTCAGGGCTGGCGGCAAATAACGAATCCAGGTAACATGCAGAGGTCAGGGTCACAGGCAATATAGCAGAGTCCAGTACACGGTCCAAGGTCATACACGGCAAGATCAATCCTAAGGCAGAGAAGAGGAACAGAGCAGGAGTAAGTAAGTATGCACAGACCAGGAACTATAACCGGCAGTGAGACCCAGTCCTCACTGCCTTAAATACTTTGATGGACAAATCAGAAAGGAGGAGGACAGGGCTGACAATCAGCCTCAGGAGGCTGCTAATTAATCACTAACTTAGAACTAGCATAAGTCATATCACAAACCAAGAACATGTATGAAAATATAAATGACAAATAGAATTATGCGAGAGCTCCCCCTGGAGTTGGAGGATGTCCCTACACCCTCCTACTCTATGCCACAAAGATAGTGTGATTGTAACTGATGCACATGCTCGGCTGCTACCTCACGCCAGGATGCTGCGTAGCCAGTGGTGGGATTCAGCCGGTTCGCACCGGTTCTATAGAACCGATTCCTAAAATACTTGCTGTTCGACAGAACCGTTTGCTGGCCTGCTGTGCGGCTGCTTTAAATTTTTACACCTTGTGCACTGCAGCTTGCCCTGCTGGCCTGGACAATGATCCCAAATCAGTTTAATAGCTCACACCGGCCTGGCTCTGCTGTTCTAAGCTGTGCAGGGCTGTCCAGGCTGTCAGTCATCATGTAAGCCCCACCCTGCCTCCCTTGTTCTTTGCAATGATTGGTTGGCTCCCCCTACACGTGTCCTGAATGCACAACAGACTGTGCAGAGGAGAGATGCGAGAAGAAAATCCAGCTCAGGGCGGAGGCCTCGGAGCCACCATCGGCCACCATCACGCGGCAGCGCAGAAGAGCAGAGCAGACAGGCAGCCCGGGCCGGGAGTACAGACATTACTGGGTCACTCACCGCCGCCGACCGTTGGCATCTGGGGTGAGTAACCGTGATGATGCTGATGTGCTGAGCCTGTCACTGCAGCGTTTAATGTGGCAAGAAAGGGGAAGGGCGGCTGAAGGCTGCTGCTAGCTTGCTGAGGAGGAGAAGGTTAGCTCAGGGGCTGCCAGGTAGCTGCACAAATTGGGGAGAGACTGAGAGGGAAGCCAGTATGGCTGGGCTGGTTGCTGGGCTGGCTGAGGGCTGGCCAGAGAGGAGAGGAGCCATTTTAATTAGCCTGTAGTGGTGGGGGTGGGAGGAAGGAATCAAAATGGCGCAGTAGTATGATGAAGATTCTTCATGCTGCCATGGGACCATGACTTCTGTAATTAGAGTGAGGCTGAGATGTATGCTTCTACTTCCATGTCCATAAATAAATGTTATTATATACAATTTTTTTTATGTTTTTTATGTAGCCCTTGAAACAAGGATGAAAAGGCAACATACTTTGAGAGATTTTTTCAATAAGAAAACAAAGTCAGATTCTGCTGTTGTATCAGAATTGCCCTTGGAAGGTTCAACACAGTCACTAGCACAACCAATCCAGTGTGAAGAAAGCAGCACGTCAATTGAAATAGAAAATCACAACAACTCCAATATTGCAGACAGTCTTCCGGTATGCTGGTCAGTGCAACAATATAAAAATTTTAAAGAAAAATATGAAGGCCTGGGCATTTGTAACAAAAAGTTATGTTGTGAGTATTGTGCGAAATATGATTTCATAAAAGAGAAAAGTGTTCATGTGTCAAAAGAGTGGAAAGGTTTTCAGATTGAGGCATCAGGGAAAAACAGAATGGTACAACAAGCTTCTCTAAGGAAAAAAATGAAAGAACATTTTTCATCAAAGGCTCATAACATTTGTAAAGACAACTTCAAAATACGTGAGCAGGATACTATAACAAACGTAGTAGATACAATGAATAAAAAATATTTCAGTACTACTTGTAGAGTATTTAATACAATTTACAGCCTGACAAAAAGATGTAAACCATTTTCAGACATAGAAGATGAGATCAAACTGCAAATGAAAAATGGATTAGATATGGGAATAGGATTGCATTCACGTAAAACTGCTGTGAAAATAGTAGATTTTATTGCCAAGGAAATTAAAAAAGAAATATTTACTAAAATTACTGCAAAACATAAGAAAATATGTTTGATTATTGATGAAGCTTCAACTATATCTTGTAAACCAGTTATAATACTGTTCTTAAAAGTTGAGGACTCAGTTTCATCTCCAACAATTTTTGTTGAGCTAGTTGAATTGGAAAAACAAGATGCAGAGACAATATGTTCTATAGTTCTGGAAAGCTTACATAAAATTGGGCTTACCAAGAACTACTTACAGATTTTGCTCTGATGATGCAAGTCTTATGCTTGGGCGAAAATCTGGAGTGAGCACTAGGATCACAAAAGACTTCCCAAACATAATAATATGGCACTGTTTAAACCATCGCCTCCAACTTGTTTTAGATGACTCAATAAAGGAAATAAAGCAAGTAAATAATTTCAAAATATTCCTTGATAAGATATATACTATTTTTCATCAATCCAATAAGAACCAGATTGAACTTACCAAAATATCCGAACAACTTGGAATTGAAATTATTAAGATTGGTAGAGTTTTGGGACCAAGATGGGCTGCCTGTAGTTTAAGGTCAACCCTAGCTGTGTGGCGCGCTTATCCTGCACTACATCACTATTTTTCTTCAAATGCCAAGTACTTGGGTATGGCTACCCGTCTTAAAAATATATTTTTTTTAACTGATTTGGCATTGATGATTGATATTTTAAATGAAATTTCTCTGCTTTCCAATGCACTGCAAGAAATACAGACATAATAAAGGCTGAAAAACTTGTGATTCGATCTATTAAAGCATTTGAAATGCTTGAAAAAGAAAAGGGTCCATACGAAAAAAAGGTTAATGAATTAATTACTTCAGAAAGCTACAAAAAAATCGATTTTGTAGAAAATCCTCGGTTTGTTGGCCTTCCTCGGAAAACACTCTTACAAGGCATTGTAACGAATTTAAAAAAAAGATTAATGGATTGTGGCCATTTAAAAGCAAGTTGTAGCCAATTTGATGATAGTAATACATTACAATTTCTCAAGTTTTTGGAGCCAGATTACTGGAATATTGAAGAAGTAATAGTTCCATGGAAAGCAGCTGAAGAGCAATTGCATGTATTTAATACATTTTTCAATTACCAAATTGAGATTAATGAGTATCGAGATTTTGTGGAAAATGTGTTAAAAAGCAACGAGAACTATTCAATTCCTGAAAGTGTTCAAAGAGCTCGAAATATTGTCAGAACAATTGCTGTAAGTTCAGCAGAAGCAGAAAGGGGTTTTTCAAAGATGAACATTATATGTTCTGAGAAGAGAAGTCGGCTAACTGTTTCCAATATATCAAACATTATGATTATCGGTCTTATCGGCCTACCGCTGAAGGAATGGAATCCTACTCCTGCAGTGCAAAGATGGTTAAGGGTAAATCACACAGCTGATGATGCTCGGATAAAAGCAAAAAAAATTGCAAGTGAGGACGCCAATCAAACAGCAATATGGAAATATCTTCACTAACTGTTTATGAGGTATTTAATATTACAAATCTTCCGTTACACATAATCTAGTTGTCTTTACCTCTTTTACTGTTCTTATTGCAATATTTAATGCGTGAATTGTTAGACTACCTTTCGGTATATCTTTTGGTACAGTTAAAATGGTCATTAGGACATTTTTTTGAATCCCACCACTGTGCGTAGCGCCGCAACCCGTAACACATTTCTTCAGATCTACTCCATGTTGAGTATGAACTCAAATATGCCCGAATTACATCTGGTGTTTTTTGCTTTTTTATTTTTTTAATGGAATTTATGTTCGTATTGCATCCCTTTAATGAATCCGGCCCTTAATGTCACACTTTAGTTAGCTGAACTGGATATATTTGCATGCAGCAAAAATACATTTTTAAAGAAAAACATAAAAATCATAGGGGTAGTGCTAAAGTGTAAGGAAGTAGGTTGGAACTTAATGTGACATTTGTAATATGCCCACCATGTCTATTTTCCTAAACTGGAAATGTAGGTGCAGATTGATTTTACAGGGATGTTTCCAAAGACTTGGAAGCACAGGTACAACAATTTTGAGCTACAACATTTGTAGTCAATATCAACTTTTTTGCCCCGCCACCCCCCTCCTCACAGGTAAGTAAGGAGAGAGTTATATGCCTAAGAGGGCGTGGTCTGGCTGCATAGTGTTGGGAGTGGTCAACATGGGCCACGACTGCGCCTCTTTAGACATGACAAATTATGTATTAAATCTGTGTTGCTCTCATCTACCTGTTGCAGCTTTCTAAATCTGCTACTGGATTCTTGTATTAATCCTAGAATGTTGCCCCTCTTCTTCCATTATTACTTGCGACTAGTGTAACCGATGTATCCATGTTAAAAGTACTGTTTTTAAAACCAGTAATGTCTAAGTAGAACACCCTTTCAAAATAGTGTTGTGGCTTTGTTTTTGTTAAGATGTTTTCTCTTCTTGAATCATTTACTTGCAAATGCTATGTTAGCCAGCTTTCCTGAAGACACAATGCGTTGTGAAATGCTGAAAATAATCTGTTCCAGATTGTTTCATTAGAAAATTATACTTTTTATATAGTTTACTCCAGAAATATGCTTTAAGTCTTTTTAACAACTTGCTTAGAAACCAAAACAAGTTTATAGGTCTAGGTCACTATTGTTAGTTTCTCAGAAAAATATGGTATGACACAGATGGGAAAAAATCCTCATTACATCAAGAGCGCGCATGGATATATTTGCAGATGTGTAATAAAAAAATAGTAGGGACTAGTTGCGCAACAGAAATCTTCAGCCAAAACTAATATCAAAGTGAGGGCTTCACCAAACACCCTCCACAACAATATACATAAAATGATGATAGATATGGTATTATCGCACTGATCGCTCACATACAGGAAAAATATATAATATAGAAAATATCAAAATATGTATAAAAGTTCTGGTAAAGTAATCTCTTATCAGAAACAGTTTTATATGTAGGATCATCCCATAAACTACCGTTCCTTTAAATCTTCAAGGCCAGTTTGAATGATTTTTCAATAATGGGCTTGATTTTCTTAGATGATGACTTGAAATGGTATAGCAATGACACTAGCCGATATCCTCAAATGAAAAAGGAGACAATCATAGTGTAGTATTCACAATATAATATATATGCACCATATGTGAATGCTCCTTCCACAATAAAGTCCCAAATGGTGAGATCTCAAAATTCAAAACTACGAACCCCCAAAAGGAGAAGAGAAACACAGTGAAGTGATATCAATTATAGAAAATACTAGTTTTTATACAGATATGAACTATGGTACAAAAATAATATTTTGCTATATATGAAAACCTGGCCAGATTGTCCTGCATGTGTAGTCTTGCTATGTAAAGAACAACCCCAAAAAAAATAGAGCCTCAACATATTTATTTTGCAACTTCTTTATGTTCACCTGTTTAGACATGTTGCATAATATTTTGTGAGTGACAATTAATTCTGCATGTTTACCAAAGTGAGTCACTTCAAATTACTATCATCGCATTTGGGCCATTTCCTTAATTAATTTTAAATGGTTGCCTAAAATACTGCTTATTTTACCCTAATTTATGTATTAAACTGTAAAGGGGCATCATATCTGCATTTATTGCAAGTTTCACAGCGAAGGTACTTTTATACCTAGATGGAGCAATATAAAATATTTTTACAATATACTTATAGTAATTTTGTTTCCTGGGACCTATGGCAACATACAAATGGGTTGTCTGTGTCCTTTGATCATAATAACACAGACAATAATGTAATGGGGGATTATGTATTCTGTGATTCCGAGAAAGAAATAGAATAATGGTGTCTGTTAAAAATGTTTCTGTTATTTTGTCCGTCAATATACATTTGGGCTCTTATTAGTAATAACAGGCATGGAAAAATACACCTCTTCAAATTCATATGTGGTGTAGTTTAAATTTTCAGTGTCCCAATAGTGTTAAAAGTTTTTATTGTTTGGAGGCAATAGTGGTTTATCCATGATCGGGTATAAGGTAGATGGTATCAAATATCCTTAGTCTACCAAGGATTTTGCAGTAGCAGTTTGGTATATTAAGTGTGGAAGGGAAAGAGCAATTTGTTGGGTAGGACCGGGACTTGATGTTCCGGGGAGACCCATTACTTGTATTAAAGTAAATCTATCGTTTTCAAATAAGCATTGCCCAAGCGATTGTGTTGTGTTTCCAACACACAAAGTAATTTATTTTAGCAGATGCAATAATTTAACAATTTTACAGCCAATACCAAAAGATAAATACATACCACTGCGTTCGCATGCGCTCGCTTCGCTCCCACGGGTACCAGTTGACAGTATATCACTCCAGAATACTGTGGTCAGAGTAGACTGAGACCAGTGGGATCACAGCTATGATTATATACATTCAGTGTTACAGAGAGAACAATGTAGATGACGTGGCTTGCTTCTATAGGTCCAGACTTCAGATGGGTCCAGTGTAAACAGGTCATAGGCTAGTTCAAACAACCCCCTCAAAGGCAGAGGGTCAACATTCCAGATGATTCTCCTGCCCAGAAACCAGTTACAACTAGTCCATTAGCATTTTACAGTTTGGTATCACTCTGACTATTTATTCCCTAACATCAATAACTAGAGTATGCAATATGCAATCTCTTCGGATGAACCGGACAGCTGCTGATGAACAGGGGATTAAAATGATATCAGACATGACACATTTCCTATAACCTGAACCTTAAATACACTGAAGTGTACATATAATCATAATATATAAACTAATAAACTAAATACTATCTGCTCATAAATCACTGTGGAATAGAATCCATATAAATATGAAATATATATATATATAAGCAAATGTTGTAGTGCGAGTGTGTGCATGCGTATGTTACCGTGCAATCGGGTTATGCCACGTGTAGCGTGGCGCACTTAGTGCAATCGCACGATAAAACAATATTAACCAATATACTTTCGTTCATCCAATTATACGACTTCGACACTTGTGCTCTTAGTGCCTACACCAGTCTATTAATCTGAGTAATAATGATATATTTGGTCAGGAATCTCCACTCCACCTCTAAGGTGGGAGAACATATCAGAGGACTTCTTTAGGCAAAGAGGTTTGTTTGTCCATATGAATATAGTGAAAGTCTAGCCTGCAGGGAAGTTTGATGCTATGTAGATTGGCAATGAATGAAGGAGATATTGGATATTGTAACCTAGGCAGTTTGTTTATTTTTAAGATGTTACACCTTCAAAGCCATGAGAAGATAGGAGCATCCCACCTGATCAGGGGGTAACAAAGGGACTTAGGACTAGATTTACTAAAGGGCGGTTTGGTCAAACCGCTGCTTTTTGGCTATTTTTTTTTTGGTGGATTTTAAACGGTCGAATTTACTAAAGCACAAACCGCTGGTAAAACGGGCAGAGTTGACATTTTCAAAAACCACCACTTTACAACTTGCCATCCCGATTTTAATAATGATGAACATACAAACTGACGGATTTACTAAGTTGGGGTTTGCAAAACCGCCATTCAAATGGTCAAAATAAAAGGGGTGTGAATGTGAGATTGATCAAACAGCATACTGTTTCAGCTATTTTATATATTTTTTTTTAAAATAAATATTTGATAGTATTTGAATGTTAATGGTGGGTACTAATATTAATGATGCACAATGTCCATTACATAGTGAACCCATAATATAATTGTAATTAAATCCAAATCTCCCAAACAAAATAGGTGTTTCTGAGTGAAGAAATCAGTCAATCACAGTCTATTGGGCAGCAGTTAATCATGATGCTTATAAGAAGGGGCCAGCAAGTGTTTACAGGTGTGGGTTTGTTGGAGAATGGCTGTTGGAGGGAATGTGATGCATTCTTTCCACTGTATGTTTGCAGCTTTACATGTGATGATGGAGGCAGAAAGGCGGCAGGAGGAGGATGGACAGCATTTGGCATCTGTTCAGTGGACCCTACGCGGTCCACGCACTCCACATACATTTACATTGCGTTTGAATCTGGACTCTCTGGATGATGTGGAGGTAGTCCAAATGTTTCAGCTGAATCGCGCTAACATGCTGAGGCTTTATGAGCAAATGAAGCATGATTTGGACCAGACTATGACCAGTTGCTCACACTGTTTCTGGCCTACACAAACTACTGTGTGCAGTTCGCTTTTTGGCCACAGGTTCCTATCAGTCAGTCTCCTCCAGAGTGATTGGCATAATGCAGCCCACATTTTCCAGGCATTTTGGGCAGGTCTTAGTTGCCCTTAAAAAAGTTGCCCCCAGATATATCTGCTTCCACAGCCAGGAGTCACAGTGACATGAGCTAAAGGTAGCTTTTTTATAGGCTTTTAGGGCTACCAAATGTTTTAGGAGCTATAGATTGCACTCATTGGTCTGAGACTACCTCAACACAGGGCAGATGTTTTCATTAATCGCCATCACTATCACTGGGCAGGTTGTCTGTGATGCTAAAATGCATATATTGCATTGTAGAAGTGCTGCAAGCCAAGTGATGGCTGCATAGCTAGTGTTTATAGTTCTAAGTGTATAGTTACAAGTGTAAAAAATTTAAATAGCATAATTCGGAGTTATACCAGAGTTAAACAGAACATTCTGCCTATTATCACAGCTACAAAAGGACAACAGTCAGTATTCACCTGAAACTCCATATTCTACTCCTGATGTTTCCATCTCTCCCTGGCTACAAGCTTCACACCACAAGAACACTGTTTTGGACTCTGCTCTTATTTTCTACTTCACTCATGAAAGTTTGTTTTATCTGTCAGTTTATTTTCCCTGCAAAATGTCTTTTGTTTAATCAGCCTGCTCTACTACTTGCTCAGCCACTCCGTATCCATGCTACAGCTATTTCAGTCCTCTATCTCATCATTGTACTTTTAATTCTGCTCAAGGCTTTGTCTGTCATCACAAGTAGGAAGAAATTAATCTGACTTTGAACCACTCTCCTCTCTCATGACTCTGCAAGAACTCAGCTACTCCATCACCAGACATCCAGGAATAAACTACATGTACTGCAGCCTCACTCTGCACTACTTCTCTGATTACACATTGCAATTAGGTAATTCTTTTGATTACCTAATTTTTTTGCTATTTTACTCATAAATCCCAATGCTTGCCAAAACATTTTTCTTTCAACCTTTTAATGGCATTATCTTTAGGAATATATCATCCTTCACCCATCCTGCAACACACACCTCTGTCAACGTTGCCCCTTCATTATTTCACTCACCTCTCATTAACTCATTAACACTCATGAACTCTTTTCCTATTTAAATTCAATAACTGTAACAGCCTCACCCTGTTGCCAGAAACTAAAAGGACACACATTTTACAATCATCTTTCCTATCTTTCTTCCTCCCTGCTTCTATTAGCTGGTGATGGATTACCTAATCCTGGTCTCCCTCACTTCTCCAACACACATATATCTACAGAAATCTAGCAAACCTCACACACATCACCTGACTCCCCTCCCTTCCAAAGTCCTTTAAATGTGCTCTTTGGAACTAACCTCTGTACATGATCTCTTCCTCTCAAACAACCTAAACCTTTTAGCAATAACAGAAAAATGGCTCACGCAATCAGACACTGCCTCATCTGCAGCCCTTTCACATGGTGGTCTCCATTTCACCCATACCCCCAGACCAGGAGGCAGACAAGGAGGTGGGGTTGGACTACTTCTCTCTCCACAGTGCACATTCACAGTTCTACCTAATGTACCATCACTCACATTCACATCTTTTGAAGTACATACTGTTAGGATTTTTAACTCGTTCTCTATGCATTTTGCTGTCATCTATCGCCCTCTTGGACCACACCAACAATTTCTTGAACACTTCTTTGCATGGCTCCCTCACTTCTTATCCTCTGACATCCCCACCATCATCATGGGTGATTTCAATATCCCTATTTCTAATTAACATTGCAATGCTGCTTCCAAACTACTCTCTAACATCCCCACTTGACCTCTCCCAGTGGATTGAATCCGCTATTCATCAGGATGGCCAGTGTTTTGATCTTGTTTTCTCTAGGCTATGCTCAGTTTCCTTAACAGTCCATTCCCCCTCTCGGATCATCACCTTATTAGCTACTCGCTCACCCCCAGTTCTTTACCTTTCTCAGTGTCAAACTCTTCCAAGCCCTCTCACAACCGCAGGAATATCAACTCTATTGATCTTCAACAGTTTTCAACCTCTCTCCAACACCTTCTCTCCCAAATTTCTACATACTCCTACCCTGATCGGGCAGTACCCCATTTTCACCAAACCCTAGCAACTGCCCTGGATCAAGTGGCTCCAGCGACACTACATACTCATTGTAGACTTCGTTGCCAACCATGGCACACTAAAGTAACACAAACTCTACAAAAACTTTCTCGTAAAGCAGAACGTCAATGGCGTAAATCTTATACCTCTAATGATTTCATCACATATCTACGACTCCTATAGAAATTCTCTGGACACTGCAAAACAAACATACTTCCAATCTCTCATCTATGCTCAAGCTTGTAACCCCAATCACTTTTTTAACACATTTAAATCTCTTCTCAATCCTCCCACCCCAAACCCTTCCACTACCATCAGTGCCCAGGATCTTGCTTCCTATTTCAACGACAAAATAGATAAAATCAGACTTGAAATGATATCATCTCCCTTGACAAGCAATCAGCTTAATTCCTTTGTAGCACCCTCTGACACTCTCTCTGCATTTGATCCCACAATGTTTCTACTCTCTTATCATCTTCTTACTCTACTTCCTGTCCTCTTGATCCCATTCCCTCACAATTTGGTAGGTTCCTGTCTCCTGTGCTCATTCTACCTCTAACTAAAATCTTAATCTATCTCTCTACTGGTATGTTTCCATCAGTATTCAAGCACGCAGTGATTACTCCTATTTTAAAAAAACAGAGTTCTGACCCAATCTCTCTGTCAAATTACCGCCCCATCTCTCATCTTCCATGTCCCTCCAAGCTTCTCGAGAGAATTGCCTACACTCGCCTCACACACTTTTCTTACAGCAAACATCCTACTGGATTTTCTTCAGTCAGGCTTTTGCTCTCAACACTCCACAGAGACTGCGCTGACCAAGGTTGTCAATGATTTGATCACAGCAAAAATTGAAGGCCATTACTCTTCTAATTCTCCTGGATCTCTCTGCTGCATTTGACACTGTTGACCACTCTCTCCTCATACAAACGCTACAATCTCTAGGTCTTGAATGCACTGTCCTATACTGGTTCTCATCCTACCTATCTAATCGCTCTTTCAGTATTAATTTCTTAGGATCCACCTCTACTCCGCTTTTTATATTAGTTGGAGTACCACAATGCTCAGTCCTAGGTCCTCTGCTATTCTCTATCTACACCACTTCTCTTGGAAAACTAATAAGCTCCTTTGGATTTCAGTATCATCTCTATGCGGATGATACACAACTCTATCTATTCTCTCCTGATCTTTCACCATCTGTGTTGTCTCGCATTACTGACTGTCTTTCTGTCATTTCATCTTGGATGTCTTCTCGCCAACTCAGACTCAATCTTTCAAAAACTGAATTAATAATATTCCCCCCAAAAACAGAAGCTTCCTGCCTGACATTTCTATTTCTGTTGATAATATGACCATAAATCCCACCCCGCAAGTTTGCAGCCTAGGTGTAATCATTGACTCACAACTATCGTTTATTCCCTACATCGACTCTATATCTAAATCATGTTACATACATCTAAAGAACATTTCCAGAACACGCACATATCTCACACAAGACACTGAAAAAACCTTAATTCATGCACTCATCATCTCCCGTATCGACTATTGCAATTCCCTCCTTACTGGTCTTCCCAAAATCAGACTTGAACCCACACAATCTATTTTGCACGCAGCGGCTAGATTCCTCTGCGGAGCCATTCTGTCAGTCTCTACATTGGTTGCCTGTATTTCAACAAATTCAATATAAAATTATTTTACTAACATACAATGCCATCAACAAAATTGCACCAACATACATCTCCTCACTTGTCTCAAAATTTCTCCCTGCTCGACACCTCCGTTCTGAACAAAATTTGCATCTCTTTCACTCTCATTACATCCTCCTATTCCCCGTTACAGGACTTTTTTCCGGCTGCACCCACTTTGTGGAATTCCTGTGCAAAGGAGTTGCACAGGAAGACTTTCCTCTAGTCTTCAAACCTTCAAGCGTTCTCTGAAAACCCACCTCTTCAGACAATATTCCTCAACCAGCATCTTAATCTCCCTAGGTTACCCTATTGCCACCATCTACACAGCTAACGCAAGACAACACCCTCTGACCAACATTGCTGTGTGACTGATCACACAGCCCACTCAATACTTTTTACCTTTGCATTCTAGCTGGCCCAATGTGCAATAGATTGTAGCACATGCTCTTGTGATTCAAACTCCCATTGTCCCGTAGATTGTAAGCTTGCGAGCAGGGCTCTCTTACCTCTGTCTGTATGTATTACCCAGTATTGTTTTATTAATGTTTGTTCCCAATTGTAAAGTGCTACAGAATTTGCTGGCGCTATATAAATACATGTTGATGATGATGATTTTGAGTGTTTTGGCAGGCTCTCCTGGTTCATGTCATGACGCCTTTATCCTTAGACATTCTACCCTTTATGCCAAATTTGAGAGTGAAGAAATTCCAGAGGGATGGCTTTTGGTTATTACATAACATAATTTTTGGATACCTTATCCTTGTTAGATTTGCCTCACAAGCTACCTGCTGTAGAGCATTCTGCATTAAATGTTAGGGTGTCGCTCCTGGCTGATGACTCCTCTGCTGCATCATCAGACTCCTACCCAGCACAAATATAATAAGGCCCACATAACCACTAGAGGTGTGATGGATCATACCTTTGGACTATTGGACTATTGAAGACCAGGTTCAGGTGCCTTGATAAATCTGGTGGTGTGCTTCTGTATGCACCTGAAAAGGTGTCTGATATTGTGCTGGTTTGCTGCATAATCTGGATTTACAACAATTTAGCCCACAGATTATTGCAATAGAGAGTGAACAAGTAGGGCTCAGTGTTCCATCTGGTGATGTGCAGAGTACAGGGGGAAGCAGATTAGAGACCGTCTGATTGCTAACTATTTTACAAGTTGATAATATTAAAAGCACTAATTTTTTTTACATTTGTTTGTGTGAGCAATGCACTATTTGTTTTGTTTTTATTTCTATTTTGTAGAGTCTGTATTTTTGAACCAGAGGGTAGTTTGTACTCCTCATGTACAACCTGGAATATTGAGTGGTAAGTGAACTACAACTGTGAATGTGTTTCTACAAGTTGCTAAAGCCCAGTATACCAGTGTTTCAGTGGCAGAAAAAAAAACATTTTCAGTTGAATAGTTGAATAGTAAATACATTTATTGTGTAATGTATAACTGATTATTGCATAATCAAGCACAACAATGTGCACAGTATATTGGTGAAGGATAAATGGTTCACCAAATAGAAGTAAAAGAGGCAGAAAATATTGAACCATATAACTGACACACAAACAAGGTATACTTACGCCCTTTTGCAGGTACATGTGTGCTTCTGGAGGCACTCTCTTCTCTTCCTTGGTCACCCCTGGTACGGAGACCTCGCATTGGGGGAGAACTTTCTATGGACCAACTAGGTGTACTAGCCAGACTTGTTTCTCCTGATGAAATTGGCACAGGTAACCTTAATGTGAACTCATGGTGAATTTGTGCTGCCATCCTATGCATGTTGGCATTTACCTCTCTTACAGTGGTGTGTAACGCCTCCACAGCACCTGGCATTTCAATCAGGCATAAATTTGATTGCTGTATAGCAGATGCAATTCTATTTAAAGCTACGTTTCAGTATTAGTGCGGTGGCCACGCCTCAAATGACCTACAATATGTAGGTGTCTTGTTTTGGTCTCCATAATGGGATTGGTTGACCTGGAAATTGGTTGTAGATTGAGCCATTTCTTGGCCTGTATCAAGTTGAGGAGATGGAGTTGGCTGCTGCTGTGACTCTTCCACAGTGGCAGTGGGGTATTCCTGGCGGCTAGACAATGGGTACATCAACCACTTCTAATGTTACTAATGTGTCTTCCTCTGCCTCTGCAGGAGATGATTGATCTAGAAGACCAGCTTGATATGAGGATGTTCCTGTAGAGAAATTAAAATGGCAAGTATATTTAAAGTCGCATGTATTCAAAAAACATTTTTTCAATTTGCCTACAGATCACTTAACATTCTCTATTATCATGACTAGTACACATATAGGACCGGCCTGAGAATGCTAATGATGTATTATTATAAGCAATCCTCAGTTACCCTCTATTTTTTGGGTTGGTTTTTTTTAAATACATTTTTATAAATGCAAAATGTATTCTGGTGCTTGCAGAAAATTGTTGTACGAGGGTGGAATGGTGTTAACTATTACACCTTTAGGTGAGCCTCTGTGTATGACATCCAGCAATAATCCATAAAGAAATGTAATCATACCTTTCTCATATGTGCAACAGTATTTTTTAAAAATATTTAAACAAAAAAAATCTATTTACTCACAACAGGT
Organism: Mixophyes fleayi; assembly: GCF_038048845.1. Classification (NCBI taxonomy): domain Eukaryota; kingdom Metazoa; phylum Chordata; class Amphibia; order Anura; family Limnodynastidae; genus Mixophyes; species Mixophyes fleayi. The sequence continues at coordinate 144,549,899 of NC_134402.1, forward strand.
GACACTCACCAGCTTGTTCTTCAGAGGCGACATCCCTGATTGAAGGTGGAGGAGTAGGAGTTGTGCTTGGTGTGGACTCTCTTACAGGCGATACTGAATGTGTAAAGAATTTGAAAAATTGTGTTAGCAGTGACAAAACTTGATTCATGTATAAAGTCTACTTTGCAAATGTTAGAGTAAAATAAACCAGATACAAAATGGTACTTGGCTGTTTCAGTGTTAAACACTTATACAAATACTATAAAAAAAAAACTCACCAGATGCGTGTTGGAAAGTAGGGGCATCATTGTCCTGTACATTTACACCTACAACGTTTTCTGGGGATAATATTTGCTGCAGCTCCTCTTCATACGTTGTGTGTGATCAACAAGAAGTGGTGGCCCACCCCTGTGGCTCTTGCTGCCCTCCTCTCCTAATCTAGTTTTTCTTTGAGACGCCTCTGTATGTCAGAGAAGCGCTTTCTACAGTGAGGCACTGACCTATTTAAAGGACCCATGGCATTCACTGCCTGACACATTTGGCCCCATAATTGGCGATGCTGCCTTATCAGAGTACGGGCGGCAAGGTTGCCTAAAATAACTTCATAACAGGGCACAATATTATGAACTAACACACAATTTTCACAATGTGAAAAACGGATATTCCTGCATGCTAGGGATTAAGTCTTCATCATTACTCCTGGATGCTAATCACCTGTGTCATTTCATTGAACAGAAAGCTTAGACGTTTAATCTTAATATTCAAAGCTCCTTTCCCTAAGGCAAAGATTTGTTTAACGTTTTCAGATAAGGCACTTACAAAGTTATTTAATTCCCACGGAAGTATGGGTGTCTCAGTGAGATGAAATGGCCTGGGATGCACTCATATTAGGATAGCTCGGAAGAAGCAAGAGAGGAAATAGCTCATAGATCAATCTCATCCCTGACCAAGCAGTAGGGCTTCATACTTCATTATATACCCCAAGTATAGTAGATATTGCCTTTCCCAGCAATCTGAGCCAGTTTATCAATTGTCTCTGCTGCTGCTTTCCCTGTGAAAACTCTTGTGATCTGATCCTTACTTGCTCTCTGGTACTTGACTCCTGCTTGTTCCTACAATTTGGATCTAATTTTGTGACCCAGTCTATGGCTTTATTTGACCTTGTTCCTGCTTACTCTCTGGTATTATTATGGCTCTTCCAGCTTCTGACCTCTGGCTTGCCTGACTCCCCTTGTTCCTGCATTTCCAAAGGGCATTTCTTTCTGCAAATACCTTGAGTTTACAAACTGGTCATCTTTCTGCAAGAATTCTGCATTCATCCAGAGTGCTTACCTCAGCAAGAACTAACCCATCAAGGTCTATTACAGTCAAACTGCTTGTAGAATGGCAAGATTCATCACTGACTTAACATTTATTTTGAAATTAGTTTGCAAAATGTAGCAATAGTTAACTAAGAATAGTAAGTCTCCATGGTTACTGTAGTATGTTGAGTAAGTTTTGTCCAGGTAGTCTTTTTATTTTGGAATTTTTTTCTTATTGTATATAGGGAAGGCTTCAAACTAAGAAGAAAAATCAAGGGGGTATAATAGGTAGACCTGTCCTGTCTATGTTTATTGAGTTTAAAAGAATACCATTCATTTTGACCCTCTGGATGGGATTTGAGTATAGTTCAAGGAACCACTTTAATGTCCATAATGTGTCATAGGAATCAAGCTTTAGCCTATGTGCTGTTTATACAGCAGGACACCATATAGACTAACAGTAGTTCCTCCTGCTTTAGTGGTAACCAGTCACCAACTTTAGCGCTGTTTATTCACTAGGGGCGAGTTTGGTGGTGATGATGCTCACAGTTATATGCTTCATTTTAAATTGTACTACATTAATACACACACCTAAATGTAGCTAATTGTGTGCATTTTTGTGTCTAAATTCAGTTTTGTTTTATTTTTTTCAAAAATATTGTTTGTGGCATTGAAAGGTGCAACATCATAAAACACATAAGATATACAACAAAGAGAAAAAAGCATGGCAATAAACAATGGATGGTATACAGGTGTACCTGACCTATATATGGTTGGCATGCTTTCTAGCTGAAATGGTAGCGGCTAGTATAGTCGGTCCTCATTTTTATGTTTAATTCTAAATGAAGTCCGGTGTGTAAATTTCTATATATTTCCATTATATACAAATATTATGTCAATAAAAATGTACTTTTCATTTTTTTTAAATGTATAGACAGCTAATTATATTTTGAGTTTTTGCTAACTCTTATTGCTGTTTCTTCAGCTCCTCTTTTAAACAGTGTGTATATAATATGTGCCAAGTGTCTTGGGCATCATGACAGGTACTAGCTTACACTATTGTGGGTATTTTCATAAAATAGTAATATGACACATTTGGGAATCAATCTGGCCTGTACAGAATGTGCAAATAAATTTATTGTTAAAAAAAATCTGATTGGAAAATCATTTACAGTTTGAGAATAAATTAAATATTTATAGGAATGATTTGACAGTTTTATAGTTATTGGGACAATAAATCAGGTTAATTTGTGCAACTGATGAAAGGAAGCCAACTCATCTCTTCTGGTAACTATAAGATATATTCTAGAAACATTAAGGTATCACATTTTTTACCTAAAAAGTAAATGTTTACCTAATTTTCCAACATCTATTCCAATTTTTTTATTTGTTAGGCAATTTGTATTAATACCATTAAAAATTATCAGTATCAAAATTGACTTCATTGATTTTTACATTTTCGAGCAATAAAACCTCCTTTTAAGAATATCCTTTTATAAGGAGACTATTGGCTTGTCTTTTTGTATAGCAAAAGTATCTATGAATAATGCTGTGAAAATTCACTGGGATATATAGCATTTTTAGGCGTGTAACAACACATCAAGTATTGCAACACACCATCATGTATTGGAACAGCACAGGGATGTTAATTGCAATCTACATACCCTTACATTTGCTGTAATCTTTATTTAATAGAGGGACACAAACACCCAGAGGTTGACCCTTAAGGGAACTTTGTATGCTATTATGCAAAGTTATTATTCATACTTTTACTACAACAAGAGATGTTATTATGTAAAGTATGTTTTATCAGGCATTTTTCCTGAAGCCAGAGATGATTGTAGATACTTGGTGCTCCTCCAAACTGAAAGTAGTATTAATATGAATCATGTGTTGTAGCAGCTGACCACATTTGCTAGGAGTGTTTGTTGCTTAAAGCCCAGCTTCATTTATTCTATGAAAGTAATCTTATTGCCAACTGGCCATATCGCCTAGACTTCTGACCCCGCAGGACTGGATAAGAAGTTAGCCCTTTATAATAGTGTGAAAGTGGCCTCATGATCTATCCATGGTCATATTATCATGAGTCAGGACCACAGTCGTAGGAGCATGCTGCTTCCCTTCATGCATAGAGCAGCATGAAGTGCATCATACTTCACAACACTATGCCTGCAGTCTGGACAAGATCCTAACAGTCCCAACTTTGGGGAATTGTCTGATGCTGTCACACCAGAATCGCTTGACAGACTATTGCACTCTCCTATCTGTCTTTGCAGCCTCCACTACATGTTGCTACTGGTGTCTTAAACTTAAGTTGCAGTTTAGCTAGATTCTGGAATGCAGATTCCTGTTTAGGAAAAGATAGCTACCATTGACCTCCTGGAAAGTGGCGAATACTCCAGGCCTTGCTTCACCAACAGGGGCTGGCTGGCAGACTTTAGCCCGGGAGCAAGCACACAGCACTGGCCCATAAGTAGTGGTCCTTCCTTAAAGGGTGGTTTTCGGTACAATATATATTGATCAATATAAAAAGAGGATATTTTAGTGTTGCTTAATCCAGTTATACTTAATTATTATAAAATAATAAAAATAAATAATGCAACAAAAAAAATACCTGGCTGATTATAATGGGATTTATCAAAATGCAAAAAGCCCTATATACTAATAGGGTTATTTGTTTTAGGGTTAACCTAAACCAAATATTAGGGGTGGTAATGGAAGGAGGAGTAGAGTACTAGGTGTCAATTTGACACCGTGGCCCAGAGCTGGGGGGCCAGAGTGTACTTTTAGACAGGAGGCCCCTATGATGTAACATGGTTATCATTTTAGACAAATACACAGGCAATACTGCGTGCACTACTGTTAGGTGCACGCAGTTCTATCTTCACGAGCAGTACACGGTGAAGCAGGACATACCTCCCAACTGTCCTAAGCGAGACAGTCACCCAAATTCGTGACTGTCCCACCAGATTCAGGACAGTTGGCAGACTGTCCTGCTCTCTCCTCCCTGTTCTTGTCACTTTCACCACTTGTGACTGCTGGTTTCTTAACTCATTTGCTGCTTGTCTGGATCCTGGAATGTTAGAGGCCCTGTTTGGAAAAAAATGGGTACATAAAATTTTGAAAACTCCAAACAGTCCCGGTGTTAAATTAATAGCACTCGCGTTTTATAATTAGGCCTTCCTCCAGCCCCAGCATTAAAATGATAATATTCACATTTGCTAAATAGATCGATTTCCTTTCAAACAACCCTGACATTAGATAGCAAACACATTTAATATATAAACCTATTTACCTTCCTTCAAACAACCCCACGAATAAAGTAAATTTCCCCCACCACTCCACAAACAAAATGGCACCCATTAAATAACTAGCCCCCTCCTACCTCCCACACGAAATTAAGACCCCACTTCCCTCACACATTATAATGACATACTCCACACACATACATTGTATTGACATCGCGCACACACACTGTACTGACATCTCACACACACTGTACTGACATCTCACACACACTGTACTGACACACACTATACTGACATCTCACACACACTTTACTGACATCACACACACACACACACACACACACACACACTTTACTGACACACACTACTGGCATCACACACACACACTTTACTGACTCCCACTATACTGGCATCACACACACACTTTACTGACACACACTATACTGGCATCTCACACTTTACTGACATACACTATACTGACATCTCACACACACTATACTGACATCACACACACACTTTCCTGACATCTCACACACACTATACTGACATCACACACACACTTTCCTGACATCTCACACACACTATACTGACATCTCACACACACTATACTGACATTTCACACACACTTTACTGACACACACTATACTGGCATCTCACACACACTATACTGACATCTCACACACACTTTACTGACATCACACACACACACACACACACTATATTGACATCACCCACACACTGTACTGACATCACACACACACTGTATTGACATCACCCACACACTGTACAGACAGCATACACATACACACCACTTACCTTGTTCCATCCGTGCGCGCTGATCTTCACACATGGGACAGCACCTGTCACGTGGTGCGCGTCTCATGTGACATCGGGGAGGGAGGGGAGAGACAAACGGAGCCAGTGATGGACTGTGGCTGGTCCCAGAGGAGGGGCCAGCCACAAAGTTATAGAAACTTGGGCTGGTCCCTGTACCGGTCCAAAATTGCCTTTTTCGTGTCCGGCCCAGCCCACCCCTGTTCACTAACCATGACTGACAATAAATCAGTATCATGTATATATAAGTAGAGATGCGCAATTCGGAGAAATCCAACAGATCCAGGTTTTGGGGTTTCAAGTGCAAACAAGTCATGACTGTTTCGTGCGCCAATTTCGAATCTCAAAACAAGGCAAAACGTAATTTCTTGGAAAACTTTTTCTGCAAACTCATTTGTTTTCCCAAGTGCCATTTTAGGTTAGCTGCAGTGCTCTGCTCTGAAAATAGTGTTCAGGATGAACCAGGGACATATAAAAGCAATAGAATTGTATGATTATTGTAAAGCAGTTCTATAGAAATCAGTCAGCTCGAATAGTTTGCTTATCAATTGCTTTTCATTTCAATCTTTCAGAGAGTTTAAATGGACTAGTGGCTACTGTTTTTTATTAATGCATATATAATAGTACTAGTATATAGACTAAGCTGGATAGCATTCTGAACTAAGTAGAATATTAAGTGGAGAAAAACAGTGTGTTTTTGCTGTGTGACTAATAGCAGCATAATTGAAAAAACATCAATTTATTTCTTTTAAAATTAAGTTTTACTAGTGATCTTGTATAGGGCAGTGGCAACTGAATTAAAAAAATGGGTGTTTGCCTATGAGTTGTCGAAGTCAGCAAATTGGATAAAGTCATTTCAATTAAAGTCTAGCAAACTTGGTTGTCTTTGTTTGAAAAGATGCGTACGGTACGCTATGACGTACAAGGGCACGCTACGGCGTGAAAGGGCGTACGCATCCACTACACGTGGCAGCAACAGTAATCGGTCTTTTACCATACATTCGCACAAACACGCATACTTATAAAATAGTACACATTAATGGTAATTGCAACACATAGTCAGTTATGTCGAAATATAGTAGTATTTATATGTTATATCAGAGTTACATGCATATTAGTGAAATACACGGAATGGGTTAAAGGAATAACATCATGAGTGGTATCATAATGAACCTTGTTACATATCCTACTGTTTGGTTCACTCTGCGAGGGAATCGCAGAGTGCATACGCAAGTTATGAATGATAGGGAATTATGAACTACTTAAGACTAAGGAATCCTGGCGGGAAGAGCAGAGCATACCCCCTGCAGAGATGACCCCCTCCTTTGGATTCCTTAGGATGAACCAGCCAATGATTGACGACCCCTTGAACATTCCTGAGACCCGGACCAATAGATGCAAGCCATACCATCTTCATTGTATCACTGTATTTGATTGTGTATATAAGCAGCAGCTTGTGATCCAGAGTGCAGACATCTTGTCCCCAGACTTCAGGATTGAATGACTGCACTGGATCCAGAGCGCCTGCGATAAGTAACAGCTGTATTTACTATTACTTCACTTGAGCATATTATTCCACTTATTGCAAATAAATCTTTGTGCTTTGGAAACACAAACCGAGGTTCGACAATCGTTATTGGTTAGCGACAATACGCACATAACAGAGTGTCAACACAGCTGCACCCCCCAAAAAAATGCTATATATTCTAAACTTTTTTTCTATTTTTCAACACTTCGTCAGTGATATCTATATTTAAAAAAGGGTGTTTGCGTGTGCGGGTTTTTTCTGGGCATTTTCAACATTCAGTGATCGTATGTAGAACATTGCAGCGGCTGCAAAAGAAAAAAAATGGGTCATCTGCCATGGCACCAACTGAAGCAAGCCTATTAGATAAATTAAACAAAACATTTTTTGTAGAACATTGCAGCGGCTGCAAAAGAAAAAAAATGGGTCATCTGCCATGGCACCAACTGAAGCAAGCCTATTAGATAAATTAAACAAAACATTTTTAATGTAAGGTGCAAGAAATAAAAATGTTGACTCTCTCCCAGCCTATATAGAAGGTCTTTTCTGTCAATGTCTACCTAACTCCACACTGAAGAACTTTCAATTAGAGCTCACTGCACTTTAAGAGCAAAACCCCCTTCTGCTCAGCCTCCAAGAGACGTAGTAGTACGATTCCACTACTTTAAGATAAAGGAACAGTTCCTAACCTCAGTTTGCAATACCCCAGGAGTCTCTTAGTCAGGAGATAACTAGAGATGTGCACCGGCCACTTTTGGTGTCTCGTGTTTTGTGTTTTGGGTTCGGATTTGCTTGATGTTTTGGGTTCGGATTTGTTTCGCAAAACACCTGTCGAAAGGTTTTGGTTCGGATTTAAGCTTTTGGATTCGGATTTATTTTGAAAAAAGCATAAAAAGTTCCAAAATCAAGTTTTTGGGCTTATTTTCACTCCTACGCTATTATTAACCTCAATAACATTCAATAACAATCATTTCGACTAATTTCCAGTTTATTCTGAACACCCTCACACCTCACAATATTGTTTTTAGTCCAAAACGTTTCACCGAGGTAGCTTTCTGGACTGCATAGTGGAGTGGTCCCGGTACCCAATTTGGTACCGGGGCCACAATATATCACCCTCAACTGGTCTCAATTCCACCAAAAAAGTATCTGGACTGCGTAGTGGAGTGGTCCCCACAATATAATAAAAAATCCCTCAACTGGTCTGAATTCCACCAAAAAAGTATCTGGACTGCGTAGTGGAGTGGTCCCCACAATATAATAAAAAAAAAACAATTGTTCTGAATTCCACCAAAAAAGTATCTGGACTGCGTAGTGGAGTGGTCCCCACAATATAATAAAAAATCCCTCAACTCGTCTGAATTCCACCAAAAAAGTTTCTGGACTGCGTAGTGGAGTGGTCCCCACAATATAATAAAAAATCCCTCAACTGGTCTGAATTCCACCAAAAAAGTATCTGGACTGCGTAGTGGAGTGGTCCCCACAATATAATAAAAAATCCCTCAACTGGTCTGAATTGCACCAAAAAAGTATCTGGACTGCGTAGTGGAGTGGTCCCCACAATATAATAAAAAAAAACCTCAACTGGTCTGAATTCCACCAAAAAAGTATCTGGACTGCGTAGTGGAGTGGACCCCACAATATAATAAAAAAAAACCTCAACTGGTCTGAATTCCACCAAAAAAGTATCTGGACTGCGTAGTGGAGTGGACCCCACAATATAATAAAAAAACCCTCAACTGGTCTGAATTCCACTAAAAAAGTATCTGGACTGCGTAGTGGAGTGGTCCCCACAATATAATAAAAAATCCCTCAACTGGTCTGAATTGCACCAAAAAAGTATCTGGACTGCGTAGTGGAGTGGTCCCCACAATATAATAAAAAAAACCTCAACTGGTCTGAATTGCACCAAAAATGTATCTGGACTGCGTAGTGGAGTGGTCCACACAATAAAATAAAAAAAAAACAATTGTTCTGAATTCCACCAAACAAGTATCTGGACTGCGTAGTGGAGTGGCCCGGTACCCAATTTGATACCGGGGCCACAATATAATAATAAAAACCTCAATTGTTCTGAATTCCACCAAACAAGTATCTGGACTGCGTAGTGGAGTGGCCCCGGTACCCAATTTGGTACCGGGGCCACAATATAATAATAAAACCCTCAACTGGTCTGAATTCCAGTGCACAGATGGCGGACACCGGATGGACGTCTAAAACCAACATAGCAGTTAAGGGCGCAGTTCCTCTTTTTTGTGACTGCACAAACAATTAACGTTGTAATAGAAATGACAGTTTTTTGTTTTTTTAAATACAGAAAGAAAGAAGGTAGTACTAGAAATGGCAGTTATTTATTTTTTTTAAATAGAGAAAGAAAGAAGGTAGTAATAGAAATGGCAGTTATTTTTTTTTTTTTTTAAATAGAGAAAGAAAGAAGGTAGCAATAGAAATGGCAGTTCCTCTTTTTTGGAACTGCACAAACAGTGATGAAAATGAAGGTGGAGCTGGAGGCATGTCACGGTCCTCTTCAGAGGACAATCTCCTGACCAGCAGGTCTTTGCACCGCTGTAGACTTGTGTCCGCCGGAAACAGAGACACAACATACGCTTTAAACCGAGGATCGAGAACGGTGGCCAGAATGTATTCCTCTGACTTTAAAAGACTGACCACCCTCGGATCCTGGCAAAGCGTACGAAGGGCTTCATCCACAAGAGCTACATGCTTGATGGAATCGCAATGGTGTACCAGCTGGCAGTGTCGGAACTGACTTCTCGTGTGGCAAGTTCAAATGGCTGCAGAATCTTGCACAACACGGAAATCATTCTCCAGTGCGCTTGACTCAGGCGCATCCCAACTCCTTTTCCTATGTCGTAGGTGGCTGTGTAGGCTTGAATGGCCTTTTGATGCTCCTCCATCCTCTGCAGCATATAGAGGGTGGAGTTCTAGCACGTCACTACCTCTTGTTAATTTAGATTGCAAGGCTTGTAAATACTTTGAAGATAAAAAAAAGCAGGCTGCACAGACTATGGAGCTAGAAAGTGAAATTAAATGGACTACGTTACTTTGGTGGCTATGTATGCCCCCCCCCCCGCCCTACACTTGTAGTTGAATATAAAAAAAGCAGCCTGCATAGACTGTAGAACTAGAAATTCAAATATACAAAGAAATGGACAAAGGCAGTTTGGTATCTGTCTGCATCAGATCCCCTCTCCACTAGGAGTAAAATAGAAAACTATTCAGCCGTTATATAATCTAGAATAGAAATAGAAATTGAGAAAGGCAATTTGGTATCTGTCTTCATCATAATCATCAACATCCTCCTCAGCGCCAGCTTCATCAATATCCTCCTCCCGGTGTACAACATTCACACCTTCATTAGCCAAATCTGTAACTGGACTGTGGGTGATCCTTCCAGCATATGCAGAGGGCGTGCTGCAAATGGTGGAAGGAGCCACCTCTTCCCGTACAGTGATGGGAAGGTCAGGCTTCGCAACCACCAACACCCTTGGACTCGCCTTGGGGATGTGTGATAATTTCTCTTTAGAAGGCAGAGTTGTTTGCTGTGTTGTTGCTGACAGCATAACTCTCTTAAATTTTTTGTGGGGGGGGGAGGAGGGCTTAGTTCCTTGGGTGAAGCTGAACCACTAGTCATGAACACGGGCCAGGGCCTAATCCGTTCCTTGCCACTGCGTGTCGTGAATGGCATATTGGCAACTTTACGTTTCTCCTCAGATGATTTTAAGTTTCTCATTTTGCTACTTTTACTGAACTTGGGCTTTTTGGATTTTACATGCCATGTAATAGGAGATTGGGCATCGGGCTTGCCAGACGACGTTGATGGCATTTCATCGTCTATGTCATGACTAGTGGCAGCAGCTTCAGCATTAGGAGGAAGTGGGTCTTGATCTTTCCCTACTTTATCCTCCAAATTTTTGTTCTGCATTATATGTAGCACAAGAGAGTGTACCCCTAAGCCACACACACTCGGCAAAGCCTTTAAAAATTATATGCGGCACAGGAGAGTACCACTGGACTGGAGTTATACAGCAGTACCACTGGACTTATACTGCAGAATCAATGACATTTGTAATATGGCAGTAACAACAATGGACTTATACTGCTGAATCAGTGAACTTTGTAATATTGCAGTACCACTGGACTTATACTGCAAAATCAGTGAACTTTGTAATATTGCAGTACCAATGGACTTATACTGCAGAATGAGTGAACTTTGTAATATAGCAGTACCAATGGACTTATACTGCAGAATGTGTGAACTTTGTAATATTGCAGTACCAATGGACTTATACTGCAGAATAAGTGAACTTTGTAATATTGCAGTACCACTGGACTTATACTGCAAAATGAGTGAACTTTTTAATATTGCAGTACCAATGGACTTATACTGCAGAATGAGTGAACTTTGTAATATTGCAGTACCACTGGACTTATACTGCAGAATGTGTGAACTTTGTAATATTGCAGTACCACTGGACTTATGCTGCAGAATGAGTGAACTTTGTAATATTGCAGTACCAATGGACTTATACTGCAGGATTGTTTTGGGATAAAAAAAAAAATTTTTTTATAATTACTTTTTTTGTAATTTTTTGTATAACTATTTTTGAAATTTTTTATAATTTGGGAATAATGGGGAAATAACAATGCCCTTAGAAGGACAGAGCACAGGACACAGCACCACTGGACTGAACAGGACACAGCACAGGACCCAGCAGCACCACTGAACTCAGAAGGACAGAGCACAGGACACAGCACCACTGGACTGAACAGGACACAGCACAGGACCCAGCAGCACCACAGAACTCAGAAGGACAGAGCACAGGACACAGCACCACTGGACTGAGCAGAACACACAGCACAGCACAGCACAGAACTGAACAGCACGAGATATAGCAGGACAGAGGACCACCTAACACACCCTCCCTCTACCCTGATCAATGCCCGAGTGAAGATGGCGGCGACTAGCGGGGAATTTATAGGATCCGAGTATAGCGAGATCCGACAGTGGGATTATGACTCAGAGCCTCGGTTTCAGTTTTGCAATTGGCGGGAATACCCGGATCCGGCTCGGATCCGCAACGTTCGGGTGGGCTCGGATTTCAGAAATCCGAGTGCGCTCATCTCTAGAGATAACCAACAAATTTACAAAGACATCGCTCCCTCCACTATTCAAAAGAGAAGAAACCTGATTACTATCACCAAAGCACTAAGGAATAATAAAATACGCTATAGCTAGGGATTATCATTCCACCTATCCGTGACTCATGAAGGCATCATCTATAGAATCAAGACATCAGAAGAAAGACTGGATGCTTTTAAAAAAATCGGAATCCTTCTCAGACGACAATTAATACAACCTCCTGATCTGGGAAACCCCCTCAAGCAGAATGGTCCATAGCATAATTTATTCTAAAACTTTTCTACGACCAGCTGCTTCAAGTGGATGGGTCTGTCTTCTTCCAATTAAGGGCGATCGCCATTACAAGAATGTGTTCAATCAACTTTTGTGTGTGTTTCAGGGTATCAGGGACTGTGCATGGGAAAAGGCAATAGGTAATATTGTCAGGGAGTCTGATGTGAATAATTTTTTCAATCAGATGACGTACCTTCTTCCAAAAATATGCTATTTTGGACCTAGACCTACCTGCTTTCTCTCCTCCTTTGGCACCTACCATTCCGGCTGCTCATTCTTTGGTCCGAGACTTTGCTCATATTTGAGCCTCAACTAAAAAAAAAAAATCTATTAAAAGCTTCTCAACGGTACAAACGAGCTGCAGACCGCCATTGCAGACTGATTCCTACTCTTCATCTGGGTGACAAAGTGTGGCTCTCCACCCGGAATATTAGACTTCAGGTCCCATCCACGAAATTGGCTCCATGTTTTATTGGACCCTATCCAGTGATACAGATTATCAACCTGGTAAAGTATAGGCTGCGCCTTCCCCCCTCTCTGAAGATCCACAACACTTTTCATGTGTCTTTGCTGAAACCACTGATCCTCCACAGATCTTCACACAAATATTCTCCTCCACAGCGTCTGTTATCCACATCGGACAGCGAATATGAGATCAGTCACATTCTGGACACCCGTAATCTGTGTGGGCGTTCCCAGTACTTGGTCCACTTGAAGGGCTATGGACCCACGGAACGGTCATGGGTGTATAAGGAAGATCTTAATGCTACTCGTATTCTGACTGATTTCATCAAGAAACAATCTTTGAAGAACGAATCTTTCAGTCGAAGGGGGGGGGTACTGTCAGGTGCCATCCCCGCACACACGCTGGGTGCCTGGGACAGGTCTCCTTTGCTGCCGTCTGGGTGCTAGGCAATGGGACGCCACTTCCGGTTCTTGGCCAGAATGTTCGGGTGCATGAGCCCATCCACTATTCAAACGCTCATTCCGAAAATCTGGCAAACACATAAAATGAAACATATCACCAGTATTATTCATAACCGTCCCCTCCAGTTCTCCTCCACCTGGAATAAGCCACACTCTTAAATCCTTCATACAATTTCTTGTTTCCATCACCCTACTATTGTATACTAACAACCCCCTGTCCTCCTCCTTCCTCTCTCATTTCCTTCAATTACCTACCTTTACTCCTCACCTCTTAGGACCTTCACCCAAAGGACTTCATCTCTCCTCTTTACTACATTGTTTATGATTTATACAAATGTTTATTTGTGAATAATGCTTAAATTATATTTATATACAAATATTTTTATTATCAGATTACCATTGGTCCCGATTGGACTCTGTACACCCCTTCCTTCCTTCCCTTTTATTTTTTGTTTCCCTAAAAAAACCTCAATAAACAAAGAAAAAAAAAGAAAAAAAATTGTCGAAATGCTACGCATACACTAAATTTGTAACATTAGACAGCATGCATCATGGAGAGTGAAGAGGCAGTAACAATCAGATGTCATTAGATGGACAGAGGCATCTGTAGATATTTAGACAAGTAGATACCCAATTGTACAGTGCTATGTAATTTGCTGTCACTATATAAATAAATGTGGATGATAGACGAAGGTGGCTGGCACCCATACCAAAAACTTCAAAGACTAGTACTATGCACTTGTCGATGGGCAGAGCATTCATCGATATCCAAGAGTAGAGCTTTCATCATGTTGCTGCTATATAAATACATGTGGATGATGATAGACAAAGGTGGCCTGCACCCATACTACAAAACTTCAAAGACTACGCACACATTACATTTTTAATGTTACAGGTGTCAGAGATAGCCTCTATTGGGTCCTTTCTCTCGAGCCCTGGCACCTGTCTTAAGTGGGTATCGATCGATAGAGAGACAGACAAAGTTCAGTTGTAAGGCTGAAACTCGATCTGGTTCTGACCAGCCCCCAGTCAGAGTAGCTTTATTTATACACAGAAGATGGCATAAAAATGTATGGTTTCATAACAGAACAACAGTTTGACATTTAGGATCAGCAGATGTTCTTGTTTCAGTCGCGCAAACCTGAGGCGGAAATGGCTGCGGTTTCAAAGGTGCGAGGCTTCTACAGGAAACTGTCAGTTGTGCAGAATTCTCAGAATATGTGAAGCAAGCAGAAAAACAAAAAGGTTTAGGTATCGGTTACGTGGTAACAATCTGCAGAGCCCTGCAGACTATTGCTCAAACATTAATTATACAAAATGTATTATTCTTCAGAAACTGATTAAATGGATATCTCTCACATAAACCCCTCTTTTTATCATTTTTATAATTATCCTGCCTATCCTTTTGGTGTGCACAAAGTATTCCTGCACCTGACCTACTTCATTCAATTCAATGGAACCCCTAGCAGGCCCTTAGAGGATGGTAAATGTACATTCAGCCAGGTCTATAGTTTATGTACACCTGGGTTCTTGAAAATAATAAAACATAAGGGAGAACCTTTTTAAGTATGTAACTTATTCAGAGTCTAGTGAGAGCGAGTTGGACCTGGGTTTCTGGATCGGACTTTAGATGTTTCTTAAGTGACCTTTTTATCTTGATGTCTTTTTTGCATCTTTTCAAACAGCATTGGAAAAAACATAAGCTTCGTTTAAAAGCAACATATAGTATCAATATTGAAATGCATATCTTGGCTATCCATATTGAAACATACATTTATAGTTATTGCAAAACACAGAATGAACACACCCTTCATGATTGATCCTGAGCCACCGTGGCCTTTTTACAGTGGCTGGCGTGGATCCAAGGATCTTTCCCCTCTAGTTTCACTGAAGTGGGTGTGGTCAGCAGGACTTGGTATGGTCCTTCAAATCGTGGTTCCAGAGCCCTCCTGACGTGTCTCTTCACAACAACGTAGTCTCCCGGTACTAAGACATGTGTTCCAACACAATCCTCTGGATCTGGGATAGAAGAGAAAACTCGAGAATGTGTATTAGTGAGGGACTTCTGCAATTCTTTCACATAATTAGTCAGTTCACCTTGGTGTTTTACCATAGATTGAGGAAAATAACACCCTGTTTTTGGCGGCCCCCCAAATAATATCTCATAGGGGCTTAGCCTGTGTTTTTTGTTTGGTGTCGTCCTGACTGAGTATAGGGCAAGGGGGAGGCACTGTAACCAGGGCATTCCTGTGCTTTTCATGGCTTTTTGTATCTTAAGTTTCAGTGTGCCGTTTAATCTTTCCACCTTGCCACTACTCTGTGGATGGTAGGGGGTATGGAATGCCTGACTGATCCCCAAATCTGACATGATAGTTGTCATTACTTCACCCGTAAAGGTGGTGCCCCTGTCTGATTCTATCACTTCTGGGACACCATATCTGCATACTACTTCTGACAGTAGTTTCTTTGCTGTATTTTTTGCTGTGGCTTTAGCTACTGGCCAGTGTGGGAAAAAGGGCTCTGGGAAGACAGTGTTTGTCTGCTGATCCCCATAATCCCTTTTCAGGTTCTGCTCCTCTCTTTTTCCACTCCTCTTTTTCTGACTCTGTAGCCTGTTTTTGTAAAATTTTAAGCATCTCTAGGTCTACAGGGAATGTGGGAGTGGCAGTGGTCAGTAGATAATGTTTGACCAATGGTAAATCTGCTGCTGCCTTAGCAGCTTGGTCTGCCAGTCTGTTTCCTTTTACCTCTAAGGTTTGTTCCCTTGTGTGCGCTTTTATTTTTATGACTGCCACTTCTTCAGGCAGTTCTAAAGCTGTGAACAATCTCAAAATGATGTCTGCATTTTTTATTGGTTTCCCATTGGAGGCCATAAAATGTCTGTTTTTCCAGATGCTTTGATAATCATGTGCTACCCCAAAAGCATACCTGGAATCTGTGTAAATATTAGCTGTTTTCCCTTCTGCGTATTGGCATGCACTGATTAGTGCTTCTAGTTCGGCCTGCTGTGCTGAAAAGCTAGGTGGAAGGGATTGCTGAATCAATATTTCAGTTTCAGTTGTGACTGCATACCCCGTTTTAGGGGAACCCTCCTCGTAGTACCTGGACCCGTCTACGAATAGTAGTAGGTCAGGATTTGCTAGTGGTGTTTCTTTTACATTGCCTGGAGGTGTGGTTTCCAAGTCCATTAGGGCTAAGCAGTCATGATCATTAAAACTGTGAAAATTTTTGAGTTGCATTTCCTGCCCTGTCACAGATTGTGCACTCTCTGCGCTGTCACTGTGTGCGCTGTTTGCGCTTACATCAGTGCTTAGGCAGATGCCACTGTCATTAGTGCCCGGGCGGATGTCACCGTCTTTCTTACTGCTACTCCCCTCTTTTATATCCATGCAACTTGGGAGCAATGTTGCTGGATTTAAAACTGTACATCTTTTTAGTGTGACATTCGAGGGTGTGAGAAGTGCAACTTCATATTTGGTTAGTCTGGCTGCAGAAATGTGTTTTGTTCTGGCTTGATTAAGTATTTCCATTACTGAGTGTGGAACCTGAATGGTGAGTGGGTGGTCCAACACTATGTCTGCAACTTTTTGTAGCAGTAACGCAGCCGCAGCTACTGCTTTTATACATGTGGGAGCTGCTGTTATAACAGGGTCTAGCTTTTGAGAGTAGTATGCTAGTGGTCTCTGTTTGCCCCCATGTTCTTGTGTCAGTACCCCGTGTGCATGGCCATTTTGTTCGTGACAAAACATGTTGAAAGGTAGTTCATAGTTAGGGAGGCCAAGAGCCGGGGCACTTGCAATCAATTCCTTTATTATTTCAAAGGCTGTTAGTTGTTCACTTGTTAGAGTGATTGGGCCTGTGGCGTTACCCTTAGTTACAGTGTAAAGAGGGACTAAGAGTTCTGAAGCATTCATTAACCACTCCCGGCAGTAGCCAGCAAGTCCTAAAAAGGCACGTAACTGTCTCACTGTGGTGGGAGGTGGGAACTTTTGTATGGCAGTTACTCTAGAACTCAACAGGTGTTTAGCGCCTGCTGATATGCAGTGACCCAAAAATTGTACTTGAGGTAAAGCACACTGCAATTTTTCTTTTGAGACTTTACATTTCTCTTGTGCTAGAAATTTTAGCAAACTTTTTGTTTCCTTTAAGCAAATTGTTTCAGTGTCTGCACAGAGCAGCAAATCATCTACATACTGTATTAGACGTGTATTTTCATGTTCTGGTGCCCATGCAGTTAGGACTGTATGCAGGGCTTCAGAGAAGGCCGATGGGGAAATGGCCGCTCCCTGGGGCAATCTAGTCCAACAATATTGTGCATCATCTACTGTAAACGCAGTGCATTTCTGACTATCTGGGTGTAGTGGTACAGAGAAAAATGCATTTGCTAAATCAATTACAGAAAACCTGGTAGATGATGCTGGAATGTCATTGAGTAATACATGGGGATTTGGGACAATCTCTTTTCATGTGTCCTGTCTGTTTGCAAAAGAAACATGCTCCGAGGGTTGTGCCACTAGGGTCTCTTGCCCCTCTTTTATCACTGGTAGTTTGGATAATATAAATAGGGCTTTTTTTCTTTTTCTGCTCTTCCCTATCTTCCATTACCCGTAATATATCAAGTAGGACTTCCATGTCCATACTACCTGCCTCTGGTCTGTTTCTGAATAGAGATTCTCTCATTTCTTGTTTAAGACCTATGAGAAAGGTATTTTTAGTAATTGTACTTCACGGAGTTCAGCAGTGCCGAATCCTCCGTCCGTGTGATTGATTAGGCACCGATCATACCACTTACGGCAGTCTTCCCCGTTATCTTGCTTTAAGGGAGTGCCTACCGGGACTTTACGTTGTTCTGCAGCTGCCCATACAATCATTTTGGCTAAAAAGGTAGTTGCAGATTCAGATATTATCTACGGGACATTCTACATTATCTGAGTTTTTAAGGACGGCAGTTCCACTCGGGCCGATTATAATATTGGCTAATTCTTCCAAGTCTGACCATGTACAAGTGTAAATTCTATTCATTCTTCTAAAGTAGGCAAGACACTGGGTGGGATGTTTTCTGGGATCGGGACTCTTATCACAGATATCCCTTGACTCACTCGGGGTCCATGGTCTATGTTGGACAGTTCTGCGTATTACTACAGGGGGGTCTGCATTATCTAATGTGGTGGAAGTTCCCAAGGGGAATATACCCGTGGTTAACTGTGGGGGATCACACTTCTCATCAGTGGATTCCTGGGGACGGCCACAGAATGGACAGACTTCTGAATATGGGGGGACACATCTAAAACATTTTTTACAAGTGGTTCCGTAAGGGAGATCACTTTTGACTTTATTGTTGAAAGGTTTAGTATTAGGATTATATGGCGGTGGTCCGGTGACCAGAGGAAACGCCCATTGTCCATAGAAATCGGGCTGTTTCGTGGGTCTTTGTCTTAAATTCAAGTCTGATTGGTTATTAGAGAGGGGTCTTAAATCAGGGTACATGATGGGTCCTAATGGGGAGGGTGGATATGGGGGTAGAAATGGATTATTATTATTATTTGGAACACCAGGGACCCCCACCACTGGTGTTTCTTCTTCTATGTCACTTAAATTTGTCAGTTGTAACATATTACTGGGGATATCATCATCTTCTAATTGTTCTGCCAATTTGCACCACATCTGACACCTTTTAAAATATCCTTTTTCCTTTAAAACTTTCTCATTGTCTTTCACAAACTGTTTCCAGAATGCAACTTTTAATGTGCCCTCTTCAGACAGTCCTACTACTTTAAATAATTTCCTCATTCCCTTAGTGAGGTCTTTACCTCCACGTTTAGACACGTACTGTATTGGACTCAGACCGTCATATATTTCGGGTCTTTGTTGTCCCTTTATGGACCCTTTATTTCCCATTAGGAATTACCTTATGGTCCCTTTATGGACCCTTTATTTCCCATTAGGAATTACCTTATGGTCCCTTTATTTGAATGAGGATTTTTATAACAAATTTGCAGGACTTCTGCCTTTTTTAATATTTCTCACAACTTTCAATAAAATCCAACAGAAAAAGACAATTATAAACAATACTGTAACAATTTGTAGAGTGATTTCACTCACTTCTCCTATTTCAGATGTGGTTATATTGGTCATTAATTATATAGATGTAATACAGTAATTTTGTTTAAACAAAAATATTCAACTTTTTAATCTACCTTGATACCCTTAATAGTATCTGTTGCCAGAGCTCAGAGATCCCCGTCAATCAGACTGAGGTACCCTCGAACTAAGACACTACCTCCTTATACAGAGACAGCACTGTAAAAGAGTAAAAATAAAGCTTTTTACTCACCAGCTGGATTTTGTTGATGTCTGTCTGTGTACAAAGAAGAGGTCCCAAAGGCGTCGAGAGGTCTGATGTATTGGAGATCCCGGCAAACGAGCCCCCACTGAAACTGTCAGAGATAGCCTCTATTGGGTCCTTTCTCTCGAGCCCTGGCACCTGTCTTAAGTGGGTATCGATCAATAGAGAGACAGACAAAGTTCAGTTGTAAGGCTGAAACTCGATCTGGTTCTGACCAGCCCCCAGTCAGAGTAGCTTTATTTATACACAGAAGATGGCATAAAAATGTATGGTTTCATAACAGAACAACAGTTTGACATTTAGGATCAGCAGATGTTCTTGTTTCAGTCGCGCAAACCTGAGGCGGAAATGGCTGCGGTTTCAAAGGTGCGAGGCTTCTACAGGAAACTGTCAGTTGTGCAGAATTCTCAGAATATGTGAAGCAAGCAGAAAAACAAAAAGGTTTAGGTATCGGTTACGTGGTAACAATCTGCAGAGCCCTGCAGACTATTGCTCAAACATTAATTATACAAAATGTATTATTCTTCAGAAACTGATTAAATGGATATCTCTCACACAGGGTATCTGTAACAGACAGTGAAGCTAACATGTAAGTAAAGTAAAGTAACATGCAAATGTCATTGGATGGACAGTGGTATGAATGTATAGAGTTAGAGTTAGACATTTATAAAAGTAAATAGACAAAGGTGGCCTGCACTCATACCAAAAACTTCAACAATTGGTACTATGAACTTCTTGACGGGTAGAGCATTCATCGTTAGCCAAGAGCGGAGCTACAGGTAAAGTAGATCTGTGCTGTAATGCTGCCCTTCTAAATCCAACAAGGGGAGAGCTGAAGAATCAGTCCCCTGGGAGAAGCTTAGTCCAACCCCAGGGTAAAGGGGACTTGGATAGGAGGTGGTCCCCAAGACCCATGTATATAAATATGGAATGTATATAAATAATATTTAAAACAGACAGTTTAGATAGGCCAATAGTTGCCCTTAGCGCACACACACACACACACACATATATATATATATATATATATATATATATATATATAGATAGGTACAACTGAAGGATGGCGCACTGGTGAGGTTTAGCAGAATAAGGCTAAACAAGTGGGAACAATTGAAATAAGCATAAGGATCAAATCTAGGTCTCTGGGTTGGTGTCCAACACTCTATAAATGAATCCAGTTCTTAAATCCAAATGCTAGACAGGATGGATAACCATAACAGACTTAGTGTATAGAGAATCAACTCTAATGTCACAATATGCATATGCAATAAATGTTCAAACAGAGCTGGCTGAACCAGTACAACACAGCCCACAACGTTTTCCAATAATATGACAGCTGAGGGAAGGAGATAGGTGTGCAGAATATCACAGTTCACCAAATAACAGTGTAATAGGTGGAAGCGTACCAGAAGGTAGTGCAAAATTAGCTTATCTGTATTAGGGTCTCCAAGAGGGAATCTCAGCTTCGTCCCGTGTGTCAGGAACCGGTAAACCAGCGAGTGCAGTACGCAGTACTTCTTAGTCTCGGGCAGCCGTCCCCATACAAACACCGCAATCAACTCCAATCAACCGAATTAGTAAGGATAAAGGAGCCATATAGTGTAGTAATTTATGTACAAAGGATTTATTAACAATGGTTACAAATGCTAACTCACATTGTGCAAAAACATAATAAGCTTATCTGTATAGAGCAGTAGGTCAACTTGTACCAGTATGGATCCCTGGAGGGTTCTGTAGGTATTGCCGGTGATCTCCGCACAGAAGTATTAAGGTATGTACACTAAGTGTCCAGGATGGTAGAGTGGCCTATGTCAATGTATACAGAAGATTATTGGACCTCAACGCGTTTCGTCTCAAATGGACTTCTTCAGGAGGATATATGAAGTGTCCCTGTACAGGGCTTGTTTTTATACTGTATGCGGTGGCCATTTTGCGCATGCGCAGTGCGCAGAGGTTCTCGTGCATGCGCAGTGCACGGCCGCTACTGCGCATGCGCGGAACACCCGCGATCGCGTGGGTGTAATAAACTAAGGGCTGGGATGATATTTACTCTGTGTAGGTAGAGCAAGAGCCCAGGGCGCTAGTGGAACATATCAGATACCATATCTGAAGTTAGAGGGACTCCTATAAGTAACATTAAAAACGAGTGCGGCGGCCATCTTGGATCAGGGCACTCACTATAGCTCACTGATGGATTGAGTCTGTGGTGGCCATTTTGGACAAGGGAATATGGATGGGTAGTACATAATAATACAAAAACATAGTGGTATACAATATATGCATAATAAAAACATATTAAAAACATAAGTAAAAGGCTATGACAACAGTAAATTATAAAAGTGTGCACAGAGCAAATAAAACACACACTACCTTAAGTAGATGGTGTTAGTTAAAACAGACATATGCAACTAAGCAGTAAAATAGAATAGACACATGCTAAGAGATAAATAGAGGATGCATACAGAGTAATGTGATGCCATCTTATGCAACCTGGGATATCAACTTATGTGGTCATTAAAACCAGGTAAAACAATATCTAGAATCCACAGGATAAAACCAGTAAACCATGATACTATAAAAAAGGAGCAATTTCATATCCTTCATTAAGACCAGAGGGGGTAAGGGTATTCAACTGGAAGATCCAAAACATCTCCCTTTTTGAGAGCTTAGGCTGGATATCACCTCCTCGGCATCCTAAGCTTACATTCTCTATCCCTTTGAAGGTGAGTTGACTTGGATCTGAGTTGTGTTTTTTATTAAAATGTCTAGAAACAGAATGCGATTCAATCTTATTTTTAATGTTTCTGACATGTTCTTGAATTCTTAGTTTCAATGGTCTTTTCGTTTTACCTATGTATTTAAGACCACAGGAGCCTTCTAATAGGTATATAACAGAGGATGTTTGACAGTTCATGAATTCATTTATGTTGAACTTTAAGCTGTTATCATGATTGTAAAAAACATTTTTTTCTGAGCTCGCGAACTTGCAGATATTACAGTGATTACACTTGTTGAAACCCTTCACCGCTAGGAATGTATTTGCAATGTTGGTGTGAGTCTCAGGTAGCATACTAGGTGCAAGGGCATCTTTCAAGTTCCTATTTTTGCGGAAGATGATGTCAGGTCTTGTAGGGAGAATGGTAGTTAAAATAGGGTCCATACGCAGAATCTGCCAGTGTTTGGAGATGGTTGATCTTATTCTGTTTTCACATGCGTTATAATTAGTAATGAAGGGTATACGTTCCTTTTGATTATCTCTAACTTTGTATTGTAATAGATCTGTTCTGTTAACCCCTTCAATTTTCGTCAGGACT
Source organism: Mixophyes fleayi (assembly GCF_038048845.1). NCBI lineage: Eukaryota > Metazoa > Chordata > Amphibia > Anura > Limnodynastidae > Mixophyes > Mixophyes fleayi. Next base: position 144,572,810 of record NC_134402.1, read on the forward strand.
TCTGAGATAAGTGTGTCTGGGTAACCTCTTTCCTGGAAGCGTCGTGCATACATGTGTAGTTGTTCCCTACATTGTGAGTCATTACTGCAATTTCTTTTTATCCTATGGAATTGGGAGTATGGGATGTTGGATTTCCATTTCCTTACATGGCCGCTCTTAAAGTGGAGATAGCTGTTGGTATCTACCGTTTTAACAAAATTTCTTGTTTTAACCTTATTATTAAAGTCCCTTGCTCAATAATGACACATGGAAGAAGGGGAAAACGAGGGGGCTTACAAAAAACAAAGGAAAAGGTTCAATTCATCGACAACAGAACGTTAAAAGAAAATGGGATCTTTAATCTATCCAAACACCAACTTAATAGTTCAGAATTTTCATTATTGAGCAAGGGACTTTCATTTGCCCCCACACATAAACCTAATAGGTTTCAGATGTTCATAGACATCAATAAATTTACTAGGAAATTAACGCTTAAACGTCATTTTGCCAGAAAGGATACTGCCATTATCTGATTCATTATTTTTGGAATTGAATGAAGAGAAAGCAATTGCAAAAATGGCAAAATTACAAAATCCTTAATTAAAACAGCTCGCTGCAGACTTTGGCCAAAATTGGTGACAATTGGAATAGTTGTGAATGGATCATTAGAAAATAGACTGCAAATGACTGGAAAATAATGACAATACTATAAATAGTAACAGCAGCAAAAACAGCTCAAAATGACATTATTTTACCTATTTTTCTCAATTTTTAATTAAATCCAGGTCCAAAAGCAAAACCTTTTGCAATTGTTTTGCAAAAGCAGTTACAAAACCAAAACATGAACACCTTTTAGTACCGAAATCACATCCAAAACCAAAACATAGGGGTCAACGTATATCACTAATAATTAGTTCTCTTTTACTCAACCAGTGCAAATCGACTTAATATCCAGTGCCTATAGAAAATCATCATATCCTGTCAAAATTATTACCTTTTGTCACATTACACCATGGAAATTGAAATAAATTAAACCAAACTTTTTCCAGCTGTATTTACACATTATAACCCTCAACATCAAAGTGAAAATAACATTATAAAACTTCTTAACAACTAATATAATGTAATTAGCACTATATATGCAGGTGTATCATTAGGTTTTTTGTGAAAAGTTACAAAAATATAATTTTCAATAAACCTATGACATTCTATGAATTTTAATATTTTCTGTTGTAAAGTTTGTATCTATCTATATTTGCCTTTCAGATTAATTCATTGCTTAGTCTTGTCTCTGCTATATGTATAAAAACAGTACATACAGTGGTGTACTTACTCAAGTCCTATCAGAGCAATTTACGTTATCCTATCTCCTGTCTAGACTAGCATACCACATAATAGTTCTGTTTTTTGCTAGACAATTTTTTTTTCAGAGGGTACAATGTGGATTTGGACAATTTTGTACAATTTTTTATTTGTTATTCAGGATTGTTGGGATGTATGGACTAGACCTATGTAGACAATTATGGCTGGGTCATTTGTTTCTGAAAGGCCCTAAATGGGATGTGTTTTCATCTGACCCAATTGATGGGATATCACTGTGCGGTTGTATCAGATACAGTTTATTGGACTTTATGGCAAAAAAGTGCCATAAATGATTGTTTAACTTACTATAAATTATACTGTGTAGTAATTTATGGAAATGTGATTACAGCAATTCTGATTTCATAGCATATTTCAGTACAGATCGAGCCTGCCTCCATATATGCTATATTTGACTTTTTTTTCGAGTATTGGTTATTTCCAAGGACAGCAAGTTTTCAGAAATGTTCATGAAAATGTCCATGTTTTCCTTACCAACTGTACAACACTGATCATTCTGTACAGTTATATGATTCAATTACCAAGCACCAATGTGAAAGTTTATTTTTATTTTGTCAACTATGATATTGCCTAAAAATCATAATGGAATCATGGAAAGGTCAGGCTATTTTGTTATATCCAGGTTTCAATGCAATATTAGGCCAGCTCTAGGAGTAAAGCTGGGTACACACTTTTGCCTTTTAATTCAGATGCGATTTCTGTAACTATTTTACCAACTACTGAAAGTCCCGATGTGTACACACTTACACGATTTACCTTCAGGGGGTAAATGTATTAACCTCCGGTTTCTTCAACCCCCGCGAGTTCGGCGTCTTCGGCGCTTAAATTTAAAGCGGCGCTGCCTTGTAAAGGGAAACTTACCTTTACAAGGCAGTGCCGCTTTAAATTTAAGCGCCGAAGACGCCGAACTCGCAGGGGTTGAAGAAACCGGAGGTTAATACATTTACCCCCAGATCTGTTATTCAGCAGATGGGTATGAGAGATGAAAATCAATCATGACTGTACACTTTATAGAGTTCTGCCAACACTGCTGGTTGGGAGTGCATATACATATATGTCCAACATCGTTCCATAGTTGAACGTGAATTTTAGGAAGTTTATCAAACCAAATCAACGGATACAATGTGCTTTGGTAAGATAAAGCGTGGGTGTATACACACTCTTGCAATATCTGACCAAATGGTCGTATCGTGGAATCTGCACGATAATTGCATCAGTGTGTCCCCAGCTTAAGTGTCTGCTATGTAGCTCAGTAAAATGTCAGGAATTATAACTGTAAAGACAGTTTTTGAGAGCCTAGAACTAAATTTAGTGTTCAAGTTTTTTGTAACATTATTGGAACTACAAGTATTGGGATTTGTTACTTGCTTTCTATTTGCATTGGTGTTTACTTTTTTATTTTGTAACGAGACTCAAGCCTTGGACTTTACCATGGAGATAAGAAAACTGCTGTGCTGACATAAATGCCTTTATTAAAATCAGCAGCCCACACATTCTTACTGATGGTGTCCATGTATATTGAGTTAATAAAAGGTATAATTTCCTGATCAGCTATTTTTACACGGACAAATAAATTATGTATACACTGCTATAAGTTTGCATGCATGACAGCAGTTTTTGCTAAACAGGCATAAAGTATGCCTATGAACCTGTACAGCTATACACCAAAAATTATTTGTTGAAATATTTACTTAACTACCAGCCTAGTGCATAACAAGGATCATGTTTACATTCAGTTTTGAAATACCAGTCTGTGCCACCATTTGCAGTATTGTTGACCTGGATGGAAATGTGAATGTTGAAAGCATTAAATAAAAGTCTACTACCACCATACCCTGAATTAATTTCAACTTTCAATTTTTGTTCTAAAATATTGTTTGATTTAGCCTCATTTATGTTCTAAATGAAACAAGATTATTATTTGCATAGGTAGAAATGTGCATTTCAGTGTACAGATATAGCAAACATTAACTTGACACCCAGGGGTAAATGTATCATGCTGAGAGTTTTTCGGCGGGTTTGAAAAGTGGAGATGCTGCCTATAGCAACCAATCAGATTCTAGCTATCATTTTGTAGAATGTACTAAATAAATGATAGCTAGAATCTGATTGGTTTTTCAAACCCGCCGGAAAACTCTCAGCTTGATACATTTCCCCCCAAGTGTGTAAAGATGTTAACATATTGTGCTGTTCCCGAGTTACAATTGAGCAACTGCAATTTGTTGTACCAATACTGGTCATTTGGGGTCTCTTACCACTAAATCATTCTAAAATTCAATTCCCCATAAAAATCAATTAAAGAAGTTAAACAGTGTGGCATCTTCCAAATGAATAACCAGCATCAATACTATAGCCATGCACTCGAAAACCTATTCAAACAAATGTGAATCTTCTGTGATAATTAAGCAACTTTAAGAATATCGAAAACAGAACAGATACAGAGGGCACTTCCATGGTTCAAGGCTTTCATTTTTTATTATAATATTTTTTTTAGATACAAACGTACCCAAAGTTAATTTAATATGAGCATTTCACAGCAATGAAGTTGAATACTCTCCATAAAAGTACAAATTCTGTCAGGAACAGCAGGCTTCTGTGCATAGGTAAAACTTACCCCAATCCAAGCATCTTTGTCCGAAGCGGTGGCATGGAATATCTCAGCGTAGGTTTAAATAGGAGATACATTAGTTTTACAGGTGTGATATAATTACCCTTGAAACGGCATCATACACAAAGTTTAAATGAAAACATAACAAAAAATTTAAAATACACAGAAAAAACATAAATAATAAATGCATGGGTTTAACAAATAACTCGGGACAAAAGGCTAAAAATTAACCTGACCATACTCTGTGATAAAAGAGGTGCATCAATGGCAGTGAAAAACATTCAACAATCACCTGTGAGTCCTGTTATCCTCCACCTCATGCACCTGCCTTATGCACTGCCTGGACACTCCCTGCTGAACTGTTTCTAAACCTTGTTTCTTACAGCTGCAGTTGCTTGCTTGATGCTTGTATCCCAACCTCTGGCATTATCATGATTTGCTCCTCTCTCTCTTCTGTCCTCTTCCTCTATCCCTCTGCTTTCCTTGTCCAATCTTCCTATGTTCTCCCTTCTCCTCTCTTCTCCCACACCCCTCTGCCCCTCTCCTTTCGTCCTCCCTATCCCTCTACTCTCTTCTGCCACTGAACTGACTCGCTGCCCCATCCCTCATCTTTCCCTTTCTCCTCTTTATTAAAGTAATTTTATCGTTTTAAAATAAGCATTGCCCAATCAATTGAATGTGTGTCCAAAGCACAAAGTGATTTATTTTTAACAGATGTAAATAGTCAATAATTCAATACATTATTATATCATGATAAAGTACAGTACAGCACAGCCAATACCAAAAGATAAGTACATACCAATGCAATCGCTTGCGCTCGCTTGCGCACCCACGGGACCCGATGGACAATATTCTGTATAGAATATTGTGTCAGAGTTGACTGAGGCCCCAGTGAGATGCAACTAATATATATACAGTCAGTGTTTCATTGTGAACAATAGAGATGACGTAGATTGTTTCTATAGGTCCAGACGTTGGGTGGGTCCAGGCCAGACAGGTAATAGGTTGATTCAATCTAAGGAATCCAAAGGTGGGGGTCTTCTCTCCAGGGGGTCTGCTCCTTTTCATAGCCAGTATCATACAAAGGTTTTACTCTCTAATATCAATAACTAAAGTATGCAATGTGCGATCTCTTCGCCGACTGCACCGGACAGCTGCTGATGATTAGGGCTTCAATATGATATCAGGCATGACACCTTTCCTATTACCTAAACCTTTAATAACACTACAATGTACATAAAATCAACATATACATATACTAATAATAAACCGAATACTATCTGCTCCTGAATTACAGTGTAACAGAACCAATATGAAATTATATAAATAACTAACCGTCGTAATGCGAGTGTGTGCGTGCGTATTTTACCGTGCGAACGCACCACGTCACGTAACACGTGGCGTAAGCTTCGCAATACGCACGGCAAACCAATATTAAACCAATATACTTTCGTTCATCCAATTATACGACTTCAACAGTCCACCCTTTGATAGTACAATAAACTATCACCTTAAAGATGTTATAAGCAGGTTCTCAGTACCACGTTTCATTGTTATGTAATACAAATCCCCTTTGGTGTATGTCCACACTGTTTGTAGATCTAAACAAGTTATCATAAGAGAGAGTCTTAATCCTCTAAACGACTTGTTCTTTTACTATAAACCGTACACTTCTGGAGCTTGGAGATAACTTTTTGTATGCCCTTCGAGGGTGCAATAAAACACTTAATACATTATTTGGAAAGGTACATGGTACAGTAGAACGTGTATCAGCTATACAGAATTCTCTACTACAGTTCTTCAAGTTTAACAGGTTCTTCTGTCCAACGCATGTCTTTAAGCTCAGAATACATTTAAACACTTCATGTTCATCAATAGCATCATCCTATGTCTATCAATAATGTCATATGCAATCTCCTTCAGCTTGCGTTAATATACACACATCTAATAATGTCACCAGTTCTTTTCATCAACACTTGTGGGCGGGCTATTGTCTGTTCGTTCTTCCCAGTCTCCCAATACCCAGATTTAACAGTGATCGGCTTGTAAAGCATTGGGAGACTTCAGACTAAGGGACCTAGGTGTCCTACTTTTTCCCCTAGTGACCTCCCACCCATAGTTCGGGTACCTCAAGAATATTTAGTGGAAAGAGAACTAATACTACTTGATATAATCACTGAGGCACGCGTGAGCACGCCCAGCACTTTGTTTGGTCTAAAACCTTACCCTCCCAAGAATGATAATCATTCTCAAGGATGCCTGCTCGAGTCCGGATATTACTGGACTGGCATCGCTGGGTGTATCTCTTTTTTTTTTAACTATGGGGTCGCCGTACTTACGGACGTAATGCTACTCAGACAATAGCCCCTCGCACTTTCTCCAAGCTCCAAGGTTTCCAAATTTTCCTTTACCCCTGAATTGAATAGAGTAATTGACTGGACTGATTATGCTACTAACTTCTTCCTCCCCAATACCTCCTTATCACTACCTGAACCAGTCTCTGTCACCTGCCAATAATCGAAAGAATTAACCGCCCTGAGAAGAAAATGAAATGAGAGAACACAAAACAGGAAAAACTACAACTTCATGCTGGACAACAGTCTTAGCCTTTGGCTCAGGTGCTACTAACTGCATTCGAGGCCTTCCAGTACAGACTCATGAGTGCCCTTGGACCCTTCTCTGAGTGTTGGCCCCTCTGCAGTGGGTGGTATGGGCACCAGTGTGTCTCTGCTACCCTTAAAGCCGTGAGGCTGGTAGCCTACACCTGGTACCTGTCTGGCAAATAACCTAAGCTTAAGAAATTTCTGCTCCACAACTTACTCTCCCGATCCAACATCCTGACAGTTAGTGTGACCTTTCAGGAAACAGTGTTTCGGACGTTCTCGGTTGCTGTCTCACTATTTACCTTCTCTCAAGGTCTAACCTAGCCTCCCAGTTACAATCTCATCTCACGAGGGGTCAAGAACATTTCAAAAACTGACAGGTTAGGAGTCTGCCCAGGGGTGATCTCTTGGTAGCGGGAAAGGACTAGTGGCACTTCAATCAAGTTCCAACTCTTAGTCTATTCTATTCATTCTACCGAGTACCACTACTTTATGTTCACACTGGTTTATGGCTAATTGAAAGTATGTGATTTGTTACCATACTCATACATTATACATCTATTATCAATAACATGAATACCCCTATCATCTATTATAACTCTAGGACTATCACATTGAATAACAAAAGCTTTGAGTATAATACAGTAATACATTAGACACATTTCAATACACCTCTACCCAGACATATTTCATTGGTACACCTGTGTATACTTGAGGATCCTGCATGGTGGTAATTGGATGACGTGTATTTGTTTTACCTGGAGGAAAACCCATCAGCAGGAGGGATATGGGATGGCTCTATTGGTCTACCTTGTCCATCTCTCCAGAGTCCACCAGACTCCTCACCACATCTCTTCACCTTCCAGACAGTTTATCCCTCGGGTAACACAAATCTTCCTATATTAACCAATATGTGTATGCGTGCATGTGTGTGTGTGTTCACCTTTTTAAAACTAAAACAATACAACGAAAAACAAAACAAAACATAGATTTGTTAGCTGTCACATAAAACCCTGCTGTCTATTTGACAGCTATGTTCTCCCTGGTGTGACAGCCATGTATGGTTGTGCGTGTAAGTGTGGACCTTACTAGCAGCTACTTCCGTTGGTAACTGTGTCCCTGTATAAAGTCCTCTATGTAGTGTCCTAATCATGTGCTGGTATTGCTATAAAACGATTTCTCAGTCACCTCAACATCGCCCTCTAGACTAGAAAAATGCTAAAGACCAATGTATATCAATCGATTTTCCCTCTGCCAACTCACATGTCATTCTCAGTACCTCATATTCAGCTACTTGACTAAGTGGGAAAGGCAAAGAGGTCTCTTTCTATAACACTTTCTTCAAATATAACAGTATCCAGTACATGCCTGTCTAACAGTGAAAATTATAAAACATGAAAATTCTACATTTTCTAGGGTTTCACATTATGTCGTATCTTGTGGTAAAAATCCTACTCCAATGTTCTACACAGAGATGCATATCTGTATGCCTATCCTCTAGCAATCTCCTGTCTCCACCCTTTGTGCATCCATAAAAAGGCACATTTTTGTACAGGAGGCACGAGCCAAAACAAAAAAACAAAACAGATATGCACTCTATAACACATGAATTGTATTTCCACAACAGAACCTTTCTGCTTAAAACCAGCAGTTTCTATACACATGAAAACAAAACCCCTGACTGTTTCTGTAACTCATATCAATCTAGTGTGTGTATCTCTGAATTTGTCTTATGTAAAAACATAAAAATATGTTTTAGCCCCATTGTTGAGACTGTGTCTGATTTTATCTCTACCAGAGCAGAGAGAGAGAGAGAGAGAGAGAGAGAGAAAGAGAGAGGGAGAGAGAGAGGTAGAGAGAGGGAGCGGGAGAGAGAGAGATAGGTAGAGAAAGAGAGGGAAAGAGAGAGAGAGAGAGAGAGGGAGCGGGAGAGAGAGAGAGAGAGAGAGAGAGAGAGAGAGAGAGGGAGAGACTAGCGTTTGTGTAAAGAATGAGAAATAGGAAAGCAATGAATGATGGGAATACAAAGGTTTGAATACAAACATACATGTAGAAAGGGAGATTTTTTTACAACAAAATGACAGCTGGATTGGACTCTGACTCTATGGGGAAATGGCTGTATTCATTCCACTGTTCCCCTTAGCTATTTGCTAACTATGACCCCTCCCTATACTTGACTAGGGGTTCTTAACAGTGCAATCCAGTGTCGTCCGTCATTTGTTCATTAAGAACTCGGTATCTGACTACATACCTTTTCAACGGACTTTTCTAATTTATGATAGAGAAATGAAAAAATGTACTCTTAGTGACTCTTATTTTCTCTGAAATACATAAAACGATATTTTGGAGCAAAGTATGTACATACTTCATTGTTGGATAATGATTCTCAGCCAAACAAATTATCATGAGTCACTGCAGCCTAAAACAAAAGAGTGTTCCAATTGTCTATTGTTAATTAGTCTTTCAAGAGTAATTCTTCTATTTCTCTATCTCACCCCTTTTAAACACTTGTCTATACTTCTTTTGTGTCCCTTTTATCTGTGAAAAGAAAAACAAGATAGTTATCTTAAAACAGCAAACAAAACAAACATTTCTATTCTTTGCCGTCGGCTAGCGATTTAGGAAAACAAACATGTGACAACATAAAACGAACAAACAAAATCAACAAAGATTACTTTTAAAAAAATAAGTTTCTTTCTACATTTTGCACCTTAATGCTCACCACAGATTAACTCTAGAGTCGGCTATATTTCTCCCCCAGAATATTAGTTGTTACAGAGTGTGCAATCAATTAAAGGGGAACCTCTGAGAGAAGTGTACGCCTCCTTTGTGGATGTCTATGTGATTTCCAACCCAGGTATTCATTCTTCTCTCTACACAGTTCCTACTCATGTGTCCCTTCTTATGGCAGTAGAAGCACGTCCCTGTCATGTCTTCACAATGTTTTGCTAGGTGTCCTATTTTATTGCCTTGAAAACACTTCCTCAACTCGTGTTGTTTCTCTTCCTTTTTACAATCTTTCCTAATGTGTCCTTCTTCTCTGCAATTGTAACATCTCACTATTCTGGGTTTCCTGTTATGTGGGTTGTATTCTGGTGGTCGTGTGTGCAGTCCCTCTAGTGCTGGGATACTTATCATCATTACCCTATCACTTAGTGTCTCTTTCTGTTTGTTTATACTTTTATCATGTTCTATAGCTGACTCCCTGAGAGCACTTACAGTGGTTCCTTTCCAGTATGGTAATGAAGTTTGCACCCTTCTTTTTAAGTTTTCCCTGAGGCCATCCATTAGAACTTTAACAGCAACCTCTCTGTAATATGGATTATCTTTTATGTCTGGTACCCCAGTATATTTGCCCATTGCTATCAAAGCTCTGCAAAAATAGTCTGCTGCATTTTCACTATCTTTTTGCTGGATACTAAAAATTTTACTCCAGTCCACTATCACTGGGAAATATGTGGCCAACTGTGTGATTATATGTCTAATATTGTCCTGATTATCCTCCTCGGTTAAGAATTCATCCTCCTCCAACATACAATCCTTAATGAACTTTTGTATGTCAGTATTGAGAGGAAGACAGGTCTTCAATAATACTCGCCAATCGTTATTAGTTGGCTCATACACATTACCATAATATCTAATAAACTGCTGACATTTGGTCAAATCTTTCCTAGGATCAGGGAAATCAGACAAAATTGAAAATGTTTCAGACCTAGTGCATGGATCATGCTTTGCTACATGTTTTAAGGGAACATCACTATTCCTGTCTGCTTTCCCATTGGGAACTGCTGCTGTGCAGACAGGATGTAAGTCTACCAAATCACTGAAACTAGTTGCTGAAATTGCTGCTGCAGTAAAATGGATGTCTCCCCCTGTGTTAACCTTTTCATTACTCTCACCACTTTCAGCAGCTGCCCCTGCTGGTGGGACCGTTCCTCTTCTTTGTCCTGAAACATTACTTTTAACGTTACTTAAAACAACATACAAGTTACTAGTTAGTTTTTACATTTTTGGTATTGGCTGTACTTCCCGCCCCGACCGAATTTATCGGGGGCGTGTTTGCGCTCAGTTCGCCACGCTTTGCAACGCACACTTCCGGAATGCTTGTTTCCGGTACGCTTACTTCCGCTGAACACGTGTTTTTCCTTACACTCACTTCCGCTGTGCGTTCGCTGCTCTGCCACGTGTTACCTTCCATTTGCCACGATTTTAAACAATGATTATGTGCATTTCTCACTTTCGTTGACTTAATCAACCGTACTTTATCTTTTACTGTATTTAGCACCTCTGCATTAAAACTCCCTGTTGTTGGGAAAGGCCTATCACATTCTTTGGTCATTTCGACCCACGTGTCACAATACACAGTTGCGTATGCACCATATTTTGCACACATGAGAAACCTCGCTGACTCAATAAGACCTTCCTTAGGCAGTAAACTGGCAATCTCTAGCGTATGCCTAGCACCCATGTTGCACAATATACTTTCTACCCGGAACACAGACACACCGCAATGCTCTGTTCCTTCCGGCCAAATGTGAAACACAGACACACCGCAATGCTCTGTTCTTTCCACCAAATAATTTCAACTCTGTTGCTATACTCACCGCTAGAGATCTATAATCCTCGGTGAACGTATTTCCTTTAGCCGCGCTCACTCGCTTTTCTCGCCCCTGGCGAGGGTCCCTAATACAGAAATATCACTGTGGGCCCCAAGGGCTATCAGCTCCTCGATACCCTGGCTCAACCACAAAAATCTGCTGAGTTTATTATCGCTGGGAGCGCAAAGTCGATACAATCAACCTGCCTTTCCAGTATAATTCCTCCTAGCTGCTTCACCAATTCGCACTAACGGTGCGACCGGATCGCACTGCCTACCAATACTAATTATTAGCAAACCTTGCGATCTATTGGTAGCGCTTTGCGAAAACCCAGTTTTCGCATTCGGTATACCTGCCCTGTATACCGTCCTTCAGTTGGGCAATCCGCCTCGTCAGACAGCAACTGAGCACCTCAACAATAAAACAGTGTATCTACGTTACAACATCACACACTATACACCTTTTCTGCGCAGAAAATCAAAAGTTCCCAACAATAGTAATAATGTCTCAGAGGCTTTCACAAGTAATTATACTATGCATCATCATCATCATCATCATCATCATCATTTATTTATATAGCGCCAACATATTCCGTAGCGCTTATGCATGTATAATAACTATCAAAACAATTGTTCAACCACGTGGCAAATCTACCGGAAGTTTGCGTACGCACAGCAGGAAGTACACATACGCACAGCAATGCAATACACTTTAAACCATTAAAACGACAATAAAAAGAAACATTTTTCTTTCTTGTCCCTAGATTCTAATTAGCGTTCCTTCAGTCTATGCAACAACGGACATTCGGTTTCACAACACACAGTGAACCACAGGTATTAGACGTATTACGTTCTTTCCTGCTTTATACGACGCGTCCGTCCATCCACCCTTTGTTGAGGAACCGAATATCGTAAGCGTTGCATACCTGCCGGTAACGTAATTCCTAACTCACGAGCCCCCATATTATTAAAGTAATTTTATCGTTTTAAAATAAGCATTGCCTAATCAATTGAATGTGTGTCCAAAGCACAAAGTGATTTATTTTTAACAGATGTAAATAGTCAATAATTCAATACATTATTATATCATGATAAAGTACAGTACAGCACAGCCAATACCAAAAGATAAGTACATACCAATGCAATCGCTTGCGCTCGCTTGCGCACCCACGGGACCCGATGGACAATATTCTGTATAGAATATTGTGTCAGAGTTGACTGAGGCCCCAGTGAGATGCAACTAATATATATACAGTCAGTGTTTCATTGTGAACAATAGAGATGACGTAGATTGTTTCTATAGGTCCAGACGTTGGGTGGGTCCAGGCCAGACAGGTAATAGGTTGATTCAATCTAAGGAATCCAAAGGTGGGGGTCTTCTCTCCAGGGGGTCTGCTCCTTTTCATAGCCAGTATCATACAAAGGTTTTACTCTCTAATATCAATAACTAAAGTATGCAATGTGCGATCTCTTCGCCGACTGCACCGGACAGCTGCTGATGATTAGGGCTTCAATATGATATCAGGCATGACACCTTTCCTATTACCTAAACCTTTAATAACACTACAATGTACATAAAATCAACATATACATATACTAATAATAAACCGAATACTATCTGCTCCTGAATTACAGTGTAACAGAACCAATATGAAATTATATAAATAACTAACCGTCGTAATGCGAGTGTGTGCGTGCGTATTTTACCGTGCGAACGCACCACGTCACGTAACACGTGGCGTAAGCTTCGCAATACGCACGGCAAACCAATATTAAACCAATATACTTTCGTTCATCCAATTATACGACTTCAACATCTTCTACCCCCTCACCCTTTAGTCCCCCTCACTACTCGTCATTCTTTAACTGTGATTTGAATTAACACTGTTCATTGACAGATCCCAACTGTTTGGCTTCTTCTAACACATATTTCTGTGGATTAGCTTTTAATTCTGCCGACCTTAAAGAAGCCAAAACCACCTCCACCTTACTTAAGTATGACTCCCAGTCCAGAGTATAAATGAAAATGTCATCTAAGTAAGCAGACACGTTGGCTGTAAGTGACTTTAACAACATGTTCACTATATTTCTGAAACTGACATTTGACCTAGGGAATGCAGTCCCCAAATTGTCAAATCACAGGACACCGACACCTGCCACTGAATAAACCCACTGTAGTCAAATACCTACTACCAGCTACCATTTTGTCATCCTGGGGAACCGGACCGATGATGCAGATAGTCTTTGACTGACTGGTTAAACTCATTATCAATACAAACAATCCTATTGCCTCTCAACCTCAGGTTCACTTAAAGCGGTACACTCTGGAATGGAAGCAAGGACATCCCTATTTTGGCATATGAGTTTGTTCACCTGACGTTTATAGGTCCAAGACAAGGAAGGTTCTATTGCCATTTTAAGTGTCCTAATAATCCAATATGGCTATATTGTGCACAAAATTCTCCTTTATGTATATGCTGACATAGTGATTTATATATTGTTTGTTTCTGAGCATCGGACAACATTTTTCTTTTGTTTTTAATTTATTTACATGTCCTCACAACTCAACCATGCCTACCAGAGCATGAATAGGGATCTAATCTTGTTGACACTTGAGTACCCAATTTCAAAACACCTGGGGGTAAATGTATTATTGGCAAGTTTGCCTTTACAAGCCAGAGCCGCTTGAAATTTTAGCTGTAAACTCGCCTAATTCCGGCGACTTGACAAAATCGGACTATAATACATTTACCCCCTGATCTTCTTTCTCTATGAACTAATGGCCTACTATTTTTGTAAAAGAAAGCTTATGAGCCCTTTTCAATTGTGGCTGCACTGTGACAGTGGATGGGTTTTCTGGCATACAGAATATGCCCTACAGAACCTTTTTACGGCTAGGTGGACTACGGGCTAGTAAAACCTGTGTAGAAATTGTTTCCTAGTTCTTCCCCTGAGTGTCCGCTGCCCATCTAAGTGTGTGCAGTTTTTAACACAAAGGGTTTCATGAATCTGTGGAATTACTAATTGTTCTACAGTAACAAATCAGAATAACACATCATTTTTGACAACATACAATGGCATACAGATTGCCGAGATGAAATGTTTTGCAATATTACCACTATTATTAGCCAGCTTAAAGACATGTTGTAAATTCCCATCATTTAAATGGTAATGTGCAAAGTTATGCAAATGTAACAGTTCTGGAAAGTCGACCAGTCTATGCCCTCACCCAAAGGCAAAGTAGGAACCTCTGCATTGTCACCAGCCATTGTGACTTTCAGCTGCTCCGGTCTGGGCAGCCAACGACACCTTTCGAAGGCTTAAATTTTTTCCCTATCCTTTTAGATGGCAGAGATTTTTATCTCCCAAACTGCACTCCATTCCAGGTTTTGTAGCAGAGCATGACACTTCTCCTCTCCCTTATCCTCAAGCTGGCCCTTCAAGGAAAGAGCTTCGGCCAGTGATTCAAGTGACAAAGTTTCCGACTGGACTCGTTCCTGGAGGTCCTTTTTAAACAGCGGAAAAACTCTGCCAAGTATCAACAGGTATGGCAGTTTTGGGGCAAATGCCGCTATTACTGTGACTGTTCCTCTATTTACGGTAACAAGCAAAAGAGTCCTGTCATATTTCTTGGCAGTCCCGTCGACACAGAGGACTCTTACTTTGGTCAGTTTGTGAGCCAGATCCTTTGGCAATATAAAGCTGAAAATCAAGGTCAGTTCACTACCCGAATCTACCAGAGCCAGCACCAAAAGTGATTCACAAAACCAGCCACACAGAATAAACAGAACTTAACCACAACTGGATTGCAGCATCACAGATATACCACCTTTGTGTGCACCAGCGAGCAATCCATAGGTTCAATTAATATTGGGCATTGTGCCCGCACAGGTCCAGGCTCTCTGCACTCAAAGCATATTGGACCCAAAGCAGTTTTGGCTGCATTTTTGTCACGCAGACTTTTCTCACCAATGCCGGGTACACTTTATTGGTATACCGGGTTTTGGCTGAGGCACAATCTTTAGAGTGGGCAACGGAGATTTGGGCATAAACTGCAATGCACCACTTCCCCATGTCACGATCTGCCTCCGGCTGCACTGCAGCATCTTCTATGGGGATGCTGCTTTGCATTCTGCAGCTGTTGCCTGCAAGGGATTATGTCTGGGCTTTGCCATTATATATATCTAGCCTGCAGTACCTCTCTACCACCAAAAGGGCTGCTGTTGCACCTGGACTAATCTCCTTCCTACAGGAGCATAGCTCATTACCCTTGGATCCCTTTCACCTGTGGCTGGCCTTTATAAGACTGCCTCTCCCTGTAAACTGGGCCAGTTCATCTGTTGTCTTAACTGCTGCTGGTTCTTCTGTGTATTCCTGTGTATGGATCCTGACTGACTTCCTGGTACAGACCCCTGCTTGACCTTCTGTTTTGTATCTGAGCTTATGACCCTGACTTTGCTCTGACTTCGCTCCTGTTATCTCCCTAGCATCATAGTGGACCATCTGGCTTTTGATCCCTGCCTTGTTTGACCCTGCTTTGTTTGTGCCTACAGACCGTTACGCCTTCTCTGTTCCAGCCATCTAGCTGTCTGTTTACTTGGACCTCCGTGTAATTCTGCCTGCAGATGTTGCACCTCCTCTGATCCAGTCTCCTGACTTTAATCTTACCTGGACCTTCATGTACTCCTGCCTGCAGACTGTTACACCACCTGTGTTCCAGCTCCTGTGCTGCAGATATTGCATCTCCAGCTATCCAGCTCCTGTGCCTGCAGTCTACTACATCTTCTGCTATCTAGTTCCCGTGCTACAGACTACTGCATTTCCAGCTATCCAGCACCTGTAATTGCAGAATATCCCTGTTTAACATGGACATTTAGTCGTTTTCTGCTTGCTGATCACCCCACCTGCCTGGATACAGTAGTCCTCAGCTCTGTCTGCTAATACTGCCATCTGACATCCAGTACCTGTGTTTATCTGCTGTGTTCATTTGCCTCATCTCAGTCCAATTTGTATGTTCTGTGCTTAATAAACCATTTTGCTTCATTTTACATTGCCCTCCATGGAATTGTTGCTAGGAATCCTGACACCCCATCATGGTCGGAAGTTAATTTCTGCATTCTGGGTGCAGTTGGAGCTTTGATGTCTTGTCTCCCCTGAGCAATCTCCTCGCAGAGAAGATGGGTAATCTCCTCATATGCTGCTGCCACGTTCACGAAAGCTGTTATTACATCTTCCATTTCCACAGAAGTTGGGGCTGGGAAGCAGAGCTTGGCTTCACTTAGATCCCCACTACAGCAAAACTTCTTTGCACAGTTTTTTTGGACCATGCCCAACTCACAACTGATTCACCATGTGAGGCACTACAATAATCAGAAGTTTTACAGATTTTGCTTTCTTTGGAAAAAACAAACAGCTGCTCAACAATTCACAGGTTATTGCTTTTTCTCTGCCTCTCCACAGACAATGATGTTTGCTTTCTCTGCAACACAGCAATTTTTTCCCACTGCAACTAACAGCTTTATAACAGTTTGAGTTTCACTCACCACCATTTGTTTACTGGGTGGACAGCAGGATGTGGCTGTCCTTTGTAATCCCACAATGAAACCATTGTGATGCTGACACCCGGCAGATGACCGAGACTTCTTGCTTGAATAGACGGTACTTTTATTGCTTACAGTAATGACCAAAAGTTTTGAGAATTACACAGGTATTGGTTTTCACAAAGTTTGCTGCTTTTTAGACCTTATTGTCAGATGTTACTATGCTATACTGAAATAAAATTGCAAGCATTTCATAAGTGTCAAAAGCTTTTATTGACAATTACATTAAGTTTATGCAAAGAGTCAATATTTTCAGTGTTGACCCTTCCTTTTGAAGACCTCTGCAATTCGCCCTGGCATGCTGTCAATCAACTTCTGGGCCACATACTGACTGATGGCCGTCCATTCTTGCCAATTAATGCTTGGAGTTTGTCAGAATTTGTGTAAGGATGTCCCCGGAGAAGAGTGCCTCCGCCATCGCTATGCCCCTGGAGGGGCTGAAGATGTGCCTGGTGCCCGTGAAGAGGGCGAAGATGTCCGGCTTTGCTGCGCCCCTGGAGGGGCTGAAAAGTCCCCTAGTGGCTGAACCCTGCAAGCAGGTGAAGAAAGAAGGTTACTCACCCGTCTATCGATCCAGCGGTGAGTATCGTGGCTTCTTCTTTCCAGGTTCTGACAGCGGAGGAAGGATGAGCCAATCAGGGCTCATCTTTCCCCGCTGGCCAATCAGCGGCCGGATACGCGAGCCAATCGCGGCTCGCGCCCGGCCGTTCAAAAGATTGGCGCCGACGCGAGCCAATCAGCGGTCGCGCCGGCTGATGACGTCACGCCGGCGACTATATAAGTCGCCGGGTGGCGCCATTTTGCCAGAAGAGAGTCGGCGGCGGAGGGAGAAGGACGTCGTGGGACGTCCAGAGCGGCGAGTCAAGAACAGAAGCCAGCGGAGCGGAGATCGGCGGCGGCGAGCCCTTGTAAGGGCTGAGAGCACCCCCGCCTCACACACAGCAGTGGACCCAGCGCCGAACAGGGGAAGAGGCGTCGCCGGCTGGAGGGTCTGGAAGACCTGGAGAAAGAAGGCAGAAGACGGCGTGGCAAGTTGAGATTCCTGTGCAGAGCAGAGGGATGTGGTTGGAGGTGACAAGGGTTGCGGCTGCAGATCTGCTGGGAACGGATCGCAGCTGGGATATCGGAGGCGGACTGGAGGTGACCATCGTTTATAAGGTAAGTTCTTTTGTGTTGCGTCTGTCCTGTTTCCCCGCAGGGGGCGCTACATTTGTAAGGGCTTTTTTTGTCCATCCGACTCTTAAGGATTGACCACAATTTCACAATGGAATTATGGTCTGGGGAGTTTCCTGGCAATGGACCCAAAGTTTTGATGTTTTGATTCCAGAGCCACTTAGTTATCACTTTTTCCTTATGACAAGATGCTCCATCATGCAGGAATGGCATTGTTCATCACCAATCTGTTCTTGGATGGTTGGGAGAAGTTGCTCTTGGAGGATGTTTTAGTACCATTCTTTATTCATGGCTGTGTTCTTAGGAAAAATTGTGAATAAGCCCACTCCCTTGGCTGAGATGCAGCCCCACACACGAAAGGTCTCAGTATGCTTTACTTTGGCATGACACGGGACTGATGATAGGGCTCACCTTTCCTTCTCCGGACAAGCCTTTTTCCGGATGCCCCAAACAATCTGAAAGGAGATTCATCAGAAAAAAAGACCTTACCCCAGTCCTCAGCAGTCCAATCCCTGTACTTTTTGCAGGATACCAGTGTGTCCCTGATGCTTTACCTGGAAAGAAGTGGCTTCGTTGCTGGCCTTCTTGACACCAGGCCATCCTCCAAAATTCTTTGCCTCACTGTGCATGTGTGGTGCCCCAAAATCTGAGTACCCTGGGGTGTATCTATATGTTTTTAATTTGTTAATTTAATTTGTTAATTGTTAAAAGTGTTTATAAAGATTTAAAAAAAAAAAATGTTTCTTGAGGGAGAAGTGACAGTTGGGAGTGGTTGGTGGTTGCCGGGAGTGACAGGAAGGAGGAGTGTGTGGCATAGCAACAAGTCCACTAACTTTGGTAATAACTGTGAACTCCCAGAAGGCAGTGGGAAGAGGAAAGTTCTAGACTTCTGAGGGAGAGAGATCCCTGTGTCTGCATAGACTGAGAGAGAAGAAGATAAGAAGTGAGCCAAAGAGAAGTGTGAGTAAAAAGGAAAGTACTGAAAACAAATAGGCATTATAGAGATCTGTGACATCACACAGACTGAGCTATGTACTGAGAACAGTGTGAGAGGAGAGAAAATAGAGAGGTCTGTGAATACACACAAAAGAGACTGTGCAATACAAAAGATCATCAGTTTATTTGGCGTGAAAAAGTAATTTATGGGCCCCAACCACGTGCAGCACTTCTACTAAATTCCTGTGCACAGTTCAACCCAGGACTGAGTGTAAAATATGGTAACGTTACCAAGATAATATTGGTGCACCAAATGTTTTAGTTGAATATTAATGTTAAGTGATTTACCTGAAAATTGATTTATTATTATATGTTAAATGCTATTGTGCTCTATGTTGATCAAATGAGTGTTTTGTCATTGCCATTGAGTTGAAGGGGTAAGTGGCGCGGTGGCTTACCAAAATTATCTTTACCGCATTATTATTAAACCCAAGTTATTTGACCAATCCTTGTCCCTCTCATTGAAGTATTTATTTCCTGACCACCGGATGTCCGAATAAGAAAGAACCTGACTCGTGTCTGGAGGACAAGGTAAGGGAAGGAAATCCCATCAGTACTCGACCACCGCATAACTTTGGCGTCAAACCGAACAGGATCCGAGTGCATCAGGAGAGTAATACCCTCAGTGAAAAATGGATCAGCAACCGGCAGGGCCCATATCCCTACCATACTATTTCGGGGCCCCATGGCTCCCGAAGTACAGCGGGGATGACGACAAGCTACAGAAGACTTCATTCACAGAATTCGAGAACATACTGGAATCCATGTTCCGACAATACCCGTTGAATGAACAGCAGAAAGTGGAGATCTTAATAGGGCAACTCACATGGTCGGCGCTCAGAGAAGTAATCTCATGGCCAATTGACGACAAGAAAGAAGCGGCACAAGTTTTAAAAAAAAATTCCACAACGTTTGAGACAAGAACTCTTCCGGAGTTGAAGATGAAACTATATGCTCGCAAGCAACAACCGAACCAGACACTGCGAGACTATGCCCTGAGCCTACAAGAGATGTTAAGAGCCATTCAGGCAGTGGAACAAAGAGGAAGTACGAAACGCGGATGAAGCCCTAACCGTACAGTTCGTAGAAGTAGTCGCCCAAGGAAGCGTTAAGATTCAGCTACGACTGATGAAAGCACAGATGCCAGGCAAAACCTTCCGAGAGTTTAAAGAGACCGCCATCGCCATTGTCGGTAACCAACGGGGAAGGGAGGAAGAATACCCAGAATTGGTAGGCTTCAGAGAAAGTGCAAGCTCGACGGGAGCCATAGCAAGCAGCACAGAAAAGTCAACACGGGCTCAAGAATCGGTAATACAGAGCGGTCAGTATCCCACCGGAGACCCAATGCAAACGCTCAAAAAGCAAATGGAGGAGCTGGCCGTCGGAATGGCAGAAATCCAGTGAGAGATGCGCCAAATGGCGAAGCCACCGGCACCCACCTACGGGGAACCAGAGGGGAGGCCCGAAAGACAAAGACCAGTCCGAGGCAGGTGGGAACCACCTCGCGAGTATGTACGGTGATCGCCCAACCAATTCGATAGTCAAGGGCGCCTAATATGCCGCCGGTGCCATGGGATAGGACACATAGAAAGAAACTGCGACCAAAATGAACATTTAAACTCCGACACCCCGAGATTGAGGGTCGAATCTCGGGGCGAGCCCCGGGAATAGATCCGGATCCAGAAAACTGGAGGCCCCAGTTCATCGGACAATGTCCCACGTTACCCGTTATAATTAATGGAGTGGAGACCCTGGCTATGCTTGACACGGGGTCGCAGATTACGACCATCCGGCTCCCTACATTCCACAAGTATTGGGGCAAAGAGCAGCTGTTATTACCACCCCCAACCTGGCTGCAGCTGACCGCCAATAACGGCCTCGAGAGTGCGTGTGAAGGGTATTGGGAAGCGGACATCCAGATCGGAGCGACCTTGTTGCCAAGACAAGGCTGTCTTGTCACCGCCCCCTGTAAAGGGAACATAGCCCCCATCATTCTGGGGATGAATGTGCTGCAAAGATGCCCGGATGAGCTAGTGGCGACTTTGAAGGGTAAATGAACCCAAGCGGCTTCCCCCGGTCATCAGGCCTTTCAACATACTGTTCAGCTCCTACAAGGTTACCAAAAGTCTGCTGATTCCCATGTAAAGATTTCGGGCACTGTCAAGTGGTTTAATGTGCGGAATGGATATGGCTTCATCAACAGAAATGACACCAAAGAAGATGTCTTTGTCCACCAGACAGCAATAAAGCGAAATAACCCACGGAAGTTTCTGCGCAGTGTTGGAGACAGGGAGACTGTGGAATTTGATGTTGTGGACGGAGAGAAGGGTGCCGAGGCAGCAAATGGGACTGGCCCTGGTGGTGTACCAGTAAAAGGAAGCAGATTTGCACCCTACCGACGAAGGTTCCGCAGACGTTATTACCGGCCAAGAGGCGAGAATGCTGCAGAATCTGGTGGGGAAGTAAGTACAGAGCAAGTGAGCGAGGGAGAGAGAGCAGAAGAAGTGTCCTCTCAGCAGAGACCTGTCCAGCGCAGACGACCTCCTCCGTTCTTTTACAAACGACAGCAGAAAGACTACGACTGGGATGCGCAGGCCTATCGGCTGTCAGAAGGAAGCATCGTCCTCAAGAAGAAACATCAAGAGATGACTGGGACGAAGAACCAGATGATAGAAAAGGGACTTTGCCTCAGCTGCCCACCGACCCTTTCGCGCTACTATTGGCAGTATCAGGATTAGAGATCTTTCTCACTGAAACTGTTGTATATAATGTATATAATGTATATTAAAACTGTTGTCATTGAAAATGTTTGCTATTATAAATGTTGTAGATGTGTGATTTGAGTTGATATAGAACAACCACCTTTATGTCTTAATGCGTGAGGAAACGCACCTGAAAAAGCGGGGGTGAATGTGGTGCCCCAAAATCTGAGTACCCTGGGGTGTATCTATATGTTTTTAATTTGTTAATTTAATTTGTTAATTGTTAAAAGTGTTTATAAAGATTTTTTTTTAAAAAAATGTTTCTTGAGGCAGAAGTGACAGTTGGAAGTGGTTGGTGGTTGCCGGGAGTGACAGGAAGGAGGAGTGTGTGGCATAGCAACAAGTCCACTAACTTTGGTAATAACTGTGAACTCCCAGAAGGCAGTGGGAAGAGGAAAGTTCTAGACTTCTGAGGGAGAGAGATCCCTGTGTCTGCATAGACTGAGAGAGAAGAAGATAAGAAGTGAGCCAAAGAGAAGTGTGAGTAAAAAGGAAAGTACTGAAAACAAATAAGCATTATAGAGATCTGTGACATTACACTAAACAGACTGAGCTATGTACTGAGAACAGTGTGAGAGGAGAGAAAATAGAGAGGTCTGTGAATACACACAAAAGAGACTGTGCAATACAAAAGATCATTAGTTTATTTGGCGTGAAAAAGTAATTTATGGGCCCCAACCACGTGCAGCACTTCTACTAAATTTCTGTGCACAGTTCAACCCAGGACTGAGTGTAAAATATGGTAACGTTACCAAGATAATATTGGTGCACCAAATGTTTTAGTTGAATATTAATGTTAAGTGATTTATCTGAAAATTTATTTATTATTATATGTTAAATGCTATTGTGCTCTATGTTGATCAAATGAGTGTTTTTTCATTGCCATTGAGTTGAAGGGGTCAGTGGCGCGGTGGCTTACCAAAATTATCTTTACCGCATTATTATTAAACCCAAGTTATTTGACCAATCCTTGTCCCTCTCATTGAAGTATTTATCTCCTGACCACCGGATGTCCGAATAAGAAAGAACCTGACTCGTGTCTGGAGGACAAGGTAAGGGAAGGAAATCCCATCAGTACTCGACCACCACACATGCAGATGCACTCACACCTGCCTGCTGCTTTTTCTGAGCAAGCTCTGCACTGGTGGTGCCCTGATCCCGCAGCTGAATCAACCTTTAGAGAAGGTCCTGGTAATTGCTGAACATTCTTGGGCGACCTGAAGCCTTCTTCTCAAGTATTGAACCTCTCTCTTTGAAGTTCTTGATGAGCTGATAGATAGGTTGATTTAGGTGCAATCTTACTAGCAGCAATATCCTTGCCTGTGAAATCCTTTTTGTGCAAAACAATGATGACTGCACATGTTTCTTTGCAGATAACCATGATTAACAGAGGAAGAACAATGATTTCAAGCACCACCCTCCTTTTAAAGCTTCCAGTCTGTTATTCTAACTCAATCAGCATGACAGAGTGATCTCCAGCCTTGTCCTCCTCAACACTCTTACCTGTGTTAACGAGAGAATCACTGACCTGATGTCAGCTGGTCCTTTTGTTGCATGGCTGAAATGCAGTGGAAATGTTGTTTTTGGGATAAAGCTTATTGTCATGGCAAAGAGGGACTTGAAATGAATTGCAATTCCTCTGATCACTCTTCATAACATTCTGGAGTATATACAAATTGGCATCATAAAAAATGAGGCAGCAGACTTTGTGAAAAATAATATTTGTGTCATTCTCAAAACTTTTGCCCATGACTGTACATCATCAATAAGACAGCACAATTTTATTAGGATGACACCAGGAAACCATAACTCTGGCTTGACACAGTCCTATATAATTAAATATATATGCATTCACCCTTTGAGATAATTCCAGTATCGGTAGCCAATAAGGTTAACATATGATATATTGGTCCGGTGTATAAGGTTGTAATAATTAATGTTTATGTCTTATACCGTTGATATTATTGATTTATTGAGAGTTATTTTGCTAACCTGCTGTTCATAGTAAGAGTCTGCGCTCTACTTTTATCCACACTGTATTGTATTGTTCACACTTTTATGTCAAATTATTCCTAAGTATATTTTTCTATAATATCACAAAAGCTGCATTTAATGGTTCTAGTTCAATAAATTGCCGGATTGGCTTCTGCAGCACAGAGTGTGTCACAGTCTGTAAGTACTGGGCAGGGGGTTTCCAGAATCTCCCCCCTGGTGTATTTCAAGAACACCCCCCAGAAAAAGAAAGTGGTGATTCGGGTGGTGGCACTGAAAATCATGTACAGTGGTGAGAAGCACCTACATTATTCATTGTATATACACTCTCACAACGCATAATACTGAAGGGGGTGTTACGGTTATAACTGGCTAACAAGACTAATAAAATTATTTGGTTTTGGATTTTGGTTAGGATTAAGATTAGCTATTTTTTTTCTTACATTTACATTTGATCAGAAGGTTTGACCTGCCCCAGTGGTACCTGGGGAAATCACATTTTTGACAATTTATTTATTAAAACAGCTGTGCTTCATTGAATAATGTAGGAAATGGAAAATGACTGTGCTAAAGATAAATCAGTCAATAACTGGCTAGTGAATCTGTGTTACAAAATGTACATATGACCCTTAATAATGTATCACTGGCAATTTTTGAAGGACAGTTTGATTAAACATTGGCATTGTATTGCGACAACTGTACACTTCGCTATTACTCAATTTGTCAAACTAATTTCTTAATAATGACTCTAGAATGATGGTTTTATTAAGTAATTATATCCTTTTATCACATCTCTGTATTGTTTCCACATGTACGTGGTGTGTAAGTTAATGGCATTATCAAGTGTAAGTGTAAATAAATCTTTTTGCAACAAGTGTACGTGTAGGTAAAAATTCTGGATTTTCCTCTAAGAATTAAACAGCTTTATGAAATGTGCTTGGTCAATAAACAATAATATAAAAAATATGACTTGTCTTGTGTAAAAATCGTGTGCATGTATTGTTTGAACTAGAAATTCCACACCAGAGCAGATTATCAGTATTATTTACTATCGGTGTTAGTCGTTAGAGAAACTGCCACAAATCTGATAAAACGTAAGCCGACATTGATTTTCTGAAATTCTCATCCCCGACTGTTTAAAATGCAGAACTTTAAAAATCGCGACGAATGAAGATGCCGGGACGCCTAAATGACGTCACTTTCAAGGACGGCAGTATGTTTCTGGTCTTAAAGGGCTAATGCCAGGAGGCACGTCTGTACAATGTACACGCATTACTAAAACACAGGCGCCGCCTCCTGGCATTACCCCTTTAACACCAGAAATACTACTGTCGCCCTTGAAATTGACTTTATTTAGCCATCCCGGCATCTTCATTTGTTATAAGGATTAACAAATAGCATAGCTGTGGGGAATAAAGCATAATCCTAAGCGACTGCAGTGTATATATTTTATATCAAATCCATTTTGTAAACTGGGGCATAATGTAGACTTCAAAGCAAAGCCTGCCCTCACAGGATTAATGACCTAACTTCAGGTGTAAAATTGAGAGGCCAGAAGTACTAGCCTGTGTTACAAGATAACACTGGCACCCTTGGGGTGAGCTTAGTGCTGGTACTAGAGTGATGTTTGGCACCTGAAGCGATATTAAGGAACCACCCAGCATGTGGTCTTACAAAAGGAGACCACATGATGGCTTGCTACATTTTATATAGGCAAATATAATTAAATTTCCAAAATATCACTTAAAATCAATATAATTATTGATCAAACAAACATTCATAAACAGGATGAGGAAGGGCAACCCATATGTCAGATAAAGCTATCTGTCATGCAGAGAATGTAAAGAAATGGGCATCAGCTCAACTCATACACATGATCTATCTCTATTTCATATTGATAGATTGGTAAATGTGTATTGGATTTATTAATAAGAAAATTGGGTCTGTGTGACACTCCACAGGAAAGTTACGTTACATTTTAGCATTGACAATTAAAACAGGGAAGATATAAATTGTGTTTGTAAAATGTGTCACAGGCCTCCCCTGGAGACCACATCCCTGTAGGATGGGGAAGGTGAAAAGGTGTCTTTAAAAAGATCAGACCACTTACAAGATATTGTCAAACCTTTGGGAAATCAATCAACATTGATAAGCTGTCCATCTTCAAAGCCAATTTCCCTTGGCACAGATTATACAACTCATATGCACGTTTATACTCTGAAACTTTATCCTTGCTATTTTAAATGTCTTGCTGTATATTTTGTTGTCTTTTATTCATTGTTTTTATAACCTGTAAGCAGTGTTCATTAAATCTAACATTTAATAAGTGCTGTCCTTATTGCTCTAAACAAATCCATTAGCCTTTTGTTAAGATTGCTTGACCATGTTAACCCTTTGAATGCTGGTTTGTGAATTGTTAATACATTTGACTAACAAGTCTAAGAGGTAAATGTATCATTCTCCGGTTTCTTCAACTCGCGGGAGTTCGGCGAGATGACCGCTAAAATTTAAAGCGGCGCTGCCTTGTAAAGGGAAACTTGCCTTTACAAGGCAGCGCCGCTTTAAATTTTAGATGTCATCTCGCCGAACTCCCGCGAGTTGAAGAAACCGGAGAATGATACATTTACCCCTAAGTGTGTGCCTGCATGTACATTTGTGCAACAGAGTCTGGAGGTGTTTAGTGTTAACCCTTTGATTACTGGTGTATGCGGTGCTAACCTGTGTGTATCAAGGAGTCTTGTGTGTCAGAGAGGGACAGGATAGTGGGGTCCTGCTGCCCTTATTCAATAGGTGGTGGTGGAACCAAAGTAGATGTAGTTGCGTGAGCGCTCTTTTGGGGCGATTGGGCAAATCTGTATCCAGTGTGATAGATTAGAGAAAGATTGAGTGCTGGAATCGTGTGTAACCCCATATAGTAAACACTTTCAAGTCACGAGTCTGCAGAGTGCGGTCTGTGGCTGGTAAAGGCCTGAAGATGGCGTTAGCCATGAAGCCTATGGGGAGAGCATTGCGGTAGGAGGATCTTCAGATCCCTCAGTGTATCTACCTGCTGTCTCCTCTGATTACTATTGCAAAGGTGGCCACTTTGCAATAACGACCATAGAGGAGATAAGAGATAGATAAACTGCGTGTTCGATGGGACAGCCTTTTATCGCGACCGCTGTTTCGGCAGTACACTTTTCATAAATGCTCACGATCTTTCATACCTTATCATTGTGATAAGGAATGTAAATGATTGTGTAAAAAATGCAGTAATTGCCATATATGCCCCTGTATCAGTTATTATGGAAAAGTAGCTTTGATTATCCTATTGCTAAGTAAGTCTTGTGACTATCACTAAACTGGTTTCTTGGATGTGTGTTTTGCATCGTTTGAGGCATACTCATTAATCTGCCAGCTCTCAACTTTACAATGACTTTATTCATCTAAGGTTTAATCATGCCAAGAAATATCTGTAGGTTTGTGCAAGCTCAGGGGTGTTGGTTGCAAAGAAGAAAAGGATTAACCGATTGGGGACAGCATCTTAATTTTAAGGACAATTTTTTTGTTTCCAGTGGTGGCCAGTGGGTTGAGATAGTTGTAAAGACTTACACTGCCGGTGAATGGAGAAAGTGCTATGTGCATGACACTTTAACAGGCGATTGATGCAGCGAAGTGGGAGTGGCTTCAGCTGGATCTCATTATAAGAGACAGGTAATGTGATCCAGAGAGCTTTTTGCAGCTTAATAAATCGACTAGTGCTGCTGTCCCCATGTCCGTTAATGGGGTTAAGGCAGGAGAAATCTCTGATTCCTGCGGTGATAACCCTTTCCTAAATAGCAAAAAGCAGTGAAAAGCCTTTTGATGGCATTAGCGGCTGCATTTTGGCTATTCACCGCTTGTTAAATAGACCCCTAACTATTAAACATGAATTGTGGATATTGTTTTGTCATGTATCATGGCATACAGAATAAAACTACTTATAGCATGAAATAAACTGTTGGACTGACATTTCTAGCATTCTAGCACTGCACAAAACTTTGCAGAGTATTCTCAATACTGGATAGTGTCATTTGTATATCATATTTATATATACATATATATAATTACTGGGCAATGTAATTTGCATGAAATGTTTATATATAATACATACAATCCCCCCTTTGAAAACCCTGTGTTTGCTGCTCCAACATAGCAGACCTAAAAGAGCTACTTTAAGATATTAGTTGAGCAAAAGAACATGTCTGGTTAGTGGACCCTTATTCCTGTTTTCAAAACATGCGGGGAACTTTCAACTATTTCCCAGAATTATTGTTCTCTTTTAAGCAAATCCATGTGCTACTCCTTGAAAATTGTATTTGACTTTACAGCAGTCATTGCTGGGAACAGAGATTGAGATTATCATCTAAAAATCTAAAAAAATAAAGTCTTTCCCATTAAAATGTTTTAAACATGTCCTTCCTCTCCTGTTACACAAAATATTGACTTCATTCCGCATGAATGTGGCATATTTTTATAATGTGTTCTGTCCAATATGTATTATGCTACATACCAAAACAACTGAACCTGTGTGCAGTTTGGCTAGAGGTAATTAGGTCATTCAGTGATCATGTCCAACACCAGGATCATATGGGGACCAAGCAGCGAAATCAGCCAATAACTATATGCACGATTATCAATCCCTATTAGATTGTTGTCAAGCTGGATATGTTGGCCTACAAACACTGCTGTATTATACGATTTGAAATTACAGTAATTATAGAAAACTTGCTTTGATACTCATTATATTGCCAATAAAAGTGCGTGACTATCATGGATCTGCTGAGTCATGTGCGTAAATCAGCCAAAGGATATTATCTACTTCATAATGCCTTTATTCATCTAAATTTTAATAAGCAATGCCATTTGGACAGGATGAAGCAATATGAGAAACCTGTTCTTACTTAAGAAAAAATACACTGCTGATTAACTAATTTCAAAAACACTTATTCTATTTTACATTACTATATCTACACTATGTATGTCTTAAGCACTTGTAACCTTTTCTTCTGAAAAAAGCTCTAATGCTCACCGAAAATCTTTGGTATGGGTAAATGTTGTAGCTATATATAACCTTACATGTAAAACTTTGCTGTTTTTATTTTTTAAATGACTGTTATGTAAATACTTGGTTGCCAGCTTGGTTTCTACTGATTCCTAGGACAAAACTGAAAAGTGCAACGCCTATTCCTCCATTATGCTGGGTTTAGAATACTGGAAATGTTTAAACGATGCTACTTCGTCTGTTTGACCTTGTTGATAGCGTGGTTAGATGCAGATAATGACAAACATATATGAAATGTTCATGTTTACATTATGGGGACATTTGTTTAAAAAAAAACATCCAAATGAGAACATAGAAAGAACAGTAGTGCTGGTGGTGTGATGGTGGGATTACAGGTAACCAAAATGTACCCTCTGTAACAGAAGCACTATTTAGAATATGAAAACATTTACTGCACTGTCATTTCTATTACAGTCTGTAAAACATTGCGTTGTCATAGTATCATATGTACTCCATGTAGTGTGCAAATGTATATGTAGAAATTATGACCTTTTATAAAAGGCAAATTTGTAATCCTCCTATGAAAAATCTGCACTTGACACAGTTTGTGACATACAAGAATATTTTTCTATGAGATTATCATCTAAACATCTAAAAAATAAAGTCTTCTTATGTGGCATAGTTTTATAATGATGTGTTCTGTCCAATATGTTTTATGCTGCATACCAAAATAACTGAACCTGTGTGCAGTTTGGCTAGAGGTAATTAGGTAATTCAGTGATCATGTCCAACACCAGGATCACATGGGAAATGTCAAATGCTAACACATTTTTCTAGCTGATCCAGAACACAGATGACACTAGTGTGCCCATACTTCAGTGGGTAACTTACAACTGTCTCCTAGAATGCCTTTCTCCTATAAAAACATCAATGTGATATTGCAAATTCTAGAAAATGTATTTGATTTTACAGGAGTTATTGCTGGAAGAGAGTTTGGAACTATCCACTAAAATAAAAAGAAAATCTATAAAAATATTTACTTTCTTCTCCAGTTACAAAATGCAGGCAGGGTGATATTTACTAAGCTCTAAAACATCTCAC
This sequence comes from Mixophyes fleayi, assembly GCF_038048845.1. Classification (NCBI taxonomy): domain Eukaryota; kingdom Metazoa; phylum Chordata; class Amphibia; order Anura; family Limnodynastidae; genus Mixophyes; species Mixophyes fleayi. The sequence goes on from NC_134402.1 coordinate 144,602,624, forward strand.
TGACTGGGTATCTTACAACTGTTTTCCAAAATTATTCATACTTGCCAACTCCCGCATTTTGCAAGAGTCTCACGGACTCCCGGGAGAGTGTGGCAATCTCCCGCATCTGGCAGAATTCTGCCCACTTCCTAGTGAAGTGGGCAGAATTAGGTCCAAAACGCAGTGATTCACCGGGAATCGTGGCATTTGGCCCCGTCCCCTACTGTCAAATGACGCGTTTGCGTCACTACATCACAGGGGCGGGGCCAAAATTATGCAAATTTTGGAGCCCCGTCCCCATCACGCCCGCCTCCCCCGGCAGGCTCCCGGAAGCAAACTTCAGCAAGTTGGCAAGTATTCAATTATTGTTCTACTTTAACAAAATCCATGTGATAATCCTCAAAAAAATGTATTTGATGTTACAGTAGTCATTGCTGGGAACAGATATTTGCACTATCATCTAAAAAAAATAAAGTTTAAAAGCCCATTAACATGTTCTTAACAGACATGCCCTTCCCCTCCTGTTACAACATGCAGACCAAATGATGAACAGTGTCTACTAAACTGAACATGTCCCTGATTTACATCATAAATAATTAGTGTGATTCTACTCAGCTTGGGTAACAGAGTTAATGTCTGGATTAGAGCCATTGTCAGCTGCCTGTGAGGAACTCTAAACTTATTTTTAGAGATAAAGGATACAAATGATGATTATATGTGTCTGTGTATATGAGGACACATGCACACACACATACAAGAATATCCAGGCTGAGCAAATAATACCATGGTCTTCATTTGGTTATTTGTCCTAAATTCAATATATATGGTTTCTTTTGATTTTAATGATTCTGTATAATAAACTTGTCATGTTGATATAAAGAGCCATCCTCCCTCATATTTCTAGTCGCAAATGTCAGATTGGACATTCATTTGATATTATTTATACTACTCATTATATTATTTTTGTATATATATATTTTTCCTATATATTTTATCATATTTTCATTTAAATTTTTTACAATTTACACAGTTATGGACAGCGCTGTATACTAATCTTTTTTCCTTATTTTTAAAGTTAAGCAAAATGAAATATTCACCTTGTTAATCATTTGGTTGTAAAATTTCTCAGATGTTGCCAGTGGAGTTTGGTCTTAAGTGTTCTCAACCTCACCACACAGCAGAATAAACTGACTGTCGTCATGTCAACTCTATTCAGAAACTATGGGGCATATTCAATTGACGGCGGGATCGACGAAAATCCCGCGTTCCAAAAATATTACCGTTAATACGGTAATCCTGCGCGTAAAAACCGTTAATATGGTAATTTACTCGCTGGATTTCAGCTCGCAGCTCCCTGCTCCCTGTGAGCTGAAATCCAGCGAGATATTACCGTATTAACGGTAATATTTTTGGAGCGCGGGATTTTCGGCAATCACGCCGTCAATTGAATATGCCCCTATAAATGCAAAATGGCCTGTTAAGCTGTGAAATTTGATTTGTGTGAAATTGCGCCACAGCTTCTTTCATCTCTACTTATTTTATATTTAAAAAATAGTTTAACTTATGCTGACAAGCAGGGTTGGGCTGGACCGGAGGCCAGGGGGGTGTATGCCCCCCAGGCCAGCAGAATCAAGTCTGTTTCGGGCCGGTGTTGTTGTCTTTATTGATATGTGGCTGGCCCCTCCTCCAGGACCAGCCACCTTACATTACTGGCCGCGGATCCTCCCTCCCTCCCTGCAGCCCATCTGTAATTGAGCTGATATCACATGGGATGTGCACCACGTGACAGGTGCGTCCCATGCGTGAAGAGGAACATCCAGTGCGGCGGCGTGGCTGGAATGAGGTAAGTGCTGGTGGGGGCGGGGAGGTGGTGTGTTAGTGTGTTAGTGTGTGTGTCCATCAGTCAGTCAGTGTGTCAGTCAGTCAGTGTATAGTGTATGTGTGTGTCAGTGTATAGTGTATGTGTGTGTCAGCGTATAGTGTGTGTGTGTCAGTTACATTGTGTGTCAGGACATATTGTGTGTGAGGGAACCACTACATGTTCTGTGTGTGTGAGGGGGCCACTACATGTTCTGTGTGTGTGAGGGGGCCACTACATGTTCTGTGTGTGTGAGGGGGTCACTACATGTTCTGTGTGTGTGAGGGGGCCACTACATGTTCTGTGTGTGTGAGGGGGCCACTACATGTTCTGTGTGTGTGAGGGGGCCATGACATGTTCTGTGTGTGGGTGGGGACCACTATATGTGGTGTGTGTGTGTGTGTGGACCATTATATTAATATAATGAATGAGGGAAGGGGGATCTTAATATAATGTGGGAGGTGAGCTATTAATTTAATGGTGGAGTGCAGGTTGAGGGCTAATTATGGGTGCTATTTTATTTGTGAGTGGTGGGGCAATTTAATTTAATAGTGGGGCCTCTGAAGTTAAGATGGGGTGGGTTGAGAGCTATTAATTGAATGTGGGCTAATTGGGGGAAATTAAGTCTATTTATTAAATGTGATTATGAATTATTTAATGCCTGGGATTGTTGTGGGAAATGGTTATATTTATTAAGTGTAAATGCTATTTAATTTATTGCTGGGGCTGTTTGGAGGGAGGGAAGTAGGTTTGTTTATTAAATGGGAATACTATTTAATGTTGGGGGGAAATAGGTCTATTTATTAAATGTGTATGCTATTAATTTAATGTTAGGGCTAGTTGAAGGGAAGTAGAGCTATTTATAAAATGTGAATACTATTATTTTAATTTCGGGCTGGAGAGAGGCTTTATTATAAAATGTGAGTGTTATATTAATTTAACAGCAAGTCTGGTTGGAGTTTTCTAAATTTCATGTACCTTTGTTTTCCAAATACGGCATCCAACATTCCAGGATCCAGACAAGCAGCAACTGATCAAAAGGCACCAGCAGCCACAAGTGGTGAAAGTGACAAGAACAGGTAGGAGAGAGCAGGACAGTCTGCCAACTGTCCTGAATCTGTTGGCACAGTCCCGAATTTGGGTGACTGTCTCGCTTCGGACAGTTGGGAGGTATGTCCTGCTTCACCGTGTACTGTTCATGAAGGAAGAACTGCGTGTACCTAACAATAGTGCACACAGTATTGCCTGTGTATTGTATAAAATTTGTCTAAAATGATAACAATGTTACATCATAGGGGTCCCCCCTGTCTAAAGTACCCCGGGTCCCCCAGAGCCTTAATCCAGCTCTGGGCCAGGTTGTCAGATTGACAACTCTGCTCCTCCTACCAGTAGCACCGCTCATATTATTTGTTTTAGGTTAACTTTAAAACAAATAATAACCCTATTTGTATATAGTCAAAAGCAAAAACAAGCCCCTTTGCTGGCAAAAACATCAGGGGGTAAATGTATCATACTCCGGTTTCTTCAACTCGCAGGAGTTCGGCGAGATGACAGCTAAAATTTAAAGCGGCGCTGCCTTGTAAAGGCTAGTTTCCCTTTACAAGGCAGTGCCGCTTTAAATTTTAGCTGTCATCTCGCCGACCTCCCGCGAGTTGAAGAAACCGGAGTATGATACATTTACTCCCAGATTTTTAAAGCAAAAGGGCTTTTTGCATTTTGATAAATCAGCCCCTGCAATCAGTACTGTAATAGAACATTACATAATCTATTGCTATAATATGATTTATACCCCATTATAATCAGCAAAGTATTTAAAAAAAAGTAAAAAAAAACAAAAGTGTTGTAGGGAGAAGGAACATATAAAATAAAATGGAGTTTGTTTTTTGTTGCATTTTTTGTTTTCATTATTTAAGATTTATCATTCATAATAATAAAGTATCGCTGCGTTAAGCAACACTAAAATTGCCTCTTTTTATATCGATCAATATATATTTTACCGAAGACCACCCTTTAAGGATGGGCTGCTGCTTATGGGCCAGTGCTATGTGCTTATCCCCCTGGGCTAAAGTCTGCCAGCCAGCCCCTGCTGACAATTCTTCCATTTTGTTACTTTTATTATATTTTTTTTAACATTTTATTGCTATTTATCAAGGTGTGTGACATTACCGGACAGTTATAATCTGCTACTCGTAATCAGGGCTGCTTTACAACATTATAATTAAATATTGTTCCTATTTGCAAAACCCAAAGGATAACTTGCTGGTCTATCCCAAAAGTAAAATGTATTCAGTCTGTGCAAAAGTGCAGTACAAGCCAAACAAATATTGTTTTCTTTATGTGTCATCTGCAATGGATTACACTGTGAGAGGGTTTTTGTGAGAGGGAAATTAGATATCTGGTGTTTTTACAATGCACCAGATAACAGACAAATATCTGGTGACAATATAATGCAGATCCAAGATTTCTATTGATGCTATACTGTTTCATTGTAGAAGAGGGTAGAGGATTCTACCCCATGAGTGTGCCTGGCCACTGCCCCTTTACTTTTACGCACCCTCCTCCTATTATTTTCAACGGCCAGTGTGTCCAGTTTCTGTGGCATCAGTCACACATTATTGTAGAAGGACTTCTCAGTTATTCATCTTTTTTCTCTGTCTGTCTGTCTGTGTGTGAGTGTATGTCTATAGTAGGGAATTTAGACTGTAAGCTCCAATGGGGCAGGGAGTGATGTGAATGAGTTCTCTGTACATCGCTGCGGAATTAGTGGCGCTATATAAATAAATGATGATGATGATGATGGGCACTGTGCCATGACATCTTTACAGAGCACTTTGTAAGATTAGACAAAACAAAGGCTTTCATTTCAATAATAAGCACAGAGTAATGTGGTACAAGACAGTCTGTGATAATAATCATTCTAAATTAAAAACTGACCCCCTTTAAGAGGACAAACTTTGTGCTGCACTGACTGTTACCATGTAATTGTTATACTGGGTATTATAATACAGGGTACTACATTGTATGCTTAAAGTTAATAATACTATAGCAATTTTCAATAACAATATACATTAGAGTTACTTTATACAATGTTTAAAATCAGGCAAAGTTGTCTGAGTTAAGGCATGGAATTAAACAGCTTTCTCTGCAAACTTATTTATTTTTTCTAATATAACAAGTAACAAGTATAGAAGCAACAAGTGAGCACCTTAACAACTAAATGGTTTTAAGAGAAACAGTTGATCACATTATAGACAGGTTATTGAACCTAATGAAATGTGGGAAAAGTTTGTATTTACATTTCAGAAGAAAGTGGAAATAAGTTCAGTTTTACAATCATCCTTTGTTAACTTCTATCTATGCGCAATACACTTTACAAATATTGCATAACTGACTTTACAGATCCAAGAAGCTGTCTCTAAGGGGAACGTACTAGGCATGTTGCCATTGAAACAGGATTAAGGATAATGGGAGGGTCACTTTGTAACCTTTATCACCACAGTCTGTTAGTGAAATTCACATTCCTATCTAGAAAGGACTGAGGAAGGACGTGCGAATGGCTACCACTGGGAAAGTAAGCAGGAATATTTCAGTTATTTTACACAAATATGTTTAGTACTTAATGCATTCTAATGTTTAAATGCAAGCTGGTTGCTTCAGAGATGCATCGACACACACCATATGTTTACATAAGAACAATTATTTTTTATGTGAATAATTATAAGCAATTACTAGGTTATTCTTTTATATATATATATATATATATATATATATATATATATATATATATATATATATATATGTATACATATATATATATATATATATATATATATATATATATATATATATATATACATATATATATATATATATATATATATATATATATATATATATATATATATATAGTTTTTCAGATAAGGTAGGATTAATGCAAGATTAAATTAGATATAATTATAAGATTCCATGTAGTGCAACTGGACAAACCTCCTGCTTTTGAGATCACTGACAATTTACTGTTCCTACTTGTACTTTATGTTTATTACAGTTTACTGCTCTGTGTATCACTTTTGCAGTGTAATACCATAAACGGGAGTTGGGGAGGCCATCGCTATCATTAGAAAATGGCAAGGTGATAGGTAATATTTGCAACATTTTGAATATTGTAACTGCACAATTATTCAATTTATTAGCTTAAATTTACTGTAAGTAGAACAACAATCATTGTCCCAGATTATCTAAGTCTTCTTAATAAATTTAAGGAGACTTTAACAAAACGTTATTACATGTTCTTATTACTACAAGAAGTTATGTTCTAAGATAAGTTAGGTCCCTTAACTCTTGTATAGAAAGTGCTTCTGCATTACAGTCAAGCAGGTTATTTTTTTACAAAGTCTCTTTGAAGATGTTGGGAAACAGGTGATGTAACTTGGGGTGCAGTGCAATCGGATGTCTCAATAATTAACACTAGACCATCTCTAAATTACTAAATTAACTCTTTATTTACACTCTGCCTTCATTCCAGCAAATGGTTGCAGTGATGAAATAAATATATACAGTTTATAAATGCATCTCCTGTCTCCTCCTGCAGAGTTCTGAACGACTACATGGACAGAATATTAATGGGACAGTTACATTTAAAATGGTGACTTTTTAGCTCACCTTCATCTCTCACAGCGATGTTCACTCATCCCTCCTCTGTGGGGATAATATCTCTTATCCCTCCTCTGCGGGGATAATATCTCTTATCCCTCCTTTGCAGGGGTAAAGTCACTCATCCCTCCTCTGTGCAGGTAATGTCTCTCATCCCCCCTCTGCAGGGGTAATATCTCTTATCCCTCCTCTGCGGGGGTAATATTTCTTATTCCTCCTCTGCGGGGGTAATATCTCTTATCTCTCCTCTGCGTGGGTAATATCTCTTATCCCTCCTCTGCGGGGGTAATATCTCTCTTCCCTCCTCTGCGTGGGTAATATCTCTTATCCCTCCTCTGCGGGGGTAATATCTCTTATCCGTCCTCTGCGGGGGTAATATCTCTTATCCCTCCTCTGCGGGGGTAATGTCACTCACCCTTCCTATGCGGGGGTAATGTCTCTTATCCCTCCTCTGCAGGGGTAAAGTCACTCATCCCTCCTCTGTGCAGGTAATGTCTCTCATCCCTCCTCTGTGCAGGTAATGTCTCCCAACCCTCCTCTGTGGGGGTAATATCTCTTATCCCTCCTCTGTGGGGGTAATGTCACTCACCCTTCCTATGTGGGGGTAATGTCTCTCATCCCTTCTCTGCAGGGGTAATGTCACTCACCCTTCCTATGCAGGGGTAATATCTCTTATCCCTCCTCTGCGGGGGTAATATCTCTTATCCCTCCTCTGCGGGGGTAATATCTCTTATCCCTCCTCTGCGGGGGTAATGTCACTCACCCTTCCTATGCGGGGGTAATGTCTCTCATCCCTTCTCTGCAGGGGTAATGTCACTCACCCTTCCTATGCGGGGGTAATGTCTCTTATCCCTCCTCTGCAGGGGTAAAGTCACTCATCCCTCCTCTGTGCAGGTAATGTCTCTCATTCCTCCTCTGTGCAGGTAATGTCTCCCAACCCCCCTCTGCGGTGGTAATATCTCTTATACCTCCTCTGCGCGGGTAATATCTCTCATCCCTCCTCTGCGCGGGTAATATCTCTCATCCCTCCTCTGTGGGGGTAATATCTCTTATCCCTCCTCTGCGGGGGTAATGTCACTCACCCTTCCTATGCGGGGGTAATGTCTCTCATCCCTTCTCTGCAGGGGTAATGTCACTCACCCTTCCTATGCAGGGGTAATGTCTCTTATCCCTCCTCTGCAGGGGTAATGTCACTCACCCTTCCTATGCAGGGGTAATGTCTCTCATCTCCCCTCTACTGGGATAACATATCTCATCTACCCCCGCTCTGGGGGTAATATTTCTAATTTGGACACTGACAGGCACTCCCTGTGTGTTGCTCTCAGCTGCAGCCTCACCCCTTCTCTACAGGTGTGACACTTTACATGTTTCTCTCTCAGCTGCTTTTATGCATGTTGCATCTCCTTTTTATCATCCTGCCACATGCTAAAGAAGCTTATCCCTCTAAGCTGTCCAATTTCACTGGTATTCAGTCTGTGATGTTGCACTGTGGCCCCTCGTGGCAGCAGGCCATGGACCTGCTCACCAGATTACAATGGGGATCCCAGGACCTCCTCCCCTCTGTCCTGGCTGTCACTCTCACCACACATGGTCTAATCCCCTCATAACAGCCATATGTTGCTAAGCAACATTCCTGGTGTGTCTCCTCTGGGTCCTAGTGGTGGTCCACATAGTCACTGAGAGGTCTGACTTACAACACCAGAGGGGTGTTACACTTACAACATAAGAGACCTTAAGCATAAAAAGATGCAAAATATATGCAAATATAAGTGCTTATACACTAGTAGCTATTCCCTAAAATCTCTTATACTAAATGCAAGGTCAAAAAGGTCAAAGTAACACTAACACTAAAACCTATGTATACTATACTAACAGCTGTGTTATAATATGACTTTGGTCTGCCAAACAAAAAATGTTATAATAAAACTACATTTAGTACTTTTGAGCTTCTGCTTTTTATTACACGAGAGCAATAACTGGCATGTGTCTATCGGGATGTACTTCACTTATTGGGATACCCTTTGAATCATTGAAGGGCTATTAATTGCCATACATGTCCTAGATCATATTTCATTCTCTATGAAATTTCATAGCTTTATATTTATGATATCATATTCAGAAACATGAAGAGAAAAATGTGACGGCAGATAGGAACCACTTGCCCATCTAGTTTTCACTATTATTCTTAATCCCTGATAAACAAGTGTATTTAATTGCTCTATTATAGCCTCTGCCACCTCTGTTTTGGTAATTTTTCCTCAGATTTCCCTAAACCTAGTACCCTCCATTTCCAGTACATTACTTTTCTCACATATGCCCCCCCTGCCCACCAGTTTTTCTTTCACATGCTCTCCACTGGCCACTGTCTTATCCCCTGTATATACTGGGCACCTCATCACATTGTCTATCATTTTGTATTATTATTCCTTTCATCAGATCTCATTACTCAGCTCCCAATCTGTACTGAGTCCATGACCATAATTCTCACCACACCATCATTACTTCCAGGACTCCAGTCTGCGCACACAACCTTCAGGTCAGATTCTCTCTCCCCACCCTCCTCTCTCATCCACTGAGAGAAATCTCCCTTCCACTGTTCAGCTTGCTCCAATCACACTTACCTACCCGATGGGTGGCATAAAATGGAGGATATATAATAACAGCTAATTAACCTACTAGTATGTTTTGGAGTGTGGGAGGAAATCGGAGCACCCGGAGGAAACCCACGCACAGGGGGGAGAACATACAAACTCCACACAGATAACAGCCATGGTTGGGAATCAAACTCATGACCCCAGTGCTGTGATGCAGAATTGCTAACCACTAAGCCACTATGCTGCATACACACACACACACACGTTATCTCTCCCTCCCTCTCATATGTATATACATGTAACCCCCTGTCACTGTGTGTAGTGTGGGGTGCAAAGGGTACACAGTGCACCTCCTTCTCAAGCCCTGGCTAGCTGATGGGCATGGGTGTAAATGATCAGGGGGTCCCTGCACATGCAGGTGTTTCTTTGTAGTTAGTGGGACACAGGTAATGTCACTTTGGTGCAGTGTAATAGAAGTCACAATAATTTGGGCGCCAGACCATCTCTATAACAAACTCAACTCTTTATTTACACTCTTCCTCCAGCACGATAATCATAATGGTTGCAGCAATAAAGAAATATATGTACAGCTCCTTACTCTCTCCAGCACAGTTCTTAATGAGCAATACGAATATGGTTGCAAATATATCTCATTACTCCTCCTGCACAGTTCTTAATGTTATCCAGATGTTATGTAACATAAATCATTGGTCTCTCTTACACTCCATACTCACTGCAGATACCCTTTCTGCAGGGGCACATGCATGGATGCTAATAGGCAGGCAGCCTCTCCTCCATGCAGCTCTGACACACTCTGTGTACCTCTCAACTGCAGCTCACCCCTCCTCTGCGGGGATGATGTCTCCTGTGCTCTGACACGTCACTCTGTGTACTCTCAGCCTCAGGATCTGACACTACAGCTACCAGGCCTCTTGTAGCAGCCCTCACTCCAGGGCCTCTTTCATGCAAAGTGTCCCCCTCTCTCTTGGGTTCTCTATAGTGGCATGGAGTTCTCCCCCTCATCCAGTGCACACATTCCTTGCCCTGGCTCAGTCACCATGCTCAGACTTCCAGGCAATGCTGGGGGAGCCTGGGAGCTTCCACCCCATTCTCTCCAGCTACAACTCTCCTCTTGTCTCCCTTCTCAGTTCCTATCCCCCCTTAATGACAGCCCCTCCTTCCTCTCACTTAGTCTCACAGGCTGGGCTGGGTTATCACCATGGTAACCAGTTTATGTAACTTTTCAGAAACTTCTATCTTACCCTCTAGGTGACCCCTCCTCTATTCACTGAGGTAAAGGTTTAACTAAAACACCACTAGGGGGGTGTTACATTCTCCCCCGATTAGCTGGGCACCCTAAACTACACCTAATGGGGCTGCCTAGCTAATCTCACTCACACCTAACTCACATATGACCACACACATGTAAACTTTTCTACATCACTATTGCATGAAAAATCACAGTGTAAAGTGAATACATACATAGCAATACAATGGCAGTATCAATATAAAACACATTTCACATTGCATACCCCACAACACTCCCAATGGATGTAAACATGTGAGTCACAGGTGTCCTGTTTTCTTTCAATGTACATTTAAATATGGCTTTATGCCAAAGCAATGTAGCACCTGCCCATGCCTGCCCATGTCTCCCCCCTCCTGGGTCAAAAAGAGACAGGTGGCTCTCGTGGGCCCCTCCCAACAAATACATCTCAGCAATATATGCAGGGGTGGCATTTGACCAGCGGGGTTGTCTTCCCCCCCTTTCTCTCCAACGTGGACGATCTGCCTTTCTTTGCTCCCCCTAATCCTCCGGAAGGGCAATATACAGACGTCACTTGCACAGCCTGCCTCTCTTTGCTTCCCCAAATCCTCAGGAAAGGCAATATACAGACTGCATTGTAATTGCACCTCACATGTTGAACCTTTTCTTCTTTTGCTTCCCACTCAGCTGGGATAAGTGGCACTACAAGTCTCAGCAACAAGCACACTGCTGCTCCATATACTGTCCTGGACAGAACTACTCAGCAAACAACTTGCTTTACCTCCTCATTACCCTTGGTCTCTGTTGGGCACCTAGAGACGGTCAGACATGGTGTCCCAAGGGTGTTTCTCCGGCTGGGCACACTGCTCTCAGTTCCTGTGTCCTGCAAGCACTTTCTCCATCTGTTGTGCTCGAGCCCCACGTTGGGCGCCATTATGTAACCCCCTGTCACTGTGTGTAGTGTGGGGTGCAAAGGGTACACAGTGCACCTCCTTCTCAAGCCCTGGCTAGCTGATGGGCATGGGTGTAAATGATCAGGGGGTCCCTGCACATGCAGGTGTTTCTTTGTAGTTAGTGGGACACATGTAATGTCACTTTGGTGCAGTGTAATAGAAGTCACAATAATTTGGGCGCCAGACCATCTCTATAACAAACTCAACTCTTTATTTACACTCTTCCTCCAGCACGATAATCATAATGGTTGCAGCAATAAAGAAATATATGTACAGCTCCTTACTCTCTCCAGCACAGTTCTTAATGAGCAATACGAATATGGTTGCAAATATATCTCATTACTCCTCCTGCACAGTTCTTAATGTTATCCAGATGTTATGTAACATAAATCATTGGTCTCTCTTACACTCCATACTCACTGCAGATACCCTTTCTGCAGGGGCACATGCATGGATGCTAATAGGCAGGCAGCCTCTCCTCCATGCAGCTCTGACACACTCTGTGTACCTCTCAACTGCAGCTCACCCCTCCTCTGCGGGGATGATGTCTCCTGTGCTCTGACACGTCACTCTGTGTACTCTCAGCCTCAGGATCTGACACTACAGCTACCAGGCCTCTTGTAGCAGCCCTCACTCCAGGGCCTCTTCCATGCAAAGTGTCCCCCTCTCTCTTGGGTTCTCTATAGTGGCATGGAGTTCTCCCCCTCATCCAGTGCACACATTCCTTGCCCTGGCTCAGTCACCATGCTCAGACTTCCAGGCAATGCTGGGGGAGCCTGGGAGCTTCCACCCCATTCTCTCCAGCTACAACTCTCCTCTTGTCTCCCTTCTCAGTTCCTATCCCCCCTTAATGACAGCCCCTCCTTCCTCTCACTTAGTCTCACAGGCTGGGCTGGGTTATCACCATGGTAACCAGTTTATGTAACTTTTCAGAAACTTCTATCTTACCCTCTAGGTGACCCCTCCTCTATTCACTGAGGTAAAGGTTTAACTAAAACACCACTAGGGGGGTGTTACATACACTATATCGACAAATGTATTCGGACGCTTGACCATTACACCAACAGTGACTACGATGACATTGTATTCAAATACATATACTTTAATATGGAGTTGGTCCCCTTTTGGGCGATAACAGCTTCCACCCTTCTTGGAAGGCTTTCCACAAGATATTGGAGTGTTTCTGTGGGAATTTGTGCCCATTTATTCTTTAGAGCATTTATGAGGTCAGGCACTGATGTTGGACAAGAAGGCCTGGCTCGCAATCTCCGTTCCAGTTCATCCCAAAGGTGTTCGAAGTGGTTGAGGTCAGGGCTCTGAGCGGGCCAGTCAACTTCTTTCACACCAAACTCATCAAACCATGTCTTTGTAGTCTTTGCTTTGCACACTGGGGCACAGTCATTTTGGAATAAAAAAGGGCCTTTCCATAACTGTTGCCACAAAGTTGGAAGCATAGCATTGTCCAAAATTACTTGGTATGCTGAAGCCTTCAGATTGCCTTTCACTGGAGACAAGGGGCCTAGCACGAACCCTGAAAAACAGCCCCATACTATTATCCCTCCTCCACCAAACTTCACAGTTGGCATAATGCAGTCAGGTAGGTAATGTTCCCCTGGCATCTGCCTAACCCAGACTAGCCCATCCGACTGCCAGGTCACTCCACAAAACACGTTTCCACTGCTCCACAGTTCAGTATTGGTGGGCTTTACACCACTCCATCTGACGCTTGGAATTGGTTTTGGTGATGTGTGGCTTGCATGCAGCTGCTCAGCCTTGAAAACCCATTCCATTAGGCTCCTGCCGCAGTTTTTGTGCTTACATTAATGCCGGTGGAAGTTCAGAACTCTTCAGCTATGGAATCAGCAGAGCGTTGGTGACTTTTACGCACCATGCGCCTTAGCTGCTGTTGACCCCACTCTGTGATTTACGTGGTCTTCCGCTTCGCGGCTCAGCTGCTGTTGTTCCCAAACACTTCCAACTTCTAATAATATCACTTACAGTTGACCGTGGAATATCCAGCAGGGATGAAATTTCACGAACCGTCTTATTGCCAAGGTAACATCCTATCACAATACCACGCTTGAAGTCACTGAGCTCTTCAGAACAACCCATTTTGTATGACAAATGTTTGCAAATGGAGACTGCATGGCTAGGTAATTGATTTTATACACCTCTGGCAACAGGTCTAATGTGTGCAGATGGCAGCCAAAGAGGGAAAATATCCCTATAGGTTGATGCCAGGTCCCCCACACCTTTAGCAATACATTGCTACTAAAGCCAGTAAGAGCAGACTGGCAGTGATATCAAAGGAAAATAGGAAAGGCTGCCAAGTGAGAGAAGCCTCTCCCCTAGTGTAACACCCAGAGTGTAGAGGAGAGATCAATGGCAGAGAGATTGCCACCATAGTACCCATAGCCAACAGAGAGGCTAGATCTTTTCTCTGGATATGGGAAGTGTTTTGCCTGCATCCCAATCAGAGATCCAAGGAGTAGCAAGCAGGTAGATTGAGGATTGCATCAGTGTACAGTGCAGGAAGAATAACTGAAGCACTTAACAGGAAGAAGTTGTTGGTGGGATCTCTCATGCTGTGTGTAGTCCCTCTCTACGATTTCTGCTCCCCACACTCAACAATGAGGCAGGTGGATACATACTCTCTGTCACTCTGCTTTTCTCGCCCTGATGACCTGTACATCACCGGATCTATACAAAACAATAACAAACCAATCACTTATATTCAGAATCAGAACGGTGTTAGTCAGCATATCGAGAATGACTACCCCAACAAGACTTACACCAACGTCTTGACACCGAGAGGCTCCTTCCCGACCAGGCTCCAGGACGACTGATGTGCCAACCAACTGGAAACAATTTTGATGAATGAAGAAGCCAGTGCGACTTGATGACGTCACTGGCAACCGCGGCGCTGTTATCGGTGCTGTTAAGGGGGCAATGTACGTATGTGGCCATGGACAATGTACTTTAGAAAGCGTTGTATATTGTCCATGCCCGCATGAATCTGCATTACATGCTTGCTTTCATTAGACAGAAGAGTGTAAACATTAATTGACATTAACATTGATAAAGTCCACTTCATTAGGGAGTCCAGAGAAAAGCGAAAGCACCAGTTTGTTGCATCATTTGGTGCATTGAAGTCCATCGTAAATCCATAACTTTGTCACTAATAATCTGGTACAACATGCTGCTGGTAACTGTAGGTGTACAGTATTGCACCAATTGGGAGCAGAGGTTTAGGATTGCCAGGCTGGACTTCATCGTCATCTTCTCCAAAGTGGTGTACTTTTTCACATTTTTTCAATAGAGAATACTGTTTTAAAGCAAAAGCAACATTTTTTGCCCACTGAAACCTTGGCAAATCCTCCCAAAGTGGTGACTCTGCTGTAGAGAGAGTGCAGGTCCAACTCCCTGTACCCCACTGTGGGGATCTTCGTCATTCAATTACCAGTACACAGAACTAATTGGTATAGTCTTACATGTCTATTCTGGTATTCATTCTTTATATCAAGTCACAACGCACATATATATATATACACACACACGCATATATACACACACATATACATATATACATATGTATATATACACATACATATTTACATATATATATACATATATATATATATATATATATATATATATATATATATATATGTGTGTAATATAGTTCTACATAATGCATTTAATTTCTGCGGTTTATGGGTTCACATCTACTTTCTTCCTATTGTTTATAAAGCCATGTGGCGATATCAAGAAAGTTGGGGGGACTGGACCAACATCACAGTTGCCAGATGTGAATGGTTTTCAAAATTAATATAAGGTGTAATTGGTTCCTACACGCAATAAATCTTAGATTTAAATATACAAAAACTTCAAATCCATTCATTGCATTTACAGATGAGGGAAAACTACAATTTCCAGCAAGTTCTACCAGCCAACAACTTGAATACCTTTGGTGTAAGATGCCATTCGTATTATGCACAAGTTAACAAGTGTAATCAGAGTGTCAAGTAATGGTCAGTCTCTGTGCTCTGATATAAAAAATAAAATATGTAATGAATAAAAAAAAACAGGGCTAATGGACTACACATGTTGTATGTTATGTAATCTGTAATATAATATTGTCATTGTTGTATCGCATGATCCCTGCTGAAATTATTATCATCATCATTTATTTATATAGTGCCACTAATTCCGCAGTGCTGTACAGAGAACTCACTCACATCAGTCCCTGCCCCACTGGGGCTTACAGTCTAAATTCCCTAACACACACACACACACAGACTAGGGTCAATTTGTTAGCAGCCAATTAACCTACCAGTATGTTTTTGGAGTGTGGGAGGAAACCGGAGAAAACCCACGCAAACACGGGGAGAACATACAAACTCCTCACAGATAAGGCCATGGTCGGGAATTGAACTCATGATAATTATAATAAATAATAATAATAATAATAATAATAATAATAATAATAATAATAGTTCTCTAAAAATACTGTATAAACTACATACAGATCTCCCAATACATATATACAAGAGTGTGGAATAACTTCCAGGGACAACATCTGCAGGGGCTATCAGTGAAATTAACATTGGAATAAACTGTGTGACAAGTTAACTCCCATGATATAATAAATTCAGACATAGGGAATGTGCAGGATCTCCCTCCATATAATAAGCACATTGAAGTACATCTCCCCTTGTGTTAAACTCAATCCCGCTGCATGTGCAGCGCTCTCATGGACCTGCCACAGCTCGTCCAGGAGACCAATTACCGGTTTCCCCTGAGTGAGTGGTTATTTTGTTGCCTATTTGGGTATTTACAAGTGAAACCCTTTGAAGCACCGGGTAGCCCCGCCCTTTTATATCTGAGCTCCAATCGCTGCTCAGTATCCGTGCAGCTGGATGTCAAAAGTGGAAAAGCGCAGCGGTGACAGAAAGAGATCTGACTTGTGAGGGATTTTGCACCAAGGCTTGTACTGGAGAGGCTGGAGCCAGTGGTGGCACCAATCCCGAACATGGACCTCAAGGTAGGCAAGTGGGGGAGCCGGGACACGGGGAGAGTTCAGGGCGTGAGTAGAAGGGCAGATCATGCCGAGAAGTGGGTGGTGAAGGCGGAGTGCTGGCCCGAGCGCTGTCTGGGCTAAAAAAAACTTTGACCTGATGAAAACAATATGGTATATAATAAGTATTATCCGTTGTCTGCCGATTGACAAATAAAGCAGTAAAGTGTTTTATTTTTTTCCGTGTCTGAAATAATAATATACAGCCAACCTTACCGAGTAGCTTTGACTCCATTACAAAAGGCCAGGACTTCGTAAAGATTTGACCATGCTTTAAATTAAGCCTTGATATTAATTTCGTGACTTAACAGGTGTTACATTTATACTTGTTAACTGGTTTTGTGGTCTGATATTTTCTCTTCAAACTTTATAGTTTTTGGATATTTGAAGTCTCTGTGGGACATATGCCTGGTTAATATCTGGTTATGTTATTACAATATGTTGCTTAACCAATATTTTGTGAGGCCTGCAGTACCAGGTTTGTAATTGTCATTTTCAGGTGATACACTAGTGGTGGTTTTTCCATTTATACTAAAATTTCATTTATACCACAATTATTATTATTTTTTTTTCTCTTTCTGTTGCCATGTTAATACCCTTATGTGCATTTATAACTAACTGGTTTGACTTTGTTTTTATTTATCACACTTTGTAATTGAATTTTCCATGTGGTATATGCTTTATTATGATCTGACATTACTATTGATCTGATTTATTTGAAAATTATTAACGTTCTTATGTCTAAATATTATGTCTAATGTGCTGGCTATGCATGGTAAGTAATATTTTATATTTATATGGATGAATTATAATTCTTAAGGGGTCATCATGCTAATGGCTTGTCATTATGGTGACCCTTGGTGCCAAAATTGTTTGACAGTGGGGTAGGTATGGATTTACTAAGGTTTCTCTGTTACTACTTGACAAAGAATCCTTTGTGTTCTGAAATGTTGGGAGGAGGAGGGGGGGGGGTTAGCATTGAGGAGTTCGTTCCTCCAGGAGACAAATTAAGTTGCAAGGAATGCTGGGACTCAAAGCTCAAAGTATATAATGGAGGTTGTAGTGGCAGTTGCATGCACTAGAGCATCACATGGTGAAAGGCAGACAAAATCGTTCTGCACATGTTAAGATCTGTTTTTCTCCTTAACTGATGTTACTTAAACAATTCTACAAATACTCAGAACTGATTATTTAAGTAATGGAGTTGCCATACTGAAATAATCAGTTCTTAACACGTGTAGAGGTTGTAAAGTAACAGCAGTGCCTTAACACCCTAAGATAATGCTCAAGAGTTCTTTAGGTTTTAAGGGGCATATTTAAGAAAGCACTATCGTGCACTTACTGTGAAATTAAGGTTCCTCTGTGTCCTCCGCAAATTTATGAAAGGTGCACCACAGCAGATATCATGGATATCTGCTGCTTTGCACTCCTCTTCGTTTTTGAGAGAAGTCACCATTCAACAGTATGGTGACTGCTCCCGGCCGCAATCTAACAAGTTCCTTATTTTAATATCGAGCAGAACTGTTTGTTTTCCTTGCCCTGTAAATCAAAGATAGCTGCTGGATACAAGTGTGTATCATAGTGAGATCACAATGGAGCTGTGTCATATCCCACGACAAGACATAAACAACACAACCTGGTAATATAAATACATGACTAAAAAGTGAAGTAATATCATTTAGTAAAATTTTCAGTTGGGTAAATACAATCCAACATATCTTATGATCACGATGAAGTGATATAACAATGAGAATCCAGCCTATCAATTGACTTGACATTGGTGACTTCCCTGAGGCACACTCTGTGCCCTAATAAGACCACTTTCTCCTAATGAATTGGCAACGTGCAAAAACATAGAACAGAACTTATTTTGTACATGTGTATTCCTTGGGTCAAAACAATATGACATATAAATATTTATTATCCATTTTCTTCTGGTTTATAAATAAAACCCTGAAATGTTATTTTTAATTTACTTGCTTGTCTGAAATAATGTACAGCCAACATAATTGAGTAAATTTGCAGAAACTAGCCAGAGCTTTCATAGCTTCTTCCTACAAGCTCTGACTCGTTACAAAAGACCAAGCCTTGGTAATCTTTTTGAGCGTGATTTAAATCAAGCCTTGAGATTAGATTCATGACCTAACGGAGGTGTAACTAGTTATTTGTAAGGGATCAATGAGGAGAAACTCTTATATACACATGGGGATTTGACAGGGAAGGTGGCCCCCCTCAGCTTTGGGCCCCATAGCAGCTGCACTCCCTACAGTTGCACTCTTGGAGCCTAATCTTTTTGACCTAACAATGTCTGTGTAAGTAAGTTTTGCTTAAAAGTACATGGAATGCTTTATCAACCATAATATGCCAAAGGACATTACACTGATTTATAATGTCATAATACTATATTCTAACTACAATGTTTCAATAAATGTTGACTCCTGATACCTCTGACCCAAATCTCCACCCCCTAATACAACAGTTACAATTATAACCTTCATAAAACACACACGTGTAAGACACAATCTCCTCCCATGTCTGCCCTTCATATTTTCCCCTTGTTTCATGCCTCTTGTCACACCCTTATGTGCCTGTGCTTTTCTTTCTACTACTGTAAACCTGTCATTGCCATTTATCTCTTTCTGGGAAGGTAAGTTCCTTGATGCTTTAGATCAGGCCCGGCCAACCTGTGGCGCTCAAGCATACCTTGCCAGCTATCAGGCGCGGGCTGACGGACGTCAGCCCGGGGGGCACACGCCGCACTGGCGGCCGCATCACATGACACATTTATATTACTTCCGGGGGGGCGGCCGGCCCTAACAGCCGTGATTGTGAGCGGCCCGGGAGGCCGATGCCCCCCTGCCCCCTGGCCCAGCCCGCCCCTGCCAGCTATTGTCTGGCTAGCTGCTTGCAGAGCATGATGGGGCTTGTAGTTTCACAGCACCTGGCGAGCCACAGGTTGTCCAGGCCTGTTTTAGATATTCTCTATACACTCATAAATTACACCTCTGTTCACTTGAATGGAATTATTAAAAAAAAATGCTCATAAACACCTACAAACCTTCTTGTTTTATAGCTTGTATACCACCTGCATGTGGTAATGTCTGTAGTGACAGGACATGGTCTAATACCATGCATTTGAGGACTTCTACTAAACATAGAATATGAAGACATACATTCCACACTGCATTTAAAATTGAAAACAGAGTATTTATTTGAACGTTTATTATTTAGTGATACCACATTTACTTAAGTGCAGTAATCTGTTTCTAAAACCACCTTAGGCCTAGTCATCTGCAAAAAGATAATAAAAAAAAACCTCTGCCTATGAAGTTTATCTGAAGGTTTTCAGGCAGACCTGGGTGTCATTTAAAAGGTGTGGGAAAGTTCATTGTAACCAAAGCGTCAACACCTCAATTGTCTGCACAGACGTGACATAGAAAACCTCCTTCAGGAAAAAACATAAAACTAGTATAGCTAAATATTTTACGACAGTATGATTATTTTTTGTTTGTAAGGTCCCACTCAAACACAGTGCCATACAAAAGGGAAGTAAAGGACAGTGATATATAATAAAGATTGCTTAACAAAGAACGCAAAGAATTACGTAACACAGAATATGCAACAAGGACGTACAGGGCTTGATTCATTAAGAAATCCAATGTGAACGCAGTTTGCATTTTAAAAACTAACATAAAATGCAAGCAGGTACTCCCCTATTTTCAACAGATTATCTCCTGTAACATTTCTAGATGAATACGGGTGTAAGTATGCTCCGCTTATACGGCACTTGCTATATGCAGACAGAAACAACACACTGGTATATACTGTGTATGTGTGTGTGGATATAGATATAGATATTTTTTTTTCTATCCTATATCCCCCATCAGAACGCACAGTTTAAAATAAATTAAACATATCCACAACTGCTAGGTCATTAGAGAAACTTTTTTTTTCATGAAATTTATCAGGCTCTTAATGTCTACTGTACATAAAATGCATTTGTACAGTCGCTCTTGAGTACAAACACATGTTCTAGCATACATATACTGCTGTCATCACTATCACTCAGCACTTGTACCTGCCCTGTAGTGATGCTTTGAAAATTACGTACCTGAGATGCCTAGAGTTTGAATTGGTTGCCTGTGTTCTACCTTGGCACGCCCTTACTGTATATTGACTACATGCATGCGTCTCTTCCCTCTATTGCGCCCATGAAATAGTAGACAGCTGGAAGTGTCCTCTGTATTTGAAGATGAATTAGACAATTCTTGCATTTACTGGCGTATAGTCCTTTTCTGAACATGCTCAGTGCAATTTTACACAATTTGACACTTGCGTTCCTTAATGGATCAGGCCCACAGTCACCTACATGTAGCAAAACTAAATAAAATGACATTAAAACCTGGAAACATATAAGCAAAATACAGTGCATTATACTTAAAAGGTGAGGTGAATTGTAGATGATTGAGTGAACAGAAGGTAAGGGAACAGGGATCCATAGGGCAATGAGATGGAAGCAGTATAATCAAGAAAATGAACTTGGTTAAAAGTATATAAACTTGGTGAAAAATAACTACATTTTTAAACTTGGAAAATAAATGTTCTTTAGGGAATGGCTTGTCATTTCTCTCAGTCATTTGCAATTCACCCATTTGCTCACCCATTTGCAATTCACAATCTGATCTACTGATAGAAGCTGTATCTTCAGTCCCTGACTGGGGACCTTTTGTAGACTCCTCTGAAGCAAGAACAGACTGCAGGGTGATCTGTCAGGATTTGGTCAGTTAGTGGTGTTTGATGTAGGTCTCTGCCCTATGGTGGGGTGGTTCAGCCCAATGTATGTGTTATCGGCTCTATTTTGCTGGGATTTTTTCCCAATGGTTTGCAAAACTGCATCCTGATACATCTGTTTGTATTGTCATCCTGGCTAAAAGTCAGGACAGCGATGAGTAATATCACTTTTAAAAACGGCGATTTTATAATGGTTTTTGATTACTTCGCCCTCCAAAAAAAACACGGATACATTCTCCCTCCCCTTATTTCCCTCTGACATGTATTACTAGAGCACTTTATTTGGAAATGGCATCTTTGGCGTTTGCAAAAACACTTGTCTGGATGAGCTTTAAACACATTTTATATTCTGCATGTGTATGCAGGCTATGGTGGAATGATGGTGCTATAAATAGATGGATACATACTAGGGAATGAGTAAACACTATAAAATATTATTTCTCCTTAGGCTGAATACAGAGTACACTACAATGTTGTCAATGTTTATTTTGCACAGACAGTTTGTGTTACAGATGAATTCCAGTCACTCATAAAAAATATAATCTAAAATTCTCCTCCATTTGAGTATCTGTATAACGGTATCCAGTGTCTCGCTCCACTTGTTTCAGCAATGTTCTTTTCCTATTGGAATGTAAGCTCTAATGAGCAGGGCCCTCACTATCCTGTGTTTTCATGGCTGCATTTATTTTGTCTACCTTGTGTCCTCTACTGTTTGGTGCACAAAATATTAATATTATGAAGTTGGCTGGCATTTGATTGTAAAACTATCAAATTCTGTTCACTTACATTTTCCATTTCATCACTTCTAAATGTCCACTTCTACCACTGATTAATAATTAATTATTGCATTGCTGCCTTCTGCAACATGAAAATGGGACCATTACTGAATCCCAGTCTACATTACTGGAACCCTGTTTCTGGCCATCAGATTCCTACTTACTGATGGGGGAGAGGATGTTATACCATACTTATCTATGGCTAGAGTTCTTTTAAAATGTTTTCTTCCTGTTTAATAAGAGAATGCAAAAAAGTGCAAATTACATTTGTTCCACATATACACAGCCCTGCTGCTAACGTGAGACCATGCACTTCAACTTGATGGGGGTATTTGGGGTTCTTATTCATTTTCTTTTATTTGGGCAAGGACAGTCACTGCTTTTGTCACTGCACATATTCTCTTTACCAAGTTTCATATTTGCTTTTACATCAAAATAAGAAACAAGAATAGTTGGAATCGGATACTATAACTTCTATACTGCATTTGGCAATCTAAATGGAAGTAAAAGGTGGCAACAGATGTGCAGGTCATTTTGTAGTGTAACGACGTTCCAATGATACAATCTTTGCTTCACCATTCCGTGGAATGCCTTTCTGTAGAATGCTATTGTTGCCATTCAGAAATTGTGAATTCAGCATTTTGTGGAATTTATAGTCTCTAAGTAGAGCTGGGACAATTGTGTAAACTAATTTGGCTTTGTGGTGTCATTTGAATTCTGGGAGGAACAAAATAGAGCAGAACATATTATCCAAGGTGAATATTCAGCAAAAGAGTTTTGATACTTTGTCCTGATTTTCTGTTCCAAAATTACGGGTGCCCTCGTTGTTGTGGACATAACATTAGTGGATGCCTTAATCCACCTTCTAGAATAGTGTTGCGACCTCAGCTCCTCCCTGCTTTGTTGTCAGATTTGTTTATAGCCGGTGATACTTGTTTGAAATGCCTACTTATGTTTTTACTGATGGGTATCTTTCTTCGATTAAATATATTGTTTTAACTTATTAACTGATATTAAGGATAATGTGTTGCCCTCTTGTAAGGAAGTGGGCCCATCACTGTTCTAGCAGAAGAACTTGCGTCTAGAATGGTGAAGAATCAAGTAGTGCAAACCCACCCATCAGAGGTGGTAGAGGCTAATACAGTAGAGCAGTTCAAACATGCTTGGGATAGACAGAAGAATATACATTCCTTATAAAGAATAAGGGATCAAATAAGGTTTACGGTTACCATAGGTTACTAAAACAATGGGCAGACTAGATGGGCCAAGCGGTTCTTATCTGCCGTCAAATTCTATGTTTCTAACATTTGTCTATTTTTCAAAGAGAAGTCATAGTGAGAATGAGAAATTGATTCTTGTTTTTTATGGAGTCATTAATATCGTTCTTGAAGGGCTCATTATATCACTGTAACTCTGTACAAATACACAAAACTTGTGTTCTCCATTTTAAGTATAGTTGTTCATTATTAATAATTTGTATTTTGTTTCTTTTCTTTTAGCCAATCAAATGTAAGGCGGCAATATGCTGGGGACCTAACCAACCACTCAGTATTGAAGAGATTGAAGTTGCTCCGCCAAAATGCCGTGAAGTTCGCATCAAGGTGTTTACTTAATATTAAAAGTTTAGTTAATAGTTTTTTCTTTGTTCTCTTTATTAAGTTAACAATTGTTTCTCGAAATTTGTGAGCATGTGGTTATTTGCATTTCCTAAATCTTACATTTGTATCCATTCCTACAGATCGTGGCTACTGGAATCTGCCGCTCAGATGATCATGTTATGAGTGGGGCAATAAGTGACATGAAATTTCCAGTAATATTAGGCCATGAAGCTGCTGGGATTGTGGAAAGTGTAGGCGAAGGAGTAACTGACCTTAAACCAGGTACAACTATTGTTACATAGGTTGTACACACAAAATATTATCCATATACAGTATAGCATTATATCACAACCACTGATTGTGAAAGTGGGAG
The DNA here is from genome assembly GCF_038048845.1 of Mixophyes fleayi. Lineage (NCBI taxonomy): Eukaryota > Metazoa > Chordata > Amphibia > Anura > Limnodynastidae > Mixophyes > Mixophyes fleayi. Next base: position 144,626,543 of record NC_134402.1, read on the forward strand.
GAGCATTCAGTGTGCTAGAATGCAACATCAGAATGAGCACTGAATCATTCCCTACAATACCCATAGAGGGCAGCATCTGATAGACTGAATGGTTGAGATCAGTTTCTAACTAATCAGTATATAATGCCAGGTACTCATACAACCAATATAGCGTTCAACTTATTGAGATTTATTGTATACCTTTAAAACTGTGCCTACAACCTGTACAGTTATGGCTTGTGGTTGAATTAGTATTAAGTCAAATGAATATCTGCATGTAAAATCCATTAAGATAGTAAAGTACTTCTGTCATATATAGACAAAATACATTATAGACTATATTTGTTAAAGAGCATTTTCTATCATATTATTTTCTCTTTCCTGCAGGTGACAAAGTCATCCCTCTGTTTGTTCCTCAGTGTGGAAAATGCAGATGTTGCTTAAATCCGGAGAGTAATCTATGCTACAAAAATGAGTTAGTAATTTGTGCATCTTAAGCAAATATTAACAATACATATTTAATAGCATAAACCAGTACAAGCTAAAAAGGTCAACTTCTGCCAAAAGATTATTAGTACCCCAACCGCTTTATTACCAATGCTTGTTCCACTTGGTGTTTCATAATTCATCAGCTGTCTTCACAGGTATATTGGGCTAATCCCCAACCCTAAAAAAAATGAGGTTATTTATGGCATTTGGAGGATGAGCTCTGCAAATCTCTTGGTATTGCCTTAGTGTGCCGAACTGAATTTTTTGTTTTTTTGGAAACTCATCCACAAACCAGGTGGGGTAGGCTTTTTTCGGCAGCAGTAATCCTGACAAGTTGGACTGACACAAGAATTCTGATGAATATAAGAGACGTGCTCTCGCTCTCGCACTGCCGAACGCCTCTGGAGAAAATCTCGTTCCCTAGCTGACTTCCTTCACTTTAAATTCCTCCTCTCCTCTTTCTGCTCTGCCCTCTCCCTCGCTAAACAAACCTTCTTCAAGTCCATCATTTCTTCTCAGTCCTCCCATCCCCGCCGCCTCTTTGTCACCTTTAACTCCCTACTCTTTCCCCCCCCCTCTGTCCCGTCTTCCCTCACCGCTTCTGACTTCGCCACATTTTTCTCGTCCAAAATTGAGGCCATCAGACTGAACATATCCTCCTCCCCTTCCCCCGCCACCCTCATTGCCTCACCTCCCCCCAACAACCAACTCTGGTGCTCCTTTTGCCCCACTACAGGTGAAGAAGTCCGCTCCCTTATTCTCTCCTCCCCACCCTCTACCTGACCTCTCGACCCCATCCCCTCTCACCTCCTTCGCTCTCTCTCTCCCACTGCCTGTTCTTACCTCGCTCACCTCTTTAACTTATCTCTTTCCTCTGGTACAGTCCCCTCCTCTTTTAAACACGCTCTTATCTCTCCTATCCTCAAAAAACCCAATCTTGACCCCACCTCTCTTGCTAACTATCGCCCTATCTCACTACTCCCCTATGCCTCCAAATTACTAGAGCGGATTGTCTGCAGCCGCCTCGCCAGACACCTCTCCGACTATTCCCTCCTTGACCCTCTCCAATCTGGCTACCGTCCCCTCCACTCCACTGAAACTTCCCTGGCCAAGGTTACTAATGATCTCCTATTGGCCAAGTCCAAGGGTCACTTCTCCCTACTTATTCTCCTTGACCTCTCCGCAGCCTTTGACACCGTGGACCACCCCCTCCTGCTGCAAACCCTTCTGTCTCTTGGCCTCTCTGGTTCTGTCCTTGCCTGGTTCACCTCATACCTTGCTAACCGCTCCTTCTCTGTATCCACGTCTGGTTCTTCCTCCTCCCCCTACCCTCTCCCTGTATGAGTCCCGCAGGGCTCTGTTCTCGGCCCTTTACTCTTCTCGCTCTATACTTCCTCACTTGGTGCTCTCATCTCCTCCTTTGGTCTTCAGTATGCTGATGACATTCAACTCTACATCTCTTCTCCTGATCTTTACTCCACCCTCCTCTCTCGGGTATCTGACTGCCTCTCCGCCATCTCCTCCTGGATGTGTGCGCGTTTTCTTAAAATCAATATCTCCAAAATTGAACTCATTGTCTTTCCTCCGCCCAGACTCCCATCCCATCACGACCTCTCTATTGTCGTAAACAACACCACCATCTCCTCTGTCACCCAACTCCGCTGCCTAGGCGTCACTCTTGACTCCTCTCTCTCTTTTGCCCCCCACATTCTTTCCCTTGCCCAGTCCTGTCGCTTCCAACTTGCCCGCATCCGTCCCTTCCTCTCTCAGGATGCCACCAAAACCATCATCCACGCACTCATCATCTCCCGCCTGGATTATTGCAACCTTCTCCTCACTGGCCTCCCCCACTCCCATCTCTCCCCCCTCCGCTCTATACTCAACGCGGCTGCAAGATTCATCTTCCTCTCACGCCGCTCCTCCTCTGCCTCCCCTCTCTGCCTCGCCCTACACTGGCTTCCCTTCCCCTATAGAATCCTCTTCAAACTCCTCACCACCACATACAAGGTTCTCTCCCACTCTACTGCCCTTACATCTCTAACCTCCTCTTCATACACACTCCTGCCCGCTCCCTGCGCTCAGCCAATGATCGCCGCCTCTCCTCCTCTCTTCCTCTCTTATCACTTCTTCACACTCCAGAGGTTATTTATGTTGTCATATGTCCCATCTTTGACAGACAGATGTTTCATCCAATGGGGGGAATCGTGATGAATAGATTTGCTCCTCCTTTTGTATTGAGCCAGCTGTTTGTAGTTATATCTTCCACATCATGTATTAGTAATTATAAGGCTAAGATTACATTTGGTAGACTGGTAGTATACCATAAATAAATGCAGAAATAAACCAAAGTGTGAGGAGCAAATCTATTCATCGCGATTCCCCCCATTGGATGAAACATCTGTCTGTCAAAGATAGGTAATTTATGTTGTCATATGTCCCATCAGCAGCCTACCCGGAGCATGGGCGCCTATTAAAAGCTAATCAACGGGCCCCCCTTTACAATCCCTGAGGAAGCCCCGAGGTGAAACGCGTCGGATTGAAGCCACACATCTACACACTGCACAGCTATTTGCAGTTTTGCTGTGAACAACCATATTCAAACCCACCGCTACAAGCGGCGGTATCATAGTCGCATGCGCAACATTATCCATTCCAAGACGGACACTTCCGCCAGGCAGCAGGACGCGAGAACATCTCCACGGCAACGGGCCCAAAACACAAGGGAGCGATTCAGGTTAGGATTAACCACAACTATGTGAACTGTATTCCGCTTCACTAAGGGTAAGTCCTTTAACCAGTCTCCACATTTGGGCTCACCCGATGGACCTGTCTGGCATTTATAACCGCTCCTAAACCAGGATTTGTCTCAGGACTGAACTATTCCTATTTGGGGATCATTCACTGTATGCATTATTTCCACTTGTTTCATATCCTCACTCAGGAGGAATGGATTTATGAAATCCACAATTGGACATTGTTTGCAACTATCATAAGATACGTGTTGGACTCGTAGACTGAAACTCAGCACTTGTTGCACACACGGTCAGCCCGATCGGCTACCAGCTGGTACACCAATATCATTTATGTATTTTGCTCCAATTATTGCCTATCTATGCTTGCTATTTATGCTTATTGTATGTAATGTGCTGTTAGTGACCTACCACAATAAGGTCATTTCACCACTGCTATTTATGTATTTATGTACAGCACTTCATGAGCATTGCAAGTATACTATTTATTAAACTGTATATTTTACAAGGTAACATTGTTTATGCGCCCAGGGACTAACAATTATTACCACTGTATCTAAGGGTTAAGCCACCCTTCAAACCTTTCCCTTTCCCTTCCCCTTCCCCCTTTTTCCCCTCGGTCCCACGTGGCTGCAGTGTCCACAATCCATACTTGTAGGGAGCGCTGAATCACCAACTTTTCTATAAAATAGTTTGTTTGCTAAATCAAAGGGTGGACTCTGATCATGAATTGCTGTCTTTATACAAATGTGCTCTGTTGTCGTCATTTTGGAGCCAACAGCTGTAAATCAGCTATAAAACTGGCAGTTGAGGATGTGGACTTTTCAATATGTTAAGTGATTTTACTTTACTTTTAAAAGAAATAATGTATTGCTATAATACCCCAATGATGTTTGCATTCAGTCCAAACGGCCAAAATAAGCGTGCTGTCCAAGCTTAAAAGTGAATAGTCCATTCCAAAGTCTGTAAAATAAAATGTTTAAATTGGGTAACAATTTGCATGTTTAAAAACTGGTGAAAACATAAGACATAATGATGAAGTGCTATTAAAATATATTCTTTATATTAAACAGTATTGGTAAATACAATGGAGTGTTATTGGACAACACCAGCAGATTTACCTGCAAGGGAAAAGTTATTCACCACTTCATCAGCACCAGCACTTTTACTGAGTACACTGTGGTGGATGAAATTGCTGTTGCTAAGATACATAAGGATGCACCTCTGGACAAAGTCTGCTTGATTGGCTGTGGTTTTTCAACAGGATATGGCTCTGCTGTGAACACTGGTAAAGTAAGTTCTGAATGTGCATTATTCCCAGTCTGTAAAAGAAATGCATGTGGTACACTTTGGTTCCTTTACTTTCCTGTCATTAGTTCTAAAACAAACCGTTATGCGAGTGTCTGATTGGCATCCTTTTTACATGTATATAAGTTAAGGTTTGGACTTAAAAATGGACATTCTGCCTCCTGTGTCCCTCAACTCTTCTTTTGGTGGTGCCTGTGGCCATTCAGTTCACTGGATACAAGAAATGGTATCTGTAGCTAGACACAGAAAGCACATTCTGCAGTTCTCCTTGGTTACTAGTTTAAAATTCTATCCCCCTGTTTTAGGTACCTCATGTGTTTGTGTGACTCCCATCATCTGTAAGTGCCTCCATTGACTGAACATAAGGTTTTATTTCATTAGCATGAGGCCCATGAGAAAATACTTAAATGCTGCCCTCATCATGTAATATTGGATAGCACTACTCTAGTTTAACAATAGATTGATATCTAGTTTCAGGCAGGTGCAAGAAAGCACCTCTGATTAATAGTGCTGAGTACACGGCAATTACAGACATGTAGTAGTTTATATTGTCTAACTATGTAAAGCTTGGGTGGTTCTGTCTTCCACTGTTCTGTCATTGTAGTCCTTACACCTGCAATGATGTCTTATAATACCCCTTACCACTAGGCCATGAATAAGGTTTTTTTTTTAATTTGAGTATTATCACGCATGTTTAATAATAGGTGGGCTTTTGAAGGAATTAGTCTGAATATACAAAAGGTGAAATATGTTTATTTAAGCCCCCCCACCTAAAATATCCACATTTACCAATATGGATGCAGTCTTGCCCAGCAGTGTCCTCATACTCATTACTTTATATAGCTCTGCTCACATATTTTGTGGCCACACTTGCCTAGCATTGTCCAAATATACAGTATGATTGGTAGTGTCCAGATACACATTCTGTCTTGCAGCACTAGCTACACATTGTGCCCACAGTGTTGTGCATGCATAATGTGTCCAAATACATCATATGCCCAGCAATGCCCACATACATGGTGACAATGATGTCCTTGCTTGACAATATACACATAAGCATTGTGGTGATGTACATATGGTGCTCAGCAGTGCCCAAATATGCTAATTTTTCTGCTGTGCTAACCCATATACACAGTGTCCTGACCAGAATATGAGCCAGTATGAGTGCTATTTGTGCACATTCTGTCTGGAGTATTACTGTTTTATCCACATACAATGACGATACTGCTTGCCAATCTGAGCCCCAGCTTACTTGGACATCAGATGTTTGCATGGGCCTGCAGTTATTGGAGGAGGTGTACCCAGTCATGACATGCATTGGGATGTCATAGCATTGTCATATAAACTGACTTCCTCCAAATAACTTTTTCCTTATTGTGTGCAGGACCTGTGTCACGCTTAGTGATTCATAAAAAGCAGACCTGGAACAATGGGAGATTTTGCAACAAAAGGCTTGGTAGAAAAAATATGGTGTCTTGTTTAATTTAGGCATTGTTTTACACAGCTAGTAAAATATATGAAAAATACATTACAGCCCCATCTAAACAGTATTCAATGAGAGCCTATTCTATTGGCCAATATACAATGCACAGTTGTTCTACTGACCTTTATGCAATACATACAGCATTCTAGTGGCCCATAAATCACATTCTGGTAACCTATATACAATACGGACAGCATCTTGGCACAGTATAGAACCAAAATCCCTGACTAGGTATGCACTCTAATTATTGCTGGAGGTACATTGTCAAATAAAGATCTTTGGTGGTTACAGGTACTTGGTGCTTTCTGCTTCTGTCTATGGTTCTGCTTGGCTCCAGCAGTGTACTCTTTCCTAGTGGAAGTGTTTGAAAGTTGTCATGATCACGTGGATCATTCCTAACACTTAAAGTGCACTCTGATTAGTGAAAAACTAGTTGGTCATTATTATTGCATCCCAACAAAGTTAGCAAGTAGAGGGGTTACTGTGACGCTGTGTACTTTCTCTCTACCAGCTACTGAAGTGGTGGGAGATGTGACATATCTAAAATAGCCAGGTTGGGGTCACAGGAGGACCAGATGGTCCTTCAATTGGTCAGCCCAATGTTGTCCATACAGCTTTCCCACAGATAGGCATTCGCCATATTTGATGATAAAGCTATTCAGTTGTTGACTTGCACAGCTGACCTACTTCTGCCATTGTAAGACTAGAAGACGGCAAAGGGATAGGACACCATGCTGTATTAGCTGATGCACGCTTTCGTAACACTGCTGTTTGTATAGTTGCAGGACTTCATCAAAAGAGATATATAACATACCTGTCTTGCTTCCAAAATATCCTCCTGGTTTATAGAACAGAAGAGGTGCAGGCAGTAAATATCTGACCTTTATTTAGGGAATTCAGTCTTTTTCTACCAAAGCTTCTCAGTGATATAATAATTTATTATCAGTAAGAAGATGATTATAGAATCTAGGGAAAGCCATATATCATGAATATTATGTATTTCTTTCTTTCTTTTTTTTAAACTACTAGATATGGAAATTTGCACTCTTTAGTAAAGACATAGTATCACTTTGTCAGAGGTTCAATAAGCGATATTCTATCTATTACAGGTTAAGCCTGGTTCTACGTGTGCAGTATTTGGTTTAGGGGGTGTCGGCTTGTCTGTGGTTATCGGATGTAAAGTAGCGGGTGCTTCCAGAATTATTGGAGTTGATTTAAACAACGATAAATTTGCAAAGGCCAAGGAGTTTGGAGCCACTGAATGTATCAACCCAAAAGATTACAAACTTCCCATCCATGAAGTTCTGGCACAGATGACTAATGATGGAGTGGATTATGCGTTTGAGGTGGTTGGAAACACTACAGTCATGGTTAGTAGAAGACATGTCTTAAAAAATGATTGGATAAGTGTATTTATTTCACAAACTAGAATTGTTTTATTCATTATAAATGGATACATTCAAGGATAAATTAGTTAGGAGAAAATACAGTTTGAGGGTGCAGTTTTGCACCTTGACAAAACAATGTTGCACTGCTGGGGGAGCAGACTTAAAATGTGTATACCGTAGTGAGGGAGGGGGACATCATAGTTCAATTTTAATTACTGATTGCATATAGCCTCACAATCCAATGTAGCAACCGCCAATCAAACATGGATTAACCTATGGTATTGTCCTACCGAGTATGGTGTTGTGAATATTTGCAGATAGAGACTTTGAGTTTGTTTTTTGATACATCGTTAGAAGCACACACCGGCCAGGAGCGGGATCGCTATTTGGAAGGAGGATCTTCTGCATAGATTATCTGGACACACCATCTGGGGAGGGAGGTAAGTGCACTACCCAACCTTCCCAGACTTGTGGCCTTTTGTTTTTATTGTGACATTGTTTTAACAGCACTGTTTGAGTGGCGGTTGCTACATTGGATTGTGAGGCTATAATCAGTAACAATCAGTACAATCAGTAACCAGCCCCATACATACATATGGATACCACATCTTCTAGAGATACCTGCCTAATTTTAATAGTAAGTCCACATTTAGCCCAATATTGGCATCCATAACTGTTTTTTTACATTTTTACATATTTGTACTTTATATTGCCTCTTATTTACACTATCCCTTGTATCCCTCTATTGCGCTGGGGAATCCATTGTTGTTTATTCCTAGGGGTCGAGACCACCCTTTTATCTGTTCCTCCGGCTGCCTATTTTCATCCATCACGCGGATAGCGCGGATCCCCCACACTCTATTTTCAATTTTAATTACCAATGTAAAAAAGCAAAACTGCACATTATAATATGCACGCGAAATCAGCCAGCAATTTCACTAAATGCAAAACAAAACTAGAATTTAAGCCCCTTGCATTGTAGCATGGTTTGTCTAAATGCAAATTTGCACTCTTTAGATGAATTTGCTTCTCCTGATGGACTGATGCATCTCCATGCAGCTTACCAGACTGATAGCTGCAAGAATACCAAGAAAAAAAACAAAACTTGCCAACATCAGTAATTAATAGAAGTGAGATGCCCCCACAAACCTTAGGGAGACGCCTCTCACACTTTCCACAAGGCAAGCAAAAGACGGGTGTGACAGGATGGACCGCCTATGCCACCCTGTCTGTTGCTGGGAACTGGCTGGGCTTACTTTGCCGCCTTTCCCTTTTGTTATTCCAAATGCGCCTTCTTGCTGCAGTAGGATGAGCTTACATGTGCTGCCACCAGTGGACTTCTTACTGGCATCCAGTACCGGGTTTCTTCTGGATAACTGACACAGCAAGTGTACCCTGTTACTGGTGTACCTGGGCTGGTACTCCTGACCTCTTACTATGGATCATGGAGGCTGTGGATAGATCCCCCCCCCTGGCTTATCACACTGGCCAGTGCTGCAGGGTAGCAGGCAGAGCAGTGGTACTAGAAAACTTTGGTCCAAACCTCAAAACAACTGGGAACGGATTAGATTTGGGGTCTAATCTGCAGGTCACAGGAATACAGGAATACAGAAATATTGAATGTTACAAGCAGGTCTATGAAGCAAGATGTTTGTTTGCTCTCACCTGGTTAAAAGTACCCGGTGAGCAGGTCAGATGTAACTAGAACAAGTTTCCAATACAAGCTAGTGCCTTTTTATTCAGATTAGACACAGGCTATTTTTAGCATCAGGATATAACAATAATTTTTTTTGGGGATCTGTGCAGGATGCATTTAGCGATGACCCCAGGTTTGCATTGAACGCATATGTGCCAGGTTCATGTACACATTTTGAATCTGCCCTCCAGCACTTGAAAGACAAATGCCATCTAACAGGCACATATGCATCTATGTCCAAGTCAGACTTGTTGCTTTTACGTGAACACGACTTTATTGTAGTCGTCTATACGAACCTTCCATTGTCCACCTCTGTAAATATAAGTCGAAGTGTAGATGAGTCTACATAGGGACTTGCGCATTTTTTGTGCACATGCACTGTACCAAAATGTGTGTATTACACAAAAAAAGTTTGCATCAGGTCCATAGACCTCAAGTTGCAGAATGAAAAGGGAATTCACATCAAAATGCTGCAGATATTTCACAGGTTGTGTATAATTTTTTTATTTTTTTTAGTTTTGGAGAATCCTTTTTCTGAATTGTATGTAAATGTGTTTCTCAACATTAACACTAGGTGAATGTTTAATTGTGTGTAATTTAATTAGACTTCAGCTCTTCAATCTTCTCACTTTGGCTGTGGAAAAACAGTAATTGTTGGATTGGCTCCATCAACTGCTAAGATGACTTTTGATCCATTACTGATTCTCACTGGACGTATGCTGGTAGGAGCTGTGTTTGGAGGTAATAATATTACATGCATTTCTGTGATATGAGATTGAAGTATCAGAACATGAAATATGTAAATGTTGAATAAATGCACAAATGATTGTCTACTGGGTTATGTAACTTTTATTCCATAACTGATATCAAATGAATATTAAGTAACAAGAGTCTCAAGAAAATAGTGATGATGAACTGCAAGGAATAGAGAATACACATTTCAGTAGCCATACCAGATTTGTCTTTAAAGTCCCACATAAATCCAAACTGCACAAGGTGGCTGTAAACCATATTTGTAAATACGGAATGAAGGTCTAAAAGTGTGATGCTTGAAATAGGCAGCCCTGATGTCCTTTTATTATGGTTTATGAGAGAAGCATCACTAATCCTAGGGCATCCATATAACCTGATAAAAAGGGCCTCTCATCTGTCCCACACTTCATTTCTGTGTCTACAATAGTCCTCTCTGGTGACTAGTATACAAAGGACCATTCTGGTGTTAACTAAGCAAAACTAAGGTAAATCTACTGGCAAATATATAGATCATACACACACACACACACACACACACACACACACACACACACACACACACACTATTCTCCAGAATTGACTATCACAACTGTATAATGCAGTGTCCATTCTGGGGGTTTATGCACAAAGCAGACTCTCAATCTGGGACTAGTATATAAAACAGCCCTCCAATCTCTGGTGTGTAGTGTATAATAGATTTAAAATCTGATAACCAGTGTAAAGCAGACCTTCAATATCTGCTGGCTAGACCTCCAAAACTCCCTCCCTGTACTCACTATTAGGCACTTCACTGATTTGCTCATTGATAGGAGTAAATTACATTGAGCCATCAATTACACTTTGCAAATGGCTCCTCAGGTTGCTTAGTTCATAGTATGAGACAGGACCCTGTACAGGTCCCTGTCTAAAGCTATGAACAGTCAATGAAGAAGCTGTTAGCTAGAAATAATGGCTCTCTACAGTTCCTTCCCCTCGCTATGAGCAAGTTGCAGAGCTAGAGATCAGGGTTGGTGGGGGCTGACACAAGTGTTCTGGGCTCCTTATGTAACTGATCGGGGGCACTATTCTGGGGGTAGAACAATAACAAATCATATTATAACACAGAAATACACTTTGCCCGTACAATATAATGTTTAACGTAAGGGGTGGTTTTTTTTTATTTATTTTTTTGTGGAAGTTGCATTCATATATTCTATGCATGTAATAATTATTCATTTTATATATACATTAGTATAAACTGCAATGTATCCAGGAGATTTAGCAGTAAATTAATTTGGCAGTGAACAGGTAGGCTCTTTAGGATAGGGAGAATGCCTGTTGGTAATTATGTACACCAAAAAGTTTCAGCTGTAATTTTTACTTCAATAAGTTCAAATGTTGGAGAGATGTCACTTTATTTTAAATACAATTTTATAACAATTAAACGCCCAATGTAATCTTTGCTTTATCTTACAGGTTGGAAGAGCAAAGATGATGTGCCAAAACTGGTGTGTGATTATATAAATAAGAAATTTGAATTTGATGGGCTCATAACACACAACTTGCCATTTGACAAAATCAATGAAGGATTTGAACTTCTGCGTAAAGGAGAAAGGTATGTCACTTGTATGTACTGTAGATATGTGTTCATTATTGTATCTGTATCATTCTAAAAATATAGCTCGTTAATGAAGGAGTGTTAAAAATGCTTGACAACCTCTAACCAGTTCAAAATTCTATTGCATTTTCCTGGATTAATGGCCGCAAACATAATTTGTGGCACAACTATCAATTAGAAGTTGTGGTTCAAAAATTACGGCATTGCATTGCAGTTTGCATTCTAAATTCGTTGCTTAAGGTTCATTTTAAGTTTGTAGTCTTGTTAAAAATAGTTTTTTTTTTAATTATTTTAAACACTAAGATTTTTAAATAGTAGAACAGTATTTCAACACTCTTCCCTCCTGAACGTCAAGGTTTAGAATTCGTATTGGTTGTTCATGTTCGAGGTTCATCCTTTAAAACTGTTAAAATGTATCCATTTAAGAGGGAACCAGCTTGAATATGGTAGAACTGGCTTCATCAAAAATGCAAATTCAGCAAGCCATCTCTAGAAACAATACATGGGCTGTTCAAGAATCACTAGTGAGCTCACAGTATAATGGAGGGATTTTTTTTGTCTTTAGACAAAAAGTGTTCATTTATTTAATTAGGCTGCATCTCTAAGGGGTGTCCTATACGTATGTAACCAACTTCCACTTGCATACCCTTAAAACATATGCCCCACTCTAAAAGCAAGCCCTAAATTATCTGGCAGTCACTCATTCACTGTAATTAATAACAGGTATGTGAGGTATGTTTATTAACGTATATCAATGTGCTTTCTCTTCAGTATCCGCACCGTGTTGATGTTTTGAAGAACCTGCTCTGATGAACTCCTATTGGTGTCTTTAAACGAAACATGATATTCGTTTATCAACGCATTAAACTTTTTTGCGACATTCAAATAGGTTGTGTTAGAGGTGAATTATAATAAAAAAAAAAGGCTTATAAATACTGTGTCTTTATTTCTTATATTGCCCATACTTTTTGACCTTTTTACTGGAGAGGAGGTGAAGTGAGAACAGGGGAGAGTTGGGAGCAGCAAATCGCATAATTTTTGGCCCAAAATGACATGACTGCATTTGGCCACAGGGGGCAGGGCTAAAATGACACCAATAACTTCATGGAGGTTCCCATCTTGCCCACTTCACTAGGACGTTAACAGGATGCGGGAGAATGGATTGCTCCCCTTGAGTCTGGGAGACCTACGTGGTATTCAGTAGTTTCCAACTCCAGGAGAGTTGGAAAGCGTATTACCTAGACATATATTCTCCACAATCATGTATAATACGATCTCACATCTTTGGACAACAATACTGTACTCCTTTGTCCAGAGAGATCAATTTCATTTTATCAAAAAATGGTATTGATGAAAGATAAATATAAGGAAGCCGGTATGCACATAAACCTGCTTTACTGCAGTGAAGTACAAAAATAATATGTGATTTTTTTAAAGACTGAGATTTATCACATGAGTGAATGTTTTCTGCTTAGAAAAAGGCGGAAGGGGGTAACCAGTACATGCTAAACTTTAATAACTTGGCCCATAATTCAAACGTGTACTAAATATCTGTAAATGAAAGCTTACTTAACTAATTACCTTTTTAAAGCGGTGGTAGTCAGCATATCGATTCTGACTACCCCGACAAGACTTACCTGACACCTTCACACAGAAGTGCTCCTTCCTCACGAGGCTCCAGGACGACTGATGTGCCAAGCAGGGCCTGATCAACCACTAGGCTGACCAGGCTGCAGTCTGGGGCGCTGGGTCCCGGGGGGCGCTGCACTGTGGGTATTTTTTTCTTCATTCATTTTTTTTTTCGGGGTGGGGGAGGGGGGGGGGTCGCCACTCGGGATCGCCGCGCGGGGGGGGGGGGGGGGGTCGCCGCGGGGGGGGTGGAGGACTCAACGATCAAAAGCATTGGTGGTCAGTGGTTAGCAACACACAGCCAATCGCCAGGCTGCCTGTTTCTGTGCAGCAGACAGGAAGCAGAACGTCTTCACTTCCTATCTGCTGATCTGAGGAGAGGAGTGACGCTGGCACAACTGCAGGTAAGTGAAGAGGGGAACTGCCCTGCATATCTATAGGGAGGGGGGGGGGAACTGCCCTGCATATCTATAGGGAGGGGGGGGAACTGCCCTGCATATCTATAGGGAGGGGGAGAACTGCCCTGCATATCTATAGGGAGGGGGAACTGCCCTGCATATCTATAGGAAGGGGGGGGGGAACTACCCTGCATATCTATAGGGAGGGGGGGAACTACCCTGCATATCTATAGGGAGGGGGGGGACTACCTTGCATATCTATAGGGAGGGAGAGGGGGGACTGTCATGCATATGTATAGGGAGGGAGAGGGGGGCTGTCATACAAATCTATAGGGTGGGAGGGGGGGCTGCCATGAAAATCTATAGGGAGGTAGAGAGGTTGATATGTATGAAGGAGGGCAGAGGAGGGGGGGCTGATATATGTGACTGGGGGAGTTTTGATGTGATGGGGGGGATAGCTAGCTAGCAGAGTGGAGGTAAGGAAAATAGCTGCAAGGGGGATGGATGCAGGGTGGGAGGTAAAGAAAATGGCTGCAGCAGGGGTTAAGGAAAATGGCTGTGCGGGGGGGTTGTGGTTAAGGAAAATGGCTGCAGGGGCTTTTTAAAAAATAGAGCAGCTTTGGGGGGCAGAATTTCATGATTGTGTGGTGGTCACATGGGTGGTCTCAGCAATCACTAGAATGCTAAATATTAGTGAGATGGGGCTGGTAGAGGTTTGTATTTGATTGACAACAAATATTCAGATATTGCTTATATATACCTGTCCAATGGGGTACTTTTAGCTGGCCATAATAGAGTATTTTGTTTTAACTAAAGGGCCTAATCATTCAGGGTTTGCATTATAATACATTTTTGCATTTTCAAAAAAGGACGCCAACTTTCCAGAAGCCAACGAGAGGATAACAAAGTTGCAAGAAAGAAGAGCAAGGACAGGTAAGAGACAATTGCACAATCTGTCTAAATTTGAATGCTGGAGAATACACCTGAACATTCATATTCAGGAGTGTTCCTATACACCTATATATTCGGAGGAGGGGGGGGGGGGGGGGGCGCTGCGGCCGTATTAGCCTAGGGCGGCCAGAACCCTTAATCAGGCCCTGGTGCCAAGCGACTGGAAGCAATCACGATGAATGAAGAAGCCACTGCAACTTGATGACGTCACTGCCCACTGTGATGGCAGGGACGTCATCAAGTTGCAGCAGTATCTTCATTCATTGTGATTGCTTCCAGGCACATCACTCATCCTGGAGCCTCGTGGGGAAGGAGCACTTCGGTGGGAGGACGTCGGGGGTAAGTCTTGTCAGAATAATCGGCATCATTATTCTGTACCCCACCCTTTTAAAGCTTTGCTGACTATAAAAATCATGATTTATGATCATTTGAATAGTGCAGCAGTATTTGCAAGCAGACTTAATTTCTTCATCCATTATAGAAGTTATTTGCCATGAGCAGAATGAAAAGCAAAGTTTGTACACTCTTTCATTTATATCAGGCCTGTCCAACCTGCGGCCCCCCAGGTGTTGTGAAGCTACTAGCCCCAGCATGCTTTGCCTGTAGACAACCTGTTGATAGCTGGAAGGACATGCTGGGACTTGTAGTTTCACAACATCTGGAGGGCCGCAGGTTGGACAGGCCTGATTTATATGAAGCATGAAGGGAAAATCCCTGCTACCAGGGCATACACTTTATATTGAATCACTGAATAACTATTGCTGTTATAGCTTCTTTCACAGACTTTTCAATAAAGAAAAGTGTTTTACTGTCTCAATACTGTAGTTATTGTTACTAAATCATGCCAAATACAAAACTGTGTATAGCTGAGGTTGCTATGTGTAACACATTCACTATTCCTTTTTAGAATGTGTAAATCTACTACAACTTCTCAACTGAAGAAGAATTGCATGCATCACTAGTGGTACTGTAGAGTTGGCCAGGGCCGCCGAGAGGGGGGGGGGAGCGGGTACATTTTACCCGGGCCCGGGCTTGCCAGGGGGCCCGGACCGGGCCTTCGCTGCAAATTTGTTTGTTTTTTTTTGTTGGTTTTTTTTTTCATCTTCCGTCTTTTCATTTTAATTTTTTTTTTTCCGCGGGAGGGGGGGGGGGGGGGCGGGGGTCGGTCAGGCAAGATCGTTGGTGGGGGGAGCTGGGACAAAAAAAACAAACCAAAAAAAATTAATACTCACGTGATCGGCGCCGCGTCCCTCCTCGTTCTTCTCTGCACCATTCACACTGACTGTCGGGCGTGATGTCATCAAGTCACGCCCGTCAGTCAGTGAGGAGCGCCGCAGCCAGCATGAAGAAAGCAGCATGAAGACAGAAGAGAAGAGAAGAAAAGAAAGAAGCTGACAAAGGTAAGCAAAGAAATGGAGAGGCAAGAGGAGGAAAGAACAGAAAGGGACAGTACTATAAAGAAGGGGAAGAGAGGCACAGAGGAAAATAAAATGGGAAGAGAGGCACAAAGGAAAATAAAAGGGGAAGAGAAGCACAAAGGAAAATAAAATGGGAAGAGAGGCACAGAGGAAAATAAAAGGGGAAGAGAGGCACAAAGGAAAATAAAAGGGGAAGAGAGGCACAAAGGAAAATAAAATGGGAAGAGAGGCACAGAGGAAAATAAAATGGGAAGTGAGGCACAGAGGAAAATAAAATGGGAAGAGAGGCGCAGAGTGAAAAAAAGGGGGAGAAAGGCACAGAGGGAAAAAGAAGGGGGGAGAGCAGCATGGAGGGCACAGTGTGAGCATAAGGGGGCACAGTGTAGTTGTAATGAAGGGGCACAGTAATGTGTGTGATGGCACAGGGGGCTTGTTGCAATGTAGTGTGTGAGGTAGGTGGTGGCTAATTAATAGGTGCTATTTTGTTTGTAGGGTGATGGTGAGGCAATTTAATAGTGGGGACTATTAATTTAAGATGGGGAGGTTTGGGGGCTATTGAATGTTGGGGTGAGTTTAGGGAGAATGAGGTCTATTTATTAAATGTGACTATGAATTATTTAATGGCAGTGATGGTTGCAGGAAATAGGTATTGCTGGGGCTGTTTGCAGGAAGGGAAATAGGTTTATTTATTAAATGTGAATACTATTATTTTAATGTTGGGGCTGGAGGAAGACCTAATTATCAATTGTGGGTGCTATTGATTTAACGCCGGGGCTGGCTGTAATTTTCTAAATGTAGCCATTTTTTCCAAATAGGCCCTTCAACATTGCAGGATCCGGACAAGCCGCAACAAAAGAAAGCAGCAGCCACAGGTGGAGAAAGTGAGAAGAACAGGTAGGAGAGAGCAGCACAGTGTGTGAAATGTTGTGATTCTAGTAGGGACAATACCAATTTTTGGTGAGTGTTGTGCCCAATGTAAGGTGCAGGCCAAGACTGAACTGTTTGTGTACACACTGCATTCTTTGTATACTACACTGTGGTGCTAGATGTCCTGAAAGTCAGGAGTGCTTGGACATATGTGACGCTCCAGCGAATTGAGAGCCTAGTGATTTTGATGCTAGCCACGCCCCAATGGCGCATTTACCACGCCCCCAAATGCATGAACACACCTCCGAAAAATTTTGCGCCGTCGGTAGGCTAGCCACGCCCCAACGGCACATTGACACGCCCCTAAATGTATGACCACACCCCCGAAATTTTTTGCGCTTAGTCGACTATGAGGGGGGCCCCATGAATTTGTTGTACCCGGGCCCTGAATTCCTCTTGGCAGCCCTGGAGTTGGCCATATATTTAGTACAACAAATAATACTAAGAATTACATTCAACATACAGAATAAGAATATCCTTCGGAGAAATTTTGCACTGAGTGATGGCCTTTCAATGTCGTACAGCATTGAAGGGATGATTTTAGGGGAGGGGAAATAGAGCTGAGGACACTTCTGAAGTGCTTAGCGCACCTCCCTTCCCCATCAACCACATTGTAAAATTGGTAGACCTCATGCCATACATCCAGTTTAAGAACTGATCTTTTAGAAGTCTACTCAGCATACAGACCAAGAGAAGTTGTATTGTGTTCTTATCTATACATACAGAGAACAGATATCCAGAGAATTTTTACCGTGCTGGTGTTGCTACAAAAAAAAGCAAACTTGTTTACGAAGAATGCTACGGTACACTATTGTACTGTACTGTGGAGGGCCTGCCTGGAAATCCACTATATGACCTCATTGGTTGACTATAAATTTATTAGCTATATCAAACACCTTGACTAACCAGCAGTCACATGGGAATCAAGCACCAGTACCAATGAATAATACTCTCCAGTCTTCTGCTGGCTATGACTTTCTAGCTTTGCCTATTAATTGTAACTGAAAATTGTGCTCTACCTCAATTATTTAATGAATGTTATGAAATGAAAACTGGGATACAAAAAATGGTATAATTTCTTTATGTAAATAAAGACATTGAGCCTCTTCCTTCATCAAAGACACTGTTGCTATTCTAGCTACTTTAAGCAGCAGTCTGTACCAAAGACAGAAAATCTTCGTTTCACATATTGCAATACATTTTAAGTTGTTCAACTTATGCCAAGTCTGCCCCTTCTGTCCAGTCTTATGCTAAATATAAACATGAATGAATTCTGAATCTTAACATGATCATTGCTATGCATTTTATCTGGGTTGTCTTACCAGCACACAGCTTTTAACATCAAAGGAATTCCCTGACAGTTGGCAAGGGATGGGAGCTATGATTCAATGTCACATTAAATTAAGAGATAAACATGTGACCCTTTGATAAATTTTAGCAATAAGATTAGGGCATTGATATCATCTGTTGAACACTTGAGTCTTCCAGCCAGTTATTTTCTCTAACTACACCACCCAAGTCCCATTTCCAAATCCATAGTGAATTTTGGTAATGAACAGAAAATATTCCCAATTAGCAATTTGTATATGTTGGAGAGTAAATGAGAAGGGCAAGCAGGTGTCAATCACATCAATTCAAATATTGTCAATTCTCTACTTGTTTCCCTACGAGTTTCTGCTGAGAAAATGAAATTACTTAACACAGAAATTTTGTGCAATCTCCAGATAAAACAATTTGGCTTGTGTGCCTTCAAATGAAGGTACACATGAAGAGTTCACCAGCTGGCCAGTATGTATGATCCCAGCTTGAGACCACAATTTAACAAGCCCTATCCGTCCACAGTTTACCCCACTGGGTAAGGGTAGGGCAAATTGTTGGTTGTCGAAAGAGTGGTAAACTGTGCAGCTATGGTAATATTGCTGTGAGAGATTGTAGATAACATTCCTTTATTGCCACTCACTACTAGTCCTCCCTCGAAATTTTCCACTCAAGGATCCTACCACTCATAATAGCATGGTAGTATGTAGAAAAATGTGAGTCTGCGTCCGTGTAGTGTGTCATGTTTAAAGCGAGGTCACTTCCCACCCCACACAATGTCTCTTATCAGATGCTGTAGGTCTAGAACCAACAATGTGGGCTAAAGATGGGTATGGTCGATACACGATTCTCTGAAAAAAAAAAAATTTTGATAAAATTTGTCCTCCCTATCCAGAAGAAATTTGTTTTGAACTTTCTCGGGTCATTACAGATTTTGTTTTATGATGAGTTGGAAGTTATCTTTATAAAACTGAGATACCCTTATTAATAATTACACCCAAGTATCCAAGATGAGTCAATTGCCATTTGAAGTGAATGTATGTTTTAGACCCTCCACTATTTTGGGTGGAGTGGAGATGTTGAGTGCCACAGAATTTAAGTCATTTGTTTTAAATTTGGAGAATTTCCCAAATCTCTGGAATTCTTTGACTAAATGTGGGATGGATATTATAGGATTAATAACCACTGCTGAAATGTCATCCGCAAACAGCTAGGTTGTGGTGAACATTACGTACTCTGATACCTGAGATGTTAGGGTTCACCCTAATGGATCTGGCCAGCGCTTCCATGCAAATAACAAAGATAAGTGGTGATAGTGGTGCAGCGGTGCACGGAGGATTGTCAGGGGGGGGGTTTCCCCCCGCCGACCCAAAAAACCCAAAAAAAACAAAACACGAGAGAGAGCTGCTGCGCATGCGCAGCAGCTCTGTTTCGCCAGCGCTGTCCTATACAGCAGCCGCGGCGCTGTCTAAGAAGCGTCTGCGGCGGTGCTGTATACAATACAGCACCGCCGCGGACGCTTCTTTGACAGTGCTGCGGCTGCTGTATAGGACAGTGGCCACTTAGTTAGCGCAGGGGGGGTTTCTAGAGACTGTAAACCCCCCCCCCTGCGTGCGCCACTGTGGTGAAAGAACGTCATTCATTTTTGTTCTAGTAGTAGTGTGTACATATAGCAAGGCTCCTATTAAGTCCTGTCGGGCCCAATCCCAGCTGTGCCAACATCCAATCTAATTTGTCAAAAACCTCTTCGGCATCTGTAGAAAGTAACATAGATCGGATGATGGAATGTGAAGCTAACTGAATTAGGTCAATGTTGTCCATATCCTCTTGAACTAGGACAAATCCAACCTGGTTTGAATGGATGATTTTTGGTAACATCAGTTTCAATCTGTTTGCAATAAGTTTCACAAAAAGCTTCCCATTTACATTAAGTAGCAATATTGGCATATAGCTAGCACAATGGAATGGGTCCTTCCACTCCTTTTGTATGACAGTAATGTGTGTTTCAAAGGTCTGATTCCAGAACTTGTTTTCTTCCAATTGGCATTGTAGGCTTGAACCATCAGGGGTGCTAACTTCTCTTTGAAAGCTTTGTAATAAGAAATTGAAAAATCTGTCTGGTCCCAGATTTTTTTCACAGAAGGTGTGGATTAGACTAGAGTAAAAATACATAAAAACAATCTGACTTAAATAGAAAGGATCTGATCGAGTATTACTCAGTCCGTGGAACCTCAATAATAAAACATACCAAACAACTCAAGGAATTCTCCATAGGTCATTAGAGAAAAACAATCTCAAAATACGATATCAGTCCACTGGAGTAACGATCCCCAAATATGATCCACTGATGGCAATAGGTATGAAGAATGTAAATATATATGAATGCGTTAGTGGGCGAGGCGGCTGCGGGCACCGCCACGACTCTCTGGGCTCCCCTGCTGGCGTCCCGGCCGTCAATATGACAATCGGGATTTCACTCCCGATTTCTGCGCCCCGGTTGCCTGGGCAACAACTGGGACGCTCCAGCCTCCCTGTCGCTGCTTCCGGCTAACTGGTTAACAGGCGCGCGCGCACGCACAGGGCTCTTTAGCTTATAGCCAATCATGGCTATTCAGGTGTTTACTAGGAGGCAGTCTTATGTTTGGGCAGTTTATTATGCAGCTTAGCACTGCAGTACTATTGGCCACCAGCACTACTATCAATTAGGCTAGTCCTGTGGATGCTTGTAGGGCTCTGTTCTGATAGGACTGAGCCTCACTGCCGGTTATAGTGTCCTGTCTCCAGTATTGCTGCCTGCTCCTGTACTATTGTTTGGTGTTGAACCTGTTATTGATTACCCATGTATGACCTTTGTCTGTCCCTGGATTTTGAACCTGTGCTAGTGACCCTGACCAATTGTCTGTACCTGGATTCTGAACCACTGCCTGTGACCTTGACCTTTTGCCTGTACCTAACATCCTCTCTGGTGCTCTGTCCAGTCCGCTGATCTCTGGCCTGCCGCTACTCCGTGGGCTACCTCCTGTACCTGTGCGTTGCCGTGTTAGCATAAACTCATACTACTCTGAGCATAAGGCCTAGGGGCATCTGAGTACCTGTAAGCATAACCAGTCTCTACGGGTAAGGCGGCTGTTAAAGGTGAAGACCTCTTCTACCTGTTCTATGAGTTTATGCCGCACTGACGACCATAACAGAATGTAGAAGATGAATTCCGGATAGAAGTTTCAAACATAGTGAACTCCCATATTAATCACGGAGTTAATAATCCACACGCCAAAAGTGAGGAGAGGAAGAGAAATATTTATCTTACCGGTAAAAAATGCTACTAAATATATCCTCCGGAGGAGTTAGTCAGATCTCATCTGCAGTATTTCAGCGGGAGCTGCCCACTGTATGATAATTCAACAGTAGCTCCATATGCAACGCTGCCTCTTCACTGCCTTTCCAAGTGGTCCCTGCGGTCCTCAGGCTTTGCTGGTTTCAGACCTCTCTGTAAGATGCTGTCCAGTCCACAGACTGAGTAATACTCGATCAGACACAGCAGTCTATTGGGAGCTTGCTTCACTTTACATTTTATGCTATTGATTTTATGTTTTTTTATTTATGTGTGTTATTGATTGTGGTGCAATAAATTGTTTTATTTTCATTCTACCAATCCTTGCTATTTAAGTCAGATTGTTTTTATGTATTTTTACTCTACTCTCCACAGTGCGGTTATTCTTTTTTTTGTGTGGTGATTCTTGGTTAGGGTTTGCAATAGGCCCTGAACCAGTTGCAGTAGCGAGTAGACAATAATTTTCCAATATATCTGGTGTAATTGATACTCCAAGTTTGGATAAATTTACAGATTTATTTTCCCCACTATTGGGGTACTTTCCTGTTGTGTCTGTTGGAGTTTTTTCCTCTTGAGGGAAATAGATTATTATCATTTGGGAAAATCAATGTGAAGTCTATGTCTATTCAATTAATATTTGAATATTAGAGCCAAGGTGTTAAGACACATGTCCATTTAGATAACCCTGGTAATTAAGGGTACTATATCACATCGGCAAATAGCGATGTATGATTCAATAGTGTCTTTATTACACACTGTTATCAATAGCAATAGCCAGGCCAAATTGTACCATTTTGGTGAAGTTTTAGTGTTCAAGCAGTCCTAAAACAATTACCTTAACAATGGAACACTGGGGTCCAACGTTTTAGTCTTTCCAGCCAGTCTTTTGATCGTTTACACTGCAATGTATATCCAATCAAATTGCACTCCAATTTCTGCAAACTTCCTGTTCCCAGCCACTTGGCCAAATCTCTCTATAGAGATGGTAGACATCTGCATCCCCAGCCACTATACTCCAGTAAGCACACCAGGTGGACAGACCCATGATCAGCTCCTCATGGAGGTTTACAATCTGGTCACTCTTTAGATCTAGTTGGAGACAGAATTCTAAACCCAGACTTGGATATATAAAACCAAGACCTTGGTACCCTTGCAGGGCCTTTTAAACAGTCCATATTTCCCATGGTTGAAAGCCCACCCCACACATTTAATCTGAGCACATACAAGATGATAAGGGCTCAAACATCCTATGGAGGGGTTGGAGATGGGAGTGGACAGCACAGTGGTTTAGTGGTTAGCATTTCTGCCTCACAGTACTGGGGTCATGACTTTGATTCCTGACAATGGCCTTATCTGTGTGGAGTTTGTATGTTCTCCCAATGTTTGAGTGGGTTTCATCCGAGTTCTCCGGGTTCCTCTCACACTCCAAAAACATACTAGTAAGTTAATTGGCTGCTATTAAATTGACCTTAGTCTCTCCCTGTCTGTATGTGGCATGTGTGTATGTTAGGGAATTTAGACTGTAAGCTCCTATGGGACAGGGACTGATGTGAGTTCTCTATACAGCACTGCAGAATTAGTGGCGCCATATAAATAGCTGATGACGATGATGATATAATCTCCATGTGAGTTTCCCCCCTCCCGGACTGTCTGGTGCCAAGGAGTCTGACACAATTCCTGGTCAAGTAAGAGACTCCCTACTATTTCCCTTCCATACTTTTTGATGTGGAAGGGGGTTTAGATGGTTAAGACTTTCTGTCTGCAACAGAGGAGGTACAGTTCTTGCCAGGAAATTAAGATGTCATGTGAAGATATATCCAGATCAGTACATGTAACCCACCTTGCTTTATTTAAGAATACGGGGCCTGATTCATTAAGGATCTTAAAGGAAGAGGATCCTTATGTCAGTCTCCTGGACAAAACCATGTTACAATGAAAGGGGTGCAAATGAGTGTTCTGTTTTGCACATACTGACTGTTTTTTCATGAAGCACACAAATACTTGATAGCTTATTTGTACACTGAAATTTAAAGTTGATATGTGTGTGTTACATGAAAACACAGTCAGTATTTAGCTTATGTGCAAAACAAGCTAAATAACATGGTTTTGTCCAGGAGACTGAAATAAGGATCCGCTTCATTTAAGATCCTTAATGAATCAGGCCCACGGATATTACATTTAAATCAATTCTGATAAGGTTTTTATTCAAAGTCAGTGTTAGCAATGATGTGCTTAATACAGTTCAAGCAAACTAAGTGCTATTCAACTAGACAGACAGTACAAATCTGGAAGCAAGATGCAAAAAGTTTGCTTGGAGGTTTGCAACCTCTTTTTGCACAGTCTCCTTCAGTTTGACTTTTTACATTTTGAAGTCTTGTTTAGTTGTCAGCTTCTGTTTCGTTGGTAAAGATTT
The DNA here is from genome assembly GCF_038048845.1 of Mixophyes fleayi. Classification (NCBI taxonomy): domain Eukaryota; kingdom Metazoa; phylum Chordata; class Amphibia; order Anura; family Limnodynastidae; genus Mixophyes; species Mixophyes fleayi. The sequence goes on from NC_134402.1 coordinate 144,650,370, forward strand.
GAAAATCTGTAGGACAGTGCTAATGTCCTGGTTTACCTGAATAGTTGGGTGCTTTCACTGGAGATGTTTCAGAGGTAGACAAATGTGCTGGAGAGGAAGGTGTATTATCTTTGCTCATGTCAGAGCCACTAGAGATCTTTAGGAATTGTCTGTGCATTGAGGAGCTTCCCCTGGTTTCTCAGGGTCTATTTTTGAAGGGATTTTCTAGGGCTCCGTTTAGTTGGAAAAAATTTGTGCTGAGTCAGGAAGATGTATTCTTAGTAGTGTAGGCCGTCATTGGTCATGTCCCCCCATTTAAAGTTTCTACAGTCATAGTGCCCAAGTCAGGGACTTTTCAGTGCAATTTAATTTTTAAAGACATTGCACAGATAAGAGAGAATCTGATTCATAGGATATTGGTATAGTCTAACCTGCATTATGAGCAACACGCACTAGATGGCTATTTAGTTTAATTAGAGGATTTTCTTGGGCTGATTAATGCAGAATTTATAAGGAGACTAAGTTATACAACCAAGATCAATGGAACTAAAGGTTGCTGTTTCTTATCAAATCAGAGTGGGTAAGTAGACAGAGGAGCACTCTGTACGAAATCAAGTATAATTGCATGATATGTCTCTTGTGGTGTAGTTGTCAACTGCAAGCAAGTCCCTTGTTCAATGTACAGATCTGTGGTATGATGGTGTATGCACCCCAGATGCAGGCGGTGGTGGGCCTTACTAGATGGCTTTGGCAGAGGTGGGGTCTTACAGAGGGGAGGGTGACCCATAACTATTGTCCAGGGGAATCTGGGTGCCACTGAGTTCTTGCGAGAGAGCACCGTGTCCTTGGGCTCTTTGGAGTCTCCACAAGGTGTTGATCCATCTGGCGCAGTACCAGGTGTTAGTTATGATCATCCTAAATTATCTTAAGTTCAGGAAACAATCACTATGCAAGATGATATTTTTATCCATTGTATACCTATAGAATTTGAAATATGCATCTATGTATTGTAACACATACAGATATTATACAAATGCCATGTCAGACCCCATTGCTGTGCCCTGTTGCTGAATATAGAAACTATCTATTAGGATACTGGCACTTCCTTTTTAACACTGATGAGCATAAATCACTGACTGTGTATATTGTGTTGTAAGATTGGTGTAGGGTTACTGTCTTCTGGTGTAGATGGCTGCACTTCAGCTCAGCTAGTTTTATTCACCACCATCAAAATTAAACAAAACATAAACATAATCCAAGCCTGTCTGGCTTCTAAATAATAATCAAGTAATACCCTCTCTAAACTGATGGACCTGATGTTCCACACATATTAAATAAAAGCACTTACTGATACCATATTGCAGTGTCCCTCTACAGGCATCTGACATGTTCCCGCCTGGTGTTAGGCTGAGGAAATCAACTCACAGCTTTTTATCAGCACCTTACAGATGCAACTCTTAATTATCAACAAATTTTCTGGTACGTTGGAAGACATGGAATGGACCTAATGAATGGAGTCCACTCTTCTCTCCCCTTTCATAACCCCAGGGAAGCTCTTTCCAAAACACAAACAATCTCCCTGTGGTTTTAAAGCACATAAAACAGAAACCTAGAGCATATATACCAATTTCCCAGTGCTTCTGTCACATTTATTATAACCTCTCCAGCAGTGGTGAGCATAGTCATTGTACACTTGTCTGATTATTTTATGGTGAAGTTTAAAAGCCTCTCCTCTTCTATGCAAAGTTTGTCAGTGATAGAAGTTATTCTGAACTCTGGGCTCCTGAACAGCCTGCTCTCTGAGATTCTTCAGTTATTGGTTTCTGCTTCAACTCTGACTCTATACCTTGGCAAACAGTGTTACTACTCCAGCTCAGCTTTTTGGCTTCCAGCTTACTTTGAATTCTTCTCTGAGTACTTCACAGAAGTACAGCTGAAAGATAGAACTCTTTCTACATCACTTTGCCTGACGATACCGCACTGAAGGGCTCTGGGCTCATCCAAATTGTGTTCGGACTTTTGTTGCTTTCAAGTGATCAGGAATATTAACGTATATCCTCCATTACTAAAATTGCATCTGTGAGTACTTTTGTCTACTATGAGAACTGTTATCAAGATCTTTTATTGCTACAGCTGTCTGAGACTACCATTACTAGAGTATTTATTCTGTGCTCACTAATCAGTTGCAAGCGTTTTTTCCTCTGTATCTGTTCATCGGTTAATCTGCATATTTTCAATATATTAAAAAAAAAATCAGTTGTTTGAACGATATGAAAAAAATAATGGGCGAGTCCTCACATAGTTGATTGTGAGTTATCATATTTTGTAAGTCCTCAACCCCATCAATGTGTTTTATGACCCTTCATTAGAGTATAAATAATGCGTGTTCTCAAGTGGAATTGTTTCAATAATTGTAGCATTCTCCTTCTTAAAGTTGTAGAAGGATCTGATTGCCAAAAGCTTTAAACATTCAATATCAAATAATTCTTCATTTGTGGGATTCTCCCTCTTTTTTTTGTATGCTAACAAAGATTTGCATTCCGTATTTTCAGTTTGTAGAAAGGCTGTATGCACCTTGTCCTCCCTGTATCCTTTTTCCAAAAACTGTGAAGTAAAACTACTACCTTATTTTCTGAAGGTGTTCAAATAAGAACAATCTCTTCTTAATCTGGTAAAGGGTATAAAGGGTATTTAAATGGTATATTACTCAACCAGTTATGATGGTGGCTACTGATTGCCAGAATAAGACTGTTGTAGTTAATTGGTTTGAATTGAGTTATTTTGCTTTTGGTAATGGAAATTTACAAATCTCGTAATATCAAATGTTCTTTACTTATGTGTAATGGAGGTTGTGAACTCAAGGTTCCTATCATTTCTATCCATATTCTTATCAAATTTGTTTAGAGAACTGTCATCACCCTTCCATAAAAAAATGCCATAAATGTATCTTTTCCAGAGGACCAAGTTTGTGACCATCTCTGGGTATGACCAGATAACCTGCTCCTCCCACCAACTGATAAACAGGTTAGCTTAGCTGGACGCAAACTTGGTCCCCATCGCAGACCCTTGCAAGTAATGTAGGGCCCTAAACCAGAAATGTTTATGTGTTCTTATGAACTGTATGATGTGCAGAATAAACTCTCTTTGTTCTTTTGGGATTCTTTTCTCTTTTTCTCAGACATATTGCACACTTTTAATACATTGAATGTGACAGATGCATATATAAACAGATTTGACATTGCTAGTTACTATAATATAATTCCCATTTTACAGCATCTAAGCATCTACTGTATTGAGATTTTGTGTAGAATCATGCAAGTAGGATCTTTGCTTTTTAGCAATGTCTTGCAAAAAATAGTTGATGTAATGTGAGAGAGGTCAATGTATTTATCCCTGAGATGATAGGATGGCCATAAGGATTTATTGAGCTTATGGGTTCTAGGAAGATGATGAAACTCCAGCAATTGACTCAAAGGATTAGTTGGTAAAAGTACATAGGTATTTTTTTTATCATTAGGCAAATTGTTTGATTCCCTAAGGTAATGTTCTTTTTTGACTACTCCTCCCTTATATGTTTCTTTATTACATTGGATTGGTCATAACTCAATTCTCTTAAGGCTTTCTATTCTTTCCTAGTCACATTGTTTCCCTTACCCTTAATGATTAAATCCATTTCTTATTCTCCTCTCGGGGTTAATTGGTTAATGGTTTGGGTTTATCAACCTAATTCTGGGAAATTATGCCATTAATATCTGGGACATAGTCTTGATTCCCATTTTTATCATGCAGCTGGATATATGATTATTATTAATCAGCTTGAACATGACGATCATTCATATATGGCAGTCATTCAGCTAGAGTGGTTATTCTGAATAGCTGGAAATTCTAAATGTACACATATAGAATTCATGTTTCAATGCTGTATTTCATTCAGAATGAAGGTTAACTGCCTTTAGCTACATTTGATCAGCCTAAAATCAGGCTTGCTAGCCACCATCTTTAATAGCCCTGCATATGATATTTGTCCTATTTGTAATCTCATAAATACACCATCCACACATTCATAAGTAGCCCCTGAGTATTCGCTCTATGGAATTTGTTTACATAGTTCTGACTAAATCTATGTTTGCTGCACCTATCTCTATAATCATATTACTATAATTGAAGGAGAGCTGGTATAGCAAATAAGATGGAGCAGAGCAACAGCGAGCGTGGCGTTACTAGTGTTTCACTATGTGCTTAATCCTGGCAAACAGATGGCAAGCTTTGATAGGTCTCTTATAGTTAGGTACATATATACAGTACTGTGCAAAAGTTTTAGGCAGGTGTGGAAAAAAATGCTGCAAAGTAAATACTTTTAAAAAGTGTTAATAGTTTATTTGTATCAATTAATAAAATGCAAAGTGAATAAACAGAAGAGAAATCTAAATTTAATCAATATTTGGTGCAAACACCATTTGCCTTCAAACAGCATCAAATGCATCAATTCTTCTAGGTACACTTACAGACAGTTATTGAAGGAACTCAGCGGGGAGGTTGTTCCAAACATCTTGGAGAACTAACCACAAATCTTCTGTGGATGTAGGCTTGTTCAAATCCTTCTGTCTCTTCATATACTCGCAGACAGACTCGATGATGGGGTCATATCATCACTTCCAAGACTCCTTGTTCTTCGTTATGATGAAGATAGTTTTTAATGACATTGGTTGTATGTTTGGAGTCCTTGTCTTACTGCAGAATATATTTGGAGCCAATCAGATGCCTTCCTGATGGCATTACATGATGGATAAGTACCTGCCTGTATTTCTCAGCATTGAGGACACCATTGCCCCTGACCAAATCCCCAACTCCATTTGCTTAAATGCAGCCCCAAACTTGCAAGAAACCAACACCATGCTTCACTGTTGCCTGCAGACACTCATTATTGTGCCACTTTCTAGCCCTTCAGCTCAGAAGTGGAACCGCTGTGAATAGCTTTCAATGCTGGGAATTTATATTCAGTGACACAAAATAGGAATATTAATTATTTAAGTGACGGTTACTGATTAAACATATTCGACAATACTGGATACATAAAAGTGATGTTACCTTAAAAAGTTGCACTAAAAATACAACTTTTTGTAGCACGTAGTTTAAGAATACCACTTGGTAATGAAGGTAAGATAAACAAATAAATTAACACATTGAAAATCGCCTGAGTAGCAGAAACCAGTCAAGATGTTTTACGATTGTCTATGCATTCTTTTTAATATGTATTTGATGTTACATTTTATTTATATTTGTTATACATATTGCTACATGGGATTGTGAAAACTTGTTTTTTTTGACAGCTGTGGTTTACCATTTGTCTGCAACACATTGGATACATGAGTTTTACGTTGTTCTTATTTTTTTTACTTTCTCTTGAGCTTGTTTAGCAATGAAGTGTTGAGAAGAATAATAGTAAAGAGGTGCTGAGACCTCAGGTAACTTAAAATTAACCCTGGACACAAGTGGAATCACTACTCTCCAAATACAGTACACTAGATGGACAAAAGTATTTGGCCACACCTGTTATTTATTGAATTGAGGTGTTTCAATCAGACCTGTTTCCACAGGTGTATTAAATCAAGCACCTAGCCATGCATTCTCTATTACTAAACATTTGTGCTACCAAATGGGTCATTCTGAAGAGCTCAGTGACTTTAATCATGGTACTGTGATAGGATGCCACCTTTGCAATTGTATAATTGGATGAGAGAAAGTATATTGATTAATATTATTTTACTGCGCGATTGCGATAAGTACGCCACGTAACACGTGACATGGCGCAATCGCACGATAAAACACGCAAGCATACACTCGCATTTTTTACATTCATCTATTTATATATTACATATTTATAATGGTTCCATTCCACAGTGGTTTATGAGCAGATTGTATTTGGTTTATAGTTATATATATTAAGGTTATATGTATACTTTAGTGATATTTAAGGTTCAGGTTACAGGAAACATGTCATGTTTAGTATCATTGTAATCCCCTATTTATCCGCAGATGTCCGGTTCATTCGCCGAAGGGATCGCACATTGCATACTCTAGTTAGCGATGTTAGGGAAGAAATGTTTAAAATGATACTGTGTATTGTAAATAGACTAGTTTAAACTGGTTTCTGGGTGGGAGAATCAGAGTCATCATCTGGAGAGCAGACCCCCACCCTTGGAATGTTGACCCCCACCCTTGGAGGGGGTTGTTTGAACTGGCCTATGACCTGCATTACACTGGACACTCCTGAAGCTTAGACCTATAGAAGCAAGCCACATCAACTGTATTGTTTTCTCTGTAACACTGAGTGTATATATACAGCTCTGCTGGGACCAGATAACAGTCATCTCTGATCACAGTCTTCTGGACTGAAGTACTGTAACTGGTACCAGCAGAGTGCAGCTGAGCGCAGCGGGCGCGGTGGTATGTATGTATTTGGTATCGGCTGTACTGTATTATAATTATGTATTGAACTGCTAAATCGTTTGCTTTTGCTAAATAAATTGTTTGTGCTTTGGAAACACAAGAAATCGCTTAGACGATGCTTATTGGAAAACGATAAAATTATTTGAATAATTTGGGGGCTCATAGCTGGAAATTAAGCTGATATGCAACGCATACGGATTTCGGTTCCTCAACAAAGGGTGGAAGACGTGTCACATATGGGAAAGAACGCAATGTGTTCAAAACCTGTTGTTCATTCTGTGTTGTGAAACCGAATGTCCGTTGTTGCATAATCTAAAGGAGCGCTAACTTGAATCTAGGGACAAGAAAGAAAACTGTTTCTTTGTATTGTCGTTTTGCATTTCAAATGTATTGCATTGCATAGCGTTTGTGTACTTCCTGCATTGCGTATGTGCACTTCCGGTGATATTGCCACATGTTTAAACAGTCATTTTTATAGTTTGTTGTATGTATAGTATAATGGCCTGCTAAAGACTCTGAAAAGATATTACTATTGTTTGGGAAATTAATTTTCTGCACAGAAAACAAAAGGTTGTATGTGTATGTGAATGGTATGTATAAAGAAAAGAGTTTGTATACTGTTGAAAAGAGACAGATAAGAGAAGAGTTTATGTACTGTTGAATAGAGACAGACAAGAGTTGAGTTACTGTTAAAATGATACAGGGCTGTTGTTCAGGTGTGTTTGACGAAACACGGTAAAAAGGTGACCTGAAAACAAAGGTTCTGTTTGGAAGGCGAACAGGATATAAAGAAACCTTTGTGTGAGTGGCAGGTAAACTGGAAGCGTAAATAACAGGTTTTCGCGGAATTCCCAATAGTAATCGCATAGCTTACTGATAGTTAGTATCTGTAAGCGGTGCGATCGGACCGCATGGTTGATTGTGCAGCCGTGATTGTGACTTGGGAGATGTGAGAGGAAATACGCTGCAACCACTGATATTCATAATAAATATTGGGTGCTAACAGTTGTAAAGTACTCAAACTAGGAAAGGCAGGGTATTGCGAAGTTGGTACTTGATCACAGTTGTGATAGGTTGTTTCTCCATTGAGTACGTTGACAATTGCATGTTATTGTTCAGTGGTGCTCAGTGATGTGGAGTTAAGGGGACGTACCTGTGAAATCGTCCAAGGCCAAGCAGATATTGCCAATTGTTTGCTGCCTAAGGAATGGCCAGTTGTTGCGGCAAGGTATATTATGCATAATAAATATGGTGTGTACGCAACGGCGTACTGCGACAAATGGGACAAGATGACCCGGGAGTGTGTGAGACCTTTCCCAAACATCGGTAGTTTCGAGTCAGAGGTGTTAAATAATGTTAGAGATAAAGTGCGGTTGATTAAATCAACAAAGAACGTGAATTGAACATGATGACTGTTTAAAATTGTGGCAACGAGAAGTTTACACATGGCAAGGGAGCGCTTGCTCAGCGGAAGTAGGCGTGACGCAAAGTGCACATACAACGGAAGTGAGCGTTGCAAAGGGTGGAGAACTGAGCGCATGCGCACCCTCGTTGACAAATGCAGTTGGGGTGGTAAGTACAGCCGATACCAAAAATTTTAAAAATGTAATGAATAATTTATATGATGTATTAAGTTATGATTAGAGTAATGTTTCACCGTCATTTCAGCCATTGCCCATGCCAGTAACATGCAGGAAGCATCACACGGACAAGGAAAAGGAACGGTTCCACCAGCAGGGCAGCGGCTGAAATTGGTGAGAATAATATAGAAATTAATAGAAAGAGGGACATTCATTGTATTGCAACAGTAATTCCAGCAAGTAGTCCAAAATGTAGTGATTTGGTAGGTTTATATCCTGTCCGCACAACAGCAGTTCCCAATGAGAAAGTAAACAAAAATGGTGTAGTTCCCATAAAACATGTTCAAAATAAACAATTCTGAGTGTCTAGCGCTTCACTCTGGCATGCAGCCTCTCATATGTACATGGAATACTACCATACATTCCGTATATAGATAACAAAAATACAATGTTTTACATACATGAAGCGCTTCCTTGCTTTGCACTTGATATTTTCCCACAAAACATAGATGGTATCCAATTGTAGAAATCTCTATATGGAAAAATACAACCTCACATAGTGTATTACAGTATAAACCATATGGGAATCAATATGGGATAAGTGTGTAGTTATATAGGGATCCACCATCCAGACACCGTGTGAACACCATCGTATCGCCCCCTAGGGGTTTAAACTCACAAGATGTAACTCAAATTAGTGCTGTATATTGAAATCCTAGGATGGCCTCCTCATATCACAAAACTCCATCAACACAGAAATCCCAATGCGAGTATATTCGCCGTTGTCACCTTTCTTTCCCTCGCCACCAGCGTGTCAAACAGCATGTAATCACAAACGAAAGCCCCTCTCACTGACTTCACAACTCCCGCTGTCAATCTCACCGTCAAGTTCTCCACATAAACCAACGCGTTTCAACTTCAAACTGAAGTCTTTTGTTTGACACGCTGTTTGACATCTGTTTTCTAGACCAGTAGCTCCCAGAGTGTATCTTCCAGGCCTAGCGAGGCAACACATGGTCTGGCTCAGCTGGGTAAAGAAGGTATGTGCAAGCTGGTAAGAGTATTTTGGTGTGCATCAGACGTTTGTTCTCAAGCTAGTAGGAAGGCGATGTCCTGTCTTGATTGAGAGAGAGTGTCAGGAATACGATACCAATAGAGCCATCCCATACCGCTCCTACAGATGGATTTTCTCCAGGTAAAACAAATCCACGTCCTCCAATTACCACCTTGCAGGATCCTCAAGTATGTACTGGTGTACCAATGAAATATAGCTGGGTAAAGGTGTATTGAAATGTTTCTAATGTGTTGCTGTGTCATACTCAGGGTTTTTGTTAATAGATGTGGTATCCCTAGAGTTATAAAAAGTGATAGGGGTATTCATTTTATTGGTAATAACTTTATAATGTATGAGCAGTGATCGGAAGTTACATACTTTTGATCAGCCACAAACCAATGGAAAATAAAGTAACAGTACTAGCTAGAACAAATTGAATGGGATGAGGATTGAAACTTGATTGGAGTGGCTGGTAGCTTCGGCCACTAACTAAACTGCCTCTAAACCTGTCATCTTTTGAAATGTCTTTGACTTTTCTTGTGATGAGTTTGTAATGGAGAGACTGTTCTAGACCTTGAGAGAAAAAGCTAATAGTGAGACAGCAACTGAGAACGTTCAAAACACTGTCTCCTGCGGTGTATGATGTTGGACTAGGTGAGTAAGTTGTGGAACTGTAATTTCCTATGCTCAGGTTGTTTGACAGACAGGAACCAAGTGATGACAACCAGCATCACGTCCTCAGGGTTAACAGAGAGACACTGGTACCCATTTCATCCACTGCAGAGGAGTCAACAGAAGGTTCCAATTACACTAGTGAATCTGTCCTGGGAGACCCCAAATGCAGTTAACAACACCTGAGCCAAGGACTTTGCAAAGACAGTTGTCCAGCATGAAGTAGTAGTTTTTCCTGTTCTGTGTTTCTCTCATCTCATTCTCTTTTCAGGACAGTCAATTCTTTCAATTGTGAAAAAAGTGATAGAGGCTGGTTCAGGTAGTGATATTGAGGAGTTAGGGATGAAGTAGAAGTTGTTAGTACAATCGGTCCAGCCAATTACTCTATTCAATTCAGGAGTAAAGGAAAATTTGGTGAGCTTGGAGACAGTGTGAGGGGCTATTGTCTGAGGAGTATTGCGCCCAAAAGTTTGTTGACCCCATAACTGAAGAGAGGTGCATCCAGCGATGCCAGTCCAGTAATATTCGGACTTGAGCAGGCATCCTTGAGAATGATTATTAATCTTGGGTGGGTAAGTTTGTATACCAAACAGTGCTGGGTGTGCTCTCACGTGCCTCAGAGATTATACCGAGTAGGACTAGTCCTCTTTCCACTAAATATTCCTGAGGTACCCGAATTATGGGGTGGGAGGTTACTAGGGGAAAGGGAAGACAACTAGGTCCCTTAGTTTGGAGTCTCCCAATATTCGGCAGAGCGATCATTGTTTCACATACAAACAAACTTGAGTATTGGAAGACTGGGAAGAATGAGCAGACAATAGCCTGCCCCACAAGTGTTGAAGAAAAGAACTGTTGATATTATTAGAGGGTATATACTCAGGTTGAAGGAGATCGTAAATTACATTGTTGATAGACATAGGATGATGTTATTGGTGAACATGAAGTATTTAAATGTTGTCTGAGCTAAAAGACATGCTTTGGACAGATGAACATGTTAGACGTGAAGAACTGTTGTAGAATATTCTATATTGTTGATACATATTCCATCGCACCCTTGAAGGACATACAAAGGGTAATCTCCAAGCTCCAGAGGTATATGAAAAGAAGATTGTTTCTAGAATTGTGACTCTCTTTTATGGTAACCTGACTGAGATCTACAGACAGATTGGTCATACACAAACGGGGACATTACAGAACAATGAAACGTACTACTGAGATCCTGCAATAAAATCTGGAGTGGATCTCTCGAAGTTGAATAATTGGATGAAAGAAAGTACATTGATTAATATTGTTTTACCGTGCGATCGCAATCAGTACGTCACGTGTCATGGCGCAATCGCACGATAAATAACGCACGCATACACTCGCACTTACACATTCACTTGTATATAGTTAATTTTTATAATAGTTCCAATCCACAGTTGTTTATGAGCAGATGTTATTTGGTTTATAGTTAAATATTTTAATGTTATATGCACTTTAGTGATATCTAAGGTTCAGGTCACAGGAAGCATGTCATGTTTGGTATCATTCTAATCCCCTATTTATCCGCAGACGTCCGGTTCATTCGCCGAAAGTATCGCACATTGCGTATGCTAGTTATGGATGATAGGGAATAAATGATTAGAGTGATATTGTCTGTGTAATGCTAATAGACCAGTTTGAACTAGTTCTTGGCAAGAAACTTAGTATTCATCCTCTGGAGAGTTGACCCCCACCCTTGGAAAGTTAACCCCCACCGTTGGTGGGTGTCGTTTGAACTGACCTATGGACTACTTTACACTGGACTTTCCTGAAGCCTGAACCTATGGAAACATGACAAATCATCTGTATTGTTCTCACAGTATCACTGAGTGTATATAAGCAGAGGCCCTGGGACCAGCAGGCAGTCACATTGACCACAGACTTCAGGACTGAATGACTGTATGCTGGACCCAGCATTGCGCAGCACCACTCAGCGTATGTATCGGCTGTACTTATTTATTGAACTGTTATACTTTTGCTTTTGCTAAATAAATTGCTTGTGCTTTGGAACCACACAAATCGCATAGACAATAATTATTGGAAAACGATGAATTTACTTTAATAAGATCTATTTGCTTTACAAGCCAAACATGAATCACATCTGTAGAAACCCACAGTTTTGTTGGATCTCCTCAAGTCCTCGGGCAAGCTACTTCTGACTAAAATATGCTTAACACTTTTTGCTTTCCTATAGATAAAAATGGGTGTTTCTGGTATAACACTACCTATTACAGCATCCTTTCTCAACAGGTCCCAGTTCTTTCTCAAAATCTTCTCTATCATCCTATGGTCCCTAGTATATTGGGCAATAACAACCCATTCAAATTTATTGGACAATTCCTTTCTCCCTGTTTCTTTTTCTTTTTCTGTCAAGAGTAGGGTTCTTCTGTCCAACTGCATTACTTCCTCCTCAATCTTATTCATATGTTCATCACTATAGCCCTTCTCCACAAATGAAGCCTTCATAGTCCATATCTGGGCCCTACATACTTCTTCCTCTAAACAGTTTCTTCTATCCCTCTTCATCTACCCTAAAGGGATGTTCTCTAACCATACATTGTGATGGTTGCTATCAAGTTGAATGTAGCTACATATGTCCGTTGGCTTTCTACACATCATAGTGTGAATCCTATCATCTTCAATATAAACCGTAATATCCAAAAAAATAACTCTCTGTTTACTAAATTCAAAGGAGAGCTCAATATTGAGGGAATTACTATTCAAATACTTACAGAAATCACTTAAAACGTCTTCTGTGCCCTTCCAAATGAAAAATACATCATCAATGTATCTGTACCAGGCCACCAGGCTCGCCCCAACGTCATGCCCCATCCACATGCTCGAATCCTCCCACTGAGCCATGAAGATGTTGGCATAACTGGGGGCAAACCTGGTGCCCATCGCCATGCCAACACACTGAGTATAATACAGACCATTGAACCTGAAATGACTATGATCAAGAATGAAGATAATACCTTCCTTAAGAAAATCTCTCTGACCTTCCAAATATCTAGAGATTTCTAAAGCCTTCGATATTTCCTCCATACCCAAATCATGTTGGATAATGGTATATAGAGACTTGACATCGGCTGTGACCAATATAAAATCCTCACACCAAACAATTTGAGACAATTTTTCCAAAAAGCACTTGGTATCCTCCAAATACGATCTACTAGAACAAGCTAGTGGTTGAAGATAAAAATCTATAACCTCCGATAGGTTAACCGTAACTGATCCTGTACCGGATACTATGGGTCTCCCTGGGGGTCTACGGCTATCCTTATGGATTTTTGGCAACGTATATAAAACTGGTGTTCTCGGGTGAGGGATGACAATAAAATTCAAAATCTCCTTTTCTAGGATATTTTTGTCTACATATTTGGTAATGAGAGAACTCAGTTGACTAATAATGGAATCAGTTGGATAATTTTTCAATTTCTTTCATGTACAACCAGAACTTAATTGTCCAATGATCTCCTGTATATAATAATCTAAATCCATAATAACCAGTGCTCCTCCCTTGTCCGCTGGCTTTATGACTATCTGTTTATTATTCTTAAGATCATCAAGAGTCTGTCTTTCTTTAAAGGTCAAATTCCGAACATGCATTTTTCCTTTTCTGAATTTTATATTTCTAACCTCATCTGTCCCTATTTTGTCTATGCAGTCTCCAGGTTGGGACCTGGAGACTGCATAGACTGAACTGCAGTTGGAGTTTGTACATCTGTGAACAGGTTTCTCACAATCGTGTTTGACCCTCTTTATGCTGTTATTGTCTTTGCTTTTTGGTACAGGTTCTGTACTTCTGTATTTTTTTCATTTTATTCAGTTTAATGATTAAAACATTTTTTATGGTAATGCACAAGATTGTTCCCCTATTATTCTTTTTCATCTATCTGGATGAGTGTATGGATTGAAGAGTTGAATGCAGGAATGGAACATAACCTCCATTTAGAAGAGCCTCATTACTTTCACTTTTGAGTAAGCATATACCCTAAAGGGGTCTGCTTTGAAGTGAAGAAGTGCTGAATTTTTCTCACACATTGGATAATCATAGTGGAATATTGAGTACTTCTTTATATATGGTGGACTTTACATTTTTATATACCTTATTGTACATACTACACCATGTTGGTATATGTCTTGTCTTTTGGACCTATGAGTCCTTTTTAGGGTCACATCTTTCATAAGTCTGCATTCGAGGAAGGCAACTTCGATTTATTGTTATCATCCCAGTACACTGAGAAGAGAGCGCAAGTGTATGTATATACTATTTTTTTCTGTGCAATTTTATTCTGAATATTGGTGAATATTCTATGTACTTACATGGCTGCATATCTGAGTGAAGCGCCCCAACGAAATGTATTATTATTGTTTTATAGATCCTACATTATTATTAACCTCAATAAGACTAATTTCAAGTCATTTGCAGTAAATTTTGACCACCTCACAGGTCACATTATTATTTTCATACACTTTCGGACAAATACTGCAGCGACCTGGCTGGATGCTAAGCGACAGAGCAATGACTCAAACACCGAGGGGCCTTCCTTATGGGTACTCTATCAGAATGGTCACGATTACACATAACACTCGTGGATGGACTCTCCTCAGGGATTGCTGTCATTTCTGAATCTCAACATATATTTTCCTCTAATGCCTTACTGTTTTACTCCAGCTCGGCTTTTACACGTAAAAGTATTTGGGCGCCACTTTTGGAGTCTGAATGACAAGTTCTTGCTTGGTCACGACTGACCTTACAAGAAGATGCCTCAGTAATAGTTTCAGATCTCGCACTCATAGAGAAAGGCGAAGACCCCATTCTTTCTTTGCCACTGCATGTGTAGAATGGCTTGTTGGCAATTTTAGTTTTTTCTGCAGATAATTCGGGTCAGTACTCGGATCCCCTAAGTTCGGGTGTGTTCGGGGAACAGAGCTTGAGCATCTCTAATAATAACCCTAAATGTCTATAGTCCAAAGCAAAAACAAACCCTTTTGCTGGCAAAAACATCAGGTTTTTAAAGCAAAAGGGCTTTTTGCATTTTGATAAATCAGCCCCTGTGTTCAGTACTGTAATAGAACATTATATAATCTATTACTATAATATGATTGATATCCCATTATATTCAGCGAGGCATGTAATAAAAGTTAAATAAAACAAAAGTTTTGAAGTGTGAAGGAACATATAAAATAAAATACAATATAAAGTGAGGTTTGTTTTTTGTTGCATTTTTTTATTTTATTTTTATTTTGTTACTATTTATAATAATAAAGTATTGCTGCGTTAAGCAACATTAAAATTGCCTCTTTTTATATTGATAAATATACATTGTACAGAAGACCACCCTTTCAAGATGGGCAGACAGCAGAAGAAACTCTGGTGGCAATATAATTAAGATCCAAGATTTCTATTGATGATACACTGTTTCATTATAGAAGAGGGTAGAGGATTCTCCCCCACCCCATGAGTGTGCCTGGCCACTGCCCCTTTACTTTTGCGTCCCCTATTCCTATTATTTTCAACGGCCAGTGTGTCCAGTTTCTGTGGCATCAGTCACACATTATTGCAGAAGGATTTCTCAATCATTCATCTTTTTGGTCACTGTGCCATGAAATCATTACAGAGCACTTTGGAAGACAAAACAAAGGCTTCCATTTCAATAATAAGCACATAGTAATGTGGTACCTGACAGTCTGTGATAATAATCATTCTAAATTAAAAACTGACCCCCTTTAAGAGGACAAACTTCCTGCTGCACTGACTGTTTCCATGTAATTATTATTCTGGGTATTATAATACAGGGTACTACATTGTATGCTTAAAGTTAATAATACTATAGCAATTTTCAATAACAACATACATTACAGTTACTTTATACAATGTTTAAAATCAGGCAAAGTTGTCTGAATTAAGGCATGGAATGAAACAGCTTCCCCTACAAACGTATTTATTTTTTTCTAATATAACAAGTAACAGGTATAGAAGCAACAAGTAAGCGCCTTAACAACAACTATATGGTTTTAAAAGAAACAGTTGATCACATTATAGACAGAATATTGAACCTAATTAAATGTTTGAAAAGTTTATATTTACATTTCAGAAGAAAGTGGAAATAAGGTCAGTTTTACAATCATCCTTTGTTATCTTCTATTTATGCGTAATACACTTTACAAATATTGCATAACTGACTTTACAGATCCAAGAAGGTGTCTCTATGAGGAACAAACTAGGCATGTTGCCATTGAAACAGGATTAAGGATAATGGGAGGGTCCCTTTGTAACTTTTATCACCACAGTCTGTTAGTGAAATTCACATTCCTATCTAGAAAGGATTGAGGAAAGACGTGCGAATGGCTACCGTTGGGAAAGTAAGCAGGAAACTTTGTTACTTTAAACAAATTTGTTTAGTACTCAATGCTTTCTAATGTTTAAATGCAAGGTAGTTGCTTCAGAGTTAATGTTGATCATTAAGTTACTATATATATATATATATATATATATATATATATATATATATATATATGTTGGGCAGCACGGTGGCTAAGTGGTTAGCACTTCTGCCTTACAGCACTGGGGTCCCGACCATGGCCTTCTCTGTGTGGAGTTTGTATGTTCTCCCTGTGTTCGCGTGGGTTTCCTCCAGGTGCTCCGGTTTCCTCCCACACTCCAAAAACATACTAGTAGGTTAATTGGCTGCTATCAAAATTGACCCTAGAGTCTCTCTCTCTGTACGTCTGTGTGTGTATATTAGGGAATTTTGACTGTAAGCTCCAATGGGGCAGGGACTGATGTGAATTAGTTCTCTGTACAGCGCTGTAGAATCAGTGGCGCTATATAAATAAATGGTGATGATATATATATATATATATATATATATATATATATAAAGCAATGATACAATGATACACGCCATAAATATGTGTTATCACGAGAACAATTATTTTTTATTTGAATAATTGTAAGCAATTACTAGCTTATCCTTTTATATATATATATATATATATATATATATATATATATATATATATATATAATATTTTTTCATATAAGGTAGAATTAATGCAAGTTTAAATGAGATATAATTATAAGTTTCCATGTAGTACAATTGGACTAACCTCCTGCTTTTGGGATCACTGACAATTTACTTTCTCTCCCATCTGCCCCCACAACACACTTGCATCACAACATTTTCCCCCTCGTCTTCCACTTCTCCCCTATTCGTGCCTTTCATCCTCCTTTTCTGCTGGAGTCTGGCAGGCAGAGCCAGTGCTGGTTTCTGCCGGTCAGATGTGACATGGACGAAAAGAAGCACAGCCATGTCCAGCACCACATAGTTTAACCTAAGGATGGCAGGTAAGAGAAATTTTATGATTTGAATAATTTTTGCAGAGTGTCTCAAGTGTAAACTTTTGTTATGTTATAGGTCTAATTCATTATGGTCAAAACCCTAGTAGTGTACGCGCTAATGGGGTTTTGAGACATTGCTGGTCAGGGATTACTTATTAGAGATTTTGCATGCACTGGGGGACTCATTTATTAAAGGGTAAAAAGCTCTTTAATAAATCAATAGGGCCTTTTCTTGTTTGAAATGGTTACTGTCGGTGATAATGCTACTATTGCCAGCGGTAAACCCTGCCGGCGGAAAGATTACCTTTGCATGTGGAAGCCTAGTTAACAAGTGTCTCGACTGTACTTGTACCACTGCAATACCAGTACTCTAATCGCTATCTCAGACATTGTCCCAGCTTACCACCATTATGGCTACAGAAAAATGTTGCCTTCTTTGTTTTGACACCGCCTAGAGTTGTTTTGGTCCCACTTTCATGAGTCTATTTTCAAAATAATTTCCAGGGCCACTGTATGTTTCCCATCAGCCCCTAGTCACACTCAAGCACCACACTTCCTGTCTGATGAGCATAAGATGCAGAACCCATCTCCCACCTGCCAAGGTAAGGAGCAGCTAGAGAGGAGCTTTTAAATAGGGTGCCCCAAGGTTGCACTGGTCTTGGGAGGGATCAAATTACTATATATGCAGTGGTGTACTGAAAATTCCAGTTTTACTGAATTAAATTCAATCTGATGGCAAGGTAATAGGTAATATTTGCAATATTTTGTATACTGTAACTGTAGAAATATTCAATTTATTAGCTTAAATTTACTGTAATTCAGAACAACAATCATTGTCCCAGCAGGGGCAAACTCAGGATTTGCAAAGTGGGTTTCCACACCACGTTGCCAGTGTGCGTGACCAGCATGCATGGGGGTGTGGCTATAATTTTATATAACAGTAGTGCACGCAGCTCTCTCTTTTTGAGCAGAGCCGTGTGAAGCGGGGGCAGGGTTCAGCCACCTCAATTAAACAGTGCCCCAGGCTTGGAGGCGGTTTCCAGCCACTAGGAAACCCCCCCTCGGTTTGCCTATGCCCAGATTATCTAAACCCTCTTAATAAATTTATCAAAATGTTATTTCCTTCATGAACTTATTAATACAAGAAGTTATGTTCTAAGATAAGTTAGGTCCCTTAAATCTTGTATAGACAGTACTTTGGCATTACAGTCAAGCAGGTTATTTTTTGCAAAGTCTCTTTGAAGATGTTGGGAAACAGGTGATGTAATTTAGGGGTGCAGTGCAATTGGATGTCTCAAAAATTTGGACACCAGACCATCTCTAAATTGCAAAATTAACTATTTAATTATACTCTGCCTTCATTCCAGCACATTCTTAAATGGTTGCAGTGATAAAATAAATATATACAGTTTATATATGCATCTCCTGTCTCCTCCTGCAGAGTTCATATCGACTACATGGACATAATATTAATGGGGCAGTTACATTTAAAATGGTGACATTTTAGCTCACCATCATCTCTCACAGCAGTGTTCACTCATCCCTCCTCTGCGGGGGTAATATCTCTCATCCCTCCTCTGCGGGGGTAATATCTCTCATCCCTCCTCTGCGGGGGTAATATCTCTCATCCCTCCTCTGCGGGGGTAATATCTCTCATCCCTCCTCTACGAGGGTAATATCTCTCATCCCTCCTCTGCGGGGGTAATATCTCTCATCCCTCCTCTGTGGGGGTAATATCTCTCATCCCTCCTCTGCGGGGGTAATATCTCTCATCCCTCCTCTGCGGGGATAATATCTCTCACCCCTCCTCTGCGGTGGTTATATCTCTCATCCCCCATCTGCTGGGGGTAGTATCTCTTATCCCTCCTCTGCGGTGGTTATATCTCTCATCCCCCATCTGCTGGGGTAGTATCTCTTATCCCCCCTCTGCGGGGGTTATATCTCTCATCCCCGTCTGCAGGGATAATATCTCTTATCCCCCCTCTGCGAGGGTAATATCTCTCATCCCCCATCTACTGGGGTAATGTACACCTGAAGCATTAAGATTGCCCTTCACTGGAGATAAGGGGCCTAGCCCAAACCCTGAAAACAGCCCCATACCTTTATCCCTCCTCCACCAAACTTCACAGTTGGCATAATGCAGTCAGGCAGTTAATGTTCCCCTGGCATCCGCCAAACCCAGACTCGCCCATCTGACTGCCAGGTCACTCCACAGAACACGTTTCCACTGCTCCACAGTTCAGTATTGGTGGGCTTTACTCCACTCCATCTGACGCCTGGAATTGGTTTTGGTGATGTGTGGCTTGCATGCAGTTGCTCAGCAATGGAAACCCATTCCATTAGGCTCCTGCCACAGTTTTTGTGCTTACATTAATGCCGGTGGAAGTTCAGAACTCTTCAGCTATGGAATCAGCAGAGCATTGGTGACATTTTATGCACCATGCGCCTTAGCTGCTGTTGATACTGCTCTGTGATTTACGTGGCCTTCCGCTTCATGGCTCAGTTGCTGTTGTTCCTAAACACTTCCAACTTCTACTAATATCACTTACAGTTGACCGTGGAATATCCAGCAGGGATGAAATTTCACAAATCGTCTTATTGCAAAGGTGACATCCTATCACAGTACCACGCTTGAAGTCACTGAGCTCTTCAGAACAACCCATTTTGTATGACAAATGTTTCCAAATGGAGACTGCATGGCTAGGTAATTGATTGTATACAGCTCTGGCAACAGGTCTGATTGAAACACCTCAATTCAATAATTAACAGGTGTGGCTAAATACTGTTGATCAAATAGTGTATATGTGTGTGTGTTGGCAAAAACAGAGCCAGTGGGAAGTAGGGAGGTGAGAACCTGGAGTCAGACACTGCAATCCACAGACTCTGAAGAGCTGGGGGACAGGGCAGATGGCAGGCAAAGAGGGAACATATCCCTATAGGCTGATGCCAGGTCCCCCACACCTTTAGCAATACATTGCTACTCAAGGCAGTAAGAGCAGACTGGCAGCAATATCAAAGGGAAAGAGGAAAGGCTGCCAAGTGTAGCACACAGAGTGAAGAGAAGAGCAATGGCAGAGAGATTGTCACCATAGTACCCATAGTCAACAGAGAGGCTAAATCTTTTCTCTGGATGTGGGAAGTGTTTTCCCTGCAGCCCAGTCAGAGACCCAAAGAGTAGCAAGCAGGTAGATTGAGGATTGCATCATTGTACAGTGCAAGAAGAATAACTGAAGTACTTAATAGGAAGAAGTTGTTGGTAGGATCTCTCATGCTGGGTGCAGTCCCTCTCTATGATTTATGCTCCCCACACTCAACAATGAAGCAGGTGGATACATGCCCTCTGTCAGTCTGGTTTTCTCACACTGATGGCCCGTACATCACCGATTCAAAACAAATCAATAATAAAAACAAACCAATCACTTATATTCAGAATAATATACATCTATAAATTTGACATAAATTAGGCTATATAATATATAACCTACAATATTTTAAAGCAAAATTAATAAGATCCCTCAACCCTGCAGTGGGCCTACTATATCCTGCATAGCTTTTAAATAACATAAAGGGTAACATAAAGGGTAACATTCAGTTAACCACATTAGCTTACTTGTTTTAACCTGTATAAGACCATAGATAGATAATGGTATAGATAACATGTGTTCTGCTTTATATACATTGATTATATTGACTATATTGGATGATGAAGTTGTTATACATTGTTGTTGCATTATGACAACTGTATCTTTCTGCTGATTGAAAGCTGGAGATTGTTGGAATGGGACCTGAACAGTATGAGATGATGTAGTGATTTACTGCTAACCATGTGGAAGTCCTGATGTTCCTGCTGGCATATTTTTCACTGTACCAAATATGTGACTTTGAGAAACTGCTTGCTGAATAACTGGTACAGGAGTGCCTGAAGTTATCTGGCCCAGGACCACAGTGTGCAGTGCGGGCTGTTGCTGAATAACAGATGGATGGTGAAACAAAACCTGTGAGCCCACTACAGTAACACAAGACTGCTGTCTTGGATTGCTGTGATTTTGAACTATAGAAGCTTGTGTTGATCCTCCCAAAGCAATAGTGACAGGAACTGCTGAATGTTGAACAGAACCCTGCATTACTTCCATCCTAACTACTTCACAGAAAATTGGAGTTTTATTCTGTATTACAGTCACTGTGGGATTCTGCTCAGCTTGACTTTGAGTGTTCTGTGGTATCCGACAGATTTACTGTGTCACACTGTGACATGTTGAATAGGAAGAGACATTTGTGTTGCGTTGGATTAAGAACTTGGTTAGAATTCCACCTCTAGCCAATTTGCTGCAAGTTGAGAGGTATTCAGAATACATTTCTGATCAGGTGACTGAACAATCTGCACTCACTTTAAAATGTGCATTTAACCATTGACAGCCAAACTTATCACTGTTTCTTCAATTCCAGGAAGTGTCACAGTTGGAAACTTGGACTGGGCTTGCATTGACTGCAGCGCTAACATGCTCCACTGTCTGAGGACAAATTTCTGAAACCACTTGTTGATTGAAACTCTGATTTTCAATAACTTTGACTTCAATAAGGGTATCAGGTCCAAACATTTGGTTGTCCATAGAAATGAGACACACCAGTGTATCTATGCTTCTCTCTACATTTGCTATTTTCACACCGTCCACTTTTCCCAGTTCTGTAAGCACATACAGTACCTATAGTGTGAAGATTATAAGCAGCACATTTGGTAGAGCAAGATTATATAATTTCCTTGTAGCTATCTTGAACCACAGACTAAGAACGCCATTATCTTCAGCCTAACACAAGTTGTAAAATATTTCCATGCTTCTCATTTTTAAAGAACCTATCCATTGATTTTAGGAATTTTGATATAGTGTGGAACATTAGGTCAGTGGTTTTAGGATCTAGCTGAGGCTCTGCTGGAATTCCTCAATGTATCAAGTTCCAGTTGCTTGAAGGAAATAAAGTGACTATGAGCAAACAATAATAGGAAATGAA
Source organism: Mixophyes fleayi (assembly GCF_038048845.1). Taxonomy (NCBI): domain Eukaryota; kingdom Metazoa; phylum Chordata; class Amphibia; order Anura; family Limnodynastidae; genus Mixophyes; species Mixophyes fleayi. Next base: position 144,672,484 of record NC_134402.1, read on the forward strand.
AACCGTCCATTTAGCTGCCAAAAGTTTAACATTACTCTCCTGAAAGGAAAAATTGTGCAAAATCACTGCTAACTCGAGAACACGATATCCTTCAATATCATCAATGCCCAGCTTTCTAGGAGGATGAAATAATGAGTCCCACAAGGAATTTGGAGTTGCACCTTCTTGAGATCCACTTGTGTCATATATGAGGTCACATACTTCATTGTCATCAATAATATACTTCTAAAACTGTACAAAATCCCTGTTTTTTACTTTTCATTTATCACCAGAAAATGTTCCCAGAATATCATCAAATACTCCAGCATTTGCAAGTAGCCAGGTGATAAGTTTTGGGTCCTTTTCAATCTGTATTACATGCTTGCTTTCATTAGACAGAAGCGTGCAAACATTAATTGACATTAACATTGATAAAGTCCACTTCATTAGGGAGTCCAGAGAAAAGCGAAAGCACCAGTTTGTTGCATCATTTGGTGTATTGAAGTCCATCGTAAATCCATAACTTTGTCGCTAATAATCTTGTACAACGTGTTGCTGGTAACTGTAGATGCACAGTATTGCACCAATTAGGAGCAGAGGTTTAGGATTACCAGGCTGGACTTCATTGTCATCTACTCCAAAGTGGTGTACTTTTTCAAATTTTACAATAGATAATACTGTTTTAAAGCAAAAGCAACATTTTGTGCCCACTGAAACCTTGGCAAATCCTCCTCAAAGTGGTGACTCTGGTGTAGAGGGAGTGCAGGTCCAACTCCCTGGCCCCCTCCGGGGATCTTCCTGAAAATGGGATCTTCCTGAAAATGGGATCTGCAGAGGTACCCGAGAGGAGCATGATTTGAGGGCTAGAGGGAGTCATTCAATTACCAGTACACAGAATTAGTTGGTATATTGTTTCATGTCTACTCTGGTACTCTTTCTTTATATCAAGTAACATATATATATATATATATATATATATATATATATATATATATATATAGATCTACATAATGGATTTAATTTCTGCAGTTAATGGGTTCAGATCTACTTGCTTCCTATTGTTTATAAATCCATGTGGAAATATCAAGAAAGTTGGAGTGACTGGGCCAACATCACAGTTGCCAGATGTGAACGGTTTTCAAAATTAATATAAGGTGTAATTGGTTCCTACATGTAAGAAATCTTAGATTTAAATATACAAAATAAGATTTCAAGCCCATGCATTGCATTTACAGGTGAGGGGAAACTAAAATTTCCAATAAGTTGTACCAGCCAACAACTTAAATACCTTTGGTGTAAGATGCAATTAGTATTATGCACAAGTTAACAAGTGTAATCAGAGTGTCAAGTAATTGTCAGTCTTTGTGCTCTGATATAAAAAATAAAATATGTAATGAATCAAAAACAAGGCTAATGGACTACACATGTTGTATGCTATTGTTAAGTGCATATTGTCGCTAACCAATAACGATTGTCGAATCTCGATTTGTGTTTCCAACGCACAAAGATTTATTCTCAAAAAGTAGCAGTAGATATTCAAGCGAAATTTATAATAAGTAGAGCCGTTACTTATCGCAGGCGCTCTGGATCCAGTGTACAGTCATTCAATCCTGAAGTCTGGGGACGAGATGTCTGCACACTAGATGAGGAGCTGCTGTTTATATGCACACAGAAATACAGTAAAACAATGCAGAATGGTATAGCTTGCTTCTATTGGTCCAGGTTTCAGGAAGGTCCAAGGGGTTGTCAATCATTGGCTAGTTCAACCTAAAGAATCCAAAGGAGGGGGTCATCTCCTCAGTGGTATGCTCCGATCTTCCCGCCAAGATTCCTTAGTCTTAAATAGTTCATAATTCCCTATCATTCTTAACTTGCGTATGCACTCTGCGATTCCTTCGCAGAGTGGCCCGGACAGTTGCAAATGTTAAGAGGAGTATTATGATACCACACATGATATGATTCCTTCAACCTGTACCATATGTTTTACTGATATGCATATAACTTATGATATTACACATAAATACTACTATATTTCGACATAAATGACTATGTGTTGCAACTACCATTAATGTGTACTATTTTACAAGTGTGCGTGTATGTGCGAATGTATGTAAAAGACTAAATACTGTTGTTGCCACATGTTGCAGCTGCGTACGCCCTTTTACGCCGTAGCGTGCCCTTTTACGCCGTAGCGTGCCGTACGCATCTTTTCAGACAAAAAAAACAAGTTTGCTCGATTTTAATTTAAATGACTTTATCCAATATGCTGACTTCGACAGCTCCACCCTTTGATAGTGTAATAAACTATCACCTAATCACCGTTTCAAGTTCAGGGTTATACAACACTTCTTCACAGACCATGATCTCGGTATCTGGTACCACCCTTTCGGTTTCAATCTCAGTGTTTCTCCTAGGAGACCATTTTCCACACTTCAACACAGTAGGAACATATTTGACACATAAACCAATCGCTAAGATGACACCCAGTATAAGGAGAGGGAGCTTACCTACACTAGCAACCATTTCCTGTACCCACTCCCCCAGACCGGAGAACCATTTCACAGGGTTCAACCACGAGAACCTTTTCCCCGACCTTATATAGCGAAGAATTATGGTTCCTACGAAATTCCCATTTCAGTTGCAGAATTTCATCCATCTTCTGGTCTATAACCTCCTTAGGGTCATCTGTATTATTGGTGATGTACGTGCAACATTTGACACCGAACTGGGTGGCCAGTGTTACACAGTATCCACCAGTAATAGAGGTGAGATAATTTAGTACCAGTCAATGTTGCACCAACACTTGTAGCTCCCTTCCAGTATACCTGAAAGTGTCATCATACATCTCGGTGATATTATCTATTAATTTAGCTAGGTCTTGGATATATTTAAAGTTTAATGTTCCCCGAGCAGTCCTGGTGAGCTCTAGAGCAACCATAACTTGAAAACCAGCGGTTTCACTAATCAAATTTGTAGCTATGGGTTCCTCACCAGGAATCATATTTCTCTTGCCACAGTGTTCATACTGTGTGTGTATGTATGGTGGTGATGTAGTCTTGTGAATATCAACCATTTCTTCATGAGTAACAGTCATGATTTCAGGAACCAGTTTAGCTAAGAAACACAAGCCCTTGGAACTCGGAGTTACCCAGGAATAAGCTTTCCTCCCACAAACAAAGTACACATCATCAGGGAGTACATAAGGAACAGTATGCCCATTAATTATATCGCACAGAGTTTTGACGAAACTACCCATGCTTAGAGTCTTCATTTGCTCTAGACACGTGTCAGCATGGATGACATTCTCACAATTATCTATAGAGACTTTACCAATGGACATTTTCTTATGTTTGGTTATACGCCCTAATTTATAACTTCCATCAACATTCCTGCCTATGGGTGATTTTGTAAGTCTCCCTCCAACATGAGCGTGGCGAGCCATTGTCTGATCTGATAGATCAGCCTCCCAATTCTCCAGACGCTTTGCATGAGATATATTTAGGCAGAGCAAAGATCTGTCTACGGAGTATTATCGAAGCGTCAGACTAGGGGACCTAGTGTTATTGTACCTCCCGTCTATGGGCCTCCCACCCCTCAATTCGAGTACTTCGGATATGTTTAGAGGGAATGGCACTAGTCCTATATTATGCTGCCCCTGCGGCACGTGAGAGCACACCCAGCACTCGGTTTGGCTTAGCACCTTACCCACCAGGAAGTGATAATCCTCCAAAGGATGCCCGCCCATATTCAGATAATCGGTGGACTGGCATCGCTGGATGCATCTCTCTTCAACTAGGGAGTCACAGAACTTGCAGATGCAATACTCATCAGACAATAGCCCCTCACACTGTCTCCGAGTTCCTGAGCTAGCAGACCTTTTCATAACCCCCGGACCAAGCTTGATAATGGGCTGCTCTGAGTATTCTAATAATTTTTCCTCTGCCTCCATCTCATCCGCATCACTACCAGAACCCTCCTCCGTCCTCCATCCTCCTTCACAAAAATAGAATGTCCTAGAAAAAGTGAAAACAAGGAAAATCCTGGAACATCAGAAAAACAAAAACCGCCACTCCATCGCTGGACAGATAGTTCTGAGGCAACGTCTCTGGTTCAGGTGTCTCGATTGCAGGCTTTAGGTCTCCCAGAACAGACTCACAAGTGACAGATCTATGTCGTCGGTCTCAGTTTTATCTTGCACTTTTTCTCCGGGTTACGGACTCTCCTGTAGTGGGTGGAATGGACCTAAGTGTCTCTCTCTGCAACTTTCAGTGATGTAGTACTGGTCAGCAGCACTTGGTATGGGCCTTCCTAACGGTCTGTTAAACAACCTGAACGTAAGAAATTGCGGATCATAACATAGTCTCCAGGTTCAACATGATGACAGTTCATTTCTGGCATACCAGGTGACAGAATTTTTAGGTTTTTTTTGTTGTTGCTTTAGCTGTCTACTCATTCTTATAAGATATTGTACAGTCACTTCATTATTACACTTCAAGTCGTCTTGTGGACTCACGACCAAATGAGGTTGTCGTCCGAACAGTATCTCAAAGGGGGACAGATTAAGAAAATGTCTAGGAGTGGTCCGAATGCTATGGAGGACCAATGGCAAATTCTCAGGCCATGCCAACCCAGTTTCAGCCATTACCTTACCAAGCTTGTTCTTTATAGTACCATTTACTCTCTCCACCTTACCACTGGCTTGTGGTCGGTAAGGGGTGTGAAGTCTGCTACCGATTCCCATGAGTTTACACATATTTTGGAAGATATCACCAGTAAAGTGGGTACCCCTATCACTTTCAATGATTCTAGGGATACCGAACCTACATACAAAATCTGGTACAATTTTCTTTGCAGTGAACATGGCAGTATTAGTGGCTGCCGGATATGCTTCTACCCAACCGGAAAACACATCAATACACACTAACACATACTTTAGATTCCTGCACGGTGGTAGTTGGATATAGTCAATTTGTATTACCTGAAAAGGTCCGTCTGTAGGAGGGATGTGGAATGGCTAAGTTGGAATAGTTTTCCCAACATTTTTCCTCAAACAAGTAAGACATGACATTGCCTTCTTACCAGCCTGAGAGGAAAATCCGGGAGCACACCAGTATGCTCTCACCAGTTTGCACATACCTTCTTTACCCAGGTGAGTCAGACCGTGTGCTGCTTCAGCTAGGCTTGGATAGTACGTTCGGAGAGCTACAGGCTTACCTTGTCCATCCCTCCAGAGTCCTGAGGACTCTTGACCACATCCCTTCGCCTTCCAGACCGCCTTTTCCTGCAGTGAACACAAATCTTGCATTTCAATTAATTTCTGCATGTCTAATGTCTGAAAAACCATCATAGTCTCGGTCGATACAGTCATAGGTTGCCCTGCTGCCCATTTAGCAGCTTCGTCCGCCCTGTTATTGCCCAGTGACACTGGGTCTTCTTCAAAGGTATGGGCTTTGCACTTTATGACGGCTACTGTTCTGGGTAACTGTATTGCTGTCAGAAGTCCTTTTATGTGTTGTGAGTGTGCCACTGGCGTACCTGCTGCTGTCGTAAAGTTTCTAAGACGCCAAAGGGCCCCAAAATCGTGCCCTACCCCGAAGGCGTACCTAGAGTCAGTATATATATTGGCTGATTTTCCCTCTGCCAATTCACACGCTCTCCTTAATGCTACTAGTTCCGCCACCTGGGCTGAGTGAGGTGGGCCAAGGGGTTCAGCTTCTACCACATCCTGATCGTCTACAACAGCGTAACCAGTACATAGCTCTCCCGTCTCTGTCTATCTATGACAACTCCCGTCTGTTTAAAACGTAAAATCTACATTTTCTAAGGGGGTGTCACGTATGTCGGGCCTTGCAGTAAAGGTCTGATTCAGGTGTTCCATACAGTCATGCGTGTCAGTACTCTTGCCTAACTCATCATCGACCAGGGTCTCCTCACCTCCCACCCTTTGTGTCTCTAGAGACACATATGGAAGGTATGTAGCTGGATTTAAGGTGCTACATCGTTTGATGGTGATGTTTGAGGGTGCCATCAGGGCTAGTTCCCACTTTGTGAATCTAGCTGAAGAAACATGTCTGGTTTGGGCTGAATTTAACAGAGCTGATACAGCATGGGGTGTATAGACAGTTGAATTATGTCCTAATACTATGTCCTCGCTCTTACTTACCAGAAGAGCAGTTGCTGCTACACTTCTGAGACATGTTGGGAGTGATCTTGCCACATTGTCAAATTGTGCACTGTAGTATGCTACTGGTCTGCTAGCGTCACCATGTTTCTGTGTGAGGACACCTGCTGCACAACCATCAGCTTCCTTACAGTATAGCTCAAAAGGCTTTTCGTAATCAGGTATTCCCTATGCAGGTGCTTTAGTCAGACTATCTTTAAGGTTAAAGAATGCTTGCTCTGACTCTTCTGTGTGTACAACACGTTCTGGTTTTGACGAAGAGACTAGCTCCTGCAATGGTAATGCCAGAATAGAAAAACCTGGGATCCAGGATCTACAGTATCCACACATCCCCAGGAAGGTACGAATCTGCTTCTGGCTCTGCGGCAGAGTCATGTGTTGTATAGCCTCAATCCTGTCGGTTGTCAGGTGTCTTAGCCCCTTAGTGAGGCAGTGTCCTAAGTATTTGACCTTAGTCTGACATGGCTGTAATTTGTCCTTTGCCACCTTGTGCCCTGTTTGTGAGAGATGGAGCAACAACAATTTAGTATCATGTAAATATGACATAAAAGAATCAGAGCACGGCAACAAATCGTCCACATATTGAATTAGAACAGACCCATTGTGGGGTTGAAAGGATTGCAAACAGTCATGTAAGGCTTGGGAGAAAATACTGGGGCTGTCAATGAACCCCTGGGGAAGTTTGGTCCATGTGTATTGCACTCCCCGGTAGGAGAATGCAAAAAGGTATTGGCAGTGAGGGTGAAGAGGGACTGAGAAGAAAGCAGAACATAGATCAATGACAGTAAAGTGACTAGCAGACGGTGGAATCTGCATGAGGATGACAGCTGGATTCGGCACTACGGGGAATTGGCTCTCAACAACTTTATTAATTCCCCTTAAGTCCTGGACTAATCTATAGCCCCTCCCCCCACTCTTCTTCACAGGGAAAATGGGACTATTTGCTGTACTGGCTGTACGAATTAAAATTCCTTGTTGTAACAGCCTCTCAATAACAGGATATACCCCTAGTTCCACCTCCGGTTTTAATGGATTCTGTGGTATTTTTGGAGCTATCCTACCACTTTTTAGATTGACCATGACAGGGGCTACGTTTGCCATCAGTCCAGTGTCCTGTCCATCTCTGGTCCATAGTGAACCTGGTATTTCCAGCAACATCCCCTTTACTTGAGATGGACTTGAGGAGAGTGTAACATTAACCTTTGAGCGGTGTCCAATATATCCTGTACCTCATGTGCGACTTTCTCCGGTATATCTAAGAACACACCATCTGGAGTACAGTATATGACACATCCCATTTTACATAACAAGTCTCTTCCCAGCAAGTTAGTAGGAGCCGCCGCAGCCAAGAGAAATGAATGCTTGGTATGCAGGGGCACGATAGTAACTTCAGCAGGTTTAGTTAGTGGATAATGCAACACTCTTCCTGTTACCCCGATAGCTGGAACAGTTTCACTGGTCACCTGTAGATTGAAACGAGAGGTTATCACAGATCGGGCCGCCCCTGTATCTACAAGAAAAGTTTGTTTCCTACCAGCTATGTCAACTATCATTGTTGGTTCTTCTATCTGACTCTCAGTTAACCTCACTGGCTGTAGACTACAGGTATGACCTGACCCCTAGGGCTGACTATCTTTTTCCCGCGCAACATTTGCTGCTATAATATGCGCGGGTAGATGTGAGTCCTCTAATCTATGAAAATTCCCCTTTGGAGGATATCTACGTGACCCACCCGTATGTGTATACTGTCTTTCTTTTTTACAATCTCTTGCGAAATGGCCTTCTTTGTTACACTTGAAACAACTGATTATTCTATATTTCTTATTATGTGGGTTGTATGCTGGTGGTCGTGTATGTACTCCCTCTAAAGCCTGTATACTTACCGTCATTAACCTATCACTTTTCTCTTCCTTTTTTCTAAAGAGGTTTTTGTCATGCTCCACAGCAGACTCCCTAAGAGAATCTACTGTGATGCCTCTCCAATTAGGTAATGTGGTCTGTACTCTTGTCTTTAAATTTTCTCTAAGGCCATCCATTAATACTCCTACAGCTACCTCTCTGTGATGTGGGTCCTCACCTATGTTGGATATCCCAGTGAACCGTGTTATCGCTGCTATAGCTCTAGCAAAGTAATCTGAGGCTGTTTCACTATCCTTTTGTTTTATGGTGAAAATCTTACTCCAATTTACCATTACTGGAAAATAGATGGCTAAATGTTTGAAAATTTGTTCTATATTCTCTTGGTTAATTTCATCAGTCAAGGTGTCATCTTCATCTAACAAACAATCTTTAATAAATTTTTGTATGTCAGTATTGGGAGGAAGACACGCCCTCAACACTACACGCCAATCCTTATAGGTTGGTTCGTGTGCATTTCCTAAGTCTTTGACAAATTTCTGACACTTAGCCAACTCCTTTCTAGGGTCTGGGAATTCAGTCATAATGGAACGTAATTCTGATCTAGTCAAGGGACAATGCATTGTAACATTCTTTATAGGGACTACACCATCCTTGTCCGCCTTCAAATTGGGAACTGATATTGTGCGGACTGGATACGCACCCACTGGTTCACTGTCTTCAGAAGATACTACAGGATTTGCTGTTTCAATATTTAGACTGCTATCACTCCTAGTATTCACACTACTCTAACCTATCTCAGCCATTGCTCCTTTCCCATACTTACGCTGAACCTCTAGCATATTAACAGCATGAGCAATGGCCGAAATCACAGTGGGTTTATCTTCATCTTCTGACACACTGGTTTTAAACTGGCTTAAGACAGGATATAACTTAGCGATTTCTCTTTTTTCAGTTTTAATAACGGCTGTACTTACCCCTCCCGCCACATAAGGGGGCGGGGGCGCACTTGCGCTGAGCTCGCCACGCCTATTTCCGCTGTGCATTCGCTGCTCTGCCACATGTTACCTTCCATTTGCCACAATTTTAAACAATCATTATGTTTATTCCTCACTTTCGTTGACTTAATCAACCATACTTTATCTTTTACAGTATTTAGTACCTCTGCATTAAAACTCCCTATTGTTGGGAAAGCCCTATCACAATCTTTCGTCATCTTGACCCACGTGTCACAATACACAGTTGCGTATGCACCATATTTCTTACACATGAGAAACCTCGCTGAACCAATAGGCCCTTCCTTAGGCAGTACACTGGCCATCTCTAGCGTATGCTTAGCACCCATTTTGAACAATACCTTCTACACGGAACACAGACACACCGCAATGCTCTGTTCTTTCCACCCAACAATTTCAACCCTGTTGCTACAATCACCGCTAGAGATCTCTAATGCCCCCGTGGACGTATTTCCAAATAGCCGCGTCCACTCGCTTACTCTTGTTCCGAACAAGAATCCCTAACACAGAAATAGTTCCTCGATAGCCCGGCTATCTCAAATTTCTGTTGAGTTTATTATAACTGGTAGCACCAAGTCGATACAATCAACCAGCCTTTCCAATATAATTCCTCCACGCACTTCCAATTTTACCCTCGCGGTTGTGTTTACCGTGCGGTTAGATCGCACCGCCTACTAATACTAATTATCAGTAAACCTTGCGATCTATTGGTGGCGTTTCGCGAAAACCCGGTTTTCGCACTTGGTATACCTGCCCTGTATACCGGCCTTCAGTTGGGCAAACTGCCTCGTCAGACAGCAACTGAGCACAATCCACAACAAAACAGTGTATCTACGTTACAACATCACACACTATACACCTTTTCTGCGCAGAAAATCAAAAGTTCCCAACAATAGTAATAATGTCTCAGAGGCTTTCACAAGTAATTATACTATACACATATAATAACTATCAAAACGATTGTTTAACCATGTGGCAAATCTACCGGAAGTCCGCGTACGCACAGCAGGAAATACACATACGCTAAGCAATGCAATACAGTTAAAACGCACAATGACAATAGAAAGAAACAGTTTTCTCTTTTGTCCCTAGGTTCTAGTTAGCGTGCCCTAGACAATGCAAAACGGACATTCGTTTTCACAACACAGAGTAAACATCAGGTTTTGAACACATTGCGTTCTTACCCGTATATGACGCGTCTCCACCCTTTGTTGTGGAACCGAAATCCGTTGGTCTTGCGTAACGTCCGGCAACGAAACATCCAAAACTCACGAGCCCCCAAATTGTTAAGTGCGTATTGTCGCTAACCAATAACGATTGTCGAATCTCGATTTGTGTTTCCAACACACAAAGATTTATTCTCAAAAAGTAGCAGTAGATATTCAAGCGAAAATTATAATAAGTACAGCCGTTACTTATCGCAGGCGCCTTGGATCCAGTGTACAGTCATTCAATCCTGAAGTCTGGGGACGAGATGTCTGCACACTAGATGAGGAGCTGCTGTTTATATGCACACAGAAATACAGTAAAACAATGCAGAATGGTATAGCTTGCTTCTATTGGTCCAGGTTTCAGGAAGGTCCAAGGGGTTGTCAACCATTGGCTAGTTCAACCTAAAGAATCCAAAGGAGGGGGTCATCTCCTCAGGGGGTATGCTCCGATCTTCCCGCCAAGATTCCTTAGTCTTAAATAGTTCATAATTCCCTATCATTCATAACTTGCGTATGCACTCTGCGATTCCTTCGCAGAGTGGCCCGGACAGTTGCAAATGTTAAGAGGAGTATTATGATACCACACATGATATGATTCCTTCAACCTGTACCATATGTTTTACTGATATGCATATAACTTATGATATTACACATAAATACTACTATATTTCGACATAAATGACTATGTGTTGCAACTACCATTAATGTGTACTATTTTACAAGTGTGCGTGTGTGTGCGAATGTATGTAAAAGACTAAATACTGTTATTGCCACGTGTTGCAGCTGCGTACGCCCTTTTACGCCGTAGCGTGCCATACGCATCTTTTCAGACAAAGACAACCAAGTTTGCTCGATTTTAATTGAAATGACTTTATTCAATTTGCTGACTTCGACACTATGTAGTCTGTAATATAATAATGTGCTGTCATTGTTGTATCGCTTGATCCCTGCTGAAATTATTATAATAAAAATAGTTAGTTAAAAATACTGTATAAACTACATACAGATCTCCCAATACATATAATGTACTGTATGATGAAAATAAGACATTTGAAAAGCATGACTGTAGATTTATAAATTAAGACCTATAGAGCACTGACTTCAGTAGTTCTTCACCATGGTCTAAAAGACACTTATTTTTCTCTTTGAATTGCACAGCCTGTTAATAAATGTATAAGGCTAACATACAAAGTGAATTGTAATGTCAAAATAATTACTAGCAATAAGAAAAGTTTAAAGTCAAAACACAAAGTTCTGTAATTCTAGGGCCCTGTCCAACAATGCAACTAGACAATACCATTCCAGCATGGATGAGTTAGCATCCTCTGCACAATAACATGTTGCATTTGTAACAAGCTCCAACATGACAAGGTAAAAACCGTACCATGTACCATCTTCCACAACCACAACATAAGCACTGATGTAACTCACATCAATCTATATATACACCAGGTCTTACCGAGACACTTTCAAATAAACAATCTTTCTTTTACAATTAATTGAGTGAAAAAGACCACAAGAGTGTGGAATAACTTCCAGGGACAACATCTGCAGGGGCTATCAGTGAAAGTATCATTGGAATAAACTGTGTGACAAGTTAACCCCCATGATATAATACATTCAGACGTAGGGAATGTGCAGGATCTCCCTCCATATAATAAGCACGTTGAAGTACATCTCCCCTTGTGTTAAACTCAATCCCGCTGCATGTGCAGCGCTCTCATGGACCTGCCACAGCTCGTCCAGGAGACCAATTACCGGTTTCCCCTGAGTGAGTGGTTATTTTGTTGCCTATTTGGGTATTTACAAGCGAAACCCTTTGAAGCACCGGGTAGCCCCGCCCTTTTATATCTGAGCTCCAATCGCTGCTCAGTATCCGTGCAGCTGGATGTCAAAAGTGGAAAAGCGCAGCGGTGACAGAAAGAGATCTGACTTGTGAGGGATTTTGCACCAAGGCTTGTACTGGAGAGGCTGGAGCCAGTGGTGGCACCAATCCCGAACATGGACCTCAAGGTAGGCTAGTGGGGGAGCCGGGACACGGGGAGAGTTCAGGGCGTGAGTAGAAGGGCAGATCATGCCGAGAAGTGGGTGGTGAAGGCGGAGTGCTGGCCCGAGCGATGTCTAGGCTGAAAAAACATAGGACTGATGAAAACAATATGGTATATAATATGTATTATCCGTTTTCTGCCGATTTATAAATAACCCAATAAAGTGTTATTTTGATCGTGTGTGAAATAATGTACAGCCAATCTTACTGCGTACATTTTCAGAATCTAGCCAGAGTTTTCATAGCATCTTCCTACAGGCTCTGACTCCATTACAAAAGGTCAGGACTTCATAAAGTTTTGACCATGCTTTAAATTAAGCCTTGAGATTAATTTCGTGACAGGTGTTACATTTATACTTGTTATCTGGTTTTGTGGTTAATTGGTCTGATATTTTGTTTTCAAATTTCATAGTTTTTGGATAATTGAAGTTTCTATGGGACATATGCCTGGTTAATATCTGGTCATGTTATTACAATATGTTACTTAACCCCCCCACCCCCAGGTTCCCAAACTGTGTGCCGTGGCTCCCAAGGGTGCAGTGGCGCTGTCACAGGGGTGCTGGGGACAGGAAGAGGGAGTTTACACACACACACACACACACACACACACACCCCCCCCCCCCCCCACCACCCCCCTGGCATGCATTATTAAAGCAGTTTATTTGGAAGGTGGCATCTTCAGTGTTTGCAAAGACACTTGTCTGGATGAGCTCTGAACAAATTTTATATTCTGCATGTGTATGCAGGCTATGGTGGAATGATGATGGTGCTATTAATAGATGGATACATACTAGGGATTGAGTAACAACTATAAAATATTATTTCTGCTTATGTCAATGTTTATTTTGCACAGACAGTTTGTGTTACAGATGAACTCCAGTCACTCATAAACATATAATATAAAAGCCTGCTCCCTTTGAGTATCTGTAAACCGGTATCCAGACTCTCGCTCTTCTTTTTTCAGCAATGTTCTTTTCCAATTAGAATATAAGCTCTCATGAGCAGGGCCCTCACTATCCTGTGTTTTCATGGCTGCATTTATTTTGTCTACCTTGTGTCCTCTACTGTTCGGTGCACAAAATAATAATATTATGAAGTGGGCTGGTATACGCGATATGTCATACCATCACTTTTCTTACTGTTTTGATTGTAAAACTATCAAATTCCGTTCACTTACATTTTCCATTTCACCACTTCTAAATGTTCACTTCTACCACTGATTAATAATAATTATCACATTGCTGCCTTCTGCAACATGAAAATAGGACCATTACTGAATCCCAGTCTACATTACTGGAACCCTGTTTCTGGCCATCAGATTCCTGCTTACTGGTGGGAGGGGGAGGATGTTATACCATACTTGTGTATGACTAGATTTCTTTTAGAATATTGTCTTCCTGTTTAATAAGAGACAATGCAAAAACTGCAAATTACATTTGCTCCACATAGACACAGCCCTGCTGTTAAAGTGAGACCATGCACTTCAACTTGATGGCGGTAATTAGTGTTCTTATGCATATATTTTTTATTTGGGCAAGGACAGTCACTGCTTTTGTCACTGCACATATTCTCTTCACCAAATTTCATATTTGTTTTTACATCAAAATAAGAAAAACAAGAATAGTTGTAATAGGATACTATAACTTATATACTGCATTTGGCAATTGAACTGGAAGTAAAGGGTGGCAACAGAGATGTGCAGGTCATTTTGTAGAGGAACGACGTTCCGATGATACAATCTCTACTTCACCATTCTGCAGAATGCTATTGTTGCCATTCAGAAATTGTGAATTCAGCATTTTGTGGAATTTATAGTCTCTAAATAGAGCTGGGACAACTGTGTAAACTAATTCGGCTTTGTGGTGTCATTTGAATTCTGGGAGGAACAAAACAGAGCAGAACATATTATCCAAGGTGAATATTCAGCGAAACCATCTTGATACTTTGTGTCCTGATTTTTCTATTCCAAAATTATCGGAGCCCTCGTTGTTGGGGACAGAATTTTAGTGGATGCCTTAATCCAGCTTCTAGAATAGTTTTGCGACCTCAGCTCCTCCCTGCTTTATTGTCAGATTTGTTTATAGCCGGTGACACTTGTGTGAAATGCCTTCTTATGTTACTGATGGGTATCTTTCAAAAAACACACAACAACCCTTGATATGGCGCCTAAATAGAATAATATATAAACAAAAATTAGCCAAAAGATCAAGCTGCTGCAATAAATAGGGTGGCTGCAAACCACCTGCATAAAATCCAATAACAAAAAAGAGCGAAATTGCAGTGCTAAAAACCCAGCTGGCTTGAAAAGAATTAATAAAATAATGATATAAAACAAAATGAGTGGTCACGGATCATCATATATATATAAAATTTATTATAACTAAGTAAAAATTGTATTACACACCTTAACAAGCTAAAATGGTCTTCATACACAAAAACATTAAAGGAACTACCCCCATATAATGAATCACAGTGCACTGTGATCAGGGCCGGATTAACCATAGGGCTAACTGGGCTACAGCCCAGGGGCCTATGGCATCCAGAGGGCCCTTGAAAGTCCTCAGCAGCAGTATTGATCGGTCAGGGGCGGGGGGCCCCCGGCGCGATCAGTGCTGCTGAGCACTTTCACTGCGGTCCTTCTCCGGGGCGCTGTAGTCTCCTTATTGAGGAAATCCCGTGAGTCTCACTCTCACAAGATCTCCTCAGTAAAGAGCGTACAGCGTGCCGGAGAAGGAGGTAAGTGCCGGGGGGGACGCCGGGGCACCCCGGATCACATGGGGAGGGTTGGGGCGTGGGCAGCTCGGATCACGGGGGGGGGGGGGGGGAGCCCTCACGGAAAATCCTAGCTAGTGCCAAAAAAAATCAGACAGTCTGAATATGGTGGATTATACCTGGCCGATAGCCCACAGTTCGTTTGAGAGTAATTTAAGGAGCTTTGAGTGTAGTGTTCATATAGAACCTATATTCATACTCTGATGATAAACTTTTAGAAGAGTAATGGCTCCAACTGTATCCTATGATAAACTCTCGTAGAGTACTGATTACAAGGAGACTCGGTATAGGTAGACAAGCATGAAAACTCAATTATGAGCTAAAAACGTGTTACCTCCATCCGTATCTTATGAAGATCTCTGGTGAAGTTCTGTTCACAAGGAGACTCTGTAAATTGTATGTTGTTTCTCTCTGACTGAAATATTAAAGTAATTTTATCTGTTTCCAATAAACATTGTCTAAGCGATTTCTTGTGTTTCCAAAGCACAAACAATTTATTTAGCAGATGCAAAAGTTTAGCAGTTCAATACATAATTATAATACAGTACAGCCGATACCAAAAATACATACATACCGCTGCGCCCGCCTGCGCTAGCTGGTACCAGCTACAGTACTTCACTCCAGAATACTGTGGTCAGAGAATGACTGGGCTAGTACCAGCAAATCTGTATTATATGCACTCATTGTTACAAAGGAAACAATGCAGATGATGTGGCATGCTTCTATTGGTCAAGGCTTCAGGAAGGTCCAGTGTACTGCAGGTCATAGGCCAGTTCAAACTAAAAATATCCAAAGGTGGGGGTCATCTCTCCAGGGGATGTGCTCTGACTTTCCCGTCAAGAATCCAGTTTCAACTAGTCTATATGCATTTTACAGTCTGTATCACTTTAAACTATTATTCCCTAACATCGCTAAGTATGCAATGTGCGATCTCTTCAGTGAATTAACCGGACAGCTGCTGATGAATAGGGGATTAAAATAAAACTAAACATGACACAGTTCCTGTAACCTGAACCTTGAATATCACTAGAGTGTACACATAACCTTAATATATATATATTATTCAAATCCCCTCTCCCTGTCTAGATGTCTCTGGTGGACCAGATGGGTATGTGTCAGTTCTCTCTGTGAACGTACTCGATGTCCGGAGCTCCTATTGAACGAGCTGGATATAATCAAATTCTCTCATAGATGTCAGACTCTATAGCATGAAAATAAAATGCAATAGGAGACAGATGGAGTAAGAGTAAGCCTTAATTCACAGCTCCGTGTGGAGCCCGACTCGATCTCTACTCCTTGATATAAGTCGAATGTGAACTCACACTCCAGAGTGGATCTGTGTAGAGGGACTCTCACTGAATCCAGGTGAAGCATTCACCACATAGTGTCCGCTCCTATAGCTGTGAGCGGAAAATCCAAAAATAGGCACTAGCATACATATTCCAAAAATTAAAAAAGATGCAAATGTACAAAACAATGAATGGAAAGGAAAACTAAATAGTATCCCTAGTACCCCTAATGCGTTTCATTCCAATAGTAACTTCATCAGAGGGAATAATCATATTCACACAGGGCTCACAGGAGCATTATATACGCTTAGGAATTCAATTAACCAATCAGTCATTTAATTCAAAACCACTAATGATACGTGACCACATCAAGGCAGAAAAAATAAGAGGTGAATCCTGCTAAAGAAAAAAACTATTTCAACACCATATATAACTCAATATTGTCAAAAACAAAACATATATATAATTCAATCATATAATATATCATATGGTGTTACCTTCTATCTAACATCTCTATAATAAGAAAAATTTACGTAAGAAAATGTGTATAATATAATAAAAAAATATTGAAAATTAAAATGAAAATAGGTAAACAAATTAAATGTGTAATACTATAAGAATAAAACAAAAATAAATAAAAAATAAATAATAAGAATAATGTAGAAAATAAAGAATGAATAAATATAAATGAAATAACAATACATGTAAATAAAAAATAAAGTAAAAAATAAATAAAAATAAGCATATAAATAAAAGTAAGAAAATGAAAAAATATGTATAAATGAAAATTTAAATAATAAAAAATAATAATAATGATGAACAAATAATGAATGAAAAATAAAAATGTAAAAATAAATGTAAATGTCTACAAAAAAAATTATAGAAAAATAATGCCAAATAGAGAAAAAATATTATAAAAATGTGAAATGAACGAATAATACACAATATAATTTCAAGGAAATATATATCTCCACATATTCAAAAAATACAATTTAATTCCATAGATTCATTTAGATCTTTTGGATGGATGGAATTCATTTTATGCATCCATACTACTTCTTGTTTGCAAAGCTTAATATATCTATCTCCTCTGTCTGTCAACTTAACATGTTCTAATCCATGTACAATTAGATAGGAGGGGCCACTATTATGAACTATGGCGAAATGTCGTCAGACGCTATGGTTCAAATATTTATTCAAAATGTTACGTCTATGTTCAACTATTCTTCTTTTGAGAGATCTTGTAGTTCTTCCAACATACTGTAAATTAAAACTGCATTGTAATAGATAGATGACATATTATGTATTGCAGTAAGTAAAACCAATTATTTTAAACCTGTTTTTTGTGGTTGCAGAAATAACTTCTTTAGCCCCATGTTGTACAAATCTGCAAGTAATACAATTGGTCTTAGCACATTTATACACCCCACTAAGTGGTTGTGGTAACCATGTTGGAATATAATCATTCGTTTCCCGACACTGATGAGACTTTTTTAGAAAACTGTGAGCCAATAAGTTCTTCAGATTGCAGTTATTTTTGAACACTACTCTAGGTTTCTCTGGAAGAATAGAGCTCAAGGTGGGATCTTGTTGTAAAATGGGATAGAAATTTGAGATAATCTTTTTTAATTTTCTAAGATGCATTATTAAACTTAGCTTTTATTTCTATCTCCATAGACTGTGGTTTGGTTGAGACCTTATTACATTTATCTGTCAACAGTGTAGTTCTATCTATTCCTTTAACTTTATCTAAGGTAATATGCAAATCCTTCAAAGGATACCCTCTATCTTTAAAAGAAATAAGCATAGCTTGCGCTTGTTGTTCAAAATCTTCTACCGTGGAGCAATTGCGTCTTAATTGCAAAAATTGGCTTTTGGGAATATTTCTCTTCCAAGGTTTGTAATGAGCACTATCAAAGTGTAAAAAGTTGTTGGTATCCACCTTTTTCTTAGAATTGCGTGTAGCAATCTTAACCCCATCAACAGATAATGTTAAATCTAAAAAAATTATAGAAGAC
The DNA here is from genome assembly GCF_038048845.1 of Mixophyes fleayi. Lineage (NCBI taxonomy): Eukaryota > Metazoa > Chordata > Amphibia > Anura > Limnodynastidae > Mixophyes > Mixophyes fleayi. The sequence goes on from NC_134402.1 coordinate 144,690,854, forward strand.
CTACTAAGGGTGTAAGTGAACTGTAAATTAAAAGTGTTGGAATTCAGCTGTGAAACAAAATCGATCACTGATTGATCTGTACCGCTCCATACAATGAACAAATCATCTATATAGTGGCCATAGAAGACCAGGTTCGCCTCGAATCCGCCACCCCAGATGCGCTCATCTTCGAACGCACCCATTTAGAGGTTGGCATAACTCGGGGCAAACCTGGTCCCCATGGCCGTTCCCATGACCTGCTACAGAAGAGAATATGGCTAAGGATACTTATTTTTCCTTATTTAAACAACTTCATAGATTAGAATATTTGTTGAAAGCTGAATGCAGACATTGGTGGGATGGAGTCAATCTTCAAAAGTATGTTGATAAAAGTATGATACCCAGAGGCTTACGTCTTTTTAAGACTCTTACTTTGGAAGATGACCCACAGCTGTTACAACAATGGAATTTAGCTTTTGACACATGTTCCCTTTCTTTGATAATATTATTAATTATCGAGATAATAAAGTCAAAGTTATTCAATCAGAAATAGATAGAATAAAAAAAGATTTAGAACCCCTTAAGGATTCAGAAATATTCATAGAGAGAGCTAAAATCATCAGATCTCGTGTTGAAGAGTATGAAAAACATCTGACTGATACTAAACTTCGGAAGTTTTAGAGAGATGTTGAAGATTATCGTTTAGATAGAACAAGATCATTTAGATCTCATAAATTTAGAACGGATCAGATTAGGGGTAGTATTATGATACCACACATGATATGATTCCTTCAACCTGTACCATATGTTTTACTGATATGCATATAACTTATGATATTACACATAAATACTACTATATTTCGACATAAATGACTATGTGTTGCAACTACCATTAATGTGTACTATTTTACAAGTGTGCGTGTGTGTGCGAATGTATGTAAAAGACTAAATACTGTTATTGCCACGTGTTGCAGCTGCGTACGCCCTTTTACGCCATAGCGTGCCATACGCATCTTTTCAGACAAAGACAACCAAGTTTGCTCGATTTTAATTGAAATGACTTTATTCAATTTGCTGACTTCGACACTATGTAGTCTGTAATATAATAATGTGCTGTCATTGTTGTATCGCTTGATCCCTGCTGAAATTATTATAATAAAAATAGTTAGTTAAAAATACTGTATAAACTACATACAGATCTCCCAATACATATAATGTACTGTATGATGAAAATAAGACATTTGAAAAGCATGACTGTAGATTTATAAATTAAGACCTATAGAGCACTGACTTCAGTAGTTCTTCACCATGGTCTAAAAGACACTTATTTTTCTCTTTGAATTGCACAGCCTGTTAATAAATGTATAAGGCTAACATACAAAGTGAATTGTAATGTCAAAATAATTACTAGCAATAAGAAAAGTTTAAAGTCAAAACACAAAGTTCTGTAATTCTAGGGCCCTGTCCAACAATGCAACTAGACAATGCCATTCCAGCATGGATGAGTTAGCATCCTCTGCACAATAACATGTTGCATTTGTAACAAGCTCCAACATGACAAGGTAAAAACCGTACCATGTACCATCTTCCACAACCACAACATAAGCACTGATGTAACTCACATCAATCTATATATACACCAGGTCTTACCGAGACACTTTCAAATAAACAATCTTTCTTTTACAATTAATTGAGTGAAAAAGACCACAAGAGTGTGGAATAACTTCCAGGGACAACATCTGCAGGGGCTATCAGTGAAAGTATCATTGGAATAAACTGTGTGACAAGTTAACCCCCATGATATAATACATTCAGACGTAGGGAATGTGCAGGATCTCCCTCCATATAATAAGCACGTTGAAGTACATCTCCCCTTGTGTTAAACTCAATCCCGCTGCATGTGCAGCGCTCTCATGGACCTGCCACAGCTCGTCCAGGAGACCAATTACCGGTTTCCCCTGAGTGAGTGGTTATTTTGTTGCCTATTTGGGTATTTACAAGCGAAACCCTTTGAAGCACCGGGTAGCCCCGCCCTTTTATATCTGAGCTCCAATCGCTGCTCAGTATCCGTGCAGCTGGATGTCAAAAGTGGAAAAGCGCAGCGGTGACAGAAAGAGATCTGACTTGTGAGGGATTTTGCACCAAGGCTTGTACTGGAGAGGCTGGAGCCAGTGGTGGCACCAATCCCGAACATGGACCTCAAGGTAGGCTAGTGGGGGAGCCGGGACACGGGGAGAGTTCAGGGCGTGAGTAGAAGGGCAGATCATGCCGAGAAGTGGGTGGTGAAGGCGGAGTGCTGGCCCGAGCGATGTCTAGGCTGAAAAAACATAGGACTGATGAAAACAATATGGTATATAATATGTATTATCCGTTTTCTGCCGATTTATAAATAACCCAATAAAGTGTTATTTTGATCGTGTGTGAAATAATGTACAGCCAATCTTACTGCGTACATTTTCAGAATCTAGCCAGAGTTTTCATAGCATCTTCCTACAGGCTCTGACTCCATTACAAAAGGTCAGGACTTCATAAAGTTTTGACCATGCTTTAAATTAAGCCTTGAGATTAATTTCGTGACAGGTGTTACATTTATACTTGTTATCTGGTTTTGTGGTTAATTGGTCTGATATTTTGTTTTCAAATTTCATAGTTTTTGGATAATTGAAGTTTCTATGGGACATATGCCTGGTTAATATCTGGTCATGTTATTACAATATGTTACTTAACCCCCCCCCAGGTTCCCAAACTGTGTGCCGTGGCTCCCAGGGGTGCCGTGGCGCTGTCACAGGGGTGCTGGGGACAGGAAGAGGGAGTTTACACACACACACACACACACACACACACACACACACACACACACACACACACACACACACACACACACACACACACCCCACCCCCCCCCTGGCATGCATTATTAGAGCAGTTTATTTGGAAGGTGGCATCTTCAGTGTTTGCAAAGACACTTGTCTGGATGAGCTCTGAACAAATTTTATATTCTGCATGTGTATGCAGGCTATGGTGGAATGATGATGGTGCTATTAATAGATGGATACATACTAGGGATTGAGTAACAACTATAAAATATTATTTCTGCTTATGTCAATGTTTATTTTGCACAGACAGTTTGTGTTACAGATGAACTCCAGTCACTCATAAACATATAATATAAAAGCCTGCTCCCTTTGAGTATCTGTAAACCGGTATCCAGACTCTCGCTCTTCTTTTTTCAGCAATGTTCTTTTCCAATTAGAATATAAGCTCTCATGAGCAGGGCCCTCACTATCCTGTGTTTTCATGGCTGCATTTATTTTGTCTACCTTGTGTCCTCTACTGTTCGGTGCACAAAATAATAATATTATGAAGTGGGCTGGTATACGCGATATGTCATACCATCACTTTTCTTACTGTTTTGATTGTAAAACTATCAAATTCCGTTCACTTACATTTTCCATTTCACCACTTCTAAATGTTCACTTCTACCACTGATTAATAATAATTATCACATTGCTGCCTTCTGCAACATGAAAATAGGACCATTACTGAATCCCAGTCTACATTACTGGAACCCTGTTTCTGGCCATCAGATTCCTGCTTACTGGTGGGAGGGGGGAGGATGTTATACCATACTTGTGTATGGCTGGATTTCTTTTAGAATATTGTCTTCCTGTTTAATAAGAGACAATGCAAAAACTGCAAATTACATTTGCTCCACATAGACACAGCCCTGCTGTTAAAGTGAGACCATGCACTTCAACTTGATGGCGGTAATTAGTGTTCTTATGCATATATTTTTTATTTGGGCAAGGACAGTCACTGCTTTTGTCACTGCACATATTCTCTTCACCAAATTTCATATTTGTTTTTACATCAAAATAAGAAAAACAAGAATAGTTGTAATAGGATACTATAACTTATATACTGCATTTGGCAATTGAACTGGAAGTAAAGGGTGGCAACAGAGATGTGCAGGTCATTTTGTAGAGGAACGACGTTCCGATGATACAATCTCTACTTCACCATTCTGCAGAATGCTATTGTTGCCATTCAGAAATTGTGAATTCAGCATTTTGTGGAATTTATAGTCTCTAAATAGAGCTGGGACAACTGTGTAAACTAATTCGGCTTTGTGGTGTCATTTGAATTCTGGGAGGAACAAAACAGAGCAGAACATATTATCCAAGGTGAATATTCAGCGAAACCATCTTGATACTTTGTGTCCTGATTTTTCTATTCCAAAATTATCGGAGCCCTCGTTGTTGGGGACAGAATTTTAGTGGATGCCTTAATCCAGCTTCTAGAATAGTTTTGCGACCTCAGCTCCTCCCTGCTTTATTGTCAGATTTGTTTATAGCCGGTGACACTTGTGTGAAATGCCTTCTTATGTTACTGATGGGTATCTTTCAAAAAACACACAACAACCCTTGATATGGCGCCTAAATAGAATAATATATAAACAAAAATTAGCCAAAAGATCAAGCTGCTGCAATAAATAGGGTGGCTGCAAACCACCTGCATAAAATCCAATAACAAAAAAGAGCGAAATTGCAGTGCTAAAAACCCAGCTGGCTTGAAAAGAATTAATAAAATAATGATATAAAACAAAATGAGTGGTCACGGATCATCATATATATATAAAATTTATTATAACTAAGTAAAAATTGTATTACACACCTTAACAAGCTAAAATGGTCTTCATACACAAAAACATTAAAGGAACTACCCCCATATAATGAATCACAGTGCACTGTGATCAGGGCCGGATTAACCATAGGGCTAACTGGGCTACAGCCCAGGGGCCTATGGCATCCAGAGGGCCCTTGAAAGTCCTCAGCAGCAGTATTGATCGGTCAGGGGCGGGGGGCCCCCGGCGCGATCAGTGCTGCTGAGCACTTTCACTGCGGTCCTTCTCCGGGGCGCTGTAGTCTCCTTATTGAGGAAATCCCGTGAGTCTCACTCTCACAAGATCTCCTCAGTAAAGAGCGTACAGCGTGCCGGAGAAGGAGGTAAGTGCCGGGGGGGACGCCGGGGCACCCCGGATCACATGGGGAGGGTTGGGGCGTGGGCAGCTCGGATCACGGGGGGGGGGGGGGGAGCCCTCACGGAAAATCCTAGCTAGTGCCAAAAAAAATCAGACAGTCTGAATATGGTGGATTATACCTGGCCGATAGCCCACAGTTCGTTTGAGAGTAATTTAAGGAGCTTTGAGTGTAGTGTTCATATAGAACCTATATTCATACTCTGATGATAAACTTTTAGAAGAGTAATGGCTCCAACTGTATCCTATGATAAACTCTCGTAGAGTACTGATTACAAGGAGACTCGGTATAGGTAGACAAGCATGAAAACTCAATTATGAGCTAAAAACGTGTTACCTCCATCCGTATCTTATGAAGATCTCTGGTGAAGTTCTGTTCACAAGGAGACTCTGTAAATTGTATGTTGTTTCTCTCTGACTGAAATATTAAAGTAATTTTATCTGTTTCCAATAAACATTGTCTAAGCGATTTCTTGTGTTTCCAAAGCACAAACAATTTATTTAGCAGATGCAAAAGTTTAGCAGTTCAATACATAATTATAATACAGTACAGCCGATACCAAAAATACATACATACCGCTGCGCCCGCCTGCGCTAGCTGGTACCAGCTACAGTACTTCACTCCAGAATACTGTGGTCAGAGAATGACTGGGCTAGTACCAGCAAATCTGTATTATATGCACTCATTGTTACAAAGGAAACAATGCAGATGATGTGGCATGCTTCTATTGGTCAAGGCTTCAGGAAGGTCCAGTGTACTGCAGGTCATAGGCCAGTTCAAACTAAAAATATGCAAAGGTGGGGGTCATCTCTCCAGGGGATGTGCTCTGACTTTCCCGTCAAGAATCCAGTTTCAACTAGTCTATATGCATTTTACAGTCTGTATCACTTTAAACTATTATTCCCTAACATCGCTAAGTATGCAATGTGCGATCTCTTCAGTGAATTAACCGGACAGCTGCTGATGAATAGGGGATTAAAATAAAACTAAACATGACACAGTTCCTGTAACCTGAACCTTGAATATCACTAGAGTGTACACATAACCTTAATATATATATATTATTCAAATCCCCTCTCCCTGTCTAGATGTCTCTGGTGGACCAGATGGGTATGTGTCAGTTCTCTCTGTGAACGTACTCGATGTCCGGAGCTCCTATTGAACGAGCTGGATATAATCAAATTCTCTCATAGATGTCAGACTCTATAGCATGAAAATAAAATGCAATAGGAGACAGATGGAGTAAGAGTAAGCCTTAATTCACAGCTCCGTGTGGAGCCCGACTCGATCTCTACTCCTTGATATAAGTCGAATGTGAACTCACACTCCAGAGTGGATCTGTGTAGAGGGACTCTCACTGAATCCAGGTGAAGCATTCACCACATAGTGTCCGCTCCTATAGCTGTGAGCGGAAAATCCAAAAATAGGCACTAGCATACATATTCCAAAAATTAAAAAAGATGCAAATGTACAAAACAATGAATGGAAAGGAAAACTAAATAGTATCCCTAATACCCCTAATGCGTTTCATTCCAAAAGTAACTTCATCAGAGGGAATAATCATATTCACACAGGGCTCACAGGAGCATTATATACGCTTAGGAATTCAATTAACCAATCAGTCATTTAATTCAAAACCACTAATGATACGTGACCACATCAAGGCAGAAAAAATAAGAGGTGAATCCTGCTAAAGAAAAAAACTATTTCAACACCATATATAACTCAATATTGTCAAAAACAAAACATATATATAATTCAATCATATAATATATCATATGGTGTTACCTTCTATCTAACATCTCTATAATAAGAAAAATTTACGTAAGAAAATGTGTATAATATAATAAAAAAATATTGAAAATTAAAATGAAAATAGGTAAACAAATTAAATGTGTAATACTATAAGAATAAAACAAAAATAAATAAAAAATAAATAATAAGAATAATGTAGAAAATAAAGAATGAATAAATATAAATGAAATAACAATACATGTAAATAAAAAATAAAGTAAAAAATAAATAAAAATAAGCATATAAATAAAAGTAAGAAAATGAAAAAATATGTATAAATGAAAATTTAAATAATAAAAAATAATAATAATGATGAACAAATAATGAATGAAAAATAAAAATGTAAAAATAAATGTAAATGTCTACAAAAAAAATTATAGAAAAATAATGCCAAATAGAGAAAAAATATTATAAAAATGTGAAATGAACGAATAATACACAATATAATTTCAAGGAAATATATATCTCCACATATTCAAAAAATACAATTTAATTCCATAGATTCATTTAGATCTTTTGGATGGATGGAATTCATTTTATGCATCCATACTACTTCTTGTTTGCAAAGCTTAATATATCTATCTCCTCTGTCTGTCAACTTAACATGTTCTAATCCATGTACAATTAGATAGGAGGGGCCACTATTATGAACTATGGCGAAATGTCGTCAGACGCTATGGTTCAAATATTTATTCAAAATGTTACGTCTATGTTCAACTATTCTTCTTTTGAGAGATCTTGTAGTTCTTCCAACATACTGTAAATTAAAACTGCATTGTAATAGATAGATGACATATTATGTATTGCAGTAAGTAAAACCAATTATTTTAAACCTGTTTTTTGTGGTTGCAGAAATAACTTCTTTAGCCCCATGTTGTACAAATCTGCAAGTAATACAATTGGTCTTAGCACATTTATACACCCCACTAAGTGGTTGTGGTAACCATGTTGGAATATAATCATTCGTTTCCCGACACTGATGAGACTTTTTTAGAAAACTGTGAGCCAATAAGTTCTTCAGATTGCAGTTATTTTTGAACACTACTCTAGGTTTCTCTGGAAGAATAGAGCTCAAGGTGGGATCTTGTTGTAAAATGGGATAGAAATTTGAGATAATCTTTTTTAATTTTCTAAGATGCATTATTAAACTTAGCTTTTATTTCTATCTCCATAGACTGTGGTTTGGTTGAGACCTTATTACATTTATCTGTCAACAGTGTAGTTCTATCTATTCCTTTAACTTTATCTAAGGTAATATGCAAATCCTTCAAAGGATACCCTCTATCTTTAAAAGAAATAAGCATAGCTTGCGCTTGTTGTTCAAAATCTTCTACCGTGGAGCAATTGCGTCTTAATTGCAAAAATTGGCTTTTGGGAATATTTCTCTTCCAAGGTTTGTAATGAGCACTATCAAAGTGTAAAAAGTTGTTGGTATCCACCTTTTTCTTAGAATTGCGTGTAGCAATCTTAACCCCATCAACAGATAATGTTAAATCTAAAAAAATTATAGAAGACCTACTAAGGGTGTAAGTGAACTGTAAATTAAAAGTGTTGGAATTCAGCTGTGAAACAAAATCGATCACTGATTGATCTGTACCGCTCCATACAATGAACAAATCATCTATATAGTGGCCATAGAAGACCAGGTTCGCCTCGAATCCGCCACCCCAGATGCGCTCATCTTCGAACGCACCCATTTAGAGGTTGGCATAACTCGGGGCAAACCTGGTCCCCATGGCCGTTCCCATGACCTGCTACAGAAGAGAATATGGCTAAGGATACTTATTTTTCCTTATTTAAACAACTTCATAGATTAGAATATTTGTTGAAAGCTGAATGCAGACATTGGTGGGATGGAGTCAATCTTCAAAAGTATGTTGATAAAAGTATGATACCCAGAGGCTTACGTCTTTTTAAGACTCTTACTTTGGAAGATGACCCACAGCTGTTACAACAATGGAATTTAGCTTTTAACACATGTTCCCTTTCTTTGATAATATTATTAATTATCGAGATAATAAAGTCAAAGTTATTCAATCAGAAATAGATAGAATAAAAAAAGATTTAGAACCCCTTAAGGATTCAGAAATATTCATAGAGAGAGCTAAAATCATCAGATCTCGTGTTGAAGAGTATGAAAAACATCTGACTGATACTAAACTTCGGAAGTTTCAGAGAGATGTTGAAGATTATCGTTTAGATAGAACAAGATCATTTAGATCTCATAAATTTAGAACGGATCAGATTAGGGGTAGATCTCAAGCCCCATTCAACAAACTACCTACTAATCATCCCTCTAGATTTTCTAACGACAACCTATCCAGATCTCCAGACAGATTAGTTGATCTGACCAATCAGAGAGAGTCTGAGACTCAGAATATAGGTAGTTTCTACACGGGAGACCGTCCCAAAGATAGGTTTTCACAAAAGAATAGTTTTTTAGATCAGAAATCCCCATGGGAGAAGAAGTTCCGACATTCAAACTCCTGTCAGCCATTGTCCTCCCTGACCCCAAAGAGACCCAGAGATGTTAGAGGTAAGAGAGAAGGAAGAAGACTGGGGCTCTATAAAGAAAAGGGGACCACGCTAATCTCAAAAGGGATATTCAATCTTTCTGACAGACAACTTTCATCTGCCGAAATCTCTTTACTCAGTAAAGGGTTGAATTTTGCACCCTCAAAACCCCAATATTTTTTAACTCTTTGTTGAGCTTAATAGATTTACGAGAACACTTTGCCGCAAAAAATATTTTGCCTTTAAGGAACAAAAGAAAATGAATGAGCATCACACCTGTATTTTATTAGATAAGGAAGGAGGACGATAAAGCGCTTTCCATTTTAGAAGCTCTATGGGATGAAAGCCAAGTGGCAGAGGGCACTACTATTCCGGTCTTTGACATTAATGACACCACTGGCTCTCTCTCTAGGGGCTATGATATTATTTTATTTAGAAATAAATCTGAATTCCATCCCTTACAAGTTCGAGGACCCAGTATAGACTGTTTTTATAAACTCACATATAATAGTTTCAAGAAATTGTGCTCTAATCCCAGGAAAAGATACTCTAATCTATCCAAGGGATAGAAGAAAGCACTAAAGGATTTGATGGAAGATTCTTCCATCATTATTAAGTCAGAAGACAAAGGTGGGGGTGTGGTTGCTCAAAATCTAACTGATTATAGACAGGAGGCTTTCCGTAAACTTTTAGATAAAAAGTTTTATATTACTCTACCACATAACCCCACATTAGACTATTGGGTTCTACTAAAAACCCTTTTGGATGGTGCCCTTGAGCATGAGATCATCACGTAAGAGATATGGAGATTTCTATTTATTTCTTTTCCAGTTGTTCCTATTTATTACCACCAAAAATCCACAAATCACTGTTGTCACCTCCCGGGAGACCCATCATTTTGGGTTCAGGTTGTCTTACCTCCCAATTTATAATTTTATATAGATCATTTGTTACAACCGTTGGTGTGTTCCTTGAAATTATATATAGGTAAATCTTTACATCTTCTTCACTAAATTAAATATATAATATGGCAAGAGGATTATTGTTTTCTCACTCTGGTGGATTCAGGTTGAACCTGGTCTTCTATGGCCGCTATATAGATGATTTGTTCATTGTATGGAGCGGTACAGATCAATCAGTGATCGATTTTGTTTCACAGCTGAATTCCAACACTTTTAATTTACAGTTCACTTACACCCTTAGTAGGACTTCTATAGATTTTTTTCGATTTAACATTATTTGTTGATGGGGCTAAGATTGCTACACGCAATTATAAGAAAAAGGTGGATACCAATAACTTTTTACACTTTGATAGTGCTCATTACAAACCTTTGAAGAGAAATATTCCTAAAAGCCAATTTTTGCGATTAAGACGCAATTGCTCCATGGTAGAAGTTTTTAAACAACAAGCGCAAGCTATGGTTCTATTTCTTTTAAAGATGGAGGGTATTGAAGGATTTGCCTATTACCTTAAATGAAGTTAAAGGAATAGATAGAACTACACTGTTGACAGATAAATATAATAAGGTCTCAACCAAACCACAGTCTATGGAGATAGCTTTTATTTCTAAGTTTAATAATGCATCTTAGAAATTTGAGATAATCTTTTTTAATTTTATATCCCATTTTACAACAAGATCTCATCCTGAGCTCTATTCTTCCAGAGAAACCTAGAGTAGTGTTCAAAAAGAACTGCATTCTGAAGAACTTATTGGCTCACAGTTCTCTAAAAAGTCTCATCAGTGTCAGGAAACGAATGATTATATTCCAACATGGTTACCACAACCACTTAGTGGGGTGTATAAATGTGCTAAGACCAATTGTATTACTTGCAGATTTGTACAACATGGGGCTAAAGAAGTTATTTCTGCAACCACAAAAAACAGGTTTAAAATAACTGGTTTTATTAACTGCAATACAGAATATGTCATCTATCTATTACAATGCAGTTGTAATTTACAGTATGTTGGAAGAACTACAAGATCTCTCAAAAGAAGAATAGTTGAACATAGACGTAACATTTTGAATAAATATTTGAACCATAGCGTCTGACGACATTTCGCCATAGTTCATAATAGTGACCCCTCCTGTCTAAATGTATATGGATTAGAACATGTTAAGTTGACAGACAGAGGAGATAGATATATTAAGCTTTGTAAACAAGAAGTAGTATGGATGCATAAAATGAATTTCATCCATCCAGAAGGTCTAAATGAATCTATGGAATTAAATTGTATTTTTTGAATATGTGGAGATATATATTTCTTTGAAATTATATTGTGTATTATTCGTCCATTTCACATTTTTATAATAATTTTTGCTATTTGGCATTATTTTTCTATCATATTATTTTGTAGACACATTTATTTTTACATTTTTATTTTTCATTCATTATTTGTTCATCATTATATTTTTTTTATATTTTCATTTTTATTTTCATTTATATATTCTTTTTTCTTTTTATTTATATGCTTATTTTTATTTATTTTTTATTTACATGTATTGTTATTTCATTTATATTTATTCATTCTTTATTTTCTACATTATTTTTATTTTTTATTTTTGTTTTATTCTTATAGTATTACACATTTAATTTGCTTACCTATTTTCATTTTTATTTTCAATATTTTTTTCCTCTGAAGTTACTATCGGAATGAAACGCATTAGGGGTATTAGGGATACTATTTAGTTTCCCTTTCCATTCATTGTTTTGTACATTTGCACCTTTTTTAATTTTTGGAATATGTATGCTAGTGCCTATTTTTGGATTTTCCGCTCACAGCTATAGGAGCGGACACTATGTGGTGAATGCTTCATCTGGATTCAGTGAGAGTCCCTCTACACAGATCCACTCTGGAGTGTGAGTTCACATTCGACTTATATCAAGGAGTAGAGATCGAGTCGGGCTCCACACGGAGCTGTGAATTAAGGCTTACGCTTACTCCATCTGTCTCCTATTGCATTTTATTTTCATGCTATAGAGTCTGACATCTATGAGAGAATTTGATTATATCCAGCTCGTTCAATAGGAGCTCCGGACATCGAGTACGTTCACGGAGAGAACTGATACATACACATCTAGTCCGCCAGAGACTTCTAGGCGGGGAGAGCGGATTCGAATCGGCACTTCAATACAGGCTGCGAGAGACGGTATTAATATATGCTCTATGCTGTATCTATATTTCAGTCAGAGAGAAACAACATACAATTTACAGAGTCTCCTTGTGAACAGAACTTCACCAGAGATCTTCATAAGATACGGATGGAGGTAACACGTTTTTAGCTCATAATTGAGTTTTCATGCTTGTCTGCCTGTACCGAGTCTCCTTGTAATCAGTACTCTACGATAGTTTTTCATAGGATACAGTTGGAGCCGTTACTCTTCTAAAAGTTTATCATCAGAGTATAATTATAGGTTCTATATGAACACTACACTCAAAGGGGCATATTTAACAAATCACGGTAGTGCACTATTGTGCACTTACCTTGGAATTAAAGTCCCAATGTGCCCTCCGCAAATTTATTAAAGGTGCATCGCAGCAGATATCATGGATATCTGCTGCTTTGCACTCCTGATCGTTTTTGCGAGCAGTCACCATTCAACAGAATGGTGACTGCTCCTGGCCGCAATCTAACAAGTCCTGAAAATTTTTTTTTTTCGGGAACTTGTCTTGATAATGTACGCCAGCTGAAGCTGGCGTACATCATCCGAATTGAAGACATCCACTGCTGTCAGCTCTGCTCCGGAGAGCAGAGCTGGACAGCGCATGTGTGGAGGGATCAAATGATCCCTCTCTGTCACTCAGCGCGCTCACTCTGCACTTCAATCCTTATCCTTGCGATAAGGATTGATAACTATTTCTCACTTTTGCCGAATAATGATAAATGTGTCCCAAAGCTCCTTAAATTACTCTCAAACGAACTGAGGGCTATCGCCCAGGTATAATCCACCATATTCAGACTTTTTTTCGGCACTAGCTAGGATTTTCCATCATTGTGGTGCTACTATAAATGAATTTTTTGCTTTCCTTTTGAGCTGCGCATTGGACAGCTGTCACATTTACCACAATCAGTAGCGCTCTATGGTTTGCATATATTTTTTATATTTATGATATATCACAGTGCACTGTGATTCATTATATGGGGGTAGTTCCTTTAATGTTTTTGTGCATGAATACCATGCTAGCTTGTTAAGGTGTGTAATACAATTTTTTACTTGGTTATAATAAATTTTATATATACGATGATCCGTGACCACTCATTTTGTTTTATATCATTATTTTATTAATTCTTTTCAAGCCAGCTGGGTTTTTAGCACTGTAATTTCTCTCTCTTTTTGTAACTGATGGGTATCTTTCTTCGATTATATATATATTGTTTTAAATTATTAACTGATATTAAGATTAGTGTGTTGCCCTTTTGAAAGGAGGAGGGCCCATCACTGTTCTAGCAGAAGAACTTGCGTCAAGAACGGTGAAGAATCAAGTAGCGCAAAGCCACCCCTCAGAGGTGGTAGAGGCTAATATAGTAGAGCAGTTTAAACATGCTTGGGATAGACAGAAGAATATCCTTATAAAGAATAAGTTTAGGGTTACTAAAACAATGGGCAGACTAGATGGGCCAAGCGGTTCTTATCTGCTGTCAAATTCTATGTTCCTAACATTTGTCTATTTTTCAAAGATGAGTCGTTGTGAGAATGAGAAATTGATTCTTGTTTTATATGGAGTCATTAATATCATTCTTAAAGTGCTCATTAGATCACTGCAACTTTATACAAATGCACAAAACTTGTGTTCTCTTCATTTTAAGTATAGATGTTCATTATTAATAATTTGTATTTTGTTTTCTTTTAGCCAATCAAATGTAAGGCGGCAGTATGCTGGGGACCTAATCAACCACTTAGTATTGAAGAGATTGAAGTTGCTCCACCAAAGTGCCGTGAAGTCCGCATCAAGGTGTTTACTTAAAATTAAAAGTTTATTTATTAATAGTTATTTTGTTTGTTCTCTTTATTGCTTTCAAATAAGGTAGCAATTGTTTCTCAAAATTTGTGAGCATGATAGAAAATTTTGGTTATTTGCATTTCCCAAATCTTAAATTTGTATTCATTCCTACAGATCGTGGCTACTGGAATCTGCCGCTCAGATGATCATGTTATAAGTGGGACAATAAATAACATGAAATTTCCAGTAATATTAGGCCATGAAGCTGCTGGGATTGTGGAAAGTGTAGGCGAAGGAGTAACTGACCTTAAACCAGGTACAACTATTGTTACATAGGTTGTACACACAAAATATTATCCATATACAGTATAGCATTATATCACAACCACTGATTGTGAAAGTGGGAGGAGCATTCAGTGTGCTAGAATGCAACATCAGAATGAGCACTGAATCATTCCCTACAATACCCATAGAGGGCAGCATCTGATAGACTGAATGGTTGAGATCAGTTTCTAACTTATCAGTATATAATGCCAGGTACTCATACAACCAATATAGCGTTCAACTTATTGAGATTTATTGTATACCTTTAAAATTGTGCCTACAACCTGTACAGTTACGGTTTGTGGTTGAATTTGTATTAAGTCAAATGAATCTCTGCATGTAAAATCCATTAAGATAGTAAAGTACTTCTGTTATATATAGACAAAATACATTATAGACTATATTTGTTAAAGAGCATTTTCTATAATATAATTTTCTCTTTCCTGCAGGAGACAAAGTCATCCCTCTGTTTGTTCCTCAGTGTGGAAAATGCAGATGTTGCTTAAATCCAGAGAGTAATCTATGCTACAAAAATGAGTTAGTAATTTGTGCATCTTAAGCAAATATTAACAATATATATTTAATAGCTTAAACCAGTACAAGCTAAAAAGGTCAACTTCTGCCAAAAGATTATTAGTACCCCAACTGCTTTATTACCAGTGCTTGTTCCATTTGATGTTTCATAATTCATCTGCTCAGCTGTTTTTGCAGGTATATTAGGCTAATCCCCAACCCTAAAAAAAAAATGAGGTTATTTATGGCATTTAGAGGATCAGCTCTGCAAATCCCTTGGTATTGCCTTAATGTGCCGAACTGAACAAACTTTTGTTTTTTGGAAACTCCTCCACAAACCGGGTGGGGTCGGGTTTTTTTTCGGCAGCAGTAATCCTGACAAGTTGGACTGACACCAGAATTCTGATGAATATAAGAGACGAAGAGTAAATGCAGACTTACTAGATAATAGACATAGCACGATAATCACAGGCTGTATGGGCGGCACATGTAAATTTCGACCATGTAATAAAGTGCAATCCAGGCAACGCGTTCAACCATTGCCGCCTAAAAACAGGCAACCTTGCTCAGTACATTGGACATTGTGCTATGTCTACATTTAGTCACTGTCTCTTTTTTATGGTCATCAGAATTCTCGCGTTATTCTAACTTGTGTCGGGATTACTGTTGCCTTATAATTGACTACCACCGCACAAACTAGAAGTGTTCTTAGGTTTGTAGGTAAAATCTGAATATGTGCAAAAAAATGTAAATGTCACATTAAAGTCCAACCTTCTAAAACTTTATAACCAAGCCTTTCATTTTCTCCTAAAAAATAAATTTTACATTATCAGCACTTCTAGATTATTTGGACAATAACTGACTAAGCAGTGTTCAATTTCAGCAATCTTCCAGTTATTATATAATATGCCTCAATCCAGCCCAGTTTTTCCATAACACTGAACAAATATTTGCCCCTTTTCAAAGGGCCCCATCTTGTTGAAAGGCAAAGCTAGGCCCTCCATTGTAAAGGTGCAATGGTACATACCCTTTGTATAATTAAACAAACTCTGTCCAGCATCTGTGACTTGTAAAAGTCATTGATGTGTCTCTACACCTTCACAATCAAAATATCATGTTCTCCAATATTTATACTTGAATATTTAGACATTGTCATCGTCATTCGCTGTATATTTTTTTTTACAATGATAACGTCTTCACTGCTGTGATTTCCTTGTTTCTCATCAAACTAAAACTAAACAAATTCTTTGTATAAGGCATCTATTCCTATACACAATCCATGTTTTGTATTGACTTAATTAAGGTTTACCATAGCAGCTATACCTGAATAGAAGCTATATATATATATATATATATATATATATATATATATATATATATATATATATATATATATATAATATATGTGCCATGTATATCAAAAAAAATTTGTTTTATGAAGATTTCTTGCAGAGGAGGGCTGGCAAATTTTAGCCTGGGGGACAAGACTCGACTCAGCAGCCCTTTTTTAAAGGGAAAAAAATGCAGATGGCCCACTGACCCAGCCCATCCAGCCCTGGCGCTTTGCTTCTAAGATAGGTGCTTAATGCTTTGATACTTGCATCCTTCTTACTCACCAAGTATGTCTATCTGACCCAGGTCCTCATTTAATGGCCTCTGCCTTTTATTTAAACAGTAGGAGTTTAGAAGTGGTGGTATGGAAATTGTAAGTGAATGGAATTTGATTGTAATCAAAGCAGTAAAGGAAGTGGGGGTATAGAATACCACTGTATACCAGCCCATTTTGACCACTGGCATTACCATAACTTTGTGATTTTTAATTGCTATTTACTGACCAGGCAGGCATTGGTGCATAACAGTGGAGGTATCCATTTTATAAGGCCTTACAATTTTGGCTGATGGACAGGCAAAATTAACAGAACAGTCTATTCCAGTAGATTTGTTTGGTGCTTGCTAGCTGATAATATTAATCCAATTCTAAAAATGAAAACAAGTGTGGACGTTTAACAGTCATAAAATAGTTTGTTTGCTAAATCAAAGGGTGACTCTGTGATCATGAATTGCTGTCTACAACATTTGTTTGTTTATGCAAATGTGCTCTGTTTTCACCATTTTGGAGCTGTAAATCAGCTATAAAGCTGGCAGTTGAGGGTGTGGGCTTTTGAATATGTTTGGTAAGTGATTTTACTTTTAAAAGAAATAATGTATTGTTATAATACCCCAATGATGTTTGCATTCAGTCCAATTGGCCAAAATATGGTGCTGTCTCCCAAGCTTAAATGTGAATAGTCCATTCCAAATACTGTACAATAAAACCTTTTATATTGGGTAACAATTTGTCTGTTTAAAAATTGGTAAAAACATAAGACTTAATGATGAAGTGCTAATAAAATATATTCTTTATATTAAACAGTATTGGTAAATACAATGGAGTGTTATTGGACAACACCAGCAGATTTACCTGCAAGGGAAAAGTTATTCACCACTTCATCAGCACCAGCACTTTCACTGAGTACACTGTGGTGGATGAAATTGCTGTTGCTAAGATACATAAGGACGCACCTCTGGACAAAGTCTGCTTGATTGGCTGTGGTTTTTCCACAGGATATGGCTCAGCTGTGAACACTGGTAAAGTAAGTTCTGAATGTGAATTATTCCCAGTCTGTAAAAATGCATGTAGAACACCTTGGTTCCTTTACTTTCCTGTCGATAGACACTCGCATAATGGTTTGTTTGAGAACTGATATTGGCATCCTTTTTGCATGTATATAAGTTAAGGTTTGGACGTAAAAATGGACATTCTGCCTCCTGTGTCCCTCAATTCTTCTTTCGGTGGTGCCTGTGGCCATACAGTTCACTGGATACAAGAAATGGTATCTGTAGCTGGACACAGAAAGCACATTCTGCAGTTCTCCTTGGTTACTAGGCTAAAATTCTATCCCCCTATTTTAGGTACCTCATGTAAAAAAAAATATATACAAACACAGGTGACAGGGTAAAGCAAATCCGATTATTTCTGGGACAGATAGTGAAAGGGATGATAGAAATCAGCGAGAAGAAGGCCGAAGCTCAAGAAAACAGGGAAAACAGGGCTAGCGAAGCAGGTCAAAAGGTACAGAGGGTGATGGAAAAGTTGAAGGAGCACACAAGGAAATAGGGCCCTGCTCATGAGAGCTTACATCCTAAAGGGAAGGGGGAGACACAAATAGGGTGGTACGAACTGGAGGAGAGAGCCAGGACAAGGAAGTTATGAGGAGGACTGATAGCCTTGAATAAAGAAATGAGTCTTAAGGGCACGCTTGAAGCCTTTGAGAGTAGATGCTAACCTGATGCAATGTGGAAGATCGTTCCACAGCAGGGGAGCAGTCCAGGCAAAGTCCTGAAGACGAGAGTGAGAGGAGGTGATCAGTGATTTAGTGAGGCGGCGGTCACAGGCAGAGCGGAGGGGGCGGGTAGGAGTGTAGGTAGAGATGAGATTAGAGATGTACGGAGGGGAAGATTGATTAAGAGCTTTAAAGGTGAGGTGAGGAGTTTAAATTTAATTCTGGAGGTTATGGGAAGCCAATGTAGTGACTGTTGGAGGGAGACTGCAGAGACAGAGCGGCGAGAGAGAAAAATGAGGCGGGCAGCAGCATTGAGGATAAACTTAAGATGGTCAAGGTGAGAATCAGGTAGGCCAGAGAGAAGGAGGTTACAATAGTCAAGGCAAGAGATAACAAGTGAGTGAACAAGGGTTTTCGTAGCTTCTGTGGTGAGAAAGGGACGTATCTTAGATATATTCCGAAGGTGGAAGTAGCAGGATTTTGAGAGGGACAGAATGTAAGGCTTGAATGAGAGGGAGCAATCAAGGATGACCCTACGGCATCGGACTTGGGGGACAGAAACTAGAGTAGTGTTATTAACAGAAATAGAGAGGGGGGGTGGGAGAGTCCTGGAAGGGGGAAAGACTATGAGCTCGGTCTTGGAAATATTGAGTTTAAGGAAGCGTTGGGACATCCAAGATGAGATGGCCGAAAGACAGGAGGAGACACGAGACAGAAGGGAAGGGGCCTGGTCAGGGGATGAAAGATAAATTTGGGTATCATCAGCATAGAGGTGGTACTGGAGGCCAAATGAGCGGATGAGGACATCAAGGGAGGAGGTGTAGAGGGAGAAAAGCAGGGGGCCAAGAACGGAGCCTTAAAGAACGCTAACAGGTAGGGGAAGAGGGGGTGATGTGGAATCATGAGTAGAGACTGAGAAGGAGCGGATCGTGAGGTAAGAGGAAAACCAGGAGAGGACAGTGTTACAAAGGCCTATAGATTTGAGAGTTTACAAAAGGAGTGCGTGGTCAATGGTATCGAAGGCAGCAGAGAGGTCAAGAAGGATAAGAAGGGAGTAGTGTCTATTGGATTTAGCGAGGAGAAGGTCATTAGTGACCTTAGTGAGGGCAGTTTCAGTGGAGTTGAGGGGGCAAAAACCAGATTGGAGCGGGTCAAGGAGTGAGTGAGAGGAGAGAAAGGAGGTGAGACGGTTGTAGACAACCCGTGCAAGGAGTTTGGAGGCAAAAGGAAGAAGCGAAATAGGGCGGTAATTAGAGAGGCGGGATCAAGGGACGGTTTCTTGAGTATGAGGGAGACAAGAGCATGTTTAAAAGAGGAGGGGAAGATTCCAAAGGAGAGGGATAGGTTGAGGAGGTGTGCAAGGTGGGAGCAGGCTTCAATAGAGAGGCAGCGGAGGAGGTGGGAGGGGATAGGGTCCTGTGTGCAAGTGGAGGGGAGAGGGGAAGAGAGAAGGGTATGGACTTCATCTACAGATACCGGAGTGAAGCAAGAGAAGGAGGGTGAGCTAGCAGGAGGGGAGGGGAGAAAGGAGATAGCAGCAGAGGAGGGTGAGAAGGTGGGCATGGAGGGGGGAGAGGGTGGGGTAAGAAGGGACTGCTGGGAGATGTCATGACGTATAGACTCAATCTTTGAGGTGAAGTGGGTAGCAAAGTTAACAGCAGAGAGCGTGGGGGCGGAGAGGGGGAGGGCAGAGGAAGGGAGTTGAAGGTGGCAAAAGCCGACGGGGATTGGAAGATTGGGAAGAAATGAGAGCTTTAAAGAAAGATTGTTTAGAGAGCGATAGGGCCGAGCTGTAAGAGGCAAGTGTGACGAAATGAGTGGGATAACCCTGTGAGCATTCGGTGTCTCATTTCTCACATAATGTGGATTATAGTACTTTTTATAGCCCATGCTTTGTTCCCTAGCTCACCAGACTACAACTGCATTGTCCAATAACATGTGGCTAATGGACATTGTAGTTCAGTGTACATATGTATATTGTGTATTGTATATTGATGACTTGCAGTAAGGTTGCTATTCATTGTCTTTAAAGTGAAGCCAGGGGAATTGTGGGTAGGGATCAGGTTGCCATGTGCTGGAGTAGGAAAACTAATTAGGGGCCATTGTTCTCACCAGGCTAGTCCAGACAGGCCATCTAACAGGGGAGGTTCTCTGGAAGGACAGCTCATCTTCCCTCCCCTGTCCAACCCCCCTAGTCCAGCACTGACCAATGGTAGAATAGACCCAGGGGTTTGCCCAGGGAGGGGAAAGACTGTGGAAATTAGACCTGGTATATAAGGAACAACTCCAGGGGGAGGGGTGTTCATGCTGGGATTTCATTCATGAAGGTGCATCTAGTTTTGAATTATCGTTTTCTAACTAGTCTCTATATATGCAGCTGAGAGGGATCCATGGGTCGTGAAGTTTGGACAGCAGGTGACTATATCTCCTTAAGTTATTGGGGTAAGGGACAGATAATGTGGTAAACCTGCCTGGCATTTATTTACTGTGTGTACATAAGATTCCAGTGTTGTTTCTATGACAATAAATATACTGTTGTATGTTTATAACTGCATTTTGCCTGAGTGACCATACGAATCCTAGAAGGTGCTGGGTTGACTTCCCTGGCATAGGAAGGCACCTGTGGGTGGCCAGCCAGCGTGAAGTGGGTAGCATTGGGCCAGATACACCCGGTATCTTCACAGCAAGTATGAATGCGTGACTTTCTCCAGAGCCGTTCTGCACTGCGGGAACATTTTTGAAGATAGCGGGTAAGTTTAGTGTGCCATGGTTGCAGCGGGGGCCGACGAAGCTTGACAGTGACAGCCGGGGCGACAGTCAAGTGCAGCGGTAAGAGTGCGATTGTAAAAGGAGACAGCCTTATCGGGGCAAGAAAGAGTGGTAATAGGGGAGAGGACCGAGTCCAGGGAGGAGGAGAAACTGGTAGGACAACTGTGTCAAGATTACACCTGGTGAGAGTAACCTTGGGGGACGGGGATGATGAGAGGGGTGGAGAGATGCTAAAAGAGAGGAAATGGTGGTCCGAGAGTGAAAAAGGTGAATTAATGAGGTTGGAGACAGTACCGAGGTGTGAAAAAAACAGATCTAGGGAGTGGCCACTGCGGTGGGAGGGAGAGGAGGTCCATTGAAAGAGACCAAGGGAGGAGTAGAGGGAGATAAGTTTGGAGGCAGCAGGGCCTGAGGGATTGTCTATAGGGATATTAAAGTCCTCCAAGATGAGGGAGGGAAGGTCAGAGGAGAGAAAGTGAGGGAGTCAGGTGGCAAAGTGATCAAGAAATTGGGAGACAGGACCTGGAGGACGGTATATATGCGCAACATGGAGGTGGACTGGGTGGAATAGATGGATAGAGTGTACCTCAAAGGAGGAAGAAGAGAGGGAGGGTTCAGGGGAAAAACCTGAAAAGAACAGCAGGAGGAGAGAAGTATGCCAACGCCACCACCTTGCCGTTCCCCAGGTCTGGGTGTGTGGGAGATGGACAAGCCCCTGAAAGAGAGCAGCTGGAGAGGTAGTGTCCTCAGGGGATAGCCAGGTTTCAGTGATGGCAAGCAGGTTGAAGGATCTAGAGATAAAGAGATCATGGATAGAAGTCAATTTGTTACAGACTGATCTTGCATTCCAGAGACCACAGGATAGTGGAAGAGAGGGAAAAGGGGTGATGTGGATGAGATTGTTGGGGTTGCTCATCTGCAAGGGTGAGTTTGATATGAGTATGAGAGAGGGGAATGACCGGAAGAGAGGGTTGGAATTGGACAAGAAGCAGAAATAAGAGGGGATTTGTCAGCAGACAGAAGGCAGGGGAGCAAGAGGTAGGGGAGGAGTGGAGATGGGGCAGATAAGGGGGTTTATGAATGGGAGAGGCAGAAGGTAGGAGTGACGTGTGGGAGTAGATGACCTGGGGGAAAAGAGAGGGAGGTGGTAAGTAGGAGCACACTGACGCTGAGAGAAGAGAGTGGAGGGGAAAGGGTGTGAGTGGGGAAAGGGAGGAGAGAGGAAAAGATGGAAGAGGGGGCAGCGTGTTAGATCAGGGGCCCAGAGGCACAGAAGAGAAGAGAGGAGTGAAGTAGGGAAGGGGATGGGAAGTGAGAGGGGGGAGAGAGAAGGATGAAGAATATGGAAAGTTTGGACATGGGAAGCAGGGGGATAGAGGAAGGGGACAGAAGTGAAAGAGGAGTAAATCATGATAAGGCTCGAGAAGGTGTGGAATAGACAGTTGAAAGAATTCAGAAATCAAGAATGGTAAGGGCTAACAAGTGGAGTGCGGAAATGGTGAGAGCACAAGAGAGGAGTAAAATGAAAGAATGCAAAGGTAGAAGGAGAGAAAAGCGGAAGAAGAGATGTAAAGTATGAGTCAGGGAATAGGAAGCAGTAAGGACAGCAGAGATACCAGATGGGTGTGTTTAGAAAAAACAGTTAGATGAGACAATGACATCAGGCATGATTGGAAGGCAATAGTATAAAATAAGGCATAATACAAGGAGCACTGAGCTGGTTATACAAGTCCACAGGACAAGAGGGAGCCAGTTCAAAGTTCAAGCTAAGTGGAGCAACAGTGTGGTTTAAAAGTGGGAATCCAAGCAGCATAAGAGAAATCACCAAGACATAATACTGCAGCAGTCCTGAATAAATGTGAGAAACAGTTCAGCAGGGAGAGTCCAGGCAGTTAACAATCCAGGTGCTGAAGGATATCAGAGCTCAGGGCTGATTGTTGAATGTTGTCCTCATGTAGCAGTGTTTGCAGGTAAAAGGTTCCCTTCCTGTTCTCCTCTTGTATATCTCTAACTGTACTAACTAAATTGGTTAATACACTTGTAAGAATTTCACTTAGAAGAATTCTCACTAGCTAACAGCCTCATATATTGTCTAACTATGCAAAGCTTGGGTGGTTCTGTCTTTCACTGTTCTGTAATTTGTAGTCCTTACACCTACAATGATGTCTTATTATACCCCTTACTGCTAGGCCATGAATAAGGTTTTTTTTAATTTGAGTATTATCACGCATGGTTAATATTAATAGGTGGGCTTTGAAAGGAAATAAAGGCTGAATATACAAAATGTGAAATATGTTTATTTAACCACCCCCCCCCCCCTAAAATATTCACATTTACCAATATAGATGCAGTCTTGCCCAGAAGTGTCCTCATACTCATTACTATATATAGCTCTGCTCACATATTTTGTGGCCACACACTTGCCTAGCATTGTTCAAATATACAGTATGATTGGTAGTGTCCAGATACACATTCTGTTTTGCAGCACTAGCTACATATTTTGCCCACAGTGTTGTGCATGCATAGTGTGTCCAAATACTTCATATGCCCAGCAATGCCCACATACATGGTAACAATGGTGTCCATGCTTGACGATATACACATAAGCATTGTGATGATGTACATATGGTGCTCAGCAGTGCCCAAATATACTAATTTACCTGCTGTGCTAACTCATATACACCGTGTCCTGACCAGAATATGAGCCAGTATGAGTGCTATTTGTGCACATTCTGTCTGGAGCTTTACTGTTGTATCCACATACAATGACTATACTGCTTGCCAATCTGAGCCCCAGCTTACTTGGACATCAGATGTTTGCATGGGCCTGCAGTTGCTGGAGGAGGTGTACCCAGTCATGACATGCATTGGGATGTCAAAGCATGGTCATATAAACTGGCTTCCTCCAATAACTTCTTCCTTATTGTGTGCAGGACCTGTGTCACGCTTAGTGATTCATAAAAAGCAGACCTGGAACAATGGGAGATTTTGCAACAAAAGGCTTGGTAGAAAAAATATGGTGTCTTGTTTAATTTAGGCATTGTTTTACACAGCTAGTAAAATATCTGAAAAATACATTACAGCCCCATCTAAACAGTATTCAATGA
This sequence comes from Mixophyes fleayi, assembly GCF_038048845.1. NCBI lineage: Eukaryota > Metazoa > Chordata > Amphibia > Anura > Limnodynastidae > Mixophyes > Mixophyes fleayi. The sequence goes on from NC_134402.1 coordinate 144,715,159, forward strand.
GAGCCTATTCTATTGGCCAATATACAATGCACAGGTGTTCTACTGACCTTTATGCAATACATAGAGAGCATTCTAGTGGCCCATGAATCACATTCTGATAACCTATATACAATATGGACAGCATCTTGGCACAGTATAGAACCAAAATCCCTGACTATGCATGCACCCTAATTATTGCTGGAGGTACATTGTCAAACGCAGATTTTTGGTGGTTACAGGTACTTGGTGCTTTCTGCTTCTGTCTATGGTTCTGCTGAGCTCTAGCAGTGTACCCATCCCTAGTGGAAGTGTTTGAAAGTTGTCATAATCACTTGATCATTTATAACACTCAAAGTGCATTCTGATTAGTGACTAGTTGGTCATTATTACTGCATCACAGCACAGTTACTACAGTTAGTAAGTAGAGGGGTTACAGATCAGCAATTGCTGTGATGCTGTATACTTTCTCTCTACCAGCTACTGAAGTGGTGGGAGATGTGACATATCTAAAATAGCCAGGTTGGGGGCACAGGAGGACCAGAGGGTCCTTCAATTGGTCAGCCCAATGTTGTCCATACAGCTTTCCCACAGATAGGCATTCGCCATATTTGACGATAAAGCTATTCAGTTGTTGACTTGCACAGCTGACCTACTTCTGCCATTGTAAGATTAGAAGACGGCAGAAGGATAGGACACCATGCTGTATTAGCTGATGCACACTTTCGTAACACTGCTGTTTCTATAGCTGCAGGAATTCATCAAAAGAGATCTATAACATACCTGTCTTGCTTCCAAAATATCCTCCTGGTTTATAGAACAGAAGAGGTGCAGGCAGTAAATACTGGCTATAGCCAAAGAGAGGTCTGACCTTTTTATAGGGAATTCAGTCTTTTTCTACCAGAGCTTCAGTGATATAATAATTTATTATCAGTAAGAAGATAATTATGGAATCTAGGGAAAGCCATATATCATGAATATTATGCATTCATTTCTTTTTTTTTTTTAAAACTACTAGATATGGAAATTTACATTCTTTAGTAAAGTCATAGTATCACTTTGTCAGAGGTTCAATAAGCAACATTCTATCTATTACAGGTTAAGCCTGGTTCTACGTGTGCAGTATTTGGTTTAGGGGGTGTTGGCTTGTGTGTGATTATCGGATGTAAAGTAGCGGGCGCTTCCAGAATTATTGGAGTTGATTTAAACAGTGATAAATTTGCAAAGGCCAAGGAGTTTGGAGCCACTGAATGTATCAACCCAAAAGATTACAAACTTCCCATCCATGAAGTTCTGGCACAGATGACTAATGATGGAGTGGATTATGCGTTTGAGGTGGTTGGAAACACTACAGTCATGGTTAGTAGAAGACATGTCTTAAAAAATGATGGGATAAGTGTATTTATTGCACAAACTAGAATTGTTTTATTCATTATAAATGGATACATTCAAGGATAAATTAGTTAGGAGAAAATACAGTTTGAAGGTGCAGTTTTGCACCTTGCCAAAACAATGTTGCACTGCAGGGGGAGCAAATTTAAAATGTGTATACCGATGGGGAGGGAGGGAGGGGGTACATCCTAGTTCAATTTTAATTACCAATGTAAAAAAAACAGAAAACTGCACATTATAATATACACGCAAAATCAGCCAGGAATTTCCCTGCATGCAAAACAAAACTTGTATTTAAGCCCCTTGCATTGTAGCATGGTTTGTCTAAATGCAAATTTGCACTCTTTAGATGAATTTGCTTCTCCTGATAGACTGATGCATCTCCATGCAGCTTACCAGAGTGATAGCTGCAAGAATACCAAGAAGAAAAAACTTGCTGACCTCCCACGTCAGTAATGAATAGAAGTGAGATACCCCCACAGCTCTTAGGGAGACACCTCTCACATTGTCCACAAGGCAGACAAACAAAAGACGGGAGTTTGCACAATTCCAAACACTTCAAGACCTCCTCCTTAGATCCCATTGACTGGGTTTTCCCATCAGTTTGCTGATCACAAGCAGGGCCAGATTAACCATAGGGCTAACTGGGCTACAGCCCAGGGGCCTCAGGCATCCAGGGGGCCCTTCTAAGTGCTCAGCAGCAGTATTGATTGGTCGGGGGCCCGATCAATGCTGCTGAGCACTTTCACTGCAGTCCTTCCCCGGCGCGCTGTATTCTCCTTACTGAGGAGATCTCGTGAGTCTCACTCTCACGAGATCTCCTCAGCAAAGAGTATACAGCGCGCCGGAGAAGGACTGCAATGCCAGGAGAAGGAGGTAAGTGCCTTGGGGGCAGCTCGGCTCACCGGGAGGGGGGGGGGGCAGCTCAGATCACGGGGGGGGGGGGCAGCTCAGATAACGGGGGGGTCCTCATGGGGGAATGGAGGCCCCCTTAGCCCAGGGGCCTCCATTCCCTTAATTCGGCCCTGATCACAAGTAACAGGAAAAATACATTTATCAGATCTGGTACCTCAATAACTGGAAGATCACCAAGCACTAGTACAATAAGTGTAGTAGAAGACACATGGTCATCATTTCTGTATGAAGCCCCCTATTCATAGGTAGTATTGGTGTAGATGAACAGGGTATTGGGGCTCTGACTACACACCCCAACGCCATTGGTACACATAGCTTCCACTTGGAATACCTTTTGCTAGCTCACTCTATTATCCCGGGGGGTGAAAAAGGGGCCCTTGTTCTTGCACCATGTGTATAGTGGAACAAAATGGGCCTTATTCAAAAAGGAAAGCGATTTGCATTTTTTTTCCCCCAAAATTTTGAAAAACTGCTGGAAATTGCTTGCACAGATGCCCGTATTGAAATACAAGCAGATCTGAAGAAATGTATCCATTTGAAAACGGATATAACTCTGGCTATACAGCACTTGCTGTATGCAGACAGAACACACTGCAAGATGCGTACATGCATATGTGCAGTATAAAGTCGCATCTGCATACACAGAAAAAAAAACCTTAACACCTGTGCTAACTGAAAGTGGTGTCAAAAATGGCATTATCTGTGTATTAAAAACGCCACTTATGCATGCCACTAACTAGCACAAAACATGTGTATACAAGCAAGATTGACTATATAAACACTGTTACACATTATGTACAGTATGTATTAAAGGCATCTTGATATATGTATTGTAGAATGTATTTTTAAAATCCTTATTTTTGATTATACTGTTAAAAGTGGTTCATCTATTTTATAATTTAATTTGTTTTAAATGTGTTCTGATGTGTTATTTTAGTGAACAGACTTCTAGTAAAATAGATTTAGATTTGAATAAGGTAGGATCCACACAAGTTGAGTCCGAACATGACTCGGAGTCTTAAAGTTTAGTGAAGTTATTCTTAATTTTAAATTGCTGAAAACATTTGACTGTCTAGTAAGTGGTAGTACAAATGTTGCAAGTTCTGTCAAGGTGTGCGGACTTTCACATATACTGTATATCTATAAATTTATTTTTTTCATATATGAAGTAATAATTTGAAGTTTGTGCTTTTACATACAAAACACCCAACTGCCCATGCACAGACTTAAATTACGTTTGAAAACAAAATTAATTTTACTTTGGGATCTGTGCAGGATGCATTTAGCGATGACCTCAGGATTGCATTGAACTCATATGTGCCAGGTTCATGTCATCAGTACACATTTTGAATCTGCCCTCCAGCACTTTAAAGACATATGCCTTCTAACTGAAGATGAGCGGGCTCGGATTTCGCTAATCCGAGCCCACCCGAACAGTGCGGATCCGATGGGATCCGAGCACTGTTCGGGTACTTCCGGCCGCCCAAGGAATCCAAAACGAGGCTATGACATCGTCGGATCTCGCGAGACTCGGATGTCATAAATGCCCCGCTCGTGGCCGCCATCTTCATTCTCCCTGTGGGTAGTGTAGAGGGAGGTTGTTGAGAGATAGTGATACTGTGCTCTGTCCTGCTGATTATTTTAGTAAAGTGGTGCTTTGTCCTGCTGAGTCCAGTAGTACTTTGGCCAGTGCTCTGTCCTGTTGATTCCAGGGGGGCTTTGGCCAGTGTCTGTCCTGTATTTTTTTTCTGCTAAGTCCATAGTAATTTGATAATTATCCCAAAATCTTAAAAAAATAAAAATAAAAAAAATAAATAAATAAATAAATAATTTTAAAAAATATATAAAAAAATAATTAAAAAATTATAAAAAATATTATAGAGCAATATATTATTGCAGTCCCAAAAAATAGGTACTGCAATCTAGATTACTACGTTCACTGTTTCTGCAGTCCCAAAGTGTGTGTGGTTTAGGGGTACGGTCTCTTGTGCTGCATATAATGGAGTACAAAAATTTGGAGGATAAAGTAGGGAAAGATCAAGACCCACTTCCTCCTAATGCTGAAGCTGCTGCCACTATTCATGACATAGACGATGATATACCATCAACGTCGTCTGCCAAGGCCGATGCCCAATCTCCTAGTAGAGGGCATGTAAAATCCAAAAACCCAAAGTTCACTAAAATTACCAAAAAAAGGAAATTCAAAACATCTGAGGAGAAACGTAAACTTGCCAATATGCCATTTACGACACGGAGTGGCAAGGAACGGCTTGGGCCCTGGCCCATGTTCAGGACTAGTGGTTCAGCTTCACCCAAGGATCTAAGACCTCCTCCCCCCCCCTCAAAATTTTTTAAAAGATTTATGCTGTCAGCAACAACACAGCAAACAACTCTGCCTTCTAAACAGATGACATCACAAATCCCCAAGGCGAGTCCAAGGGTGTTGGTGGTTGCGAAGCCTGACCTTCCCATCACTGTACGGGAAGAGGTGGCTCCTTCCACCATTTGCAGCACATCCTCTGCATATGCTGAAAGGATCACCTACAGTGCAGTTACAGATTTGGCTAATGAAGGTGTCAATGTTGTACACCAGGAGGAGGCTATTGATGTAGCTGGCGCTGAGGAGGAACTTGACGAGGAGGATGCTGATGTGGTTATTTTAAATGAGGCACCAGGGGGGGAAAAAGTTGATGTCCATGGGATGAAAAAGCCCATCGTCATGCCTGGTCAGAAGACCAAAAAATCCACCTCTTCGGTCTGGAGTTATTTTTATCCCAATCCGGACAACAAATATATGGCCATATGTAGCTTATGTAAAGCTCAAATAAGCAGGGGTAAGGATCTTGGCCACCTAGGGACATCCTCCCTTATACGTCACCTGAATAACCTTCATAGTTCAGTGTATAGTTCAGGAACTGGGGCTAGGACCGTCATCAGTCCAGGGACACCTAAATCCCTTGGTCCTGTTGTATACACACCAACAACACCCTCCTCGTCAACTTCCTCCACGATCTCCATCAGATTTAGTCCTGATGGCCATGTCACCAGCCAGACTGAGTCCTCTTCAATCCGGGATTCATCTGAGGAATCCTGCAGCGGTACGCCTACTACTGCCACTGTTGCTGTTGCTGTTGGTAGTCGGTCATCTTCCCAGAGGGGAAGTCGTAAGAACGATACGTCTTTCACCAAACAGTTGACCGTCCAACAGTCGTTTGCCATGAGCACAAAGTACGACAGTAGTCACCCTATTGCAAAGCGGATAACTGCGGCTGTAACAGCTATGTTGGTGTTAAACGTGCGTCCGGTGTCTGCCATCAGTGGAGTGGGATTTAGACGGTTGATGGAGGTATTGTGTCCCCGGTACCAAATCCCGTCGAGATTCCACTTCACTAGGCAGGCGATACCAAAGATGTACAGAGAAGTAAGAACAAGTGTCCTCAGTGCTCTGAAAAATGCGGTTGTACCCACTGTCCACTTAACCACGGACATGTGGACAAGTGGTTCAGGGCAAACGAAGGACTATATGACTGACAGCCCACTGGGTAGATGCACCGCCTTCTGCAGCAACAGCAGCAGCTGCATCAGTAGCAGCATCTCCACAACGGCTGCTCGTGCCAAGGCAGGCAACGTTGTGTATCACAGGTTTTAATAAGAGGCACAATGCTGACAACCTCTTAGAGAAACTGAGGGAAATAATCTCACAGTGGCTTACCCCACTTAGACTCTCCTGGGGATTTGTGGTGTCAGACAACGCTAGTAACATTGTGCGGGCATTACATATGGGCAATTTCCAGCACGTCCCATGTTTTGCATACACCGTTAATTTGGTGGTGCAGCATTACCTGAAGAGTGACAGGGGTGTGCAGGAGATGCAAAATTGCTGGACACTTTCGGCATTCTGCCAGTGCTTACCGCAGACTCGAGCAACATCAAAAAAGTCTGAACCTGCCCTGCCATCACCTCAAACAAGAGGTTGTGACGCGCTGGAACTCCACCCTCTATATGCTGCAGAGGATGGAGGAGCAGCAAAAGGCCATTCAGGCCTACACAGCCACCTACGACATAGGAAAAGGAGTGGGGATGCGCCTTACTCAAGCGCAGTGGAGACTGATTTCCGTGTTGTGCAAGGTTCTCCAGCCGTTTGAACTTGCCACACGAGAAGTCCGTTCCGACACTGCCAGCTTGAGTCAGGTGATTCCCCTGATCAGGCTGTTGCAGAAGCAGCTGGAGAAAGTGAGGGAGGAGCTGTTAAAGCATTGCGATTCAACAAAGCATATAGCTCTTGTGGATGAAGCCCTTTGTACGCTTTGCCAGGATCCGAGGGTGGTCACTCTTTTAAAGTCAGAGGAATACATTCTGGCCACCGTGCTGGATCCTCGGTTTAAAGTGTATGTTGCGTCTCTGTTTCCGGCGGACACAAGTCTACAGAGATGCAAAGACCTGCTGGTCAGGAGATTGTCCTCTGAAGAGGACCGTGACATACCAACAGTTCCACCTTCATTTTCTTCCACACCTAAGGCTGCGAGGAAAAAGCTCAGTTTTCCTGAAAGACCCGCTGGCGGGGATGCTGAGAACATCTGGTCCGGACTGAAGGACCTGCCAACCATTGCAGACATGTCTACTGTCGCTGCATTGGATGCTGTCACAATTGAAAAAATGGTGGAGGATTATTTTGCTGACACCATCCAAATAGACATGTCAGACAGTCCATATTGTTACTGGCAGGAAAAAAAGGTAGTTTGGAAGCCCCTGTACAAACTGGCTCTATTTTACCTGAGTTGTCCCCCCTCCAGTGTGTACTCCGAAAGAGTTTTTAGTGCAGCGGGGAACCTGGTCAGTGAGCGACGAAGTACGACAGTAGTCATCCTATGGCAAAGCGGATAACTGCGGCCCTAACAGCTATGTTGGTGTTAGACGTGCATCCGGTGTCCGCCATCTGTGCAGTGGAATTCAGACAACGTGGAGGAGGTATTGTGGCCCCGATACCAAATTGGGTACCGGGGCCACTTCACTACGCAGTCCAGAAAGCTTCGTATCAGATATTAAACTACGTTCACTGTTCCTGCCAACTAAAAAAAGAATGAAAATGCCCTGTCATCAACGAAAACAAGAGGTAGTGACGCGCTAGAACTCCACTCTCTATATGGTGCAGAGGATGTAGGAGCAGCCATCTATGCAGTGGAATTCAGACAATTTAAAGAAGGTATTGTGGCCCCGGTACCAAATTGGGTACCGGGGCCACTCCACTACGCAGTCCAGAAAGCTTAGTATCAGATATTAAAGTAATTCAATTACGTTCACTGTTCCTGCTACATCAAAAAAGCATGAACATGCCCTGCCATAAACAAAAACAAGAGGTAGTGACGCGCTTGAACTCCACCCTCTATCTGCTGCAGAGGATGGAGGAGCAGAAAAAGGCCATTCAAGCCTACACAGCCACCTACGATGGGCCATGTGTTTGTGCCGCCCACTTGTGTCGCTTAGCTTAGACATCCAGCTACCTCGGTTCAACGTTTTGGACTAAAAACAATATTGTGAGGTGTAAGGTGTTCTGAATAGACTGAAAATTAGTGGAAATGATTGTTATTGAATGTTTTTGATGTTAATAATAGAGTAGGAGTGAAAAAAAAAAACAAAATATGGATTTTAGCACTTTTTATGCTTTTTTTTAAAAAAATAAATCAGAACCCAAAACCCTAAATCAGAACCAAAACCTTTCGTCAGGTGTTTTGGCAAAACTAATTAGAACCCAAAACCTCAAGCTAATCAGAACCCAAATCCCAAAACCTAAAACACCAAAAGTGGCCGGTGCACACCCTTACTTCTAACGTATACATCTATATCCGGGTCAGACTCCATTGCATTTATGTGAATATGCCCTTATTGTAGTCATCTCAACGAACCTTCCTTTGTCCACCTCTGTAAACATAATGAGTCGAAGTGTAGATGAGTCTGAGTCTACATAGGGACTTGTGCATTTTTTGTGCACATGCGCTGTACCAAAATGCAAGCTTTTTTTTCGTAAAATATGCATCAGGTCCATAGACCTCAAGCTGCAGAATAAAAGGGAAATCACATCAAAATGCTGCAGATTTTTCACAGGTTGTATATAATTTTTTTTAATTTCTGAAAATCCTATTTCTGAATTGTATGTAAATGTGTTTCTCAACATTGCCATTAGGTGAATGTTTAATTATTGTGTGTAATTTTATTAGACTTCAGCTCTTCAATCTTCTCACTTTGGCTGTGGAAAAACAGTAATTGTTGGAGTGGCTCCATCAACTGCTAAGATGACTTTTGATCCATTACTGATTCTCACTGGACGTATGTTGGTAGGAGCTGTGTTTGGAGGTAATAATATTACATGTATTTCTGTGATATGAGATTGAAGTATCAGAACAGGAAATATGTAAATGTTGAATAAATGCACAAATGATTGTCTACTGGGTTATGTAACTTTTATTCCATAACTGATATCAAATGAATATTAAGTAACAAGAGTCTCAAGAAAATAGTGATGATGAACTGCGAGGCATAGAGAATACACATTTCAGTATCCATACCAGATTTGTCTTTAAAGTCCCATACAAACAGCACAAGGTGGCTGTAAACCGTACTTGTAAATACAGAATGCAGGTCAAAAAGTTTGATGCTTGAAACAGGGGCAGCCCTGATGTCCTTTTATTATGGCTTATGAGAGGAGCATCACTAATCCTGGGACATCCATATAACCTGATAAAAAGGGCCTCGTCTGTCTCACCCTTCATTTCTGTGTCTACAATAGTCCGCTCTGGTGACTAGTATACAAAGGATCATTCTGGTGTTAACTATGCAAAACTAAGCTAAATCTTTTGGCAAGTATATAGATCAGTCAATTCTGGAGAATTGTGTGTGTGTGTGTGTGTGTGTGTGTGTGTGTGTGTGTGTATGTATATCACAACTGTATAATGCAGTGTCCATTTTGGTGGCTTATGCACAAAGTAGACTCCCAATCTGGGGAATAGTATAAAAAACAGCCCTCCAATCTCTGGTGTCTAGTATATAATAGATTTAAAATCTGATAACCAGTGTAAAGCAGACCTTCAATACCTGCTGGCTAGACCTACAACACTTCCTCCCTGATGTACTCACTATTAGGCACTTCACTGATTTGCTCATTGCTAGGCGTAAAATACATTGAGCCATCAATTACACTTTGCAAATGGCTCCCCAGGTTGCTTAGTTCATAGTATGAGACAGAACACTGTACAGTGTCCTGTCTAAAGCTATGAATAATCAATTAAGAACGCTGTCAGCTAGAAATAATAGCTCTCTACAGTTCCTTCCCGAGCTATGAGCAAGTGACAGAGCTACAGATCAGTGTTGGTTGGGGTGCTGACACTCAAGTGTTCTGGGCTCCTTATGTATCTGATCGGGGGCACTATTCTAGGGGTAGAACCATAACAAATCATCAACAACAATTACAGCTGTGTATATTGTAGGAAAAAAGCTTTGCAACCAAAGCATTAAAATAGAAAAAAAATGGAACAAGATATTCAACTTATTACCCTTGACAGGGATAATGATAGAAGAGCACTTCAAATGCTAGAAGAGTTTGGGGAAGAAAGTATATTGGTGGATCGTGACTTTGGATTGATCTTTGATATTAATGTTACTAATAATCTAGCTAAATCTAGATTTAGGAACAAATCTGAGTTTTACCCAACTCACATGAAAAGCCCTCAGATGGATGTGTTTTATAGGGTTACTTTGGAACAATTTCGAGAGCTTTGCTTCACAACTACCAAAACGAATAATTTGAGTAAAAAGAAATGTTATAACCTTTCTTATGGTGAACAGCTACTAAGGATGAGCGGGCTCGGATTCCGCTAATCCGAGTCCACCTGAACAGTGCGGATCCGACGGGATCCGAGCACCGTTCGGGTATTTCCAGCGCCAAAAAAATTAAACGGAGGCTCTGACGTCCAAGTCTCGCGTCGGATCTCGCGAGACTCGGATTGCATAAATTCCCCGCTAGCGGCTGCCATTTTCATTTGGGCTGTGATCAGGGTAGAGGGAGGTTGTAGGGTAGTGGTACTCCTGTGTGATCAGTCCAGTTGTGCTTTATGCTTGTGTCCAGTGCTCTGTCCTTGCTGAGTCCAGTGGTGCTTTATGCTTGTGTCCAGTGCTCTGTCCTTGCTGAGTCCAGTGGTCCTTTTGTCCTGTGCTCTGTCCTGCTGAGTCCAGTGGTGCTTTGGCCCAGTGTCTGTCCTGCTGAGTCCAGTGGTGCTTTAGTCCTGTGCATTTTTGTGCTAAGTCCATAGTAATTGTCTAATTATTAAAAACTCCAAAAAAAATAAAAAAATAAAAACAAAATTATACAAAAAAAATTAATTTTTTTGTTAAAAAGTATAAAAAAAATTCTAGAGCAATATATTATTGCAGTCCTGAAATATTAGTACTGCAATACCTACATTCACTGTTTCTGCAGTCCAAAAAATAGGAACTGCAATCTATATTACTACGTTCACTGTTTCAGCAGTCCAAAAAATAGGAACTGCAATCTATATTACATTTACTACGTTCATTCTTTAAGCAGTTCCAGAGAATAGGTACTGCAATCTATATTACATTTAATACGTTCAATTTTTAAGCAGTGCAAGAGAATAGGTACTGCAATCTATATTACATTTAATACGTTCATTCTTTAAGCAGTTCCAGAGAATAGGTACTGCAATCTATAATACAAGAGAAAGTGAGGGAGGAGCTGGTAAACCATTGCGATTCCACCAAGCATGTAGCTCTTGTGGATGAAGCCCTTCGTAAGCTTTGCCAGGATCCGAGGGTGGTCACTCTTTTAAAGTCAGAGGAATACATTCTGGCCACCATGCTCGATCCTCGGTTTAAAGTGTATGTTGTGTCTCTGTTTCCGGCGGACACAAGTCTACAGAGATGCAAAGACCTGCTGGTCAGGAAATTGTCCCCGTGACATGCTAATAGCTCCACCTTCATTTTCTTCCACACCTAAGGCTGCGAGGAAAAAGCTCAGTTTTCCTAAAAGACCCACTAGCGGGGATGCAGACAACATCTGGTCCGGACTGAAGGACCTGCCAACCATTGCAGACATGTCTACTGTCGCTGCATTGGATGCTGTCACAATAGAAAAAATGGTGGAGGATTATTTTTCTGACACCATCCAAATAGACATGTCAGACAGTCCATATTGTTACTGGCAGGAAAAAAAAGCAGTTTTGAAGCCCCTGTACAAACTGGCTCTATTTTACCTGAGTTGTCCCCCCTCCAGTGTGTACTCGGAAAGAGTTTTTAGTGCAGCGGGGAACCTGGTCAGTGAGCGGCGAAGGAGGTTGCTTCCTCAGAACGTTGAAAAAATGATGTTCATAAAAATGAATTATCAATTCCTCAATCAAGTACAGCACTGCCCTCCAGATACTACAGAGGGACCTGTGGTTGTGGAGTCCAGCGGGGACGAATTGATAATGTGTGAGGATGAGGAAGTACACACTGAAGGGGGCCAGGAATATGAGGATGAGGACGCATCTTGCCTCAGTAGAGCCAGTTTAGTTTGTACAGGGAGAGATGAATAGCTTTTTTTGTGTGGGGGCCCAAACAAACCATTCATTTCAGCCACAGTAGTTTGGTAGGCCCTGTCGCTGAAATGATTGGTTTATTAAAGTGTGCATGTCCTATTTCAGCAACATCAGAATGGGTGGGAGGGCCCAAGGACAATTCCATCTTGCAACTCTTTTTTTGGCATTATGTGCTCTTTGGGGCCTAGTTCTATCTCCATCAGAGATATTCCTGCAGGCCATGTCACCGGCACAGCTATGTTGGTATTAGACGTGCGCTGCATACTCTGTCTGATTTAGCAGAAGCTAGGCATTGCCCTTGATAAGCAAATAGGCTTTCCGTGATATTACATTGTCAGGGATTAGGCTAAACAGAGTGTCATGGTATTTGAGATCCCTACCTTACCTACACAAAGCGTATACAGCGCTGCAATTTGTTCTATCATATTAATGTTTAGATAGGGTCTCTCCATATTAACACACTCCGCTTGCTCACATCACCCAGTGAAACAAGCGCTATATAAGGGCCAACTTTTAGACACGTTAGCGTCTTTAATGAGAATACAGTCTCTATATAATTGTGAGTGCTTTAAGATCTTACATGACCTTAAATCAGGCCACTTTAATCGCTGCTCTATTACAGATCTCTGTCCAGTGATCATCATGCATATTTTTGCAGAACCAAGTTAAATATATAAACAGGGTCTCCTAGAATACATACTATTTTATTTAAAGGAGTTTTAAGGGGCATTACACTCTAATAGAGAGACTCATCATTTCTGAATAAACAAAATTATATAATTCTTGTTAAGTTCCAAAAAAGAGGAACTGCCATTTTTATTACTACGTTCTTGTTCTTGTAGTTCCAAAAAGGAGTAACTGGCGATTCTATTAATACTTTCTTTATTTCAGTAGTTCCAAAAAATAGTAACTTCCATTTATATTTATATTACTACGTTAATTGTTTGTGCAGTCCCAAAAAAGAGGAACTGCGGTCTTAACATCTATGTTGGTTTTAGACGTCCATCCGGTGTCTGCCATCTGTGCAGTGGAATTCAGACCTGTTGAGGGTGATATATTGTGGCCCCGGTACCAAATTGGGTACTGGGGCCACTCCCCTACGCAGTCCAGATAGATGCGTATCAGATATTAAACTACATTCAGTGTTGGGGGCAAATCCAAAAATAATTAAAATGCACTGTCATGATCGAAAACAAGAGGTATTGACACGCTAGAACTCCACCCTCTATATGCTGCAGAGGATGGAGGAGCAGCCATATATGCAGTGGAATTGAGACCAGTTGGAGGAGGTATTGTGGCCCCGGTACCAAATTGGGTATCGGGGCCACTCCACTACGCAGTCCAGAAAGCTACCGCGGTGCAACGTTTTAGACTAAAAAGAATATTGTGAGGTGTGAGGTGTTCAGAATAGACTGGAAATTAGTGGAAATGATTGTTATTGAGGTTAATAATAGCGTAGGAGTGTAAAAATAAATAAATAATGTATTTTAGCGCTTTTATGCTTTTTTAAAAATAAATCAGAACCCAAAACCCTAAATCAGAACCAAAACCTTTCGTCAGGTGTTTTGGCAAAACTAATCAGAACCTAAAACCTCAAGCTAATCAGAACCCAAAACACTAAAAGTGCCCGGTGCACACCCCTAAAAGCTACCTATGAAAGAATTACAACAAGATCCAAATATAATTATAAAAGGCACAGATAAAGGTGGGAGAGTGGTTGTACAAGATTTGGAAGATTATAAATTAGAAGCTTATCCACAACTGAGTAATAGTTTTCTAAAAGAAATTGGAGTTTAACCCAGGACAGTTATATAAATCTGAGTTGAAGGATATTTTAGAATTGGCTGTGATCAACGGAGTGCTCTCCAAATATTAAATTTATTATCATTTACCTAAAATTCATAAACGGTTTCATTCACCACCTGGGACACCAATCCTTTCGGAATTGGGTTCACTTACAGCCAATTTATCTAGTTATGTTGATTATTATTTACAGCCTTTAGTTGTCCCGTTGAGGTCCCATATCCGTGACTCCACTCATTTATTAAATATGGTACAAAATATACAGTGGGAAGAAAATTTTGCATTTCTGACCAGGGATGTGGAGTCTTTATATACTAATATTCCCCATTCTAAAGGCATTGGTGTCATAGAAAGTATTTGCTTCTAGATGTAGGACTCCACCGAGGCACCAAAAGTTTTTGGTGTATTCTATTGCTTTCATTCTAAGTCATAACCATTTTTTGAATTTGTAAATGAAATTTGGCTGTGAACAGGTAGGTAATTATGTACACCCAAAAGTTTCAGCTGTAATTTTTACTTCAATAAATTCAAATGTTAGAGAGAGGTCACTTTATTTTAAATACAATTTTATAACAATTAAAAGCCCAATGTAATCTTTGCTTTATCTTACAGGTTGGAAGAGCAAAGATGATGTGCCAAAACTGGTGTGTGATTATATAAATAAGAAATTTGAATTTGATGGGCTCATAACACACAACTTGCCATTTGACAAAATCAATGAAGGATTTGAACTTCTGCGTAAAGGAGAAAGGTATGTCACTTGTATGTACTGTAGATATGTGTTCATTATTGTATCTGTATCATTCTAAAAATATACCTCGTTAATGAAGGAGTGTTAAAAATGCTTGATAACCTCTAACCAGTTCAAAATTATATTGTGTTTTCCCGGATTAATGGGCGCAAACATATTTTGTGGCACTATTATCAATTGACCCCAATTAGAATTTGTGGTTCAAAAATTACGGCATTGCATTGCAGTTTGCATTCTACGTTCGTTGATTAAGGTTTGCTGTTCATTTTAAGTTTGCAGTCTTGTTAAAATTAGTGGTTTTTTAAATATTTTAAACACTAAGATTTTTATATAGTAAAACAGTATTTCAACACTCTTCCCTACTGAAGGCAAGGTTTAGAATTCGTATTGGTGGTTCATGTTCAAGGTTCATCCTTAAAACTCTTAAAATGTATCAATTTAAGAGAGAACCAGCTTGAACATGGTAGAACTGGCTTGATCAAAAATGCAAATTCAGCAAACCATCTCTAGAAACAATACATGGGCTGTTCGAGAATCACTATTGAGCTCACAGTATAATGGAGGGACTTTTGATTGCCTTTAGACAAAAAGTGTTCACATTTATTTAATTAGGCTGCATCTCCAAGGGGCCTCCTATATGTATGTAACCAACTTCCACTTGCATGCCCCTAAAATTTATGCCCCACTCTAAAAGCAAGCCCTAAATTATCTGGCAATCACTCATTCACTGTAATTAATAACAGATATGTGAGGTATGTTTATTAACGTATATCAATGTGCTTTCTCTTCAGTATCCGCACCGTGTTGACGTTTTGAAGAACCCGCTCTGATGAACTCCTATTGGTGTCTTATAACTAAACATGATATCTATTTATCAATGCATTAAACTTTTTTTTACTACATTAGAATAGGTTGTCTTAGAGGTGAATGATAATAAAGGCTTAGAAATACTGTATCTTTATTTCTTATATTGCCCATACTTTTTGACCTTTTACCGGAGAGGAGGTGAAGTGAGAAGAGGGGAGGGTGGGAAGCAGCAAATCGCATAATTTTTGGCCCTGTGACAAAATGACATGATTGCATCGTTTGGCCACAGGGGGCAGGGCTAAAATGACACCAATAACTTCATGGAGGCTCCCATCTTGCCCACTTCACTAGGACGTTAGCTGGATGCGGTAGAATGGACTGCTCTCCTTGAGTCTGGGAGACCTACCTGGTATTCGGTAGTCTCTCAGAAATTCCAGGAGAGTTGACAAGTATATTACCTAGACATATATTCTCCATAATCATGTATAATACGATCTCACATCTTTGGACAACAATACTGTACTCCTTTGTCCATAGAGATCAATTTCATTTGATCAAAAAATGGTATTGATGAAAGATAAATATAAGGAAGCCGGTATGCACATTGCCTAAACCTGCTTTATTGCAATGAAGTAGAAAAATAATCATATGTGAGGTTTTTTTTTTTTTAAAGACTGAGATTTATCACATGAGTGAATGTTTTCTGCTTAGAAAAAGGCGGAAGGGGGTAACCAGTACATGCTAAACTTTAATAACTTGGCCCATAATTCAAACATGTACTAAATATCTGTAAATGAAAGCTTACTTAACTAATCACCTTTTTAAAGCGGTGGTAGTCAGCATATCGATGCTGACTACCCCGACAAGACTTACCCCGACGTCTTCACACTGAAGGGCTCCTTCCCAACGAGGCTTCAGAACAACTGATGTGCCAAGAGACTGAAATCAATCGTGTTGAATGAAGAAGCCGCTGCGACTTGACGTCACTGCCCACCGCGAACATGTTATCGGTGCTGTTAAGGGGGATATGTAAGTATGCGGTCATGGACAACGTACAACGCTTTGTAAAGTACATTGTCCATGGCCACATACTTACATTTCCCTCTTAACAGCACCGATAACAGCGTCACGGTCGGCAGTGATGTCATCAAGTCGCCGCTGCTTCATTTATCGCGATTGCTTTCAGTCGCTTGGCACATGACTCATCCTAGAGCCTCGTGAGGTAGGAGCTTTTTGGTGTTAAGACGTCGGGGGTAAGTCTTGTCGGAATAATCAGCATCATTATTCCATACCCCACCCTTTTAATGCTTTGCCGACTATAAAAAAATTATGATTTATGATCATTTGAATAGTGCAGCAATATTTGCAAGCAGACTTAATTTCTTCATCTATTATAGAAGTACTTTGCCATGAGCAGAAGGTAAAGCAAAGTTTGTACAATCTTTCATTAATATGAAGCATGAAAAGAAAATCCCTCCTACCAGTGCATACACTTTATATTGAATAAGTGGCTGTTATATCTTCTTTCACAGACTTCAATAAAGAAGTGTTTTACTGTCTCAATACTGTTATTGTTACTAAATCCTGCCAAATACAAAACTCTGTATAGCTGAGGTTGCTATGTGTAAATCGTTCACTATTGCTTTTTAGAACATGTAAATCTACTACAACTTCTAAACTGACTGTATTTAAAGACGAATTGCATGCATCACTAGTGGTACTGTAGAGTTGGCCATATATTTAGTAGAACAAATAATACAAAGAATTATATTCAACATACAGAATAAGAGTATCCTGTCCCTATTATGAGGGCCGATTCGGAGAAATTTTGCACTGAGTGATGGCCTTTCAATGTCGTACAGCATTGAAGGGATGATTTTAGGGGAGGGGAAATAGAGCTGAGGACACTTCTGCAGTGCTTAGCGCACCTCCCTTCCCCATCCACCACATTGTAAAATTGGTAGACATGACACCATACATCCAGATTATGAACTGATATTTTAGAAGTCTACTCAGCATACAGACCAAGAGAAGTTGTATTGTGCACTTATCCATAAATGCAGAATTAGAACAGATATCCAAAGAATTTTTACTGTGCAGGTGTTCCTACAAAAAAGTAAACTTGTTTACTAAGAATACTATGGTACACTATTGGACTGTACTGTGGAGGTCCTGCCTGGAAATCCACTATATGACCCCATTGTTTGACCATAAATTTATTAGATATATCTGCTATATTATTTTTTTTTATACCCAATAGCATGCACTGTAGAAATGTGTGGTATAGTCTGCAGATTTTAAAGTTAGTTAGTTTTCCTTGGGTCCAGTATAGGAAAGAGCTCAATTAGGTTCCAATAGATCATCTGATTCTGCTAATGGTTTATTCTTGCCTGGGATGATATTCTAATACAGTGTGGTGTCCTTATCAAACACTTGGGGCCAGATTTACTAAACTGCGGGTTTGAAAAAGTGGAGATGTTGCCTATAGCAACCAATCAGATTCTAGCTATCATTTGTTTAGTACATTCTACAAAATGACAGCTAGAACCTGATTGGTTGCTATAGGCAACATCTCCAGTTTTCAAACCCACAGTTTAGTAAATATACCCCCTTGACTAACCAGCAGTCACATGGGAAAGAATAATACTCTCAGTATCAATGAATAATACTCTCCAGTCTTCTGCTGGCTATGACTTTCTAGCCCTGCCCATTAATTGTAACTAAAAATTATTGTGCTCTACCTCAAGTATTTAATGAATGTCATGAATTAAACTGGGATACAAAAAATGGTATCATCACTTTGTGTAAATAAAAAGACATTGAGCCTTCATCAAAGACACTGTTGTTATTCTAGCTACTTTAAGCTGCACTCTGTACCAAAGACAGAAAATCTTTGTTTCACATATTGCAATACTTTTTGAGTTGTCCAACTTATGCCAAGTCTGCCCCTTCTGTCTTTTAATTCTGAATCTTAACATGATCATTGCTATGCATTTTACCTGGGTTGTCTTACCAGCACACAGCTTTTAACACCGAAGGAATTCCCTGACAGTTGGAAAGAGATGGGAGCTATGATTCAATGTGACATTAAATTAAGTATTAAACATGTGACCTTAGTCATTCACAGAGGTAGGAAGGATACCATTAGTAAAACTACAATTATAAATAAAAAGATAGTTACTGAAATAAACAAGCATCTTATTGTCCCATAGATTGTAAGCTTGCGAGCAGGGTTCTCTTACCTCTCTGTCTGTATGTATTACCCGGTATTGTTCTGTTAATGTTTGTTCCCAATTGTAAAGCGCTACGGAATTTGCTGGCGCTATATAAATAAATGATGATGATGATAGCCGAGCTAATGTAGTCCCAGACTAGTCATTCATAAAAGGATATGTTAGGGAATTATTTTTCTGCTTGCGTGCCCATTACTGATACACAGTAAGCATGAGGTTCTAGCAGGGCCAGGCATAGATTTTTTTTTTCTTGGGATTTAGTTCCCCCACCCTCTGCGAGCTGCACAATATATACATGTCCCTGTCGGACAACCAGAGAATTGCCAAGCAGGATTCTTTGTCTGCCTCTCAGCAGACGGAGACATGTATATAGTACCTGCTAGGTGGGTGGTGATTCCCCCCTGTGGCTGAGCCAGTATACCTATAAGGGCCTGTCTAGCAGTAAAATAATCAATCTGGAGATGTGATTCCCCCTGGCTCCACTTGCCTCGAATGCCCTTTTTTACTAAAAGAACAGTCTGTCAATGTTTAATAGTCTTGACTACATCCATTTGCAATTATTGACATGTACAAACAGTGAAACAGTGTTCAAGTTCAGTTCATACCTAAACTTTATTATACCTTCTGTCACAAAATAAGTGAGCTTTTTAACAAAGTGGGATCATAGGGTATTCACATTATTCTTCACTCATATATATATATAAATATTTATTGAATTTTATAAAAACAAATTACATACAAAATCAACAGATAAATAACAAGTCTTCAAGTAATGTCCTATTAAATCTGCATCGCACTCATTTAACAAGTCTCAAAATAGTAATACATGATAACAAACCACATGAGAAGATTTTTAGTTATATAGATGTGGAGACTTAAGTATAATCAATATATCCAAATGGCTTAAGACAAATAAAATAATTTTCATATCTATACAATTGTACCATTCCATTATTAATACAAATAACAAGAAGAAAAATGGGAAATCAGCTAGAAGTAGATAAGGAGGGAGAGGAGAGAAGAAGAGGAGGGGAGCTGTGGATATTGAAAACATAGGGTCCAATCTCTAGGTAGGTAAGCCAAGAAGGTCATATTGAGGTATCTTTCAGTGTCTAAATTACAACCAACTACCCCAGTTAGCACAGAAATCTTCATATTTGTTAGCAGAAGATGACATAAGTTCATCCTTACTCTTGTAACATTCCACCCTTACAAACCATTCTTTTAGCGTTGGAGGGGGAGGAAGAACTTAAATGAACTGGGACCACAGATTTTGCGGCACAATTTAGATGCTTTAATAAAGATTTTTTGTATTGGCATAGTTGTCATATTGAGGAGTCATAAACATGTCATAGACTGTCTGAGACTTTCCCATAATTTCTTTTGAAGTGGAAATCACCTCATCCCAGAAAGGGTGGATTTTTGGGGCAATCCTTCTGGACATGGATGGATATCCCCATGGCCTCATTGCATCTCCATCAAGTATTAGAAACCCTTTGATAAATTTTAGCAATAAGATTAGGGCATTGATATAATCTGTTGAACACACTTCAGTCTTCCAGCCAGTTATTTTATACACCACCCAAGTCCCATTTCCAAATCCGTAGTGAATTTTGGTAATGAACAGAAAAGATTCCCAATTAGTAATTTGTAGATGTTGGAGAGTAAATGAGAGGGGCAAGCAGGTGTCAGTCACATCAATTCAAATATTGTTAATTCTCTACTCGTTTCCCTACGAGTTTCTGCTGAGTTCAGAAAATGAAATCAGTTAACACAGAAATGTTGTGCTATCTCCAGATAAAACAATTTGGCTTGTGTGCTTCCAAATGAAGGTACATATGAAGAGTTCACCAGCTGGCCAGCATGCGTGATCCCTGCTTGAGAACACAATTTAACAAGCCCATCCGATAACCCTGGGGGAAAGGTTCGGGTGGCAAACAGTGGTGTCAAAAGGTGAGAAGAAATGTTTTTTTGTGTCCATAGTTTACCCCCCCTGGTAAGGGTAGGGCAAATTGTTGGTTGTCGAATGAGTGGTAAACTGTGCAGCTAAGGTAATATTGCTGCGAGAGATTGTAGATAACATTCCTTTATTGGCACTCCCTGCCACTAAAGGATCCTACCACTCATAATAGCATGGTGGTATGTAGGAAAATGTGAGTCTGTGTAATGTGTCATGTTTAAAGCAAGGTCTCTTCCCACCCCACACAATGTCTCTTATCAGATGCTGTAGGTCTAGAACCAACAATGTGGGCTAAGGATGGGTATGGTCGATACACGATTCTCTGAAGAATATTAATTTGATGAAATTTGTCCTCCCTATCCAGAAGAAATTTATGTTTTGCACTCTCTCAGGTCATTACAGATTTTGTTTTATGATGAGTTGGAAGTTATCTTTATAAAACTGAGATATCCTTATTAATAATTACACCCAAGTATTTAATATTAGTCCATTGCCATTTGAATTGAATGCATGTTTTAGACCCTCCACTGTGTTGGGTGGAGTGGAGATGTTGAGTGCCAAAGAATTTAAGTAATTTGTTTTAAAATTGGAGAATTTCCCAAATTTCTGGAATGCTTTGACTAAATTTGGGATGGATATTATAGGATTAATAATCACTGCTGAAATGTCATCCGCAAACAGAGCTAGTTTGTGGTGAACATTACGTCGTCTGATACCTGAGATGTTAGGGTTCACCCTGATAGATCTGGCCAGCGCTTCCAAATAACGAGAAGTGGTGATAGTGGGCATCCCTGTCTAGAGCCATTTGTAATTTGCACTGGTTCTGAAAGAACATCATTCATTTTTGTTCAAGTGGTAGGGTGTTCATATAGCAAGGCTCCTATTAAGTCCTGTCGGGCCCAATCCCAGCTGTGCCAACATCCAATCTATTTTGTCAAAAACCTTTTCGTCATCTGTAGAAAGTAACATAGATCGGTTGATGGAATGTGAAGCTAACTGAATTAGGTCAATAACTGGTTGTGTTGTCCCTATCCTCTTGAACTGGGACAAATCCAACCTGGGGGTAAATATATCATAGTCCCGTTTTTGCATCCCGCGCGAGATCGGCGAGATGACAGCTAAAATTTAAAGCGGCGCTGCCTTGTAAAGGGAAACTTGCCTTTACAAGGCAGCAGTGCTTTAAATTTTAGATGTCATCTCACGATCTCACGCGGGATGCAAAAACCGGACTATGATACATTTATCCCCTGGTCTGAATGGATGATTTTTGGTAATATCAGTTTCAATCTGTTTGCAATAAGTTTCACAAAAAGCTTCCCATTCACATTAAGTAGCAATATTGGACTATAGCTAGGACACTGGAATGGGTCCTTCCACTCCTTTTGTATGACAGTAGTGAGTGCTTCAAAGGTCTTATTCCAAAACTTGTTGTTCTTTGAAAGCTTTGTAATAAGAAATTTAAAATCTATCTGGTCCCAGATTTTTTCCTAGAAGGTGTGGCTTTAATAGCTTTATCTAACTCTCCCAGAGTAAAGGGTTGTTCAAATTTTTGTCATCATCTCAGAGAGTGGGAAAATCAATGTAACACCACACAAATAAAAGGAAGAACCACGCTGTGGTGAGTAAAGTAAAAATACATAAAAACAATCTTACTTAAATAGCAAGGATCTGATCGAGTATTACTCAGTCTGTGGAACCTCAATAGTAAAACATACCAAACAATTCAAGGAATCCTCCATAGGCCATTAGAGAAAAACAATCTCAAAATATGATATCAGTCCACTAGAGTAACGATCCCTAAATATGACCCACTGATGGCAATAGGTATGAAGAATGTAAATATATATGAATGTAGAAGATGAATTCCAGATAGAAGTTTCACACATAGTGAACACCCATATTAATCACAGAGTTAATAGTCCCCGTGCCGAAAATGAGGAGAGAAAGATAAATATTTATCTTACCGATAAGAAATTTTACTAAATATATCCTCCAGAGGAATTAGTCAGATCTCATCTGCGGTATCTCAGTGGGAGCTGCCCACTGTATGATGATTCAACAGTAGCTTCGTATGCAACCTCTTCACTGCCTTTCCAAGTTGTCCCTGCGATTCCCAGGCTTTGCTGGTTTCAGACCTCTTTGTAAGATGCTGTCCAGTCCGCAGACTGAGTAATCCTCGATTAGACCCAGCAGCCTATTGGGAGCTTGCTCCACTCTACATTTTATGCTATTGATTTTATGTTTTTTTTGTTTATGTTATTGATTGTGGTGCAATAAATTGTTTTATTTTAATTGAACCAATCCTTGCTATTTAAGTCAGATTGTTTTTATGTATTTTTACTCTACTCTCCACAGCGCGGTTCTTCCTTTTTTTGTGTGGTGATTCTTGGTTAAGGTTTGCAATAGGCCCTGAACCAGTTGCAGTGGCGAGTAGACAATAATTTTTCAATATATCTGGTATAATTGATACTCCAAGTTTGGATAAATATCTGGATTTATATTTCCCACTATTGGGGTACTTTCATGCTGTGTTTACAGAGTTTTTTTCCACTTAAAAGGGAAAAAGATTATTATCATTTGGGAAAAACAATGTGAAGTCTATGTCTATTCTCTTAATATTTGAATGTTAGGGCCAGGGTGTTAGGGCACATGTCCACTTAGGTAATTCTGGTAATTAAGGGTTCTATATCACATAGGCAAATAGAGATATATGATTCAATAGTGTCTTTATTACACACTGTTATCAGTTATCACTGTTATCAATTGCAATAGCAATAGCCAGGCCAAATTGTACCGTATGGTTCTTAGGTGAAGTTTTAATGTTCAAGCAGTCCAGAAGAATTACCTTAACAATGGAACACTCGGGTCCAAAGTTTTAGTCTTTCTAGCCAGTCTTTTGATCCCATACAATGCAATGTATATCCAATCAAATTGCACTCCAATTCCTGCAAACTTCCTGTTCCCAGCCACTTGGCTAAAGCTCTCTTTAGAGATGGTAGATATCTGCATCCCCAGCTTCTATAACCCAGTAAGCGCCCCAGGTGGACAGACCCATGATCAGCTCCCCATAGAGGTTTACAATCTGGTCACCCTTTAGATCTAGTTGGAGACAGAATTCTAAACCCAGACTCAGATATATCACCAACCTCTGGGTACCCTTGCAGGGTCTTTTAAGTAGTCCATATTCCCCATGGTTGAAAGCCCACCCCACACATTTAATCCAAGCACATACAAGATGATATTGGCTCTAACATCCTTTGGAGGGGTTGGAGATGGGAGTGGACAGCACAGTGGTTTAGTGGTTAGCATTTCTGCCTCACAGTACTGGGGTCATGACTTTGATTCCTGACAATGGCCTTATCTGTGTGGAGTTTGTATTTTCTTCCAATGTTTAAGTGGGTTTCCTCTGGGTGCTCCGGGTTCCTCTCACACGCCAAAAGCAATTAATAATTGGCTGCCAACAAATTGACCCTAGTCTGTGTGTGTATGTATGTATGTGTGTATGTTAGGAAATTTAGACTGTGAGCTCCAATGGGACAGGGACGGATGTAAGTTCTCTATACAGCACTGCAGATTTAGTGGCGCTATATAAATAGCTGATGAGGATGATGATATAATCTCCACGTGAAATCCCCCCCCCCCCTGGACTGTCTGGTGCCAAGGAGTCTAACACAGTTCCAGAGAGAACAATAATTTCTCAAACCGGTTGTTGATTGATTTAATCCTGGTCAAGTAAGAGACTCCCTACTATTTCAATCCCTTCCATAGTTTTTTGTTGTGGAAGGGAGTTTAGATGGTTAAGACTTTCTGCCTGCAATACAGGAGGGACAGCTTGCCATGAAATTAAGATGTCATCTAAAGATATATCCAGGACATGTAACCCACCTGGCTTTATTTAAGAATACGGAGATTACATTAAAATCCATTTTGATAAGGTTTTTATCTAAAGTCAGTGTTAGCAATGATGTGCTTAATACAGTTGAAACAAACAAAGTGCTATTCAACTAGACAGTTTACACAAGCATCATACATTTTAAATATGACCGATAGGGAGGATGATGCCTGTCCGATCCATCTTGTGATGTTATAATCAATCCCATCCCGGCATTTCATTCTTTTGAGAATTTCAACTTTCTGAGCATAGTAGTACAATCGGTAAATTGCATCTCCTTGTCTCTCAAATTGATAAAACACATGGTCTCAGGGCTCTGTTAAGCGTTATAAGTTCTTTAAGATCTTGTTTGTGGCCCTCGTTAAAGGTTTTAGCTAGAAAATCAATAAGTCCTTGCATTGGGATGTCTTTTGTTATGCCCCTAAAATGTAAATTATTCTGGTGTCCTCTGTTGTCCAGGTAGTTGAATCTGTTTTGTAACAATGTTAGCTCTTGTGAATTATGTAGCTGATTATGGCACTCCTCTGATGCCTCTTTGTTCTACACCAGGACCTAAAATCTGGAAGCAAGATGCACAAAGTTTGATTGGAAATTTGCAACCTCTTTTCGCATAGTCTCCTTCAGTTTGACTTTTTACATTTTGAAGTCTTGTTTAGTTGTCAGCTTCTGTTTTGTTGGTAAAGATTTCAAAATCTGAAGGACAGTGCTAATGTCCTGGTTTACCTGAATAGTTGGGTGCTTTCACTGAAGATGTTTCAGAGGTAGACAAATGTGCTGGTGAGGAAGGTGTATTATCTTTGCTCACGTTGGAGGCACTAGAGATCTTTAGGAATTGTCTGAGCATTGAGGAGCTTCCCCTGGTTTCTCAGGTCTATTTTTGAAGGGACTTTCTAGGGCTCCATTTAGTTGGAAAAAATTAGTGCTGAGTCAGGAAGATGTATTCTTGGTAGTGTAGGCCGTCATTGGTCATGTCCCCCCATTTAAAGTTTCTGCAGTCATAGTGCCCAAGTCAGGGACTTTTCAGTGCAATTTAATTTTAATAAACTGTTATGTGCGTATTGTCGCTAACCAATAACGATTGTCGAACCTCGATTTGTGTTTCCAACGCACAAAGATTTATTCGCAAATAGTAGAATAATATGCTCAAGCAAAGTGATAATAAATACAGCCATTACTTATCGCAGGCGCTCTGGATCCAGTGTGCAGTCATTCAATCCTGAAGTCTGGGGACAAGATGTCTGCCCACTAGATGTGAAGCTGCTGCTTATATACACACAGAAATACAGTAACACAATGAAGATGGTATAGCTTGCATCTATTGGTCCAGGTCTCAGGAAGGTCCAAGGGGTTGTCAATCATTGGCTAGTTCATCCTAAGGAATCCAAAGGAGGGGGTCACCTCTCCAGGGGGTATGCTCGGCTCTTCCCGCCAAGATTCCTTAGTCTTAAGTAATTCCCTATCATCCATAACTTGTGTATGCACTCTGCGATTCCTTCGCAGAGTGAACCAAACAGTAGGAAATGTAAGGAGGTTTATTATGATACCACTCATGATATGATTCCTTCAACCTGTTCCGTATATTTCACTAATATGCATGTAACTCTAATATAACATATAAATACTACTATATTTCGACTGACTATGTGTTGCAACTACCATTAATGTGTACTATTTTATAAGTATGCGTGTTTGTGCGAATGTATGGTAAAAGACCAATTACTGTTGCTGCCACGTGTAGTGGATGCGTACGCCCTTTCACCCCGTAGCGTGACCTTGTACGTCGTAGCATACCGTACGCATCTTTTCAGACCAAGACAACCAAGTTTGCTCAACTTTAATTGAAATGACTTTATCCAATTTGCTGACTTCGACAAGACACTGCACAGGTAAGAGAGAATCTGATTCATAGGATATTGGTATAGTCTAATCTGCATTATGAGCAACACGCATTAGATGGCTATTTAGTTTTATTAGAGGATTTTCTTGGGCTGATTAATGCAGAGTTTCTTATCAAATCAGAGTGGGTAAGTAGATACAGGAGCACTCTGTACGAAATCAAGTATAATTGCATGGTATGTTTCTTGTGGTGTAGTTGTCAACTGCAAGCAAGTCCCTTGTTCAGTGTACAGATCTGTGATATGATGGTGTATGCACCCCAGATGCAGGCGGTGGTGGGCCTTACTAGATGGCTGTGGCAGAGGTGGGGTCTTACAGAGGGGAGGGTCACCCATAACTGTTGACCAGGGGAATCTGGGTGCCACTGAGTTCTTGCGAGAGAGCACCGTGTCCTTGGGCTCTTTGGAGTCTCCACAAGGTGCTGATCCATCTGGCGCAGTACCAGGTGTTAGTTATAATCATCCTTCACTATCTTAAGTTCAGGAAACAATCACTATGCAAGATGATATTTTTATCCATTGTATACCTATAGAATTTGAAATATGCATCTATGTATTGTAACACATACAGATATTATACAAATGCCATGTCAGACCCCATTGCTGTGCCCTGTTGCTGAATATAGAAACTATCTTTTCGGATATTGGCACTTCCTTTTTAACACTGATGAGCATAAATCACTGACTGTGTATATTGTGTTGCAAGATTGGTGTAGGGTTACTGTCTTCTGGGGTAGATGGCTGCACTTCAGCTCAGCTAGTTTTATTCACCACCATCAAAATTAAACAAAACATAAACATAATCCAAGCCTGTCTGGCTTCTAAATAATACTCAAGTAATACCCTCTCTAAACTGATGGACCTGATGTTCCACACATATAAAAAAAAAGCATTTACTGATAACATATTGCAGTGTCTCTCTAAAGACATCTGACCTGTTCCCCCAGTGATGTGAGCCTGAGGAAATAAACGCACTGCTTTTTATCAGCACCTTACAGATGCAAATCCTGATTATCAACAGAATTTCTTGTATGTTGCAAGACATGGAATGGACCTAATGAATGGAGCCCACCCTTCTCTCCCCTTTCATAACCCCAGGGAAGCTCTTTCCCAAACACAAGCAATCTCCCTGGTGTTTTAAAGCACATAAGACAGAAACCTGGAGCATATATACCAATTTCCCAGTGCTTCTGTCACATTTGTTATAACCTCTCCAGCAGTGGTAAGCATGAGTCATTGTACACTTCTCTGAATTTTTTATGGTGTGTTTCTCTCTTTACTTGACTGGACTTGTGGAATTTAAAAGCCTACCCTGTTCTATGCAACGTTTGTCAGTGATAGAAGTTATTCTGGACTCTGGACTCCTGAACAGCCTGCTCTCTGAGATTCTTCAGTTACTGGTTTCTGCTTCAACTCTGACTCTATACGTTGGCAAACAGTGTTACTACTCCAGCTCAGCTTTTTGGCTTCCAGCTTACTTTGAATTATTCTGTGAGTACTTCAGCTTGAACATAGAACTGCTTTTATGAAAAAATTGACCTCTGGTTTGGAAAGAAATCTTTCTACATCACTTTGCCTGGTGATACTGCACTGAAGGGCTCTGGGCTCATTCAAATTGTGTTTGGACTTTTGTTGCTTTCAGGTGATCAGGAATATTAATGTATATCCTCCATTACTAAAATTGCATTTGTGAGTACTATTGTCTACTATGAGAACTGTTATGAAGATCTTTTATTACTACAGCTGTCTGAGACTACCATTACTAGAGTATTTATTCTGTGCTCATTAATCAGTTGCAAGTGTTTTTTTCTCTGTATCTGATCATCGGTTACTCTGTGTATTTTAAATATATTCAAAAAAAACTCACAGTTGTTTGTACAATATAAAAAAAATAATGGACGAGCCCTCCCATAGTTGATTGTTAGTTATCATATTTTGTAAGTTCTCAACCCCATCCATGTGTTTTATGACCCTTCATTAGAGTATAAATAATGCGTGTTCGCAAAGTGGAATTGTTTAAAAATTAAGCTATTCACAAATATACCTTATCCATTTCATTAATTGTAGCATACTCCTTCTTAAAGTTGTAGAAGGATCTGATTGCCAAAAGCTTGAAGCACTCAATATCAAATAATTCTTCATTTGTGGGATTCTCCCTCTTTTTTTTGTATGCTAACAAAGATTTGCAATCCGTATTTTCAATTTGTAGAAAGGCTGTATGCACCTTGTTCTCCCTATATCCTTTTTCCAAAAACTGATGTAAAATTACTACTTATTTTCTGAAGGTGTCCAAATAAGAACAATCTCTTCTTAATCTGGTAAAGGGTATAAAGGGTTTTTAAAGGGTATATTATTCAACCAGTTATGATGGCGGCTACTGGTTGCCAGAATAAAATTGTTGCAGTCAATTGGTTTGAAGTGAGTTATTTTGCTTTTGGTAATGGAAATTTACAAATCTCGAAATATTGCATGTTCTCTACTTATGTGTAATGGAGGTTGTGAACTCAAGGTTCCTATCATATATCCATATTCTTATCAAATTTGTTTAGAGAACTGTCATCACCCTTCCATAATAAAATGCCATAAATGTATCTTTTCCAGAAGACCAAGTTTGCGACCATCTCTGTGTATGACCAGATAACCTGCATCTCCCACCAACTCATAAACAGGTTAGCTCAGCTGGGTGCAAACTTGGTCCCCATCGCAGTCCTGTCACGGGCACTAGGAGTCTTTACCCAGGTATCACCAGATGATGGACTTACCAGAGCAGTATAGGTGGTAATATGGTACTCTGGTAGCGGGGTGATCACGGAACAGGAGACAGCAGATGGTAAGAGAATGGTCGTGGAAAGTCTATGACTAGCAGCACTGGTAATATATAGATAACTGTACACGAGGAACTGGATGGACAAGGAAACGTGAGGGTAGTCAGTGGTCTGCGGGTAGCAAGTTGTACCACTGCTATAGTGAGGAGAAATGTCCAGAAATAACGAGGAGGTGATGAGAGTCAGCGGTCTGCGTATAGCAAGTTGTACCGCTGTCTAGGTGAGGGAATGGAATCCAGGTGAAGTTATCCGGGAAGTCAGTGGTCTGCGTTAGCAAGTTGTACCACTGCTATGAGAAAGGATACTGGAAACTGGTGACTCAGGAAACAGGGAACAGTGGTCTGCCTCTAGCAAGTTGTACCACTGAAATATATATGTGAGGAGGAGCACGGGGAGATAAATGCAATGCAGAGTATACACGGGCACACTGAACTTGATCCCACGATGATATGCACAATAGTAATAACTGAGCAGCACTGCACAAATATACAAAGTCACAAGAACTATCCAGGCTAAAAGGTAACACAGTCAAATGATGGCAATAGTCTCAGTGGATAGGAAACTCCAGAGGAGAACAACTCAGTCCAGCTAGATATTCAATACACCAGCACAGTCAATGAGAAGTATGCATACCGTGGTTCAGAAGCAGGCTGTCAGACAGGCGTGCAGAGATACCTGAACAGCAGGAGGCCGGCAGGATACGAAGTCCCAGGAGGGTGGAAGCGGTAACAAAGTAGGTGCAGCGCACAGTAGGTAGACCAGCAAGGATATAAACAATACTCAGGAAGCAGTAGTATATAGAACTGGACACCCGGAAAACACAGGAGAGTAGAGGCGGTCTATCCGAGATGAAAGCAGCGGAGCATTGATCCGATGCAGACAGGCGAGTTGACACAAGCAGGAACACTGTAGAAGCACGGAGACAGCGGATCAGCTGGCTGCAGACACGAGGAGTACTGGAGGGTTGCGATGAGCAGGACACTGCAGATACACGGAGGCAGCGGATAGGAATCAGCTGGTGCAGTCACGATGAAACACGGGAGAGTTGAGATAAGCAGGATACTGTAGATACACGGAGGCAGTGGATAGGAATCAGCTGGTGCAGTCACAATGAAACACGGGAGAGTTGAAGTGAACTGGAAACCACAAACGAACAACAGGAATCAGCAGGAGCTGAATACACGAGGAAACACAGGAACACCTTCAGAGGCTCATGGGGAATGAGACTCCAAGATCAGGCAACGAGGTATTGACCACAGGTGCTTTAAATTGGGAGTGTTGCCTGATCAGCCAGTTAACTAAAAGGAACATGTACTGAAGGTTTGAAAAGGGCTGCACATGCGCAGACCCTCAGGATGGTGGACGGCCACGGTTCCTAAACACACGAGAAGTAGCACTCACAGTCCGGTGAGTGACAGTCCCTTGCACTTGCATGTAATGTAGTCCCTTAAACCAGAAATGTTTAAGTGTCAGTATGAATTGTATGATGTGCAGAATAAACTCTTTGTTTCTCTGGGATTCTTTCCTTTTTTCTCAGACATATTGCACACTTTTAATACATTAAATGTGACAGATGTATGTATAAACAGATTTGACTTTGCTAGTTACTGTAATATAATTCCCATCTTAAAGCATCTAAAATATTGAGATTTTATGTAGAATCTTGCAAGTAGGATCTTTGCGTTATAGCAATGTCTTGCAAAAAATAGTTGATGTAATGTGAGAGATGGGAGGTCAATGAATTGATGCCTGAGATGATGGGATAGTCAGATGGATTTATTGAGTTCTTATTGCTTCTAGTAAGATTATGGAAAACCAGCAATTTAGGGTCTAGTACCTTTTTCAAATGTCTCTGAAACTGTGCTTTATATTGACTCAAAGGATTAGTTGGTAAAAGATGTTGGTATTTTTATCCTTAAGCAAATTGTTTGATTCCCTAAGGCGGCGGTTCCCAAACTGTGCGCCGTGGCTCCCAGGGGTGCCGCGGCGCTGTCACTGGGGTGCCGCAGGCCAGCCATAAAAAAAATAAGGAGCAAATAAAATTACCAATCCGCCGGGCGCCGGGACCCAGCAGCCTCCTCTCTCCCGCAGCTGTCACTGAATATCGACGTCAGTGACGGCTGCGGGAGAGAGGAGGCTGCTGGGTCCCGGCGCCCGGCGGATTGGTAAGTTTATGTACTCTTTCTTTTTTTTATGGCTGGGAGAAGCGGAGGAGGACAGCGGGCAGCGGGAAGCAGAGGAGGACAGGGCAGCAGAGGAGGACAGGGCATCAGAGAAGGACAGAGGTCATCAGAGGAGGACAGAGGGCAGCAGAGGAGGACAGAGGGCATCAGAGGAGGATAGAGGGCATCAGAGGAGGACAGGGCAGCAGAGGAGGACAGAGGGCAGTGGGAAGCAGAGGAGGACAGGGCATCAGAGGAGGACAGATGGCATCAGAGGGGGACAGAGGGCAGCAGAGGAGGACAGCGGGAAGCAGAGGAGGACAGAGGGCATCAGAGGAGGACAGAGGGCATCAGAGGAGGACAGGGCAGCAGAGGAGGATAGAGGGCATCAGAGGAGGACAGGGCAGCAGAGGAGGACAGAGGGCAGCGGGAAGCAGAGGAGGACAGGGCATCAGAGGAGGACAGATGGCATCAGAGGGGGACAGAGGGCAGCAGAGGAGGACAGCGGGAAGCAGAGGAGGACAGAGGGCATCAGAGGAGGACAGAGGGCATCAGAGGAGGACAGGGCAGCAGAGGAGGACAGAGGGCATCAGAGGAGGACAGGGCAGCAGAGGAGGACATAGGGCATCAGAGGAGGACAGGGCAGCAGAGGAGGACAGAGGGCAGCGGGAAGCAGAGGAGGACAGGGCATCAGAGGAGGACAGATGGCATCAGAGGGGGACAGAGGGCAGCAGAGGAGGACAGAGGACAGAGGGCATCAGAGGAGGACAGAGGGCATCAGAGGAGGACAGAGGGCATTAGAGGAGGACAGAGGGCATCAGAGGAGGACAGGGGGCAGCGGGAAGCAGAGGAGGACAGAGGGCAGCAGAGGAGGACAGAGGGCAGCAGAGGCGGACAAAGGGCAGCAGAGGAGGACAGAGGGCAGCAGAGGAGGACAGCAGGGAAGCAGAGGGGGGCAGCGTGCAGCAGAGGGGGCAGCAGAGTGACAGAGGGCAGCAGAGTGACAGAGGGCTGCAGAGGGGGGCAGCATGACAGAGGGCTGCAGAGGGGGCAGAATGCCTGGATGCAGAGGGGGCAGTGTGACAGAGGGCAGAGGAGGGGGACAGAGGGCAGAGGAGGGGTACAGCGTGACAGAGGGCAGAGGAGGGGGACAGCGTGACAGAGGGCAGAGGAGGGGGACAGCGTGACAGAGGGCAGAGGAGGGGGACAGCGTGACAGAGGGCAGTGAGAGGTGACAGAGGGCAGAGGGGGCAGCGTGAGATGGGACAGCGTGACAGAGGGCAGTGAGAGGTGACAGAGGGGGCAGTGTGAGAGGGGGCAGAGTGACTGGATGCAGTGGGGGAAGTGTGACAGAGGGCAGAGGAGGGGGAAAGTGTGACAGAGGAGGGGGACAGAGGGCAGATGAGGGGTACAGCGTGACAGAGGGCAGAGGAGGAGGACAGCGTGACAGAGGGCAGAGGAGGAGGACAGTGAGAGGGGGCAGAGGGGGCAGCATCAGAGGGGGCAACGTGAGAGGGAGCAGAGTGACTGGATGCAGAGGGGGCAGTGTGTCTGGATGTAGAGGGGGCATTTTTGCATACAACTAAATAAGTATTTCTGCCCTGAACTAAATACTTATTACAATTTTTTGACCTAACTACTTCTAAAATAGGACTGCTCAGTAATTATTTTGGAGGGGTGCCTTGAAAAAATTTGGAGACTCTAAGGGTGCCGTGAACTGCAAAGGTAATGTTCTTTTTTTAACATGACTCCTCTTCCTGCCTCATATGCTTCTTGATTACAATGGACTGGTCATAACTAAATTCCCTTAAGGGTTTCTATTCTTTCCTAGTCAACTTGTTTCCCTTACCCTTAATAATTAAATCCATATCTTACAAGTCATCCTTTATCAGTTATTGGAATATATTTATGAAGTTCCCTTTAACGTAAATAGTAAAAAATTTCCATATGGGTCTTAAATTCTTAATAAAATACTTTTTTTAGAGTTAACTTCCAAGTAACCCTGTGTAGGTCGATATATGTCTAAAATGTATTCACCCTATTTGTTGGTGCAAACTTAAGTCATTTCTGCAGAAAATAAATATGTGCAGAGTTCAAGTTAACATCACTAAGTTTGAAAATTCCATTGATATCTAGTTGGTGTGTGAGTGCATTTTGGGATTTCTGAGATTTTCTGAACTTATCCTCCCTCATGTTCCTCATCTAACCGAGAGACCCCTCCTTCATTTTAGTGATGTAATTCCTTTTATTGTCAGGTTTGGTGAAGTGTCCTCTATCAGGCTTACCCTTAATAAAGTGATAGAAGTGGTGTATCTAAATCATTATGTTGTTCATCAATATTTCTGTTTTGTGTGCTTTCTTGCACGTGTATTATAGGTGTAAGGAAATGTTGGGACTTAATGTGGGTATGTTTCCCTTTTGATGGTACATGTGCAACTTTTTCTTTAGAACTACATTATTTCCCCTTATTGTGGATCCCTTTCCTGAACTCCAATTTCCTATCCAATTATCCTAGTTAATCTGTAATGAAAAAACTATAATTGTTTTTATTTTTTTATTTCCAATCAGACACAGGGTTTGGCCATTACTAATTAAATCCTAAATATCTGTATTAGGCAAAGTGAATCAACCACTTTTCTTTGCCCCTTTGGCATATTGTATTTTCTTACTTGTGCTGACAGTTTAACTTCATTTATCTTTTAATATATACTTTCTGTCCTGAAACAAAGCTTTGACATCTATGAAGAGTTATACAAGGAAAAAAACAGAACAGGAAAAGTGTGAATAATTGAGGCACTCTGTGATTCACACCTAAATCTAAGAAAATATTAATCTTTATTGGTATACATAGAAAAATATTAAAATTGAAGGAAATCTTTATTCACCCCTTAACCTTTGGGCTCCTTAATTGACACATAATCTCAATTGCAGACTTATAGTGAAATATTAAAAATGTAATTTTGAAAAGGAACTGAATAGTAATGTTAACAGCTAAAATGGTAGAAAGAAACTGCCAAGCCACTTCGCTGTTACTCCTTATTTTTGTAATTATTTGTAATACAGTATTGCTGTTTATTTTACTGCTTTATATTAATAGCTTCCAGCTAACCTGTATGTGCATTCAAACATCAAAACATTATTTAAAGTCTATAGTGTTCTTGTCATTAAGCAATTGTTTGATTCCCTAGGTAATGTTCTTTTTTTAACATGACTCCTCCTCCTCCCTTATATGCTTCTTTATTACAATGGACTGGTCATAACTCAATTCTCTTACGGCTTTCTATTCTTTCCTAGTCACATTGTTTCCCTTTCCCTTAATGGTTAAATCCATTTCTTATTCTCCTCTCGGGGTTAATTGGTGAATGGTTTGGGTTTATCAACCTAATTCTGGGAAATTATGCCATTCATTTCTGACACATAGTCTTGATTCCCATTTTTATCATGCAGCTGGATATATGGTTATTATTAATCTACCAGCTTGAATATGACGATCATTCATATATGGCAGTCATTCAGCTAGAGTGGTTATTCTGAATAGCTGGAAATTCTAAATGTACACATATAGAATTCACGTTTTAATTCTGTACTTCATCCAGAATGAAGGTTAACTGCCTTTAGTTACATTTGATCAGCCTAAAATCAGGCTTGCTAGCCACCATCTTCAATAGCCCTGCATATGATATATAGCCCCTGAGTATTCGCTCTATGGAAACTTTGTTTACATAGTTCTGACTAAATCTATGTTTGCTGCACCTATCTCTATAATCATATAACTATAACTGAAGGAGAGCTGGTATTAGGAAATAAGATGGAGCAGAGCAACAGCAAGCGTGGTGGTACTCACATTTTGCTATGTGCTTAATAAGTGTTCTGTGGAGTGATGAATCGCGCTTCTCTGTTTGGCAGTCAGATGGACGAGTCTGGGTTTGGTGGATGCCGGGAGATGTTATTCTGCCTGACTGCATTATGCAAACCGTGAAGTTTGGTGGAGGAGGGATAATAGTATGGGGCTGTTTCTCAGGGTTTGGGCTAGGCCCCTTATCTCCAGTGAAGGGCAATCATAATGCTTCAGCATACCAAGTCATTTTGGATAATGCCATGCTTCCAACTTTGTGACAGCAGTTTGGGGAAGGTCCTTTTTCATCTCTGTTTCATACCCCATGCTAATATGTAACATAGCTTTCCTGGGGATTGTCACACAGATCCAATTTTATTATTAATAAATCCAATTTAAATTTACGAATGTATTGATACAAATTGACATAGGTCCAGTGTATTAGCTGAACTTATACGGATTTCCTCATGGCAGACAGCTTTATTTGATGTATGGGCTTCCCTTCTTCATGCTATTTATGAATATGTGGTTGATTACTAATTATATTTATTTTAAGCAGCATTTTTGAAAACTGAATTATATTTGTCTATATACAATATTGCAGGCCATGGTCACACAGCTCATGTCTCTTCGTGTGAGACTCCTGCTTAGGTGTCAAAAAACACTGCTTATGCCAGGATATAGTTCACCCCATGAGGTCTTTAAAGCTGTCCAGTTCCCTAAAGGTGACGAATGTATCTAGTAACACAGGGGTGTGCAGAGCCACTGAATAAACACCATTTGAGAGCAGGGCTCTGCACTGAAGTCATTTGCATTTAAGTTACAGAGAAAAACAAAGGATAAACGGCTTCATTTGATACACAATATTTACATTGCAGCTATGATTAGGCCTTATTCCCCACAATTATGTTATTTGTTAATCCTTATAATTGTAATTCCCCTATGTTCACTATAAACACATTAAGATATGAGGCATGGGCCTTGCAAGAGTGACATGGACAGCCTTGCAAAAGTGACAGTGCTGGCTATAGCTGACTCACTTTGGGAACCAGAATCTCTAAAACACTCTAGTTTCCCAGCAAAGAGGCAGAAGTGGTCATTTTGCAGCCAGGATCAGGTGAAGGAGTGAGGTCCCAGGTCCCCAGCAGAGGGGGAGCGCTGAAGATGCCACAAGGCCACACACTTATGACTCCAATAGGGTCTAGACCCCAATAGCCCCAATAACCCATTAGAATAAGGGGGGTGCATGGAGGGTTCCATGGGGGCACAATAAGTACCGCTACAGGCTACTTTTACCCTGCAATGATAGAAGTAAAAGATTAAATATCTGGGGTATATATCACCTCCCAGTACAACCAGCTATATCAAGAAAAATTCCCCAACCCCTTAACTAGAATTAAGCAAGACCTCAGGGTCTGGCAGGGATATATTCTCTTGTGGCTGGGGAGGATCTTTGCCGTCAAGATGAACCTGGTCTCTAAACTCCTGTATTGGTTCCAGACTCTCCCGGTGAAAGTTCCTAAATCCGTCTTTCGAGATTTACAATCTTCTTTCTTGAAGTTCATCTGATGTGGCAAACCTCCCAGAATTTCTGTAATAGTCCTTAAAAAACCTAGGATCCGTGGCAGCAGAGGCTTCCCGGACATCAAGTTCTATTACCTGGTGGCCTGGTGTTACCTACAAGAGCTTGTTGTTTACATATTTGTATGAACTACCCAAGTTGAGTCTATTTTTGTATTTTTGAACTTGACTGATCTTATCTTGTTGGACTTCCATACCTATCAAAGGCCACAGTCTGATGTAAGGACAGAATAGTTGCAGCATCACTCATCTAACTGTTGCATTTTTCTCATGCTGATGTTTGTGTAGGTAATCAAATACAATTTGTAAATACTCTTGCTACAGTTTACAGTTTATTTTTTTAATAAAAATGTTGCATTCCCAATAACAGTAAAATGTATCTCAATGTTCTGGCACTTGTAATAGTCTTTGTATTTTGAGCATACAGACAGAAAACAGATTAGAGTATTTTAATCTGCTAACTAGTATACAGTTCTCAAGCCTCAAACTTTTAAAAATATTTTACGAATGCTGATGAAACAGTCATACCAGCTTCTTTATTCATACTCAGTGCTGTAAGTATGACCTTATTGTTAGAATAATTGAGCTTGGAGTCATGTTGATTTCTGTATATTGTACAATATACTTGTTAAACTATCTCTATTTAATGCAAATACTGGGAGTATAACTGTGACAGGATGGAGTGGACCTCCTATGCCACCCTGTCCTGGCACTGGGGACCGGCTGGGCCTCCCTTGCCACTGTCCTCTTTCTTTATCCCCTCTAAATGCTATAGGAGGGGCTCTGCTGTCACCACTAGGCTCCTTCAATGCACCTAGAATCGCTTTCTTCTGGGTAACTCTTGCTGCTAGTGCACCCCCTTGCTGGGCACCTGGGCTGGCACCTCTGACTTCTTCCTTCAGATCAGGGTTGCTGTGGATGGTTCTTCCTGGCCTCACACTGGCCAGAGCTGCAAGGTAGCAGGCAGAACGTTGGTACTAGATGCTGGTCGCAAACTCAGAACAGCTGCATAACGCATTAAATTGGTCTAATCAGTAGGTCACATGAATTACAGCAGGTAAGTGTTTTGCGAGCGGCGGCTCAGGTCCGTCCGCTCTCAACTGTGTACCCGGTGTCATGACAATAGCCGGGATGTTACTTCCGGTAACACTGTCCCGGCCGTCATTAAGGCAGCCTCCGAGACACCTTTGCAATCATCATCATCATCATCATCATTTATTTATATAGCGCCACTAATTCCGCAGCGCTGTACAGAGAACTCACTCACATCAGTCCCTGCCCCATTGGGGCTTACAGTCTAAATTCCCTAACACACACACACACACACACACACACACAGACTAGGGTCAATTTTTGTTAGCAGCCAATTAACCTACCAGTATGTTTTTGGAGTATGGGAGGAAACCAGAGCACCCGGAGGAAACCCACGCAAACACGGAGGAGAACATACAAACTCCACACAGATAAGGCCATGGTCTGGAATTGAACTCATGACCCCAGTGCTGTGAGGCAGAATCAGCGCCGCGTCCCGGCATTTGTGGCAACCAGGCGCGTGCGCACACCAGTATAATTAATGAAGCATATTCTGGAGGGACGATTGGTACCACCTGAGTCCTTAAACTCTGATTGTCCACTTCATGTATTAATGGCAGGGAGGGCTGTGTGCTGCACAATCACTTCCTGTTTCATTTTTCAAATTGCTCCCTATCTTTTTAACAGGATAGGACACACAGGAGAAAAAAAGATAATGAACCCCTGCTGTATATTCAGGCTAAAAAGATGTCTTGATCACTGGGATGAAAATACTTAATTAGCATGGGATTTTCTTCAGCAAGGTTACAAAACATATTTCCTCCAGCATGGAATACTGCCAAATCAATACTTTTGCAATACAACAATCCGTACATTCTCAATAATATACTAATAACACTTAAAATATACTAATTTCTATAAATGTGTACAATAAGTTATTTATAAGTGATCAAGCTACAATAACGCAAAGTACAAACTTTTTTTATTTTTAATTTGCATTTAAAATGCCTTTGTAATGCAAGTTATGCTTATGAAGGTCATACGCCAATATGAATGGTTCTACTAACTTAAATGGTATAGTGGATTGTTGTCCTCCTCTCGTGACAAAACCTAAAATTGCCTCCCACCGCTGGCAGAAAAATAAATTTTTTGGTAAAATGGAAAAATGTTAAAGCAAAAGTACTTATATTTGATAAATCATTATCACGTTATCAGGTATTAGTGTTTTTTAACATTTTGTAACAAAACTTATCACTATGCCAAACTCCAAGGATTAACAAAACTGCTGAATTCACAGGAATGGCAGTGTGATCGCAAGCTTTTTTTTAATCCACAAATTCCTACTATTGCATTATTGCATATTGCATAGAAAGTAATGATGCATCAAGCTGTGCAGGTATTAGTTAAATGTGCTTACTTAAAATATATTCTACATAAATTTCATTTTGTTTGCATATCCTTTACCATTCGATGAATATTGTTTTAGGAAAGTAGGAAAAGAAAACACCTGGTACAGTTTATACACACATGAAATTACAGTTACCAGTATTTTTACCTTTATTGTAAATATATCCAAGAAACTCTCCCAATAATATTTAAATCAAGTGGTCGGTATGTAAATTTAGAAGTGGTAGTCTCCATAGCCAAGAGTGTGAGCTCCTCCCAGACAATGGTGAGGGTACAAGGTAAATAGGGTATTAAAATGCTCCATTAGCATGACAAAATATGGGCAGGGGCGCACTCAGGATTGTTCCCCCCTGACCCAACAAAAACCCAAAAAAACCACGCAAGACAGCTGCTGCGCATGTGCCCGTGCAGCAGCTCCGTTTCGGCAGTGCTGTCCTATACAGCTGCCGCGGCGCTGTCAAAGTAGCGTCCGCGGCTGCTGTATAGTACAGTGCCGCTATGGTGGGCACTTAGTTAGCGGAGGGGAGGGGGGTTTCTGGAGACCCAGAAACCCCCCTGCGTGCGCCACTGATGGGTGTGGTGTAGAACCACCCCCAAGCTACCAGACCAGAAATACGGTAGTGTTTTGTGTAACAAAGGAGGAAGAATGCAGATTTTAAGTGGCCATATAGGTTAAATGTGGGGTTACTTCCAGCTAGATAGGTTATTGGCAAATAATAGTAAAATAAACCAAAAGTGGCACTGCATCCCGCAGAGCAAAAACAAAAACAGATTTCAGCTTTTATTCTTATTATTTATCAATGTCTACTCAAATGTCATCCAAATCCATCCAGTGGAAGAATCAGAACAGTCTCCCCGGTTCAAAGTTCTGTCCAGCGTACTGTCCAGTGGAGGAGGCTACAGATAACAGGAGGGGACGGGGGACGGATGCTATACATAGGGGGGAGAACGGAAGCTACAGAAAGAGGGGGGAATGGAAGCTACAGTAAGGAGGGAGAATGGAGGCTATACAAAGGGGGGAGAATGGAGGCTATACAAAGGGGGAGAATGGAGGCTATACAAAGGGGGAGAATGGAGGCTATACAAAGGGGGGAGAATGGAGGCTATACAAAGGGGGGAGAATGGAGGCGAGAATGGAGGAGTTGACGAGGAGGGTGTTGGTGGTGTGTATCCAACAGGACCAAGGGATTTAGGTGTCCCTGGACTGATGACGGTCCTTGCCCCAGTTCCTGAACTAACCACTGAACTATGAAGGTTATTCAGGTGACGTATAACGGAGGATGTCCCTAGGTGGCCAAGATCCTTACCCCTGCTTATTTGAGCTTTACATAAGCTACATATGGCCATACATTTGTTATCCCGATTGGGGTAAAAATAACTCCAGACAGAAGAGGTGCATTTCTTGGTCTTCTGACCAGGCATGACGATGGGCTTTTTCATCCCATGGACATCCACTTTTTCCCCCCTGGTGCCTCATTTAAAATAACCACATCAGCATCCTCCTCATCAAGTTCCTCCACAACGCCAGCTACATAAATAGCCCCCTTGACACCTTGATTATCCAAATCTGGAGCGACACTGTGGGTCATCCTTACAGCATATGCAGAGGGTGTGCTGCAAATGGTGGATGGAGTCACCTCTTCCCGTACAGTGATGGGAAGGTCAGGCTTCGCAACCACCAACAGCCTTGGACTCGCCTTGGGGATTTGTGATGTCATCTGTCAATTTTCTTTTTTTACTAATTGTAGTGAACTTTTGCTTTTTGGATTTTACATGCCCTCTACTAGGCAATTGGCATTGGCCTTGGCAGACGACGTTGATGGCATTTCATCGTCTATGTCATGACTAGTGGCAGCAGCTTCAGCATTAGGAGGAAGTGGGTCTTGGTCTTTCCCTACTTTATCCCCCAAATTTTGGTACTCCATTATATGCAGCACACGTTGTATTACAGTACTATTTTTTAAATACTGCAAGAACAGTGAACAATTTTTAATAGATTGCAGTATTAATGTTAATGGACTGCAATAATTTTTTTTAGACTTTTTAGAATATTTTTTTATATTTTTTTAAAAGGATTTTTGTCGAATTATAATTTTTTTGGAAGATTTTTTAATACTTTTAAAATAAAGATACACTTAGCAAAACAAAGCACAGGACAAAAGCACCGCTGGACTCAGCAAGGACAGAGCACTGGACTGATGCACCACTGGACTCAGCAAGGACACAGCACTGGACTGATGCACCACTGGACTCAGCAAGGACAGAGCACTGGACTGATGCACCACTGGACTCAGCAAGGACAGAGCACTGGACCGATGCACCACTGGACTCAGCAAGGACACAGCACTGGACTGATGCACCACTGGACTCAGCAAGGACACAGCACTGGACTGATGCACCACTGGACTCAGCAAGGACTTTTTTGATTTTTTTTTAATATTAATTTAAAAGGATTTTTGTAGAATTTTTCTTTTTTTTTCTTATTATGGAAGAATTTTTAATACTTTTGAAAGAAATATGCACTTTGCAGAACAAAGCACAAGACAAAATGCACCGCTGGACTCAGCAGGACAGAGCACTGCCAAAAGCACCACTGGACTCAGCAGGACAGAGCAGAGCACAGCATGAGAAATAGCAGGACAGAGGACCACCTAACACACCCTCCCTCTTCCCTGATCAATGCCCGAGTGAAGATGGCGGCGGCAAGCGGGGAATTTAAAGGTTCCGAGTATCGCGAGATCCGACAGCGGGATTATGACTCAGAGCCTCGTTTTAAGTTTCGGAATCGGCGGGAATACCCGGACAGTGCTCGGATCTGACTCGGATCCGCAATGTTCGGGGGGGCTCGGATTCCAGGAATCATCCTTAATAATTACCCATGTTGGTCACAAATTTGTCTATGAGATCACTGAGCTCTATATGAGACCAAGAGAAAAATAAATTTAACACAGCTTTCCACAATATTTTCACATATTTTATTTCAATATTTTGCATTTTAGCTTTATTGTTTTTTAAGGATGTTCAAAAAGAGTTACATTTTATGGGTGTGTTAATACTTTTATTTAGTTCACTACATGGGGCAATTTAGTGGCGACTTGTATTCCCCTATTAGGAGTCAGGACTGTTATAGTTCATTCACATTTAGATGTTACAAGTGTTTAGGTGTGCCTCTCTTAAGTAGTGTAGTATCTTTATCTTCTTTGAGTAACTTATGCTGTATACAACTAATTTGCAAATCAGATTCCTATATATGAAAAATGACATAATTTAATGAATGATAATAGTATTATAACTTCTTAGTGCATAGGGTTTTGCACTTTGGATTTGCCTGAATGTGCAAGATTTGCTTTCTGATCTATTGCCCAACCAAACTACTGATTAAATACAATCTATTAAACATAACTTGTGTTAATTATTATACAGCTCTGTCAGAAACAAGTGTTACAGTATCTAACTGTGCCAACTTTTAATAGTTTAAAAAAAAAAATTAAATACACCATGCAATAATTACCATTTCTCTATTATTATTTGCTTTGGAAAATAGTGGTATGTAAAATGATAGTATATTTTGTTATTCTCAAACTACATTTTCTCTCTCTCTAAATATATATATAATTAGTGAGATTTTATACATAGGTGTGTTGCTGTTTCAATTATTATACTGTACTCAATGAGTAGATGGTCATATGTAAGCATAATATATATAATACAATAAAAAGTAATAACTTGTTCTGTACATGCTCATTTTAAAAAAAATAAAGAGCACATTCACAACACTGCCACCTACTCCTTGTATTTCCTGCCATTTTCTTTCCTTTCTTTAATCTTCCTAAACATAGATCTCCTCCTCCATCCCGTTCCCATGATTGCACTCTTCCTCTCTGTGACACAATGGTGGTAGTTCCATGACAATGCAGACACAGCACGCGCTACAACCACGTAGCTCACGAGTGGTTATATCACTTCCCTCCCACTATGAGGGGGTGGTCTTGGTTGGAGTGTGAGACATAGTGAAGGGCCCATTTTACTCTCTAGGCCTCAGTGCATGTACACTGCCTAGACTTTAGATAGTTCCCTCCTTATACTGTATATGAAAAACAATCTGTTCATATAATAGATTTAAACACATGTAAGTGCTGTGCCATCAATGAAACAAGAGAACTACATTGCCACATATTGCCACCAGTGTGTAATGAGGCTTGTCACAAAAATGTATTTCATGGTCTTGTGTTGAAATCCTCCTACTGTTAGAACTCATTTATTTCAGATGCTTTCAATGGTGTACTTGACTTATTATGAACGAAGAGGAACGGAGTATTGGGAGTGTAATAATAGCTAAAAGAGATGAGACATGACTGAATGTAACAGGGGAGAGGCCAGGGTAAGTGTGGGATCAATTAACATTTTGGAATGTTGGGCGGCATGAGATGGATGAGAGTAGACATGCATTTACTAGGGCTCAACAGCACAAATACAGCTTTGGGCTCACTGTGTGCCTGGATATGTACAACTGTGCCTAAATGTACCAGGGTGAGGGGAAAAGAGGTTAACAGAGCTAGATCAGACTTGCCAACTCTCCCGAAATATCCGGGAGACTCCCGCATTTTGCGAGAGTCTCCCGGGCTCCCGGGCGAGTGTGGCAATCCCCCGCATCTGGATAATTCTGCCCACTTCCTATTGAAGTGGGCAGAATTAAGTCCCAAACGCCGTGATTCCCGGTGAATCGCGACGTTTGGCCCCGCCCCTCACTGTCAAATGACGCATTTTGCGTCATCACGTCATGGGGGCAGGTCCAAAATGACGCCACTTGGAGCCCCGCCCCCCCGTTACGCCCACCTCCTCTGCAGGCTCCCGGATTTCACCAACAGAAAGTTGGTAAGTATGAGCTAGATGGGATTGTGATCTTCCTGGTGAACTGGCCACTCACCTTAGGATTGCTTCAAATTGTTTCTTGAACACATACACCAGGTTTTCACCAATATTAAGCTTTTCTGACGAAAAATAAACCTGTTCTTTGTTTTTGGGAGGACATTACCAAATACACATTGCAGATAGTGGATTTATATCTCTGTGTGTTTGTTATCTGCTTTATTATTGTTATTGTGATGTATAATATTAGATGATGAATTATAAAAAAATAAAAATAAAAAATATTTAGATTCAAACTCCACAATTTCAGTATTGATGCCCAAGTAAGTCTGTATCATATCTCTCTAAAGGAGCCCCTTTCTTTATATATTTTTGGATTCTTGCACTATTGTAATAATGTTGAAATAGGAGCAGATTTCATTTTCACTGAGATACAGTGGTGATCTAGTGTATCATAACTTACTAAGAAGACACTTATTTCATTGCCCAGCAATGCAGTAAGTGCTGCCCTTATCACCAGCCATGTTACATTACAAACATCAATTTAGCTTGATAGGTTTGTTACTATATACCAAACACACGTCAGAATATATGTTCATATACTGACAGAACCGAGATGTTTTAATCAATTCCACATGCAATATTCTTTGTTAAAAGTAAAGATTTCTGATATTTTGTAAAATCCTTGTGGAAAAAATAATGTCATATATTGCTCTATAAATTACATTATTGCAGTAAATTTAAAAGGGTCATATAAAAAATTG
This sequence comes from Mixophyes fleayi, assembly GCF_038048845.1. Taxonomy (NCBI): domain Eukaryota; kingdom Metazoa; phylum Chordata; class Amphibia; order Anura; family Limnodynastidae; genus Mixophyes; species Mixophyes fleayi. Next base: position 144,759,845 of record NC_134402.1, read on the forward strand.
CATATGATTTGAATATAATGATGTCTACGATGTTTGTTCGAACATTCGCTACATAATTTGTAAAATAATAATATTAATAAAAGAAAAACCACTAACAGTGTATATTATACATATATTTGTTCACGTTCAGAACATTTTGTTCTTCAGAATAAAAACAGAAACTAATTACTAACATGTGCTAGATTAAATAATAAACATGAAAACAGATGTTTTCTTTTAATCAAATACCATAGTAAATTGAACCTGTTTTACTAATGTGACATATTTTTGGAAATTGATGTTGGAAAAGATTTCAAAGGGAAAAAAATCCTTACAAAACACACAGTTAGAATACAAGATGGGTTAAGCTATAATTATTAGAAAGACAAAAAATTGTTGGGCCCTGTTTGTAAAACAAATACTATTCACCTCTTGGAAAGCTGAGCAACGAGTAAACAGTGCAAGACTCCATCTTTCCAACCAGAAATTTAAATTATTATCATTTATGTTTAATGAATAGGTGCCATGTCCTTACTATTTCAGTCCTTACCAGGTGTCTTATACACCGCAGGTTGAATTCCCAATATTTGACAAAATGGTTCATGCACTTTTCTGCCTTAGGCTTTCTTATGTCTCCTGACATTGCTGTTGCAAAATTGCACCGTGAGCTTTGTGTTGCAGTAGTGCAACCTCTACGTAGTTAATAACCACTGCACACTTTTTCGTTTTCATCTATGAAGATCTGCTTCAAAGAGTGGTCTATTGACTTGCTGTTAGTAATTAGTTGCAGGCACCTGAGGCTTGTTTAAAACCTATATAAGCAGCTTGTTGAGAACCACACATTACCAGTTTGTTAAGTTTTGTCTTTGTGAACCACATGCTCTGAACCTGTGTTCCAGACCTTACTGGATTATTATCAGTATTTTGACCTTTGGCTTTGTAAGATTACCCCCTCTGGACCTTGACTATTTTGGCTGTGTCCAGCTTTCCTTCTGGCTCTTAGCCCTTTTTGGCTTTGGTCTATTATCATTCGGACTCTTAACCCCTCTCGCTCTGGATGACTACCCTGCTGGCTCTTATCCCCAGGCAATACTCTGGACACTTCTACAGACTGAGTTACTTTCTCCTATATGGAGAAAACATCTTGCTCACTAATAACAATGAATTTTCTCATGCTACTGAAATCCAACCAATTGAACAGAATAAACTGGCTAATAAAGATGATTCTGCATGATACAGGTCATCCAAAAGATGCAGGCTCAGATGTCTCTGATACAGGAAAACATGGCCAAACTGTTGCCTGATGATCTAATGGTCTCGAGTAAGAGTTGGAGTCCAGTGGCTGGAAAGGAAGGCAACCTATATAGGCTCAGTAGAATTAGAGCTAGCCATGTTTAGTACACAGTATACAGATCAATGCAAAGGGTTGAGAAGAGGTGAAGTCAAGGATAAGTAAAATATTCACTATTTACGCATATTTCACATAGATTTTTTCACTTGAGGTTAATTGTATATTTATTATGCACTTTATACATAATTGGAGATAATTGGAATACTTTAAAATAATCTGACTACCACTGTATTGTAATTTTATCATTTATATGTCTAAAAATATTAAAGGGTTAATTCATGGTAAATAATGATATTTATAATTAATTGTTTATAATTTTAATCCAAATTTTATTTATGCTTGCATAGACTTAGTTTCCTTTTTGCATATAATCTTTATCTTGATAATTGTTAGGCATTTATTAATATCCTAAACTTGTTATTATGAAGGACTGTACAAAAATCACATATTAAATCTTAGAATCCCCAGTACATATTAAACGGAAGAGGATATCTTAAGATGACACACGATCATTACAAAAGATATAGACAAATAGTAGCACTATAGCGGATCAATAACCAATCAGGAGAGATTGCATTTAGCAATCACCTATTGGCTAACCAGAGTTTAAAAACCCCGCTCATACAGAGTAACGGGTTTGCCGTGAACAAGCATATCAGCGAAACGCGCGTTGGTTTCACTGACTATGCCTAGGGAAATGTCTCAATAGATTCAGTAGCAGCTGCAGCTTAGATATAAGATCAGATCCTTTAAAGATAATTTATATGGAGCAATCCTCTAACAGAATATCTGCTAGTCATTGCTGTGGCTCTGTTAACATTTAAGTGGGTCAGTCCCGTTGGGGATAGCACAGTGATTCTAGCTTAAAGCTAATAAAAGTATTCACTACAATAATTGTTAAGATCGAGAGCTTCATAACGAGGACACATAAAATATGTGCTAATTCTATTGCCGTGGTTTTGTTGGCATAATATCCAAACGGATTAGTTCTTTGGGGACAATACATATAGATAAAATCTACAAATTAACCCAAACAAACCAACATAAAAACGACATACTATTTATAATCTTATACTAGCCTAGAGCCTCTACTTCATTGAGAATCTATTCATCCCTGTTATCTTTCAAAGTGATCTTAGTTTAAAGCCGTTAATTGCATTTTATTAGAACAATTGAAAAAGACTCAGGGCTTTACAGGGAGGATATACAAAATATGCAAAACGGGTTAAACATAACACAGAAGCATGTATAAATAACCCTGCCAAAGCACAGCCCTGATAGTAAACTCTGAGCTCGTACGGCACAATAGATAAACTGCCGTCTTTTTACTTCTCATCTCTCTCAGATGACTTAGACTTCATGCTGTTTGATACAATCTAGCATAGCAATTGTAACAAGTGAGAGATTTGTATCTATTTACAAAGTGGCTCTAAATCACAGTGTCAATACAATTAAATACGATTCCACATGAAAAGGATCTGTGTATAATCTGCTCAATAATCTGATTATAAGAGTGAAGCTGCAACTACACAAGAATAAAGGGGTTTTTGTACATTTGAGAAGAGTTAAACGCTCCATTATTATTTATCTATTAGCAATATTTATTGCACTTTATTCTACCCCTAGTGTTTGAAGAACAAGAGACATACAAGGCATAGCCAGTTTTTATACAATATTTCACTTTCACTATTTTAATCTGTTTACATATTTCGCTGTTTAATTTGTCAACCTATAAATAAAGGTTAAGTTTTAATAATTAGACATACTACTGGATAATTAATGCAAATACGGAGTGATTAGTGCATCATACTCTAAACCTCTTTTCTCTTTCCAGTTGTTCTAATGCATAGCATTTTGCCAGGCCTTTCTGTTAATTGTATTGACAGGGAAATAAATTCTTAAATGTACCTAATGCCTCAAACATCTGTGCTAACAAATATGGTTGCCTCGTCCATTTACAAATGTATTTCATTATTGCCAATTGCCTTGGGTGAAATAAAGATATTTTACAAAAATTGTTTATCTAATAGAGGGGTCTTCAACCGTTTAAGGCTACCGCCTACTTTTGTATCGTTGTTGACTGTAAAATTACCTTACCGCCTACCAGTACCGCAGTAACTCAATTTAGCGTAAGTGCAAAGTAATTTTTAGAGGAGGGTTATTGTATTTAACTATATAAGCAGCAAAAGCCTATTTGAAATAGTCAAACTCTGCAGTCTTGCATATACAGGTTACTGTATTCACTTATATACAACATGTGCAGGTTGTTGGTATGTACTGTAACACCCTGTGACATAGTCTCTGTGCAGGATACACTTCTTTTTGTGGTGGACAGGCTCTCTTATACTTATATTAAGTATAAGTATAATATACTTTTTAGGTGCCTCCAGGCTGTACTTATGACTATCACTGATTAAAGGGAAATCCTGCCAAAACTGTAAATTAAGTTAAAGCCAGTCATAAGGAATATGTACGTAGCAGCTACTAGATGCATCTGTTCACTGCAGGCAGTAATGCAAGACTCGGCGCAAAAGCCAAACTCAGGTGCATGTGCAGTAGCGCTTTTCAGACACTGGAGTCCTGCCCCAGTTCCGCCTACCACTAGACCACCGGGCTGCCATGGAAACGGAGTGCTACTGTTTCTAGTACTTACCAATGTAGAACATTGTACATTGTAAAAAAATGTAGAACATTGCTAAAAAACCCCACTGCCCACCATAAAAACTGAATCATCCACTAGTGGGCAGTAGGGACCAGGTTGACTACCACTGATCTAATATAACAAAGTCATTGATGGCTTTTCGTTACTCATAGTGTCTTTCGTTAGTCTCTTTAGGCTAACTTTCGTTAGTCATGGTCTCACTCTCACGAGATTTCCTCACTAAGAAGATTACTGCGCACTTACAGTGACAGCAGGCAGCTAACATAAATTAGATTTGCTGTTAGCTGCCTGCCAGCCTCTCTAACGTGACAGTCGGAGCCGGGGGCGGGACTGCCCCCGACCCAATGAAGAAACAGCCGGGTTTTTTGTTTGTTTTTTTAAAAAAAAAAAAAAAAAAGAGAGACCCATTTTAAAATCTCTAGGGCCCGAGGCCCCTGGCTGTAGTCCAGAAAGCCATTGGGTAAATCCGGCCCTGTATTTATATATCATCATCATCCATTTATTTATATAGCGCCACTAATTCCACAGCACTGCACTCATTCACATCAGTCCCTGCCCCATTGGAGCTTACAATCTAAATCCCCTAACACACACACACAGACCGAGAGAGACTAAGGGCAATTTAATAGCAGCCAAATAACCTACTAGCATGTTTTTGGAGTGTAGGAGAAAACAAGCACCCAGAGAAAACCCACACAAACACGGGGAGAAACCTGATTTTTATACTTTAAACTCTTATTAGGGGTCTATTTATGACCCTTCGTTTTTTTCACTTGATACTTTTCAATCCTTATCTCCTTGATAAGGATTGAAAAGTAACGGCAATGTATTAAAAAACTTCTAAGGGACAGCAGTGCCGATAACCTGCTGTCCCTGAGAAGTGACTCACCTGATGATCGCAGTCTTTTCTCACTTTTGAAGGCTGCGGTGATCTTCTCTTTTTTTCTTTCCTTTTATTTTTTATCTTTTTTGTTAGTGTCCATGCACTGACCGAAAACTTGGTGCATGCACACTAACATACTGGAAGGCAAACTGTACGATGAGTGACAGTGAGGGATCACATGATCCCTCCACACATGCGCTGTCCAGCTCTGCTCTTCAGAGCAGAGCTGGACAGCGCAAAAGTTTTCAGATATGTTAATGTACGCCAGCTTCAGATGGCGCCAGCTTCAGATGACGTACATTAACATGTAAAAAAAGAGAACATTTTCTCTAGTTAGCCTTTCATACATAGCGGTTCTAAGCACTTCACATACACTGCTATGAGGAGTGCTCAGAAAAACGACAGGAAATGCAAAGCTGCAGATATCTGAGATATCTGCTGCGATGCTTCAATAATACATAGTAATTTCACGGTAAACCCCCGAAAACAATAGTTTTCGGGGGTTTAACACAGAGTGAATGCTTGATAAATAGACCCCTTAGACAATTTAGACACTTATCTTTCTTGGTAATATATAATGGAATCAATAATATAGAAAATATACAAGTGATGAGGCATTTAGGGAATAATAGTCACAACTTGTTAACATTTCAGTAAATGTTCAGTTAATGTTCACTAAAAGTTTTTGCATGACAGCTGCAATAACTATATAGAGGGGCAGACTGGGCTGGGGGGGGGGGGCAGGTGGGCATATGCCCCCCAGGCCAGTCCCATAGTGGTCTACCTTGGACTGGCTCACTGGGCCACCTAAATTATTTTCCCTTTAAAATGTTCCTAATAAGCTGCTGAGTCGAGTCTTACCCCTCGGGCTAAAATTTGCCAGCCCTCCCCTGACTATATATTTTAAATAAGTAATCAAGTCAGAGAAGCATTGAGGTTTGTAGATGGGAAGGGCCTGATTCAGAATGGAATGCAAGTATAAGCACGACTTGCGATTGAAAGAGTTGTACGCAAGTGTATGCGTATGCATGTGCCGTACTCTACTGAAGATGAGCCAAAGATTCATCCATATCTGAATGAGAAGCAGAATGCACCCACTTGACAATAAACACATCCCTCAGACACTTATGTCCAGCTTGCTAACATGTACAAAAATGTTTTAGATGTTATGAATGCAATTGCTATAAAGCATCATTTAAACTTGAATAGCCTAGCTAATAAAACAGGCAAAACTTCTCAACATGCGTGTAAAAAATATATATATTTCACCTGTATTACAACGCGCTCTTCAAATCCTAATCTATAGTCGAACTACTACTAAAGTCTCAATAAACATCTGTGAATCATTTGCAAAACTCTAATTACAAGTTGTTCGCTAGTTCAGGTGTTCATCAGCATCATCCGCTACTTAAACCTACCCTTGAGCACCCGCAAATAAAATGGCTTGTTCAGCTGTGTATGTGACCATGTCCCTGACTGAATCCCTACACAATTGCTTGAACTCACCCTTACTGTACTTTGCCTATGATAGAACACAACTCCCACAACCACTGTCACGCTGCTTCAGGCGCAAGGAGTCGTAAGTGTCACGGGTTTGAATAGCCATAGTTGCGCAAGATCACTTTCTGAGCATGCACAGACGTCTATTTTGAATCAGGCTGTGGAAAAGTTACTCTGCTATAATCAGAAAGGCTTAATGGGATTTGTCTTTTTAAATAAAGACTGTTGCAACCATATGGCTAGGAATAAAAGGTAACCTATATGGTGCTTATAAATGGGCGAATATTTACACGTGGCTAAAGATAGTGGCGTACCATATAAGGCTCTATACTATTTACTCTTTGTATTATGGGCCTTGTACAGTGTAAGCAATGTAGGATTATTAACACAGAGCAAGATAGCAATTTGCTACATAAAGGTTTAGACAAAATGGCAAAATGGGCCATTACATGGATGATAACATTTATTGTAGATAATCACTGATCCCTTTGCCAGCAGACATCTGTCTTTCAGATGAGCATTAGAAAGTGCAATATTTCCTGGTGTTTGGGCCTAGGAATGCCAGGATTCTGCCATAGAGTCAATGACAATAATATTCCTATGTGAACAGTTATACACTGTAATGTGACCCTAATCATATTTTCAGCTTCAATGCATCCTTTTCTAATATACATTACTACTTAGTAAAGGCTCTTCTCAGGACAATCAGGACTTGCACAAAGCAGTTCAAGTATTTAAATCATTTACAGGGACTGGGAGTGGCCATACTGTTGCCTTACACCTTTAAGTTGAATTTGCAAATTACATTCTACTACTACATTCAATAGAAACTACTCGTAAGAGTCATCTGAATCGATATGGACACTACTGGGAAAGTAAGAAATACATTATAATATTTTGGGACATAGTAACAAGAATTGACAGACTTTTACAAAACTGTTTAAAGGAGTATTAGCAAAACATGTATTGTAGAACAGTGAACTTAAAGTCATTCAGGTAAATAGTGACAGATAACAACTATGAAGGATAAGCTGGTGGTGACTTTGTTCAGTACATGTAGATTTTGTTTAATATATATGTATGTGTGTGCACTATTATTTATATAATGCTGACAATTGACACAATACTGTAGAAATTAGACAAGATTCACACACACTTTCTTAGCTTATCTAAGGTTTCTATACTATAACTAAGAATTCTCTTGTGCTGGTGGTAGTATATGTAACATTTGAAAAATATCTGAAACATGTTCCATACATATTTACAGACAGATTGTGACCGTGGGTTGCTAAGTGAGTCTTGTATTTAATAGTAGATGTACTAATGACCATTGTCTTTAAACACAAGATTATTTAATAAATGATATGTGAACCTGATACAATGAATATTTGCTTTTGGCAACTGTATTTTGCAAACGTTATTCATTATATTGGTTAATAAATAAACCCGCACTTTGCACTATTTTAGAAGTAAAAAGCAGAATACAAATACAAAGAAATACAAAGAAAGCGCATAATGTATATCCAGAACCTGAGTAGTATTAAATATCTCACAGGACATCACACAAATATAGTAAAAAACAAAGAACCTTTAAACTACATTCCTAAAGTTGTTTCACAATATATTTATTAACATATATAAAACCACATTGGAAAATATAAATTTCCAGAATGGACTGTAATCACAGTACTCTCTTATGGATCATGTCACATACTCACAACACATGCTTCATAGGAGGATATGTCCTCATTACAGAGAACCAAGTTACTATAGCACCATATCAGTTCAAAAGGTAATGCTTGTCACAATACTTGCTCTAATAGCACAAAGTTGAACTCTCACTGTCATAAACAAGACAATACAAACGATGCAAAGCTTAAAGTGCATAATATTACTGACACATAAAATATAATGTGGGGAAAAAAACAAGATAAAAAGGACTAGATGAAGCAATGCAAAGTATTAGCAACCCAGAAGAAGTAATGAACCACTGTTCATTATGCTAGATCCACTGGGGTATAAAAGTTGGCAATAAGCTCCCAATAGAATTGAAAAGGTGTTTTACTACACACATCACGAAGGGTTTTAAAACACAGTTATCATTATTTATTTAATTAGATGATTCATTTTTTCCTTACTTATTTAAAGCTACTTCTCCCTTGAATACATCCATGATTTCTTAATCCTAATCATATCTAATAGCAGAAAACTGTTCAGAGAGGAGAGAACATAGCAAGACAGGCAAGAATGTGAGCCAATGGAACTTAGAAGATGACTATCAGCTCAGGGTAAAGATAAAGTTTGACTCCCCAAATTATGCTAGAAATTTTCAAACTAACTGACTAGTGCAATATACAATTAAAGGAAAGCAAAACTTATAGAGATCAATAAAAGGCACAGAAAATAAATCTGATCTTTGAACATCTGAACTTAGAATACTGACAGCAGATAAAGTCCATTTGATCCCTCTAGTCTGCACATTGTATTGTTTAGATTTCCCTTTCCAAGCCTTGCTGAAACCCTTGGGCATTACCACAATAGAGATCACTTTATTAGGTACATTGAACAAATAGCAAGCAACATTCCAATTTGTCTGAATTTGTTCAAGAATTGACACAGCAAAATATTAAAAGTGATGGCATGAACCGGAGGGCATGTGTACCTTGGGCCTTTCCTAAATTCGATGGTTTGGCTAGGCATTTCTGTAATCTGGGGCGCATGATGCCTATTGTCTTAAAGAGGCAGCGCAACCTCTAGCTGTATGTATGTGTGTCCTTGTCCCTATGTCTGTTACCACTTTATTCTCCTCCACCTCCCTACTTCCTCCTTTGACTGTGTCTATTACAATGCACCGCACGGTCCTGGCAGAAGGCAACATGAGTAGCTTCATCTGATTTGTGCTGGGACTGTGTGGTTCACAGTGTCAGGATAATGAACAGAGGTGAGATTAGAAACAGTGGCAGATTGAGGCATTCCAATATATCTCAACCCATTTTCACTGTTTACACTGGGTGTCTCGACATCACTTAACTTCTCTGACACTCAGGTGCTGTTTTCATCTGCTGTGCATTCTGCTTCATACTCAGGCCTGGTATGCGGTTCAGGTGTGTCTCCCTCTGAGTGTTTGAGTGTTGATTGGAGACCTGCATTTTATAAGCTCTCTACATGCTAGCATCTTTGTACCTGAATCTGCATTACACTGGGGCTCTTCCCATCTCTCATGGATGGTGCGGGTTAGGATAATGAGTGAAAGTTAAACGAAATTGATCAAGTATGTTGAACTACAAGTCCCAGCGTACCATAGTAGCTATTTACTACTATTTTTATTATGGACCTTGCACAGATTATTAACACATTGCAAGACTTAATACAGAAAAGTTTAAGCAAAATGTCAAAATGGGCCATTACATGTATGATAAAATTTAATGTTGATAATCACTGATCCCATTGCCAGCAGACATGTGGTGTTCAGAATTCTTTTTGTACAGTGCCTCCACCCTAGTAAGGGGTTCAGTAGGATCTTCGTGGAATAATGTTGCTGGAATTTCAACAGCAGAGGGAGACTAAGAAACCCTCGGCCCCCATGCATAAGACCACAGACACACACACAAATAAAGTAGCAATGCACCAGACTGGTCTGTAGAAACCACACCAGCACATCTATCAGTTGAGAGTAGACTCTTAAACTTTTGTTGGTTATGTTATCAAACATATCTCTCTCAATGTCAGTATTTTTGAGGTAGCTTTGAACACAGCAAACACAGTAAATATAAAGCATTTAAAGATATACTCTGCCTTATAGGAATGGATTTCTCAAACAATGAACACAGTGTGTATAAACATATAAGTTCAATTATATGGTTTCAGAAAATAGCACAAATTTAGATTTCCACTTCTAGTCCACAGAGCTAGCTGGCATTTATGTTGCAGAAGCATAAAATAACAGCATTTTTCTCTGTATCTCTCAACTTGACATAACATATAGGATTCCACCTAACAGCACTTTTTCTTTCCTTATCTCAAAAAGGCATTTATCCACTCCTGAAGATTTAATAAAGGACAATCCAATATGGGTGCAAGAACATGTGTAATACACACACTGTTCCTTCTTTTCCTCTCAGATATAAAATTCAGAGTTCCTTTAGTGAACACTGAAGCAACAACACACACTTATAATACTTTCCCACAGATAAAGACTATTGTCTCAGAGTTTGATGAACTTTTCCTTCTTTTAGACTCAGTCCCAAAAATCTGTCTTTCTCTGCACTACACCCTTGCCACTAACACACAATCCTGCAAAAGAGTCTCCCCACTAGTTATCTGCATAACTAACAGCAAAATACTCAGTCCAGGTAAAACAGTAATAAATTATATGTGGATTACTTACCCAACTGATCTCCCAGTTGCAGCACGGCTCCCTTCTGTAATGGAATACGGTAACTGATTCCACTTCTCTCTAAACGGTCTATTTCTCCCTCTCTTCCTCTCACTCCCTGGTGCTTCAGTCACCAGCTCTATTTCTCTGCTATAACCTTTATCAAAAACCTTTAATGGCTGTTTTAGCTGGTAGTGCAGTTTTTCTTACTTTGACCTATATATTAATGGGGTTTCTGCTGGGGATAATCCTGCTGGTTTTATGTATTTTCTGTTCTCGCCAGCTGAAACTTCCCCATAATCTTTCAGCTTCCCATACTCTGGGAGCTTTTTTGTCGATATTGGTGATACCTGATACCTGTTCTGCTAATGTCATTTCAAGATGGAAGTATTGGAATAACCCCAGTAACTTTAAGAAAGGATTCTAACATGGTCCTATATACCTCCCTCCCTACCATGGAAGATTAATTTGCGTAAATGATTTTTCTCCCAAAACTTTTTGCACAATTTAGAAATGTTGCTGCCTAAGAACTTGATAAAACATATTTCTTTTGAAGTTTTAGTCAAATGCCAAAATCACCAGCATCACTTCAAATGTGCTCATTTTAATAACATAAATTACTTTTCTCTTTGAAAAATGTCTACTAGTAAAAAAAATCCCCTAAAATACATTTAAATTCACAACAGTTATTGCAGGCATTACAAAATGGGATTATCCATTAATATCTTATAAATAGTTGTACGGCCCATTAAAATGTTATCAACATACAGATAGGTTCTGTCCATTCAGTTACAAAATACAGACAGATTGAGATTGACTAGGTATGTCACTGACTTACATCATAAATAGCTTCTGTGATGTCACTTAGTTTGTGTATACAATTTAGAACTTTGCACAGACTGCAAAGACTGGACTGGACAATACATAGTCTATGGTAAGCTTATTTTATAATATAACATATAATATATTTATCATAAGATATGTATTTATAACCAAGTAATTTAAGCTTTACAAATATATGAAAATAAGTCAAAGATGAAAAAATGGACATAGCTCTCAAATATTAGATATGTAAATTTTCACTAGTTTTTTTTAAAACGTGCTTGGTTTAAATCTAAATATACTTGTTATCATAGTGACTAACATACCCTTCTACATGTAGTCCCTTTTCCACAAATGTAATATAGGTGTACAATGGGACTCTGTTGTTTGGTTTCAGGTCGCAAATGAGTGCCGCTTTGTAATGGTACAACTACCTTCTGTTCAGGGTAATGATGGGCTGCATCAGTTTCATTACTGGGATTTGTGGGCTGGGATGTGGAAAGGACCATTGAGCATGCAAGTTTAATAGCCAGGCTGAATATACAACAGAACATGTTTGACAATTAAGTTTGCATCCCATTTGTGTGCCAGACCTTCTCTCGATAAAGTACACTCTTTTATTGAAAAGCTTAGCAGATACAAAAGGGTGATTACGTTCCATGTCATCACAGTTCCACTCACCAGATAAATCCACAATAGAAAAATGTAGCAACAGGCGCTAATTAAGGTACTGTATAGTATCATCTAGCTGCTACACTGCCGGGAGATGTTGCTACTCACTATAGTAATTATAAAACTGCACTAAAAGTCAAACAGAAAAATGTAATTGGATTTAGCACTTGCCTGAATAATTAATTGGTATAAAACCCAATAAAGCTTATAAAATAAATTAATAGTAAAAAATAAAAATAAATGGCAGAATACATACCATGGGATTGGTTAAATGAAGGGAATACATTTATTTGAAAATAAAAACAGCAATTTAAAAACAGACTATGCTAGAATATCACATCTATATTAATAATGCAGAAAAATAATACAATATGTTATCAGCAGATATGAGGACTTAAATTATTCTTAATGGTTAGTAGCATGATAAACTTTGCATAATAATTTAAGAAATGTCCTTAAGGAATTGCAAAAAGTCCAAAATATTTATCTACTCAGACACAGAAGTCGCGTCCACCATTATTTCTATGCAAACGGATAACAACTATCCTTATACATCAGATCCTATAGAGCATGGGGTGAGTTCTTTTTAGCAACGACATAAAGCCTGCAGGTGTTTCTGATACTCATTCTCACTCCTTTCAAGCTAAATTAAGGATCTCAGTATAACTTCACCAGAAGTTGGCTAGTATATTTTTTTGTCAAATAGTGAGCAATTAGTCATTAGGCTTGTAGGTATTTTGGCATGTTGTACAGAAGCCGGGGTTAGTAGATGATAGATGGCTTCCACCATCTATCATCTATGGCTGTTCAACTATACCACAACAAACACCTACAAGTAGCACTACAGGTCTACAGTCAGATAATTAGAACTCTATTTTTAAGTTTTCTAGATGGAGGAACTTGAGTTTGCAGCACATACACATACTCTCCCACAATAGCCAAGTGCAACAGTGGACCTATAACTGTAGGTACATATTTGCCTGGCATAGATTAGGGCTTGGACAAATGTAAATGCTATGTTTAAACATTGGGCTATGCTGTGATAGCATTAAAACAGTTAAATGAATTTAAGGATTCTTTTTTTTAACATTTTTTGTTATTTGACCATGGATATCTTATCTAGGCCAATCAACAGTGAAATCAACTCACTTGAAAAAAAAGAGACTCTTTGAAAGGAGCCTTATCTTCCTATTATATCTCAAATTGAGATGGAAGTTGCATTGTGGCTTCTTTTATTCAAGTTTCATTGCTTGGTCATGTCTCATGGTTGGTCATTTTCTTTTCCACTTTTATTAAAACTACACTGGTCTAGCACTTCTGAATAAGCCTTAGGGAAATAAAAATACTAAACTACAATTTGCAGTTTTCTTGTGTTTGATTTGTGGTTGGCAAACAGCGAAATTCATAAAACCTCTGGTTTTTAAAACAAGTGGATCTGGACCCACAATGCCAGTATACAGATCTGGCTAAGATACAATCATCAAACGTTAGTTTTCCAAACTACAGTTAAGAATGCAAGTATTGTAGACATGGTCCTGTGGTTGAGCAATTATCAGAACAGACAAAGAAAACCTCAAAAACAATTTACCCCATTTTCATCTAAACAGCTTTGATGTTTGCTCCTGAACAAGCATCTTGAATGTAATCTATATAAAAATCTAACAAATATATAATTAATTTTGTTTGCATTTTGTGACGAAACAAGTTTGATAACACCCTTACCAGTCTGTCCCTCATTTATCACAAAATGTGGATTATAGTATGTACTTTTTATAGCCCTTGCTTTTGTTCCCAGCTCAACAGAGTACAACTGCAGTGTCTAATTACATGTGGATAAGGGGACGATGTAGCTCATTGTAAATATGTATATTGTTTATTGTATCTTGGTGTTATTGCATGGTAGCTGTTAGGCATTGTCCTTAAAGTGTAGCCAGGTGGGATATGGGATCAGGTTGCAAGGTACTGGTGAGCGGGAAGGCTAATTAGTATCCATTGCTCTCACAAGACTACTCCAGACATTTGGTCTACAATCTAGTAGGGGAGATTCTGTGGAAGTACAGCTCATCTCCACTTCCCTCCCCAACCCCCCAGTCCAGAACTCACCAATGTTTAGCAAGGAAAAACCCAGGGGTTTGCCCAGGGAGGTAAAAACACTGAAAATTTGACCGTAGATATAAGGAGCCAATTCATGGGGGGAGGTGATGTTCATTCTGGGAATTGATAGCTGTTGGGTAGTTGATGGCTCTAGTAGTGAAATACATTGTCAAATCCATTGGTCGTCAATTCTTGACAGCCAGGTGACTGTAAGTCCTTAAGCTAGTGGGGTAGGGGACAGATGATAAACCTGTCTGGCATTTATTTGCTGTGTGTACATAATATTCTAGTTATTTGTTTTTGTTGCAATAAATGTACTGCTGTACTTTTCTAACTGTATTTGCCTGAGTGACTAATAAGAACCTTAGATGGTACTGGGTAGGCTTCCCTGGCTTAGGAAGGCACCCGTGGGTGGCCAGTCAGAGTGAAGGGGGTAGAAATGGGCCAGAAAACACAGTATCTTCACACATATATAATTAATCAATTTAAAAATCAGCATCATAGGGACACCCCCTGCCCAAATTCCTCAAACAGATGCAGCAATAAATAGCAGGAGCTAATTTCAACTACAACAGGAGGACCACAATTGTGGGGTCCCCTGCTACAGTGAAAACCAGCTGAGGACTGACTGTCTGTGCCAGTTTCACTATAGAGACCCACAAGTGCTGGGCTAGTTAGTGCCTCAGTGGGAAGATGGGGGTCTAAACATCAGTGGCCTTCCTTCCCTACAAGAGGTTACCAGCCCATCACTGAAAAGTACTAGGGCTCTTCTCAATACCAATGGGCTGTGGGGGCCAGGGTAAGGAAGAAAAATGGAACCCCTGGAGTGGCAACAAAGAAATTAGCTGTTTATTTTAACTTAATGATGTTGGGTGGAGTATCTTCACCCCAGATACAATAGTATAATATACCTCATCAACTGGATAATTTTAGCTGCCGGCAAATTTTGCATTGACTCGCCCAACATCTAAGAATAAAATTCAAAGTATTATCCTCACCTCTCTTGCTACACTTCACAAACGTCTACAGGACTTTCTAGACCATCTTTCTTGTCTGGAATTCTCTACATTGTTAGTTTGTCCCCCAGTTTCTGGGGCATTCACTTGGTTTGCAAGGGATTTTTAGTGCAAGTACGTATTATTATGCTTTGTCCAGAAGTTTCATAAAGCTAGTTTTTTTGTATTTAATAGTTTGCACACTTAGGCTTGCCCACTGTTCTGTGCAATGAACAAGCATTGAGTTAATAGTTTAGTATACACATACCTTAAACTTAAACTAATCTCTTAATATGAGGGTGAAATGATCAGTAAATGCCTCTACTAAGTCAGCAGGCATTAAATAAAAGTGTAGGACTAAGAGGTACAAGAACTGTTGGTTGTGGCTAGAAATGCCTTTGCCCCTGTGCAATCATCTAGCAAAAAAAGGCATATAGTCCAGCTGCAAGTTCTAGGCACACTCATTGTAGGAAACTACATAATTCTGCACACAATGAAAGTGGTCTTTATCTGCTCATTGCAATTGTTCACAGTTATGTTTGAATGGCTGTTATCATTACTTTCTAGTTAGCCAATTATGTATGTCCTTCTATGGAGGCACTATACTGAAATAGGTTCAAGTTCAAACTTCTATCCATACGGACACAATAGTTAACAATAACCTATATGCTATATATTCGTTTTATGGAAAGTATGTATTATATTTATATTTTCTAGGTAATTAAATGCAGGGCAGCAGTGCTGTGGGAGGCACATAAACCACTCAGCATTGAAGAGATTGAAGTTGCTCCTCCAAAGGCTCATGAAGTTCGCATAAAGGTAAGATATACTCCTTTTAATATATGTCTCTGTAGTTAATCACTGAAGGGACTGTCACAACATATTTGTCACAACAAAATGCCCCTATATATCACAGGTCTTACAGTGACATTTTTAACTCTGAAAGTTTATTTTCCAACAAATATTGGCTTATTAGGAATATGGATTTAGATGCTTTGATTAAAATTAGTTATATAGTTGTTACACTGTGTGATATAAAATGAATAGTTGTTATTGTTTTGTACACAGATATAAGAAATGGATGATTTTGTTTCCAGAACATGACAAAAATACTACTGGGTGTTACACACTACAAATAATCTGGGGTCTGATTCATTAAGGACCTTAACTTAAGATATTAAAGTAATTTTATCGTTTTCAAATAAGCATTGCCCAAGCGATTATATTGTGTTTCTAACGCACAAAGTGATTTATTTTAGCAGATGTAAATAGTCAACAATTCAATACATTATTATATTATGATGAAGTACAGTACAGCCAATACCAAAAGTTACATACATACATACCGCGCTCTTATCGCATTGCGCTCGCTGCGCAACCACGGGACCCAATGGACAGTATATCTGCTTAGAATACTGTGTCAGAAGTGACTGAGGCTGGTGGGGAATGCAGCTATTATATATGCAGTCAGTGTTTCATTGTGAACAATAGAGATGACGTAGCTTGCTTCTATAGGTCCAGACATTGGGTGGGTTCAGGGTAAACAGATCATAGGCTGATTCAATCTAAGGAATCCAAAGGAGGGGGTCGTCTCTCCAGGGGGTCTGCTCCTTTCATAGCCGGCATCATACAAAGGTTTATTCTCTAATATCAATAACTAAAGTATGCAATGTGCGATCTCTTCGCCGACTGCACCGCATAGCTGCTGCTGAATAGGGCTTTAATATGACACCAGGCGTGGTACCTTTCCTATAACCTGAACCTTGAATATCACTGAAGTGTACATATAATCACTATATATATATATATATATATATATAGACTAATAATAAACCAAATACTATCTGCTCCTAAATTACACTGTGATGGAACCAATATGAATTATATAAATAACTAAATGTTGTAATGCGAGTGTGTGCGTGCGTACTTTACCGTGCGATCGCACCACGCCACGTGTTACGTGGCGTACGGATCGCAATCGCACAGCAAAACAATATTAAACCAATATACTTTCGTTCATCCAATTATACGACTTCGACAGTTCCACCCTTTGATAGTACAATAAACTATCACCTTAAAGATGTTATATGCAGGATCTCAGTACCACGTTTTGTTATGTAATACAAGTCCCCCTTGGTGTATGACCATGCTGTTTGTAGATCTAAACAAGTTATCATAAAAGAGAGACTTAATCCTCTAAACGACTTATTCTTTTACTATAGACCGTACATTTCTGGAGCTTGGAGATAACCTTTTGTATGCCCTTCAAGGATGCAATAAAACACGTAATACAATATTAGGAACGGTACAAGGTACAATAGAACACATGTATCAGCTATACAGAATTCTCTACTACAGTTCTTCAAGCTTAACAGGTTCATCTGTCCAACGCATGTCTTTAAGCTCAGAATACATTTAAACACTTCATGTTCATCAATAGCATCATCCTATGTCTATCAATAATGCCATATACAATCTCCTTCAGCTTGCGTTAATATACACACTTCTAATAATGTCATCAGTTCTTTTCATTAACACTTGTGGACGGGCTATTGTCTGTTCGTTCTTCTTAGTCTTCCAATACTCAGATTTAACAGTGATCGGCTTGCAAAGCATTGGGAGACTTCAGACTAAGGGACCTAGGTGTCGTACTTTTTCCCCTAGTGACCTCCCACCTATAGTTCGGGTACCTCAAGAATATTTGGTGGAAAGAGAACTAATCCTACTTGATATAATCACTGAGGCACGTGTGAGCACGCCCAGCACTTTGTTTGGTCTAAAACCTTACCCTCCCAAGAATGATAATCATTCTCAAGGATGCCTGCTCAAGTCCGAATATTACTGAACTGGCATCGCTGGGTGTACCTCTTTTTAACCATGGGGTCGCTGTACTTACAGACCTAATGCAACTCAGACAATAGCCCCTCGCACTTTCTCCAAGCTCCAAGGTTTCCAGATTTTCCTTTACCCCTGAATTAAATAGAGTAATTGGCTGGACCGATTATGCTACTAACTTCTCCTTCATCCCCAATTCCTCAACATCATTACCTGAACCAGTCTCTGTCACCTGCTAATAATTAAAAGAATTGACTGTCCTGAGAAGAGAATGAAATGAGAGAACACAAAACAGGAAAAACTACAACTTCATGCTGGACAACTGTCTTAGCCTTTGGCTCAGGTGCTACTAACTGCATTTGAGGCCTTCCAGAACAGACTCATGAGTGCCCTTGGACTCTTCTCTGAGTGTTGGTCCCTCTGCAGTGGGTGGAATGGGCACCAATGTGTCTCTGCTACCCTTGAAGCTGTGATGCTGGTAGCCTACACCTGGTACCTGTCTGTCAAATAACCTGAGCCTAAGAAATTACTGCTCCACAACTTACTCTCCCGATCCAACATCCTGACAGTTAGTGTGACTTTTCAGGAAACAGTGTTTTGGACGTTCTCGGTTGCTGTCTCACTATTTACCTTCTCTGAAGGTCTGACATAGCCTCCCAGTTACAATCTCATCTCACGAGGGGTCAAGAACATTTCAAAATCGTCAGGTTAAGAGGCTACCCAGGAGTGATCTCTTGGTGGCGGGGAAGGACTAGTAGCCGAAGCTATCAGTCCCTTCAATCGAGTTCGAACTCTTATTCTATTCAATTCATTCTACCTAGTACCACTACTTTATGTTCACACTGGTTTATTTCTAATTGAAAGTATGTGATTTGTTACCACTACTCATACATTATACCTCTATTATCAATAACATGAATACCCCTATCATCTATTATAACTCTAGGACTATCACATTGAATAACAAAAGCTTTGAGTATGATACAGTAATACATTAGACACATTTCAATACCCCTTTACCCGGACATATTTCATTGGTACACCAGTGTATACTTGAGGATCCTGGATGGTGGTAATTGGATGACGTGGATTTGTTTTACCTGGAGGAAAACCCATCAGCAGGAGGGATATGGGATGGCTCTATTGGTATCATTTTCCTGACATTCTCTCAATCAAGATAGGACGCTGCCGTCCTACTAGCTTGAGACAAAATATCTGGTGCACCCCAATATACTCTTACCAGCTTGCACATACCTTCTGCACCCAGCTAAGCCAGACCATTTGCTGCCTCCTCTGGGTCTGGGAGATACACCCTGGGAGCTACTGGTTTACCTTGTCCATCTCTCCAGGGTCCGCCAGACTCCTCACCACATCTCTTCACCTTCCAGACAGTTTATTCCTCAGGTAACACAAATCTTCCTATATTAACCAATATGTGTATGCGTGCATGTGTGTGTGTGTGTTCACATTGTAAAACTAAAACAATACAATGAAAAACAAAACATAGATTTGTTAGCTGTCACATAAAACCCTGCTGTCTTTTTGACAGCTGTGTTCGCCCTGGTGTGATAGCCATGTATGGTCGTGTGTAAGTGTGGATTTTACTAGCAGCTACTTCAGTTGGTAACTGTGTCACTGTATAAAGTCCTCTATGTAGTGTCCTAATCATGTGCTGGTTTTGCTATAAAACGATTTTCCAGTTAACTCAACATCGCCCCCTAGACTAGAAGAATGCTGAAGACCAATGTATATCAATCGATTTTTTTCTCTGCCAACTCACATGCCATTCTCAGTACCTCACATTCAGCTACTTGACTAAGTGGGAAAGGCAAAGGGGTCTATTTCTATAACACTTTCTTCAAATATAACAGTATCCAGTACATGTCTGTCTAACAGTGAAAAATATAAAACACGAAAATTCTACATTTTCTAGGGTTTCACATTATGTCGTATCTTGTGGTAAAAATCCTATTCCAATATTCTATACAGAGATGCATATCTGTATGTCTAACCTCCAGCAATCTCCTATCCACCCTTTGTGCATCCATATAAAGGCACAATTTTGTACAGGAGGCACGAATCATAAAACGAAAAAAAACAAAACAGATATGCAATCTATAAAACATGAATCGTATTTCCACAAAAGAACCTTTCTGCTTAAAATCAGCAGTTTCTATACGCATGAAAACAAAACCCCTGACTGTTTCTGTAACTCATGTTAATCTAGTGTGTGTATCTCTGAACTTGTCTTATGTAAAAAAAATAAAAATATGTCTTAGCCCCATTGTTGAGACTGTGTCTGATTTTATCTCCACCAGAGCAGAGAGAGAGAGAGGGAGAGAGAGAGAGAGAGAGAGAGGGAGAGAGAGAGGGAGGGAGAGAGGGAGAGAGAGAGGGAGAGAGAGAGGGAGGTACTAGCGTTTGTGTAAAGAATGAGAAATAGGAAAGCAATGAATGATGGGAATACAAAGATTTGAATAGAAACATACATGCAGAAAGGGAGATTTTTACAACAAAAAGACAGCTGGATTGGACTCTGACTCTATGGGGAAATGGCTGTATTCATTTAACTATGATGGATTCCTTAGGATGAACTAGCCAATGATTGACAACCCCTTGGACCTTCCTGACACCTGGACCAATAGATGCAAGCTATACCACCTTCATTGTATTACTGTATTTCTGTGTGTATATAAGCAGCAGCTTCACATCTAGTGTTCAGACATCTTGTCCCCAGACTTCAGGATTGAATGCTGCACACTGGATCCAGAGCGCCTGCGATAAGTAACGGCTGTATTTATTATCACTTTGCTTGAGCATATTATTCTACTATTTGCGAATAAATCTTTGTGCGTTGGAAACACAAATCGAGGTTCGACAATCGTTATTGGTTAGCGACAATACGCACATAACAATTTTGGGGGCTCGTGAGCTTTGGAGGTTTCGTTGCCGATGATATGCAAGACCAACGGATTTCGGTTCCTCAACAAAGGGTGGAGACGCGTCATATACGGGTAAGAACGCAATGTGTTCAAAACCTGAATTTTACTCTGTGTTGTGAAACCGAATGTCCGTTTTGCATTGTCTAGGGCACGCTAACTAGAACCTAGGGACAAAAGAGAAAACTGTTTCTTTTTACTGTCCTTGTGCGTTTTAACTGTATTGCATTGCTTAGCGTATGTGTATTTCCTGCTGTGCGCACGCGAACTTCCGGTAAATTTGCCACGTGGTTGAACAATCGTATTGATAGTTATTATATGTGCATAATATAATTACTTGTGAAAGCCTCTGAGATATTATTACTGTTGTTGGGAACTTTTGATTTTCTGCGCAGAAAAGGTGTATAGTGTGTGATTTTGTAACGTAGATACACTGTTTATTATTCATTGTGCTCAGTTGCTGTCTGACGAGGCGGAGTGCCCAACTGAAGGACGGTATACAGGGCAGGTATACCGAATGCGAAAACCGGGCTTTCGCAAAAGCGCTACCAATAGATCGCAAGGTTTGCTAATAATTAGTATTGGTAGGCAGTGCGATCTAACCGCACAGTTAGTGCGAATTGGTGAAGCAGCTAGGAGGAATTATATTGGAAAGGCTGGTTGATTGTATCGACTTTGTTCTCCCAGTTATAATAAACTCAACAGATTTTGTGGTTTAGCCAGAGTATCGAGGAGCTGATAGCCCTTGGGTCCCACAGTAATATTTCTGTGTTAGGGATTCTTGTTCGGAACAAGAGAAAGCAAGTGAACGTGGCTAAAGGAAATACGTTCACCGAGCAATAGAGATCTCTAGCGGTGATTGTAGCAACAGGTTTGAAATTATTGGCCGGAAGGAACAGAGCATTGCAGTGTGTTTGTGTTCCGTGTAGAGTGGTGTTGTTCAACATGGGTGCTAAGCATACGCTAGAGATGGTAAGTGTACTGCCTAAGGAAGGTCCTATTGGTTCAGCGAGGTTTCTCATGTGTAAAAAATATGGTGCATACGCAACTGCGTATTGCGACACGTGGGTCAAGATGACCAAAGATTGTGATAGGCCTTTCCCAGCAATAGGAAGTTTTAATGCAGAGGTACTAAATGCTGTAAAGGATAAAGTATGGTTGATCAAGTCAACGAAAAAGAAAAATAGACATAATGATTGTTTAAAATTGTGGCAAATGTAAGGTAACACGTGGCAGAGCAGCGAATGCAAACCGGAAATAGGCGGGGCGAAAAGCGCGCGCACGGCGGAAGTGCCCGTTGAGAAGCGTGGCGAACTCAGCGTAAGCGCGCCCCCGCCACCTTATGTGGCGGGAGCGGTAAATACAGCCGGTATTAAAACTGAAAAAAGAAAAATTGCTAAGTTGTATCCTGTTTTAAGCGAGTTTAAATCAAGTGTATCTGAAAATGAAGATGAACCCACTGTGATTTCGGCCATTGCCCATGCTGTTAGTGTACTAGAGGCTCAGCGCAAGTATGAGAAAATGGCTGAGATAGGTGAGAGTAGTGTGATCACTAGGAGTGAAAGCGTTCTAAATCTTGAACCAGCAAATCCTGTAGTGTCCCCTGAAGTCAGTGAACCAGAGGGTGCGTACCCAGTCCGCACAATATCAGTTCCCAATGGGAAACCTGATAAGGATGGTGTAGTTCCTTTAAGAAATGTTACAATGCATTGTCCCTGGACTAGATCAGAATTACGTTCCATTATGACTGAATTTCCAGATCCTAGAAAGGAGTTAGCTAAATGTCAGAAATTTGTTAAAGACTTAGGAAATGCCCACGAATCAACCTATAAGGATTGGCGTGTAGTGTTGAGGGCGTGTCTTCCTCCCAATACTAACATACAAAAATTTATTGAAGATTGTTTGTTGGAGGAAGATGACACCTTGACTGATGAGATTAACCAAAAGAATATAGAACAAATTGTCAAACACTTAGCCATCTATTTTCCAGTAGTAGTAAATTGGAGTAAGATTTTCACTATTAAAGAAAAGGATAGTGAAACAGCAGCAGATTACTTCATTAGAGCTATAGCAGCGATAACACGGTTTACTGGGATATCCAACATAGGGGAGGACCCACATCATAGGGAAGTAGCTGTAGGAGTATTAATGGATGGCCTTAGAGAAAATTTAAAAACCAGAGTACAAACCACATTACCTAATTGGAGAGGCATCACAGTAGATTCTCTCAGGGAGTCTGCTGTGGAGCATGACAAAAACCTTTTTAGGAAGAAGGAAGAGAAAAGTGATAGGTTAATGACGGTGAGTATACAGGCTCTAGAGGGGATGCATACACGACCACCAGCATACAACCCATATAACAAGAAACCTAAAGTGATCAGGTGTTTCAACTGTAAAGAGGAAGGACATTACATGAGAGATTGTAAAAAGGAAAGACTCAATACACAGAGGGGTGGGTCACATAGATATCCTCCAAGGAGGGATTCACATGGACTAGAAGACTCACATCTACCCGCGCTTATTACGGCAGCAAATGCTGCGCGGGAAATCAATAGTCAGCGCTAGGGGTCAGGTCATACCTGTAGTCTACAGCCAGTGAGATTAACTGAGAGTCAGAGTGAAGAACCAACAATGATAGTTGACATAGCAGGTAGGAAAGAAACTTTTCTTGTAGATACAAGGGCGGCCCGATCTGTGATAACCTCTCCTTTCAATCTACAGATGACCAGTAAAACAATTCCAGCCATCGGTGTAACGGGAAAAGTGTTGCATTATCCACTAACTAAACCAGCTGAGGTTACTATCGGGCCCCTGCATATCAAGCATTCGTTTCTCTTGGCTGCGGCGGCTCCTATTAACTTGCTAGGGAGAGACTTGTTATGTAAAATGGGATGTGTCATATACTGTACTTCTGATGGTGTGTTCTTAGATATACCGGAGAAGGTCGCACATGAGGTACAGGAAATATTGGACACCCCTCAAAGGTTAATGTTACACTCTCCTGTTATAGAACAAAGTCCATCTCAAGTAAAGGAGATGTTGCTGGAAATACCAGGTTCACTATGGACCAGAGATGGACAGGACACTGGACTGATGGCAAACGTAGCCCCTGTCATGGTCAATCTAAAAAGTGGTAGGATAGCTCCAAAAATCCCACAGTATCCATTAAAACCGGAGGTGGAACTAGGGGTATATCCTGTTATTGAGAGGCTGGTACAACAAGGGATTTTAATTCGTACAGCCAGTACAGCAAATAGTCCCATTTTCCCTGTGAAGAAGAATGGGGGGAGGGGCTATAGATTAGTCCAGGACTTAAGGGGAATTAATAAAGTTGTTGAGAGCCAATTCCCCGTAGTGCCGAATCCAGCTGTCATCCTCATGCAGATTCCACCGTCTGCCAGTCATTTTACTGTCATTGATCTATGCTCTGCTTTCTTCTCAGTCCCTCTTCACCCTGACTGCCAATACCTTTTTGCATTCTCCTACAGGGGAGTGCAATACACATGGACCAGACTACCCCAGGGGTTCATTGACAGCCCCAGTATTTTCTCCCAAGCCTTACATGACTGTTTGCAATCCTTTCAACCCCACAATGGGGCACAAGGTGGCCAAGGATAAATTACAGCCATGTCAGACTAAGGTCAAATACTTAGGACACCGCCCCACTAAGGGGCTAAGACACCTGACAACCGACAGAATTGAGGCCATACAACACATGACTCTGCCGCAGAGCCAGAAGCAGATTCGTACTTTCTTGGGGATGTGTGGATACTGTAGATCCTGGATCCCAGGTTTTTCTATTCTGGCATTACCATTGCAGGAGCTAGTCTCTTCCTCAAAACCAGAACGTGTTGTACACACAGAAGAGTCAGAGCAAGCGTTCTTTAATCTTAAAGATAGTCTGACTAGAGCACCTTCATTGGGAATACCTGATTATGAAAAGCCTTTTGAGCTATTTTGTACAGAAGCTGATGGTTGTGCAGCAGGTGTCCTCGCACAGAAACATGGTGACGCTAGCAGACCGGTAGCATACTACAGTGCACAATTAGACAATGTGGCAAGATCACACCCAACATGTCTCAGAAGTGTAGCAGCTACGGCTCTTCTGGTAAGTAAAAGCGAGGACGTAGTATTAGGACATAATTCAACTATCTATACACCCCATGCTGTATCAGCTCTGTTAAATTCAGCCCAAACCAGACATGTTTCTTCAGCTAGATTCACAAAGTGGGAACTAGCCCTGATGGCACCCTCAAACATCACCATCAAACGATGTAGCACCTTAAATCCAGCTACATACCTTCCGTATGTGTCTCTAGAGACACAAAGGGTGGGAGGTGAGGAGACCCTGGTTGATGATGAGTTAGGCAAGAATACTGACACGCATGACTGTATGGAACACCTGAATCAGACCTTTACTGCAAGGCCCGACATATGTGACACCCCCTTAGAAAATGTAGATTTTACGTTTTATACAGACAGAAGTTGTCATAGACAGACAGAGACGGGAGAGCTATGTACTGGTTACGCTGTTGTAGACGATCAGGATGTGGTAGAAGCTGAACCCCTTGGCCCACCTCACTCAGCCCAGGTGGCGGAACTAGTAGCACTAAGGAGAGCGTGTGAATTGGCAGAGGGCAAATCAGCCAATATATATACTAGGTACGCCTTTGGGGTAGTGCACGATTTTGGGGCCCTTTGGTGTCTTAGCAACTTTACGACAGCAGCAGGTACAGCAGTGGCACACTCACAACACATAAAAGGACTTCTGACAGCGATACAGTTACCCAGAACAGTAGCCGTCATAAAGTGCAAAGCCCATACCTTTGAAGAAGACCCAGTGTCATTGGGCAACAACAGGGCAGACGAAGCTGCTAAATAGGCAGCAGGGCAACCTATGACTGTATCGACCGAGACTATGATGGTTTTTCAGACATTAGACACGCAGAAATTAATTGAAATGCAAGATTTGTGTTCCCTGCAGGAAAAGGCGGTCTGGAAGGCGAAGGGATGTGGTCAAGAGTCCTCAGGACTCTGGAGGGATGGACAAGGTAAGCCTGTAGCTCCCCGAACATACTATCCAAGCCTGGCTGAAGCAGCACACGGCCTGACTCACCTGGGTAAAGAAGGTATGTGCAAACTGGTGAGAGCATACTGGTGTGCTCCCGGATTTTCCTCTCAGGCTGGTAAGAAAGCAATGTCATGTCTTACTTGTTTGAGGAAAAATGTTGGGAAAACTATTCCAACTGAGCCATCCCACATATCTCCTACAGACGGACCTTTTCAGGTAATACAAATTGACTATATCCAATTACCACCGTGCAGGAATTTAAAGTATGTGTTAGTTTGTATTGATGTGTTTTCCGGTTGGGTAGAAGCATATCCGGCAGCCACTAATACTGCTGTGTTCACTGCAAAGAAAATTGTATAAGACTTTGTGTGTAGGTTCGGTATCCCTAGAATCATTGAAAGTGATAGGGGTACCCATTTTACTGGTGATATCTTCCAAAACATGTGTAAACTCATGGGAATCGGTAGCAGACTTCACACCCCTTACCGACCACAAGCCAGTGGTAAGGTGGAAAGAGTAAACGGTACTATAAAGAACAAGCTTGGTAAGATAATGGCTGAAACTGGGTTGGCATGGCCTGAGGCTTTGCCATTGGTCCTCCATAGCATTCGGACCACTCCTAGACCTCCTCTTAATCTGTCCCCCTTTGAGATACTGTTCGGACGACAACCTCATTTGATCGTGAGTCCACAAGACGACTTGAAGTGTAATAATGAAGTGACTGTACAATATCTTATAAGAATGAGTAGACAGCTAAAACAACAACAAGAAAAACTAAAAATGCTGTCTCCTGGTATGCCAGAAACGAACTGTCATGATGTTGAACCTGGAGACTATGTTATGATCCGCAATTTCTTGCGTTCAGGTTGTTTAACAGACCGTTGGGAAGGCCCGTACCAAGTGCTGCTGACCAGTACTACATCACTGAAGGTTGCAGAGAGAGACACTTGGGTCTATTCCACCCACTGCAGGAGAGTCCATAATCCGGAGAAAGTGCAAGATAAAGCTAAGACCAACGACATAGATCTGTCACTCGTGAGTCTGTTCCGGGAGACCTAAAGCCTGCAGTCGAGACACCTGAACCAGAGACGTTGCCCCAGAACTATCCTTCCAGCGATGGAGTGGCAGTTTTTGTTTTTCTTTTGTTCCAGGATTTTCCTTGTTTTTATTTTTTTAGGACATTCTATTTTTGTGAAGGAGGATGGAGGACGGAGGAGAGTTCTGGAAGTGATACGGATGAAATGGAGGCAGAAGAAAAGTTATTAGGATACTCAGAGCAGCCCATTATCAAACGTGGTCCGGGGGTTATGAAAAGGTCTGCTTGCTCAGGAACTCGGTGGCAGTGTGAGGGGCTATTGTCTGATGAGTATTGTATCTGCAAGTTCTGCGACTCCCTAGTTGAAGAGAGATGCATCCAACGATGCCAGTCCCCCAGTACTCTGAATATAGGCGGGCATCCTTTGGAGGATTATCACTCCCTGGTGGGTAAGGTGTTAAACCAGACCCAGTGTTGGGTGTGCTCTCACGTGCCGCAAGGGCAGCATAATATAGGACTAGTGCCATTCCCTCTAAACATATCCGAAGTACTTGAATTGAGGGGTGGGAGGCCCATAGACGGGAGGTACAATAACACTAGGTCCCCTAGTCTGACGCTTCGACAATACTCCATAGGCAGATCTTTGCTGTGCCTAAATATATCTCATGCAAAGCGCCTGGAGAATTGGGAGGCTGACCTATCAGATCAGACAATGGCTCGCCACACACATTTTAGAGGGAGACTCACAAGGTCACTACTAGGCAGGAATGTTGATGGAAGTCACAAATTAGGGCGTATAACCAAACATAAGAAGGTATCCATTGGAAAAGTCTCTACAGATAAATGTAAAAATGTCATTAATGCCAACACGTGTCTAGAGCAAATGGAGACACTAGGCATGGGTAGTTTTATCAAAACTCTGTGTGATATAATTCATGGGCATACTGTTCCTTATGTTCTCCCTGATGATGTGTATTTTGTTTGTGGGAGGAAAGCTTATTCCTGGGTAACTCCGAGTTCCAAGGGCTTGTGTTTCTTAGCTAAACTGGTTCCTGAAATCATGACTATTACTCATGAAGAAATGGTTGGTATTCACAAGACTACATCACCACCATACATACACACACAGTATGAACACCGTGGCAAGAGAAATATGATTCCTGGTGAGGAACCCATAGCTACAAAATTGATTAGTGAAACTGCTGGTTTCCAAGTTATGGTTGCTCTAGACCTCACCAGGACCGCTCGGGGAACATTAATTGTTAAATATATCCAAGACCTAGCTAAATTAATAGATAATATCACCGAGATGTATGATGACACTTTCAGGTATACTGGAAGGGAGCTACAAGCGTACAAGAAGGAGTTGGTGCAACATAGACTGGTACTAAATTATCTCACCTCTATTACTGGTGGGTACTGTGTGACACTGGCCACCCAGTTCGGTGTCAAATGTTGCACGTACATTACTAATAATACAGATGACCCTAAAGAGGTTGTAGACCGGAAGATGGATGAAATTTTGCAGCTGAAATGGGAATTTCGAAAGAGCCATAATTCTTCGTTATATGAGGTCGGGGAAAAGGTGGCGGGTTGGTTCTCGTGGTTGAACCCTGTGAAATGGTTCTCCGGTCTGGGGGAGTGGGTACAGGAAATGGTTGCTAGTGTAGGTAAGCTCCTTCTCTTTATACTGGGTGTGATCTTAGCAATTGGTTTAGTTGTCAAATGTGTTCCTACTGTGTTGAAGTGTGGAAAATGGTCTCATAGGAGTAACACTGAGAAAGAGACTGAAAGGGTGGTACCAGATACCGAGATCATGGTCTGTGAAGAAGTATTGTATAATCCTGAACTTGAAACGGTAATTGGGTGATAGTTTATTACACTATCAAAGGGTGGAGCTGTCAAAGTCAGCAAATTGGATAAAGTCACTTCAATTAAAGTCGAGCAAACTTGGTTGTCTTTGTCTGAAAAGATGCATACGGTACGCTACGACGTACAAGGGCACACTACGGCGTGAAAGGGCGTACGCATCCACTATAGTGGCAGCAACAGTAATTGGTCTTTTACCATACAGTCGCACAAACACGCATACTAATAAAATAGTACACATTAATGGTTATTGCAACACATAGTCAGTTATGTCGAAATATAGTAGTATTTATATGTTATATTAGAGTTACATGCATATTAGTGAAATACACGGAACAGGTTGAAGGAATCATATCATGAGTGGTATCATAATAAACCTCTTTACATATCCTACTGTTTGGTTCACTCTGCGAGGGAATCGCAGAGTGCATACACAAGTTATGAATGATAGGGAATTATGAACTACTTAAGACTAAGGAATCTTGGCGGGAAGAGCCAAGCATACCCCCTGGAGAGGTGACCCCCTCCTTTGGATTCCTTAGGATGAACTAGCCAATGATTGACAACCCCTTGGACCTTCCTGTCACCTGGACCAATAGATGCAAGCTATACCACCTTCATTGTATTACTGTATTTCTGTGTGTATATAAGCAGCAGCTTCACATCTAGTGTTCAGACATCTTGTCCCCAGACTTCAGGATTGAATGCTGCACACTAGATCCAGAGCGCCTGCGATAAGTAACGGCTGTATTTATTATCACTTCGCTTGAGCATATTATTCAACTATTTGCGAATAAATCTTTGTGCGTTGGAGACGCAAATCTAGGTTCGACAATGGTTATTGGTTAGCGACAATACGCACATAACAAAGCTTAGAGTTTTCCGTCGGGTTTGAAAAACCAATCAGATTCTAGCTATCATTTATTTAGTACATTTTACAAAATGATAGATAGAATCTGATTGGTTGCTATAGGCAACATCTCCACTTTTCAAACCCGCCCGAAAACTCTTAGCTTGATACATTTACCCCCTAGTCTACAGATCTACAGTAATGCAAGTTAGAGAATGGATGCAAATGTCTGATTGGTAGATCATGATATTGCATGCTTGCATTTTTTTTACCAAATGATCCGCATAGTCTGGTAGAAAATTTGACATAAATATGGTTTTTACTATTATGACTGGGCATTTAAAAATATTTATCATTTATTATAAATATAGCATAAGTTAATTAATTTTAATGTTGTCACCAAACTTGCAAGCTCTCATGTCTAAAGTTGCCCATATACAGGAAGATATGGCTCTCTCCATCAGATTTGACCATTAACATATATGCATGTGTATTGCCAAATCTGAAAAATCATACTATTCAGTACTTGGTCTAAATGGTTGGGTCATATCATCAGATTGGACTTGCTTTTAATCCATGGGCAAAAATTGTTCAGATGTTCATTGCAATTGCCAATTTTTTGTACCCATAAGCCCAGCTAATTATGCTCTATTCGATCTAAATCAACCTAATTGCCTGTAAATAATTTAGTTTATACAGGCAACAGTGGTCGAAGTGGTCTGGTAATGGTATATGGTGGTATGCGATACCGCTTCTTCTCTTACTGCCTTCATTGTAAAACTGTCTTCATAAACTCATTTCTAAATTTCCATACCGCCACTTCTAAATTTACATTTCGACCACCGATGGGCACATTAACATGGCAAACATAACATGTTATTTCTACTCACTAGTGAATCAAAACCAGAGAAGTACCATGCAAGTCTTCCTGCCTCTTGATGAACATATTTTTGCATTCTTTATAAATAGATATTAGCTACTGGAATATGTCGATCAGATGACCATGTAGTAGAAGGAGCCATTGCAAACCAGAAGTTTCCAGTGATTTTAGGTCATGAAGCAGCTGGTATAATAGAAAGTGTTGGCGAAGGAGTAACTTCAGTTAAACCAGGTAAGCATAACAATTGTAATAGGAAATCATAGATGAAAGTCAATGAAAAGAATCCTACCACCTATTGTTATTCTGGGAGTCTTAATTATGAAGCACAACACATGAGTATGAGAACAATAAATATTATGAAAACATGTATTTTACTGTTATTGACTGTTTTGTCTATGTATGCATGGAAGCTCAAAGAACTATCCAAAGTAAATATGCAGCAATCATCATCAGCTTCAGGGGCAGCACGGTGGCTTAGTGGTTAGCACTTCTGCCTCACAGCACTGGGGTCATGAGTTCAATTCCCGACCATGGCCTTATCTGTGTGGAGTTTGTATGTTTTCCTGGTGTTTGCGTGGGTTTCCTCCGGGTGCTCCGGTTTCCTCCCACATTCCAAAAAACATACGAGTAGGTTAATTGACTGCTATCAAGACCCTAGTCTCTCTCTGTCTGTCTGTGTGTGTATGTTAGGGAATTTAGGCTGTAAGCTCCAATGGGGCAGGGACTGATGTGAATGAGTTATCTGTACAGCGCTGCGGAATCAGTGGTGCTATATAAATAAATGATGATGATGATGATCAGCTTCAAATCTGCAGTCGTCTTGTATACAGGTAGATTTTGCCCTTGGTAAGGAATGCATGTAACACAAGAGGATATGCAACCCAAAGAGACAAATGTATGCCTTAGCGTACTGCATTTTCCTGTGCACCCCTAATGCACCTCTTAAAATGTAAAGAGCTGCTCCAAATTTTGGCATATGTTGCATTGTGCGCATACACAGTGCACCAGGTTTTGTGTGATGTGCGCAAATATGACGCACAAACGCACTTGCATCCAACTCCCCCAAAGACTTCAATAGGATCTTTGTTATGAATTTTATGGAACTTGGATGAATTGAAATAATAAATGTGTACATATACTTATGCTTAAAGAGTTAATAAGAGTGAAGAGGATGCAGAAGGAAGTCAAGTTGGTTTCTAACAAAATGTTGAATAAGACACATTTTTGTTTTGCTTGTGCCTGATTATCCCATCTTCGAGAAAGCCAGATGAAACCAAATGAAGCCAGATGTATTGTGCAAGGTCAAACTCTGTATAGAGGGATACAATCTGCCCATTAACAAGAAAGATATATAAGACTGTGTAAATGGGTTAAACGCCAAAAAGAAATCCTGCGCTGAGCTTTAGGAAAGCATATAATTGTATAAGCAGCTGAATAAGAGGAAAGGGTAAGTGTCAACCCTTAAGATAGAAAATCCAACAAAATCGAAACTTACAGCGCTAAATTAATATGGACCCAAAAGGAAATGTCTAAACTTATGTTGTTTATTAAGCTACACAAAGTAGACCCACATTTTACCAATACATAGTGTGCATTTAAAATAGAATTCAAGAGACCGGTCTCAGGGAAAAAACCAATATGTAATAAAAGTAATTAAATAAATAAAATAGAAGTTGATAATTAAAAAAATGTGTAAATGGGTTGTTTGATATTCAGACTCTTGTTACAGTGCTGCACCCATGCTAACAGGATTGAATAAAGGAGCACACATTTGGATCTTTGGCTTAAGACTGACTCTTTGGCTACTAATTTAACATTATTTGGGAGTCATTTATACCAACTGAAAAAGGAAATATCATTATTTACTTACATCAATGTATGTATGCTATGTGCGTTTTGTGGAAGTGACATCACTACCGTCCACTTGCCATTCAGGAAATGCTGGCTGGCAGGAAATACCTGGCAGCCATCTTCAGTTCCCAGTATATATTCCACACAGTAAAGACATGTTCTCACAGTTCTCCAGCCTTTGATTTTGATTTGAACTCAGACAGTTTTACATGGTGTCAGAAGGTTGGCTGTGATGGCACAAGGTCTCTGACGCATACATCCACTTGTTTTTGACGACACCATCTAGGACGCATATTGAAGAGGGAATGGCGTGTATACTGCTATGCTGGTCTCTCAGACAAATTAAAAAAGGTACAGGCATACACCTTACTCAATTTAGCTGGTGCTGAAGCTGTAGATAAAGCTGACACGTTTGTCTATTCAGAAGGGGAGGATCAGAAGGATCCAGGCTCTCTAATAAGAAAATTTGATGAGATATGCTTACCAGTATTAAAGTAATTCTATAATTTTCAAATAAGCATTGTATAGGCGATTGTATTGTGTTTCTAACGCACAAAGTGATTTATTTTAGCAGATGTAAATAGTCAACAATTCAATACATTATTATATTATGATACAGTACAGTACAGCCAATAGCA
Source organism: Mixophyes fleayi (assembly GCF_038048845.1). NCBI lineage: Eukaryota > Metazoa > Chordata > Amphibia > Anura > Limnodynastidae > Mixophyes > Mixophyes fleayi. The sequence continues at coordinate 144,793,147 of NC_134402.1, forward strand.
AAAGATACATACATACCGTGCTCTTATCGCATGCGCTCGCTGCGCTAACCATGGGCACCCCTGGACAGTGATTCACCTTTGAATACTGTGATCAGTGAAGACTGAGAGAGTCGTGGGGGTGCAGCTATGATTATATATGCAGTCAGTGTATAGAGTGAACAATCGAGATGACGTAGCTTGCTTCTATAGGTCCAGACAAGGGTGGTTCCAGGGTAAACAGGCTGATTCAATCTAAGGAATCCAAAGGTGGGGGTCGTCTCTCCAGGGGATGGGCTCCAGTTACAATGAATTCATTAGCATTTCACATTCTGATATCACTCTGGCTATTTATTCCCTAACATCAATAACTAGAGTATGCAATATGCGATCTCTTCGGCGATGGAACCGGACAGCAGCTGATGAATAGGGGATTAGTATGATTTCAGACATGAAACATTTCTCATAACCTGAACCTTAGATAACACTAAAGTGTACATATAATCATAATATATAAACTAATAATAAACCAAATACTGTCTGCTCATAAATTACTGTGTAATGGATCCAATATGAATATGAATTACATAAATAACTAAATGTTGTCATGCGAGTGTGTGCGTGCGTATTTTACCGTGCGATCGCACCACGCGCTGTGTTAGGTGGCGTACGGATCTGTGTTACGTGGCGTACGAATCGCAATCGCACGGCAAAACAATATTAACCAATATACTTTCGTTCATCCAATTATACGACTTCGACACCAATGAAAAATGTCATAATGAACAGACATGCATTTAACACTGCTGTGCAGAGCCCCTCTGAAAGCATTTAGTCATATGCTGCCAGATTGAAACTATTAGCAAATAAATGTGAATATGGTGACTTATCAAGTGAGCATATCAGGGACAGAATTGTGTGTGGGACTTATGATGACAGTGGTACGCATCTCCTGCGGGAAAAGGTACTGACACTGGACACTGTTATACACATATGCAGGTTACATGAGCAGTCCTGCAAAAGTGCAACCGAATTGAAAAAAGAGTCTGATATATGTGACCTCCAGCAACACGAGCAGCGGTTGCGGCGGTTGCCATTCCTATGGACATCACAAATGTCCTGCTTTCAATAAACGCTGCAATGCCAGTGGTAAACAAAATCATTTTGCTTGCTGCTGCAGGTCCAAGCCCAAAGCTGATGACAGACAACACTACAGTGCACGTTCCAGCAGCCCACCGCACCGAGTCCATACAGTAAATACACCGTCAGAAAACAATCCTGACACCGCTTTTCACTGTGTGAGTGTTGAACTCAGGGTTGAAAAGGGTTAATTATTTACCATAGTTGTTAAGGAGACAAATAACACCATCAAAATTAAAATTTACACTGGTGTCAAATACAACGTCATGTCACGTCAACTCCTCCAGCGCACAAACCCCAAGACAACTATTGACTGTTCTCACACAGTGAATCTAAATGCTTATGATGGCCAATCAGATAATCAAGACTGTGTGTATGGCCACGTTTCACTCCACAGGTGTCCCGCTGCAGTTTCATATTGTGGATAGTAATGTCAAATCTTTGCTAGGTCTTCCGGACAGTATAAAACTTGGGTTAATAGCATTAAGTGCTGACGTGCACATGCTGCAACAGGATATTCCAGAATTAAGAGACTTAGGGCTAGATTTACTATCAGGCGTGATGCATGGCGGCTTCAAACCGCCATGCATCGCGGCGGTTTTCCGGCGTGTTTGCATTGCAAACAGCCGGATTTACTAATGGGCGCATTTCAGCTTCAATTTGAAGCCGCCGGCGATGTAACGGCGGGATGTAATGCTCAAAGCCGCCGGCGGCTTTGAATAGAACATGGCGCTTTTGCTTTAAATGACGGCGCTTTTGTGTAAAGGCGGTTTTTTTGAAAATTACACCTGTCTCCTGGCCTGTTACTATTGGCTATTTTCAAACTCAGGAGATTTGACATCACAAGCCCTATATAAACCACTGGCCTGACACTTTTTTCTCTGATAGGGTTTAGAGGAGTTTTGTGAGAGGAGTTTGGAGGATAGTGGTTTGCTGAGAGTTGGTGTTTGGTGGATTGGTGGAGCGATATCTGATTGAAGTGTGAGTAGTCCTGTGGTTTTTTCCTGTTTTGTACATTTATTTTCTCATTTATTTTCTGTCTTGTATTTTTTGTATTTGACTTGTCCTCTGTCTGTGTTACTTGTGTGTGACTGTGTGGAGAGTGTGTCTGTAGGTAGTGTAGTTTGTTCTTTGTGTTTGTAAGTCCTTCAGTGTTTTGTGTTTTTCTGTCTTCTGGGTAAAAATGTCCAGAGATAGGAGGGGAGCAGAGGCTGAGGAGAGGGAGATGGAGGTTGAGGGGTCAGAGGAGGGAGAGGGAGAGGTTGAGGAGACAGGACAGAGCAGGAAGACCAAGACAGGGAGGAATGTGCGCTTCTCACATGATGAGAATTGTGTGTTGGTGCACAATATCATTCCCTGCTACGAGGTGATCTTGGGGAACCTGGCAGCCCGGACTCCGCTAAGGCGGCGCCACCAATTGTGGGGGAGAGTGTGCGACGCTGTTAACGCGGTGGGCCCACTAAAGAGGACAGTGGCGCACTGCCGCAAGAGATTTTCGGACATTAAGAGGAGGTTGAAGGAAAAAATGGCCCAGGAAAGGAGGTCCACAAGACGCACGGGTGGTGGCCCCCCTCTTCGCGTTGAATATACCAGCTATGAGGAGGAGCTGCGGCAGATAATGCCCCGTGAAATAGTGGAGGGAATTAATGTGCAAGACACAGATTCGCCCTCGTTTGCCCAAGGAGTTGGTGAGTGATTTGTCCTTTTTAAGCTAACAATATTGAAAATGTTTTTTTATTGTAAAAGTGTCTTTTTTACTCAATCAGTATGTAAAGGGCAATAATTTTGTTTATAACTGTTTTTTAATGTGCAAACACATGTCTTCCAAAGATTTATTATTTGTAAAAGGCTTTTTGCTGCAAATACATTGTATGCTTTTTCTAATACATCCAGATTCACCTGGACCACAGTTGAGTCCCATTCCTACAGCTACACCTCCACCTTCAGTCAGAGATTCGGCCACAGAAGAGCAAGCAGGTGTGTGATTTATGTTTTTGTGCTAAATAATGGAGTTAATTGTTTTTCTGTGGAAATGTTGCTGGCAAAATTTTTTTTATTAAAATATGGTGTGCTATGCGACCTTAGGGCTACATTTACTAAACTGAGATGTTGGCTAGAGCAACCAATCTGAATATACCTTTACTTTATTTATTGCATTCTACAAAAAGAGAGCTCAAATCTGATTGGTTGCTATAGGCAACGTCTTCACTTTTTTACACACGCAGTTAAGTCAAAATACCCAGCATGTACTACACAGAGGGAGGACTGAAATAGGATTTGTGTACCCCAAGGCACGGTCTAGCCAGATATTGCGTAATAAATCACAATATTTGTAGGTTACAAATACTATGCTTTTTTAGCCCCCTCAACCATACATAGTTCATATGATACTGGGTATTAAAAGGATAATAAGTGCATCCTTAAGCAGGTAGCATAGGACAATAAATCATTAATGCAAAAATTGTGAAACAATCTGTAGTTTGTAAAGATTATTCTTTCCTATCAAGTGTTCAGAATGCAATATACAAACATATTATATCCTATATACTTACCGTCATTTTCATACACAGGGCCCTCTTCATACCAGGCACCTCAGGTGGAGTCCCTCCAAATGTCCCCTGAGCCAGATGAGCAAACCATAATCACCCTGGAAACAGTGGATGCCCCTGTGTCTGGTTTCCAGGATGTTGCACCTGGCCCTGCTGAAGCCCCAGCACACCAGCAGCCGGCACCTCAGAGTATGGACCCAGCCCGTGAAATGGCGCAGTCTATTGGTGCTTTCCAGCAGCAGCAATCAGTCTTCATGGAGAGCAAAACTCACAACATTTCCCAAATTGCGGCCCAGTTGAGGCGGATACACCGCACAAATAGCCAAATTCCTGCTGCAATCAATCGTCTGGCTAATGCCTGGGAGCAATCCAATCTGCAGATGGCCCAAATGACTGGGGCTGTGGAGGCATTAAATTCCTCCGTTCGCGAGGGGAATGCGAACCTGACCCGGCTGGCAGGCCAACTGCAGCAAGAACTCATTGCCCGCTTGCCTTCACCCTTTTCCTCGGCCACCACAAGTACCGCTAGTACGCCAAGCAGATCGGCACAGAGTACTCCTCCAAGGAGAGGTGCTCGCACCAGGGGTGGGCCAGGGAGAGGACAGAGTGGGGCAAAACATAGCGATATGCAAGCAAAAAGGCGTCGCTAGCGCTAACACATGACTATTGCCTCATGCTTTTTTTACTTTGTATAAGCATTATCCTTTATTATTTATTGTGTTGTACTGCAATAAATGCAGTTAAATTTCTATGGTGTCAGTGTTTATTTTCTGCTAATTAAACAAGAGTATAGTGATGTTTTAAAAAACTAGGCACTCAAATCATTTACACATTGCCCTCTGACTGTCACAAACATTGCACTCACATCAAACACATTTTAGAGAAATAAATGTTTTTCCTATTGTGTAGTAGTTTGTAATGAGACGGACTCTAATCTGCCTTCCGCCCTCTGTGCTCTGCACATCACCAGATGTGACACAGACCCCTTCTGCTTCAGTGTGTACTGCACTAATCGGTGGGGTAAATTGATGTAATGCTAGATTATGTATAAAACAGCCAGCCAGGATAATATCAGACCCCTTTTCAGGTGCATACATAACCACCCCACCAGATTATTCTAGTAAGCTGAACCTGGTTTACCAAAGTACAAATGTACGCTATAACACACCTCTACTAGTGGGTTTGTGCCTGAATTTGTGCTGTGCAGATGTGTGAGGATGCAGCAGAGGAGTCATCAGCCAGAAACCCATTCTTTATTGAGTACAGTTAAAATTGCTTTTACACTCTGTTAAGGGATTTGTTGCAATATTAAACAAATGTTGAACTTAGTAAAAAAATTGCATCGTGGGAAAACAGAAGAGAAAAAGAAACCCAAATTACACTGCCATTACAACACACTGGCCTTTTAACATATACAATCCCAAAGGGACAAACTTTGCACATGAAATGGCCCTTTCCCTTCTGTTCAGATTGACCAAATACCTGAAACAGCACACTGTTTGAACAATCTCGCCGCTCACAAGCAGCGCTTTCATTTTGGTCTTTTGAATGGCGGTTTTCCGGCGCCTTTATAAACCCCCTAATAGTAAATCCGGCTGTTTGTATGTGGAGCATTGTTGAAACCGTCACGGCGCTTTATACAGAGGCGGGTTTGAAAACATCATTTCTGGCCGTTTGGATGGCGGGTTTAGCGTTAGTAAATCCGGCGATGGCTAAACCGCCGGCAAACCCGCCGAAAGTCGGCGGCTTTACAAACACGCCTGATAGTAAATCTAGCCCTTAATCTGATCTGTTCAATTGTGAGACCATTGGAAAACTCCCTGTCACATACCACATGCGTCTTGATGAGTCTGTTCCTCCTACAGAGTGTGCTCCCAGAAAGGTGCCTTTGGCCGTCAAAGATAAGGTGATAGCAGAAATAATTTGTATGACAACATAAGGTGTCATTGCTCCAGTGGTAGAAGCCACCCCTTGGGTGTCGGCCATGGTTGGTGCAGTTAAAAAGGATGGTTCAGTACGCAACTGCATTGACCCTGTGCATCTGAATAAAACTCTGATAGACCGCATCACCCCCTCAGAACCATGGAGCAAGTCATTGCCGACATGCCAAATGCAAATATATTCACCACTCTGGATCCCAAGTGCGGGTTCTTGCTGATCAAGAAGTCATCCTTACTCACTGCATTTATGACACCTCTGGGCAGACATGCATTCCTCTGAATGCCCTATGGCATCTGTACTGGCAGTGAAGTGTTCCAACGCAGCATGGAACACCTTTTTGATCGATACCGTTGTGAAATAGAGGAACATGACATGCTCCTCCGCAAAGTCCTCCACAGGATTCGTGAAATCAACATGTGGCTAAACCCTGACAAGTGTTGTTTCAGAGTTACTGAGATCCCATATGTTGGCCACCTTCTAACCTCAGAGGGTGTCAAGCCGGATCCAGTCAAGACATGGGGCATCCAGCAAATGTCTAACCCCACAGACAAGCTGAGTTTGCAGCGATTACTAGGTGTGACAAATTACCTTTCAAAATTTCTGCCTCACTACTGTGACATCACAGCTCCGCTCTGCCAGCTTTTACACAATGACATTGAATAGTGTTGGTTGGACTGTCATGCTGATGCTATTGCTCTCCTCAAGGTTATGATCATTCCCAGCATGGTCTTGGTGCTGTCTGTTTACAGTGCAACAAACCCATCAATTTTGCGTTCAGTGCCCTTACAGACACTGAGTTACGATACGCTCAGATAGAAAAGGAACTGCTTTTGGGGATGAGTTAACTATCTCAGAAGGCACTCTCTTGTGTGGTCAGCAGTGTGTAATCCCATATGCTATCCACAATCTAATGGACTAGCAGAAAGGACAGAACGTTCTGCAAAGCACCTGTTAGACAAATGCTACAGAGATGTTTCAGACGTATTCATGGCGCTCCTTAATTTGAGAAATACCCCAGGGGACGAGCTCCTTTCTCCTTCACATCACCTTCTGTCCAGGCGCACTCGCACTATCATTCCTACCACCAAAGCCAAGCTTACACCAACCATTGAGATCAATGTGCAAAGTGCTCTGGAGAATCCAGATTACAGCTCAAAGCCAATCACGACAACTGTGGCTTACTTTGAATTTCTGGGGGCAATTGTGGCATACTATGACTTTCTGGGGCAGCTGTGGCTTTGTATTAACTGGGGGCACAACAATGTGGCATGATATGAATTGTGGTCACAACTATGAGGCATAAGATGAATTGGGGACACAATTATGAGGTATGATGTGAACTGGGGCACTACTGTGCAGGATAACGTTTTTTTCCCGTTCCCGTACTGTTAATATGATATTAGCCTCATAAAATGAGACATAATTTTATATATATATATGTACATATATATATATATATATATATACATATATATATATATATATATATATATATATATACATATATATATATATATATATAAAATTATGTCTCATTTTATGAGGCTAATATCATATATATATATATATATAATATGGCTGCCGAGAGGGGGGTGGTTGGATACAATTTGCCCAGGCCTGCCCGGGCCCCACTGGAGACCTATCTTTTAAAAAAATAATAATTTAAAAGTACTTTTTTTTTCTTAAGTGCAGGGGGGATCGGTAGTGGTTAAATCCCCTTCAGCTCAGGTACCTTCAGATGCCAGGTCATGTGACTGCAGCAGTCACATGGTGCTCAGTGCGGGCAGGCTGCTAGATATCTTCCCATGCTGTGCAGTGGAGAGTAAGGTAAGAAGAAGGTGTGCTGGAGAGGGGGCATTTGTGACTAAAGGTGATGGAGAGGGGTAGGAGTGACTAAAGGTGCTGGGCAGAGGGGGGCAAGTGTGATTAAAGCATGTGGGCAGAGGAGGCACGTGTGATTCAAGCATGTGGGCAGAGGGGACATATGTGAGCAAAGCTGCTGGGCAAGGGGACAGGTGTGAGTAATGCATTTTTCTGTAAGAGGGTGGCCTAGTGCTTTTCATCTGCTAGACACGCCCCCAATGATGCACTGCCACGCCCCAATTGTACGACCATTTGCAGTTTTGTGCCGCCGCTCAGCTGAATATAAAGTTACAATACATACTAAGTATTATTGACTTTTATAATCAGATAATCTAAAGTTACGATAGTCGCACGTTTACAAACATAACTTAGTATTACAGGTCACAAAGCACTAATAACTGAGCAAGCAACTGAGCACTTCCAATTGTAGTAGTTAAAAAAATGGCTAGTTAGTAATATTGTGTGAACCTTAAAGGGAGTATGGCTTAATAAAAATTTCAATATGTTCTTGTGCAATTTATTGTCTAAGTAGTTCAAGTAGTCAAATTAACAATAGTTGTACACCTTTATACTGAATATTGTTTTACTAAATATTATGTGTGATAACTCTTAAAATGTGACATTTCTCGGTACATAATTACAACATTGTTTTTAGGACTGCAAGACTGTGACTAATCAATAATTAAAGGCAACATTTTTAAACAGTGTAAAACTATTTCTGGTGAATATATGCATAAAATGTTCTCACTGTTGTGTTTTGTTAAATATATGATATATTGAACCTATTAAAAAATTCTTTCTGTTTTCCTAGGAGACAAAGTAATTCCGCTGTTTCTTCCTCAATGTGGAGAATGCAGAAGCTGTGTTGAACCCAAGAGTAATTTGTGTTACAAAGCTGAGTTAGTTTTTTTTTAATTATAACATATATTGCATGCTATTGCTGCTTGAGAAAAAGTACCGTTAGCTTAAGTTGTGCCTCTCTACAGTCTAGATTTATAAATCAGGATGTTTTGGGCCATGGCTTTAGTCTTTTTATTTAAGGACAATATTATTACCCACTTATTATTGGGTCACAGAATAATAGAGTATCTTGTCATCTACACAAAATTGCAAAGTAAACAGATGTCTGAACAATCAACATATAGCTAAACAATTACTGTACATTAAGTCATATAGTTAGTCTGTTTACAATTATTATATTTATGTGTATTAATGAGATTATGAATATCATATGTACTGGCAGGGGCATGCTCACTGTGCTCCAGAGAAATGTTCTGTTTCATCATCAAACTGCCAGCTTTCAGCCCATTGGCTCCAAATAATTACATGATATTAGTGTCCCAACAACTTATGCGTATACAAACAGCTGATTTATATAATGCACATTTTTTACTTTGCAGCTGATTTTTCTCAAGAGCGGTATGTGTGTTACTAACTGTATATTATAATACGGCTTTTTCTTAGGCTGTAGTATTAATGTTAGATATTTCAAAACTGTAAGGTATCTTTCTGGATACTTTCAATAGCTCCAAGTTCTGTTTTACAGTAGTGAAAAGAGGTAGTTTATTCTAGAGATGCTCACTGACCCCCGTGAAGCGGTTTTGGTTTTGGATCTGGTATAGCTTCGTGTTTTGGTTTTGGCAAAACCATCCTTGTGTGTTTTGGTTTTGGTTTTGGATCTGTATTTTTTTTAGAAAAATTGCTAAAATATGCTAAAATCACATAATTTTGCTGTTTTTGATCCCACATTATTATTAACCTCACTAACACTAATTTCAAGTAATTTGCAGTCAGTTTTGACAACCTCACAGGAGGTCAAATTATTATTTTCATACACTTTTGGACCAATACTGCTACGACCTGGCTGGATGGTAAGTGACAGAGCAATGACTCAAACACACTGCAGTTCCTAGCACATCTAGAACCCATTGGCACACAGCAGTGGCAGAAAAGAAAAGTAGTGCAAGATGGAATTGTCCTTGGATCATGAAATCAGTTATGGTTCATTTGATTGCGCCACCCGTTCCTTGGATAACTGGGGTAATTCTACAGCTAATACATGGACAGAGTGAAGCAGGCGATCATGCACAAGGAGAACCTCAAAGGTGGGAAAGGGATCCTGGATATCACCACCATGCGGCGCGCCTTCTTTTTGTGCAACTGCATCCGCAGAACTCTTATTGCAAAGAACATTTGCTCTGCTGGGAAGTACATGTCTAGTTTTTTCCTTCTGCCTCTTTGGAGGACCCTTGGTTGGGACAAGTGGGACAGCTCCTTCACTTACAACTGGACTACACCTTGCTTTTACCTGGATGTTGGACAATTTGTGAGGGAGCACCATCTAAAGGGACTTAAACCAGACTTGTGGGAGTCAAAACTGTCTATAAGCTCATCAGCACCCAAAGACATTATGGAGTCTGTTCCAGGGCTCCCTGCTGCAACAACAAAACACGTGTGGGAGAATGTGGCCCTTAAGAGGCTGACTAATAGACATAAAGACATTGCATGGATGGCTATCCATTGGGGTCTGCCTCTCAGGACATTCATGCACTCCCGAAACCTGTGCCGATATGTCCACTGCTCCTTCTGCATCACCAGAAGGGAAACAGCATATCGTATTTTTTGGGAGTGCCCCACTGCACAGGCACTGTTGGAAGCCTTGGAACATGAACATAAGGGCAGTGTGCCCAGAACTTGCCTTTCATACCATTCGGTATTTTATGGATTATTTCCTGGGACCCACATCATTGGGGCAATCCAGGAGGCCTGGAGCCTAATGAACTGCTTTAAGGATGCTATTTGGCTTGCCAGGAATCGCCTCATCTTGAAAAGGGAGAAGATGACCATCCAGTACTGTCACAAACTGATCCACAGCCTACTAAGAGACTATAACACCATTGACAGTCCTGAGGAAGAGGAAGATGATTCATTTTCTGTCTCCCTCTTCTCCTTCTCCCCCTATGTGTCTGTTTATTCAATATAACACTGTTGAATTTGCCTGCAAATTCAGAAGACAAGCCTGCTAGCCCTCCTATTTGTATATCAGCAATGACTCAGCAATGGAGCACTCCTCTTTTTCTGTTACCTATATAACGCAGTAGAAATAGCCTGCAAATTCTACAGACAAGCCTGCTTGTCTTCCTATTCATGAATGACTCTTAGCAATGGAGCACAAAAGGCTGCAAGGACTTGTAGATTAGTATTTCAGCAATGACCAAATTACCAAGGCAGCTCTTCTATGTGGGTGTATATTAGACCCTACACTTATTAGTGCAAATACAGAAAAAAAACCTGCAAGGACTGGTATATTAGTATTTCAGCAATGACAAATTCAGCAATGGACCTCTTGTCTTTGGGTGTCTATAACACCCTACACTTTTTGGTGCAAAATCAGAAAAAAAGCCTGCAAGTACTTGCATATTTGTATTTGTATTTCAGCAATGACAAATTCAGCAATGGACCTCTTGTCTTTGGATTTATTTAACACCATACACTTTTTGTACACTACACCTACTCTCTTTCTCAATCTATCCTAACCCTTCTGTATCCCTCTCTCAAATGTCGCTAGATCGCAGTGGAGGACAATATTTATATATTCCAAAACTTGCGACATCCGAGAGCTGACAACGTCACAATGACGTTTGCCTCGATTTGGATTCCAAATTGGCGCGAACGTACCGAGCCGACTCGGCTCGGTACTCGGATCCCCTTAGTTCGGGTGGGCTCGGTTTTCGGGAAACCGAGCCCTCCCATCTCTAATTTATTCCAACCAGTTTCTAGGTATCCGATTTAGATGAAACCCTCATACAGTCAGCCAAATGGAACCATGGGGGAAAAAAATTAAAGTTTTCACATTTCTGATTTCCATCTAATCAGAATATGTCAGCGTGCACTAGCTGGTGGTAAAAACAGAAGCAAAAAAAAACAGAAAAAATAAATACAGTGAAAAAAGACTTCATGAAATGAAGGTAGGACAAGTAAAATGATTTTAATATGAGGTGATGCAGAGTGTATTTATTGAAAGTGTCACAACATCTCCAGATGTGGACCCACTAATTCACTACAGATTGGTGCTGGTTAAATCCAGTGTGTGGAGTCTAAGAGGAACTCCAATCCTGACCAGGGGTTCCATCAAGAAAATGATTGACTTCACTGCAAGAAAGTCACAAATTCTAGCCCCCAGACTAAGCTATATAGCTGGCTGATGACAGAAAGAAGAGTGGTAGATACTGGTTGAGGTTGGCAACTGAACTGCAAAAATGGAGCACAAAGATCAGGGTCAATATTCAAGCCCGGTGCCTAATCCACTAAATAGAATAACAGGTTATGGAAAACTGTGGACTCCAGACTGTGAATAACTCTTAATGTTTTTCTAGTAACAATCATTTGGGAGAGTTACTACATATTTTAAAATAATTAACAAAATCAGTAGTTTTATCAGGGAGCATAGAAGACATTGGGTAAATGCAAAAATTGAAGTAGCTTAAGTCGGAAAGAAAAGGGACTGACTTGCCTAATTTTTTCTTAAGGGTCATGAATAGTGGAGCAAATTTATTATAGGTTACTTTAACTGATGTTTAGAGTAGAAATAAGACTTTACCTACAGGTTTTATTTGATCAACAGATCTTCAGTGCCAATGTGCCATTCTTTTATGATGCATTTTAGCTTTGCATATGGCTTTCCAGACTTCATACCAGACAATTGGTTACCATGTAATCAGCAATAGGATCTCCAGATAAAGGATTGAAATGATCTGGGCACTTAGAATAGCTACAGATACATTGAATAAACCATTTTTTTCAGTGGAGTAATGAACATGATTATTGTGAGCGAACTCAACCCAAGAAGTAATTATCGCCAATGGTCTTGATGATCTAAAATGTAAGAGCTCAAATATTATTCCAAAATTTGATTTATTCTTTCGATTGGACCATTGCAATAAAAGTGGTAGCCCAAAGAGAAATGTAATATGACTCCCGGTTTCTTGTAGCATGCTCTCCAAAATTTGGCCTGACAAAATTTCATTAGTCAAACTATGTAATCGAAAGATTTTCCTACTGAAAAGTTCTGCAAGGAGAGGAGCAGTAGGGTCACTCAAAAGGTATAAAATGTGCCATTTAAGAAAACTGGTCAGCTACAAACCAGGTGACTGGACATCCTCTTGAAACAAGTGAATCAGTGATAAAATCCATTGAGAGATGAGTTTTAGATGCATAAGTATGAGAAGTGGTAACAAGTGTCCTAGAACGTGATGAACAAAAACTCATTGTTTCAGATAAGTTCCGAAGTTAGAATTCTGAGATATATGACATATTATTAGATATCAGTGAGTGCATAAAACAATATATCTGTTGTGATAGCAAGTATTGTATTGCCTTTAGTATTTGAACTCTTATGTAAGTAATGATAAGTACAGGAACAACAGTACTAAATTTAAAATTAAAGATAAAAGGAATGAAGTCATCATTTGTAATAGGGGGAAAACCTTACACAAATCTACTGGACTGACTGGAAGTGTCTGGACCCCATAGAGTCATATCCACCACAATATCTGCTCCATCACCAGTCAGTGCCATTAGGGCAGATTACTAATTAACATTAGTCTGAATTATATATACAGTAATTTTTTTTCCTTTTTGCGGTGCATGCAAGACTAGGGGCACCTGTGTGCCTACTCTGCAATTTGCAGAGTAGGCACACAGAGCGTGGTAGGAATGGGCCATCCCTACCGCCTGCTCTTGAGTTACTAGCCTGCCAAGTCAGCACTACCTCTACAGGCGAACAGCTGGGACAACATTGGACGGTCTGCGCATGTGCACATCACTGGTGACGCCGCAACTACAGCTCCCACGGCTTGGATACAATGCCGCCCTCCGACTGATGGGGAGGTAAGGATGAGACTGTTTTAATAGCTCCGGATCTACATTGTCACGAATGAGTAAGTCCCTTTTTGCTTTCACTCGGAACTGTTCGGATTTTGGAACTCAATATCGCACTGGATTTGAACTGAACTTATACTGCCTGATTTAGTATCATTGCAGGCTTTGCATATGTGCTCTTACACAAGATTACTCATATCTCTAGCCAATTTGGCTTATTGTGGACTTCCTTGCATTATACAGGGCAGCATGGTTGCTTAGTGGCTAGCACATCTGCCTCACAGCACTGGGATAATGAGTTTGATTCCCAACCATGGCCTTATCTGTGTGGAGTTTGTATGTTCTCCCCGTGTTTGAGTGGGTTTCCTCCGGCTGCTCCGGTTTCCTCCCACATTCCAAAAACATAACTAGTAGGTTAATTGGCTGCTATAAAATTGACCCTAGTCTCTGTCTGTCTGTCCATGTGTTTGTATGTTAGGGAATTTAGATTGTAAGCTCCTATGGGGCAGGGACTGATGTGAGTGAGTTCTCTGTACAGCGCTGCGGAATTAGTAGCACTATATAAATAAATGATGATGATTATACAGAGTATATGCCAAGAGTTCAATCTACATCTATATCCTTCACTGCATGAGTATATGTTATGTAAACCAATAGGTGTTCTTTATAGCGCCAAGGAGCTTCTCCCATCTGTATACACTACAATAGGGACAGGGATCACCTACCTATCCGCCTTTTGGCAGCTTTTCTTTACATATCCACATAGGGAGCACAGTTGACCATTCCACTAGCTATAGCGCTATGCTGACTAGCCAGTTATTGGAATACATATATAGGTTGCAGGAGGTCACAATTCAATTTATTTAAATTACTATTCGTGGAGATTAGTACTTTCATTGTCAAAGTTCACATGCTAAAACTATCCCTGACCGAAATTGCCAAATACATTTTACAGTGTAATTACCTGGTTTGTGTAGTTGCTGTGCCAAATTTTGCCCACAGTATAGGCCAAGGAAGGCATTCAGTCACTGTACTGTATGTAGAGTATTTCTAATTAAAAAGTAAACTGCTATGTAAGTGTTTAAGCTTCTATATTCAAATTGTGAGAAAAGACATCACAACATTCTACTTTAAAATGAAACATAATCACATAACTGTAATTTTATAACTCTTTCTTTCTTTAACAGTATTGGAAAGCATTTTGGACTGATGTCCGACAACACAAGCAGATTTACATGCAAGGGTCAGGTGGTTCATAATTTCATCTGCACCAGCACTTTCACTGAATACACAGTGGTGGATGAAGCATCTGTGGTGAAAATACATGATGATGCCCCACTGGATAAAGTCTGTGTGATTGGCTGTGGCTTTTCCACAGGATATGGATCTGCTGTTAATGTGGCTAAGGTAAGCGCTGCACTAATTCACATGCAACCAAAGGCCATATTTATAGGCTAGGAAAATAGGATACTTACATTATTAGAAGCACACATATTGTATGATATCAGTTTGACTGTTGTGCTATCTGTATATCAGTCATGTTATAAATAACTTAATATATTTTAAGTTAGTTACAATAGGGATGAAATCAGTAAGAATAAACTAGAAGTAATAAATTAAGAAACTACTTTAGAGTTGTTGTTTTTTTGTTTTTCCATTCACATTACAGAGTATTTTGTGTTTTTCAGTGAAATTAATTCCCGAATAAAACCGTGCTATAAAAAAATAAAATGTGAAATTGTCAAATGGTGTGAATATATTTTATAGCCATTGTAAATTATGTTTAAGGAGTAAGCAAGTGTTGAGCTGGATTTAAGGCAAAAAAGATTTTGTCAGAGTGAAGCTTGATGGAGGTTTTACCTTCTGCATTTTCACTGGCTAGTAGTTGCTGCATCTGGAAGCAGCAATGTTTTAAAGTAAGGAACAATGCCACAACGTGAGGAACTATCAGAACCAATTTTTTATTTGATTTGAAAACTACTGTGTTACTGTCAATTGCAACTAACCATTTTTCATTTTTGTCCCTGTTTTTGTGAGGGCAATGATGTAGAACAGAAGACGTTTTTTAGAACATGAGTCTTTGTCTCCTCGTATGAGGCTGGCACTAGCACAGTTTCTTCACTGCTTAATGGCATTTTGAGTGGTGAAGGAGACATAATTATTGGAGATACTGACTCCATTTCCATTGACCCTAGCACTATCTCTGGTAAAGTAGAGGTGGATCATGCACTGCTTCCCCCTGTATTTTACTACTCAGCTTGGATAAGTATGTTTAGTTCCCATACTGGGCTTGCTGATATCGTCTTTCAGCCTGTCCCTTAGCTTGACACAGCATGGAGAAGGTAGCAATCCATGTGCAAAACATCCTTCATGTGGGAATTCTTCAAGCTACCATATGGTTGCATGATGTGTTGCTCTGTGTCACTTGCCTCATCTGCAATGCCTCAGTGTCATGGGTTAGTTCAGATCTAGTCCTGATACCATTAAGTGAATGTTTGTCATCTGACCATCAGTTGTGATCTTAAACTGTATGGGGATTTCTCTCAAAATGTTGTATGCAAAATAGTGCTCAATTATGTCTTGCTGTGTGATAATGACAAAGGCTTGGTGCTGCTGCCAGTTTTTGTTGTTGCTGTTCTTTTGCCAGGTATGGTCACTTTCCTGTTTGCTTTTTGCAACCTGCAGTAGATACCCAGTGAACGAGATTTTGCTGTTTTGCTATAATGTGGACTGGTTATTGTGTCCAGCTCTGCAAAGGGTTTTGGAAAATAGTAAATAGCATCTGGCTGGGGATGATCCATCTAGTCTTTAATACCCCATCAGTTCTCAGAAAGCTAAAGATTCCACAGACTTAAAGGGCAACACTTATGGTCTAACATATTGGAAAAATTTTCATTCAGCAAAATTGTCCTCTTATGTGAGTTATTATGCTTTTTTTTCTGAAAAAAAATCAGTCACTAAAGATTGGTGAGTCAAACTGCATGCTTTTTAAACAAAAATTAAAGGATGAGGATATTGTCTTTGAGGATGAAGAACTACCAGTTGTACAATCATCATCACTTAATGGTCTTTTTTTTTTATAACTTTTTATTTAACATCAATCAGATAGAATTGATAACAAACAGTTTTAAAAAATTGCAGTTTTATAATAAAAATGCAAAAATGAGTTGTATATCTATACAATAGAATTGGTAGAAATAACAAATGTATTTACAACCAATAGAATATATGAAATGAAATATAGGTAGAGAGGAAAGGATACAGGGGATGAGGAGATGGGGAGGGAAGGGGTCTAATATTTTTACATTACATAAGATTTAATATGCTTTGAAGTAGGAACCAAAAGTAAGGGGGACACTAGATCAATTGGGACTGAGTTTTCAAATTAAGAATAAGTAGATATTGGGGCAGGTTGCAAGGGGGGAGATTGGTGAGTTAAAGTGGATTAGATAACTGTATAGGTTTACTTTGATAAATTAACCAAGGGGCTCAAACCTAAGTAAAGGTGTTGTCTTTGCCCTGGAGATTATAAGTTATTTTCTCCATGTGTCTGATGAACCAAACATAAGAAATACATTTTATGAAATCCTGAAGAGCTCTGGTGTTTTGGGAGTCTCTTTTATTAGGGGCGATATCCGGTAGAGAGGATCTGTCTGTTGTATTAAAGAGGACAGCATTGAATTCTCCCTCTACTATTAATCTCCCTTACCTCTGATGAGTTTTTAGCCTAGTTTCTTTAAAAAAATGGTGTTATTCTTTATTTGGGGCATATATATTTACAAGTGTGCATAGCAAGTTGTTCAATTTGTGTGGTTTTGTTTATCCCCTTAACATTATAGGAAATTATCCCAAGGGCCATGTGTAAGGGGTAAGGCTAATGTGAACCAGAGGGTCCGGGAAGACATAGATAGCTATGTAGGTGGCAAATGTGTACAGAGAAATGGGGTGTCTTTCAGGAGAACCATTTGGTGGTGGGTTTGGATGGAGAAAAGTAGATATTAGACTATGAGAGAAACCAGGAAATGGACTGGGGGTGGGGGTGGGGATGGGCGAGTTCAAATAGGGGTCGGTGGAAAATATTGTCTGGCTCTAGTACATAACACCCACATATACAACTGGTACTGGTATGGAAGTGGAATGTTGCCGGTGACATCATTCCATGTAGCAAACAAATCGCTTGGATTTTACACTAAAATAGAAAGTTGATCATGCCCTATCCCAACTATTAATTGTCCCCAACTTTTAAATTTACCTCCCACGTCAATGCAACATGGTTTTGTCAAAGTGTAAATTTACTAAATTTTTTGCTTTACTTTCCTTAATGAATTAGGCCCATTGTGTTTGTCAACAGTAGTATTGTCAACAGTCACAATGTCTGCATTAAATGACCAAGACCTGCAGGCACAGAATAATTTCAACACATAAGTAAAAACAGTAATAAAGCTTAACCACCCCTGCTCCCAAAACACATAAAAAGTTGTGTGCCCAATCAGATTAACCCTAGTTCTGCCCTCATTTTTCTGTGGACCCCATCTTCCTAGGAAAGCCAGCTTTGTACTGACCAGTCTGGGGCTGGTTGTCATTATGGCAGTGGGACCCCACACTGCAGGTTCCACTGCTATAGTGCCATCAGCCCTGGCTGGCAAAGCCTATTGCTGGTTCTAGTAAAATCAGGGGGACTTCACGCTGTTTGTTCTCCTTATCTCCCTCTTCCCTATATGTGCTCCTCTGCGCCTGTTCCCTTCATCTGACTCCCTCTTGTGCCTGCTATCTGTTTATCCTCCCTTTAGTATGTAAGCTCTTATAAGCAGGGCACTCTTCCTTCCTGTCTCTACTCCAGTTCTCCTTCTCCAATCTTCACTATACTTGCTATGCTTGGAGCATTTGGTCTTGGTTTTACTTGTTTTCTGTTCTGTTCTGGTTTACCCTGTATGGTCTATTGTCTGTATTATGTACAGTGCTGTGGATACCTTGTGCACCATATAAATAAAGCTAATAATAATCTTTTCATGCTTCAACCTCCACTTGACATACAAACCAGGTCATATGAATAAAAAGGCAGACATCCTCTCCAGGGCCTTTGATTCCATTCAAGACTCCGACAAGTCCTTTGTGCCTCCCTTCTTGGATCCCAATTGTCTTCTTTCCTCCTTACTGTCTTCCTCTACTATTCCTCCTCTGGGCAAGACTCTTGTTCCTTCTCGCAATCGGAAGAGTTCCATGCTAGCCGTTTTTCCAGTCATGTTGGCTCCCTCAAGTCCTTCGAACTCATCTCTTGGAATTATTGGTGGCCTACCCTCCGTACCGATGTGAGAGACTTTGTCGCTGTCTGTAATTTCTACGAACAACACAAATCTTTGCATCAAATTCCTTTGGGTTCTCTTTTGCTTTTTCCTATGCCCTCTAGATCTTGGTCACACATTAGTATAGACTTTATCACTGATCTTCCTCCCAGCAGAGAATTTGACCCTATCTGGTTGATTGTAGATTGATTTTCGAAAAATGGCCCATTTTGTTACTCTTGTTGGCCTTTCATTCTCTTTGGTTTTCGCCTGGCAGTTTGTGAAATAGATTTTCCACCTTCATAGTTGTCCACTCAAAATACTGTCTGATCGTGAAGTACAATTCCTCTCTGAATTATGGTGAGCTCTGTGCAAGTTCTTCAACATCCATCTAAATTTCTCCTCAGCTTATCAAACAGAAAAAATAGAGAGAGTCAATCAGGATCTCGAGACCTTTCTCTGGATTTTTTACTCTGCCAATCAAGACAGTTGCTCCGGCCCGTTACCTTGGGCTGAATTTGCCCACAACAACTTATTTCATGAAACCACTTCTGCAACTCCATTCTCTGTGGTCTATGACCAGCATCCTCTTTTTACCAAGTTTACTGCTGTTGATTCTTTTCAACAGGACTTTACCTCCATCCGGTCTCAAGTTGTGAATTACCTCAGAAAATCTTCTGATCGATACAAATATTTCTCAGACAGGTGCCGGTCTGTCCCACCACTTAGAGAGGGAGATAGGGTTTGGCTCTCCACTCGGAACATTTGCCTTAAACTTCCTTTCATGGAGTTCACTCCTTGTTTCATCGGACCCTACAAGATCCTGAGGGTTATTAACCCTTTTTATTCAACTAGCAACTCTCTGCCTCTCTCGACATCTCCAATGCATTTCATGTTTCTTTATTCAAGCCATTGGTCATTAACCATTTTTTCTCGGCTACGACTTCCCTTCTGCCACCCAATATTCAACAAGAACACGAGTTCGATATTGCTGAGTTTCTTGACTACAAGAAGTCCAGGTGCGCGATCAAATATCTGATGGCACTGATTGATATGTAAGAAATAATTAGAGTGAGGGCCAGACCGCAGCTGTGAAGGATTGGTAGATCGTAAAAATGTATAAAAGATAAGAGAGAATACACAGCGCTAAAACTAGCAATATTATGATACGTGAAAGAGGTAAGTATGTAAAAAACATTTATTAATACACAATATCATAAACAATTGCACATAATATCATATAATGATGTCTAAGACTTCACAATAATGCAAAATCTTCCTATCATCAGTGCACTGATATGTCAATAAAAGAGGCTGAAATCCTCTACTCGATCACGCAAGTGATCATTTAGATAAACAAACACCTTCCTTCAAAGTGCATAGGCTAATAAATAACCTCTATGATACTAGCTGCTTCATAGCAGTAAGGAAGTTATGATAAAAGTCTTAAGAGGTTGAGTAGGTGTTATGGGATGATCTTAAGTCATCATCCTCCCCTTGCCAGAATTATCCTGCAACACTAGCCCATGCCAGGTGTATTCAGGTGGATAATATAGCTTGACAGTTTCTCTCACAGGCTGGAGATCCAGGGTCTCTCTGGTAGGCTGATCAGGATCTTGCAGCGATTGGCTGTCTGCAGTGACACCTTTGTCAGTGGCTATATCTCCGACCGCTGTTCCTCTTGCTCGGGTGTTCTCTCTTTGAGCTCTGTGATGCAGGAGTTGTTTGGGAGCAAGTACTAGGGGCATTCTATGGAAATAAAGGGTGATAACTTACATTGGGACCTTAAACAGGAACCTATGAGCAGGAGTTGGTGTCAAACACGAATGCACCAAATGACTGCAAAGCCACTCCCTCCCACTTAATGGACTTTTAATAGTTATATTTACAGTGTGCTGTTCTTCCCCAGATGCAGCTGAGACTCAACTCTGTTGCTGTGTCACTTAATCCTCCTCAAAAGGTTTCCTTTTTGCATTTTTCCAATGTGTGTGGAGGGGGCGGAATTTAGGTCATGTTGTGGATAAGTGAGAACCCATTTTACCAGCTACAGAGAAGACACTTGGAAAACCAATCTCTATCAATACCAAAATACTAAAGTTTACTGCAGAATTTGTATTAGGAAAGGAACATGATATAAAGACTGCATGATGGTAGTGAAGTGTCTTCTTAGATACCTTGGTGGTGGTGGTATTTGTAGTGGTGGCGGTGGTGGCATGTTTCCTTGTCATTAGTGAGCTTGAGGGAAACGGTGTGCTCCTGCATTTGTGCAGTGGCATACACATTTTTGTGTATGCCGCAGAAGTGGCACTATCTTAATCCAACCTGTTAATTGTAGTTGATGACTTCTCTTAACAGCCATGCTAGGGACATGCACTTTTTCTGTTTCAGCATGTTTAAAGAACAAATAAAAGGATATATCAAATGAGGGAAGTAAAACAGTGACTGCCCAATATAGTAAAATTAAGGATTGCAAAGCTAATATTTACAAAATGTTACAGAACGAGGACAGAGCAATTCTCATTGATCAACAGGTATATTATCCACTAGCTGGCCGACAAAAAAATTACAAACAATAGTAGATATATAAATTATGGTACACCAAATCAAGACTAAATGCTATGTATTTCAGTGTTTGTACTGTTGTGGTGCAGCTACTTCAATTATGCTGTCTTGAACTGGCACCATTAAGTTGCAGTACAGTGCTGTGCATGCCAAATTAAGATCAAGTTGTATGAATTTCAGCTGCTGTATAGCTGTGCTTATAGCTGTACCTATGCTGGCCTAATATTGCTGAAACTTCACTCATCTTTGCTACATACTATTCATTATGTTTTATTGTAAACTATATTGTGAAACTGGCCAACTTCAATTCAATACTGTAATCAGTTAAAAGTGTCTGGACAAAGAGAAATTGCATAAAATCGTTTTTAAGAGCAACTGGCATACCATTCTCTAGTTTCTTAAAAATTTTATAATTTTGTAACTTACAAAATATGTATATAACATGCAGGTAGCAAAAAATGTAATAAGATCATTATAGCTGGTTTTATGTACTTTTATGGACTCTATTGAACTATATTGAGCCTATTGTTGCAGGTCGAGGCTGGATCCACGTGTGCTGTGTTTGGATTGGGAGGCATCGGCCTTTCTGTGATTATAGGATGTAAAGTAGCTGGTGCTTCCAGGATTATTGCAATTGATGTAAACAGTGATAAGTTTGCGAAAGCTAAAGAGCTAGGAGCCACTGAATGCATCAACCCAAAAGACCATGAGAATCCCATTCATGAGGTGCTACAAAAGATGACTAATGGTGGAGTTCATTATTCTTTTGAATGCATTGGAAACACTGAAGTCATGGTTAGTAACTGAGAGTTGAGTTTTACTTTAACAATAACTAAATTTCTTTTAATTCCTTTAAGCAAGGAATTCAGTTTCATCATGCCGGGGTAAGTAGTGTAGGGATTTCAACAGTCGTTATATAGTACCCAACCTGCAGAATCTACTGTGGTCCATATAATTAGAATAAAAGAATGAAGCAGAGAAGCAGCTGATATTGTTCAAACACAGTGTAATAACATTGCTGTAATATATTATCTTTGTCATTTTTGTATGGGTGATGTGTATCCTATAATGGGCACTATAGTGCTCCCTCCCTCCATCAGAACTTCCCCTAATCTGTCCAGTTTCAAACGGGCCCTAAAAACCCACCTTTTTCTTAAAGCCTTTCTGTCTCCCACTTAACTTCCTACCTTATCTTCTGCCTCTGTCCCCCTACTCTCCCTCTCTCCCCTGCGTCTCTCGGTCTGTCCACCCCTCCCCTTAGATTGTACGCTCCTCTGAGCAGGGCCATCTCTCCTCCTGTTTCCACCACTTCTAACTCTGCTCTCCAGCTACCTAGCCCTCCTCCTCGAGGGTCCTCCACCCCACGTCCACTCTCGCTCCCTCCTCCCCCCTGGGGGTCTCCCTGTCTTCCGCGCCCTCCTTCTTGGGCCCCGTCGTTTGCGGATCCTCCCTCCCCCTTCCCCGCCCTCTCTAGCTGTGCATTGAGCGTACTGAGTTGCTGTGTTTTCTGTACTGTGCTGTCTCCCATTGTATTGTGATTTTGTTTGTCTCTGTACGGCGCTGCGGATGTCTTGTGGCGCCTTATAAATAAATATTAATAATAATAATAAAATAGTGATATATGTTGCTATATTTTCACTCTCTGGCATTCACTAGTCACTAGGAATAACATTCCTTTTGCATTTCATTCCGCAAAGGTCTCGTGCATTGGATATGCTGACAATTTGTCTTTCTTTTCTAATCATAATTTGACAATTTATGTAAAAATTTTCTGACTCCTAGATTTACAACTTCCCTTTCATGCTGTCATCAGAATGGGGAACTAAAGCAGAGTCTTCACAAAAGATAAACTTAAAATAAGATAAACATTTCTTTGCACCTGGTTTGTGATGCTTCCCCTTTAATTTAACTAAGCAAAGATTTGTTTTTGCATTTAAGACTTCATCAATGTTCAATAATTACATTTTGTGTCAGAGAATATATTTGAGTTTAGCATCCCCACAAATAAACTGGATACTAAAAATTGAAAGACAAAATCGTATGGGATTAATTTATTCCAGCTGTGTTTTCTTTCCATGCAAAGCAAAGAAACATAAACTTCTGCAAAACAATGATAGCCAGGGCGTAGTCTGAGCTCTTCATGTTACTGTGATACAAGTAAAGAAATTGCAAATTTCAAGGTCATTTAAGGACCTTCATCTCTATCTGACATACTAGTATTTTGCATGTCTTGCATGTCATTCTTTAAAATGGACCTGTCAGCAGAAATGTTTTGAATACTGTGGATTGTGTAGTAAAGTTTTTCCCTAATAGTTTGCACCCATGGCTTTTTCCCAGATAATTCATTTATTATTACTGTCATTTCCCACCTTGTATTAAAATCTCTACATTTAAGCATGCTAGTAGCCTCTGAGGTACATTGGGCAGGACTTATGTTTATCCTCCACCCTTCACCTCTGCAATGCTCCAAAACTGATTACTATCACCATAAATTCATTCATCTGACAACACTGCCCTTTCGTTTGTCAAACTTACTCAACTACGCTAATATCAACCCAGTCAATTAACCCCCGATTCCTCTTTGTCACCTTCAACTAACTTTTCTGCTTTGTGCACCTGCACCCATCCTCCTTTCTCCCTATTAAGTCATGATTTTTTCAATGACTTCAAAGACAAAATCACCACAATTCACCAGTACATATTTTAATGGCAGACCCTGCACACCACACTCACCTGCCCCTACACTCCCCATTCCATACTCCGTTCATTCTGCCCTGTAACCAAGGTTCAAATCTCTGCACTCATCTGATTGTCTCACCCAACAACCACCCCAATGGACCTTATTCCTTTCCAACTTTTCTGATCCCTCTCCCAAAGCCCACATCTAGCTCTTTATTGGCAATTTTTCCTCCTCCTTTAAACTCATGATCTCTCCTCTCACTCCCTTCTCAACTGCCCCCACCAAACATTTGAGCCTATTTTTAAACGCATTTCCATATATATATTTCAATACTAGTGGAGTCCACATATAGGTGCTGTTTACAATTCCACAGAGCCAACCCTCAAAAGTTGCCAACAATCTACTTATAGCAAAGTCTAAGTGTCACTTCTCTATACTCATCCTCCTGGACCTCTATGGCACTTGCGACAATGTTGATGACCAACTAATCCTACACACCCTTCCCTCTACTTCATGGCACAGATCTTTCCTGGTTCACCAACCCAGCTCCTCCTTCAGTGTCATCTAACTCTGGTACATCTTCCTCTCCACTCCAACTATATCTTGAATTCCCATAAGGCTCTGTTCACTGTCCTCTGCTTTTTCCACTGTATACCTCTTCTTTTGTCAAGTAATTCACTCACTTGGTATCCAGTACCAACTCTTCTATGACAATATCCAAATTTATTTCTCCATTGACCTCTGTCCTTCTCTACTGCTCTATGTGACCAATTGTCTTTCTGCTATTTCCACATGGCTGCCCAATGCTACCTAAAATTCCACCACCATCAAAAACAGCACAGAGTCATCAATATCCCAAGCCCATTGCCTTGGTTTCACACTTATCTCTACCCTCTGCTTTACTCCTCACATACAGTCTCTTTCACAGTCTGGTCACCTTCATCTTTGAAATATTGCTAGAATATTCCTTTTTCTTGACCAAGAGGCAAAATTATTATCCATTCTCTTATTATCTCCTGCCTTGACTTGTGCAACCTCCTTCTATTTAGCAATCCCCTCGCCCATTTGTCCCAGCTTCAAGCCATCCAAAATGCCATGGAAAGAC
The DNA here is from genome assembly GCF_038048845.1 of Mixophyes fleayi. Taxonomy (NCBI): domain Eukaryota; kingdom Metazoa; phylum Chordata; class Amphibia; order Anura; family Limnodynastidae; genus Mixophyes; species Mixophyes fleayi. The sequence continues at coordinate 144,818,125 of NC_134402.1, forward strand.
TTCCAGTCTGCATTTACTTTGACTATCTTTTATGGTCCTATTTTTACATATATGCTCTTTTCCCCACAGACCACTGCTATGGAGCACTTGGTGCTTTACAGATCAATACCAACAGTAATAATAATAATGACAGCTCTAAGCCCAAGTGTAATGTCATCTGTCTGTGATCATGCTCTAACCAAAATAAAAAAAAACTAGAACTGTTGTAAAGATTTAGACACTGGACAGATAACTAAAAAAGTACAAGATAAACACGACGAGATATTAATTATGTACTCTAGTAATTAGTAATCTAGCTTTTAACGTATAAGCGCAAAAGTTATTTTTCCATGCGTTTTTATGTTCATTTATTTTCTGATGTTTGGCTCTTTGTATTTATGTTCATGCCTGGAACTTCTACTCTACTTTTATCTAAGTTATGTGCATGGAACCTAGGTGTAGCTATCATTCTTTCTGGTTAAATGGGTTTGACTTCTGTGTCTGCGTGTCTACACTGGTTTCTGAATCTTCTGGCTCGGGATACCCATCTATGATTCTATCTAGTGTTTTAATATCTTGCTGTATTTTTTGCACTCGCACATGTGCTGCCTCTGCTTCATGACTATAATCTTGTGTGATAACCTGTTGTCCCCTCGTTCTCTATCAATAGTCTGGTTGGTCATCACAGGATGATCTTGGAATAAATAAGTACTTGTGGACTATTCTGTCTTAAAGGAAAGGTGTGTGCTATAGGCAATAATAATGCAAAATCCAGGTTCCCAGATATTTCTAAATTACCTTCAAATGACAAACATTACAATAAGCCACCCACTAGTCACTGTCTTTTAGGAAGACAGATATGGCTACTTACATAACTCTTGGTGCCAGGTTAATTATTAATCCCAAGTGGCAGTGGTGGTGGAGAATAGTATACCAGTTACGCTTAGCTATTTCCAGGTTTTACACACCACCATAGTAAACATATTATTATTATTATTACTTGTGATTGGTCCTCCCTCTCACATCACCCAAGCACCTCCATTTTAAAGTGATGAATGGCATTTATTTGCCAGTCCTATATTGCAGATCCCATAAAAAAGGGCTACAAGCTTCCAGGGCTCCAGCTATGGGGAAAAACTAGGTACTAAATTTTACAATCGGTGATATTGCAGCTTTAAGCCTGTATTTTGAAACCCACATTTCATTATTTTATTACTTCTACATGGGTATGTGTGGTTTAACTTTTGACTGCTCATTTATATCCTCCCTTAATTGATTTGCTTAATTTAGATGATTACTGAATCATTTAAGTTCATGAACAGCTTATTTTAAATTCTAATGAAATGCAAAAAGAGAATTTATTGTATATCGGAAGCGGTTTTACAAATATATAAAAAAAGTGCCTTAGAGCAGGGCCATCTTAACAACATTATGGGCCCCCGGGCAAAGCAGTGCACCGGGACCCCTATATATGTAAAAAAAAAAAAGTGTGTATGTGTATATATATACTCATGCATTCTAGTCAAATCAAGCTACTTAAGGTGTTAAAAAGGGTATTGTCATGCATTTGGGCCTAGCCCAGGCCTCCTCAGGGGAAGAGCGTTACTTCCCGATGCAAGCGCCCTTTTTTAACGTGGTTTTGTCCACATGTCACCACCTCATCATTCTTCTCCATCACCTCATCCTTCATTTTCATCACCACATCTATCCAGATGTCTATCCAGACACAGGGATCTCTCTCAGCGGTCCTGAGTATCACACTCCTCTCACTCTGTCACCCCCGGCAACCACCAACCACTCCCCACTGTCACCCCCGGCAACCACCAACCACTCCCAACTGTCACTTCTCCTTCAAGAAATATATATATATATTTTTTTAAATCTTTATAAACACTTTTAGCAATTAACAAATTAAATTAACAAATTAAAAACATCTTAGTATACCAAATTTCAGCCCTTTCTGAGTTGTTTTTTCCACACACACTAAGAATTTAGTAGGTCAGTGTATAACTCCGCCCAGCAGGTGGCGCTGAAGCTTGGTTTTATTTTTTCCACACACACACAGACAGACTAACACACGCCCCTAGACATTTATTATATATTATAGATAATGTATATATGTATGTTGTTAAGGTGTCCCTGCCCAAACTGTGGGGGTCATTGATTCCAAGGCCCAAGACATTATTGACATTCATGTGTGTGTGAAAAACAAAGAAAAAAAAGTGATTATATATATATATTGTGGCAAGAGCCCGCTACTGGTGAAGCACACGCGAACAACTTCTTCCTTTTTATGGTTCTTTATTGTCAGGATGGTAATAATATTTTGATACTGTATACTTGCACAGCAATTATGGAGATCCTATACGCTTACTATACATAGTCCAGCTCTCTGTCCAGATCAGCCAGCTAGCCCAGCGTTGATCTCCCTGAACAATGAAACAAGCAGGGTTTTATACCTGACACTCCTCCCACAGGCCTAGCTTGATGGGCAGGTGACACACCCACCTTCCCTTTAAAAGGAAACGTCCATCCCTGGCTCTGTTTAGACTAAGACACACCCTGTCTGTTTGCTGAGAGGAAGCAGCTTTTAAATCATGTAAGTTAACACACTCCAAACTACACATATGTTTTTACCTGGTTTAATCTCCACCTAGGTGCATAACTGTGCCAATGTTTTATTCTGTTTGTATACTTTATCTGCCTCTTGTCAGAAAAATGCCTCCCTTTGTTACAATATATAATCACTTTTTTTTTTCACATCCCCCTTAACTTACCCTTAATCGGCTTTTTCTCCGATCCTCTTCTCTTCTTTTTTCCGAGTCACTGCTGGCTGCTGCTAGTTCTCGTGCGCGCTGGTGTGACTCCTCCGTGCTGCGCTGCACAATGGAAATGTTGGGCGTGATGACATCACACCCGACATACACTGCGAGCGCAGCACAGAGGAGGAGACCAGAGAGGGAGCCGGAGCCGGATCGCCAGCTGACGTGACCGCAAGGTAAGTATTTTTTTTTTTTTCAGGATTTTATCTTTTATTAAGAGTGCTTCCCCGGACGGGCCCCCTTGCCCATCGTGCCCAATGGAAGAGACGGCCCTGCCTTAGAGCTTTCTGAGGAACAGAACTCCCAGGTGTATGACATTAATATATTTGTAATCAAGATGCTCTTCTACTTTCTTCCATGTAGTTAGAATAAACATGGGGGGAAAAAAAAATATTTTCCTTTTCTTAACTTTGTATTACAATCCTGAGCCCTAAATAGTCAGAATAGATAGCATAACCAGAACCAAACCTTTTCTTCAATACTCTGCATTTGTTTTCATTCAGGTTTCTGCACTTCGGTCCAGTCACTTTAGCGCTGGCACCACAGTTATCGTTGGAGTGGCTCCATCCTTTTCAAAGGTCTCCTTTGAGCCAATGCTGGTTCTCACTGGACGTACTTTAAAAGGAGCTATATTTGGAGGTATGTAAAAGTGAAATATAATTGCAAATGACAAATGCTACTTTTGGCACAGATATTTTTTTAGCGATGAATATGAATAACCTGGATATATATCTCTAAATCACTAGGCGCAAAGAGGTAATGATGATAATCAAGAAAAAGCAATATAATACAATACTAATGATACAGTATAATATCAATAATGAGGAAAACGCTGGCTGCTGCAAAAAGTAAGGCCACCACAACCTCCTACCATAAATATAGAATTCTAAAACTTTGCAGCACTCTCTAGAATCCCGATATACAAATAAAATATAAAATAAGTTTGAAAATAATTTTATAGAAATATATATATTAATAAAACACATACATAAATGCAATGCAATGCAGAAATATCTATAATATAAAAGCCTAGCGGCGTGTGTTAGTCTGTGTGTGGAAAAAAAAACAAACAAGCTGCAGCGCCACCTGCTGGGCGGAGTTATACACTGACCTACTAAATTCTTAGCATTATCTAATATATAAAAGTAAAAGCCTAGCGGCGTGTGTGTGTGTGGAAAAAACAATTTTCTCAGAAAGGACTCATCCAATTGACCTGTAATTTGGTATACTGACATTATTTGACAAAAAAATTAGAATAGTGAAGTCAGTTAACTTCCATCATCCCCCCTTCCCCCCGTGGGAGGGGTAGTAAAGGCTAAATTTACGAGTTGAGGGGTCAAACTCATTTTCGTGAGGTAATTTTACCTCATGAACACACATTAAAAAGGGCCCTTGTGTCGGGAAGTAATGCTCTTCCCCTGAGGAGGCCTGGGCTAGGCCCAAATGCATGACAAGAACCTTTTTAAGACCTTAAGTAGCTTGATTTGACTAGAATGCATGAGTATCATGCATGGGTTAACTTGTAACTAATAAAACCACATAGACTCTTGGAGAAATTCTAAAGGGGAGTCCCCCTGCAAAAAAAATCTGTATTAATTGATTTCAATTGTTTGTATTTTTATTCTGTATTTATTGTAAATATGGTATTGTATTAGACCTGCTACAAATGAACTAAGAATTATTTATTAATCAGGTGTTTCCTGTTTGTATAATTGTTAGGAACCCCTCAGCCAGTACAGCAAAATCGGGAGTCTGCTCCGAACGTCTGGTGTTCACTGTTGCCCCTAGTGGTGGGGACAGACTTCTCTGCAGACAAACAGAGGGTCGTGAGATGTGCACTGGCTGGGGAGAACCCAGGAATAGAGTTACCAAGGCAGTAGAGTAGGAAGTGCAGGAGGGAGTCCGGTGAGACACTGAGTGGATGGTGTCAAGACTGATATATCACTCGTGGCCACTGGAATAAATAAGGAACAGTTGATAGAGAAGTATCCTGCTACACAGCAACTTCTGTACCGGTGCTTGTCCGGAAAGGAACGGAACTTGCAGTGATAGGTAAATATTATGAAACTGAACGTAGGCGGTTGCCAGGGGTAACTGCAACCAACAGTACTGGTGAGAGTCCGGAGATTTAGAGGTAACAGTTCTTAGGCAGTTGCCAGGGGTAACTACAACCCACAGTACCGGTGAGAGTCAGTCTGGAGATTTAGGGGTAACAGTTCTTAGGCAATAGTCAGGGGTCACTACAACCCACAGTACCGGTGAGAGTCCGGAGATAGGAGGAAAACAGTTCCTAGGCAGTTGCCAGGGGTAACTACATTATAGGCATATGGTGATATAAGTAAACAGTCAATAGTACCTGTGGCAAGGTTGAGTCCGGAGCCAAAGTAGACTCATCAGGGGAATAGCTGGATTCGTACATGGGGAATCCAATAGAGAATAGTCAGGAACTGAAACAGGTCTGGCACACGGGTAACCACACAGAAGAGGAGTCAAAGCAGAGCCGACACAGGGAAATCCAATGAAGAGTTAACAGGAACGGAAACTGTCTGGTACACGGAGATACCACAAGCTGGCAGGAAACAACAGGAACATGTAACGGAACAGGGAAACCACAAGGGAGCAGGAACACTAAGGTAAACGTATTACCGGCAATCCTGCAGAGGATTAGCCTGCTCTTTAAGGAGAGCAGAACCAATATGTTGCAGGTGATAATGAGGAAGCCAGGTGAGTGAGCTAAGAGAAACAGGCTGGCATTACATAGAAAAGACAGCATGAATTGAGGGCAGATTCTGACAGAGAACAGACCTAACTGACCCTATCTAATACCTATCTAATCTATCTAGTTAATCTATCTGCCTATCTAATCTACCTAAACTAATCTATCCAATCTATCTAAGAACTAAACTAACTACCTATCTAAACACCAAGTGGCTATCTAAACATACCTAACTACCTACCTACCTATCCCTATCTATCTATCTATCTATCTATCTATCTAGTTACTCTGAGAGAGAGCCCGGCGAGTCATAACAATAATGAGGACTGGATAGGAATGGTTTGATGACTGACTAATTGAAGACAATATTTTCAACCATGAGAAATACTATTTAAAGAGGCTTAGAATGTAACTCCACTATTCTTTGAGAAAGTCCCCGTTATAGGGCCGAAACATGTCACCTGGTGTTAGTGGAGAAAAATTTGATGAATGACAGGAGATCGTGTTCAGTATCTTTATTGCTCTCCAAGGAATAAGATTGTGCAGGACTCTTAATGGTGCTTTCTGTCTTTGGTACCTTTTGACCTGGAAGTGGTGTACAGTGAGTTATTAGGAGGAGAATTAATCCCAGCACTGTGAGAAGTTGGACAGATATTAGAGGCGTAACTAAATCACATGGCCTCACGCTACTGAAGAGAGGACTGAAACAAAGTATACAGATAATGCACAAGGAGTCCTGTTACTACGGAGTACTGAGCTGCTTTTTAAAGTCCAGAGGAGAACAGTGTGGTAAGATGTGCCATCAGTTACATGTGCTGTTTTAAGGTACCGGTACCGTTTCCTATAAAAACATTGTGTTTGGATTGTTTTGGAGCGCATTTGAGGCTGATTATCCCAAATTTTTAAATAACACAAATGAGAAGACTCTAAATAAATAGAGCTGAAGATAATTATTCTGAGGGATGTTTTGTAGCTCATTTTGGTACTTGCCTGTTTACTTTCATATAACTGTTTTGGAATTGAAATCAATTAATAAACATTTTTTCTGCAGGGGGACACCCCTTTGGAATTTCTCCAAGAGTCTATGTGGTTTTATTAGTTATATTTCTGCATTGAATTGTATTTATGTATGTGTTTTATTAATATATATTTTTCTATAAACTTATTTTATGTTTTATTTGTATGGAGAGATTCTAGAGAGCGCTACAAAGTTTTAGAATTCTATAAAGATGAATAATCTGAGCTTTCACAACAGATCTACCATAAAATCTCTTCCATTTAATTCTTAGCCATGTTGCATCACACACACACACGCACACACACACACACTCGCCTACTCAAACACAATCAAACACATACACAGGCACTATACAGCTGTGCAGAGGTCTTGTGAGAGAAGAAGATCCATAGGGTGACAAGATTTTTTATTTATTCCCTTTTGTAATCTAACATTAAGCAGATATAAATAAATGTTTTCATATAAAGATTTTTTAAGTGACCCCTACCACTAAATCTGTATAGTACATTAGCTGCTAAATATATGTGAGCTGAACTCAATACATTTTTTTATGGTAAACTAATTTACCAGTCTCTGAAATATTTGGACCTCGATGTGTAATTTTTTTTTAATTTTGCTGCCACATGAGGTCCTTTATGAACAGGGGAGGGCTGGCAGACTTTAGCCCGGGGGGCAAGCACACAGCAGTGGTCCATAAGTAGCGCGGGCCAGCCTTAAAGCTGTTTTTCGGTACAATATATATTTCATAAGATAAAAAGAGGCTGTTTTAGTGTTACTTAATCAGCAGTTCTTTATTATTATAAAATATAAATACTGAAAATAAATAATGTAACCAAAAACATATATATGCATAAACAAACTTTACAAAAAATGTTGTGAGTGGCAGACCAGTATTAAAATATGGCTCCAAATAACAAATTGTAATAATAGGTTATGGAAATAAGAGTAAACAACATTATACGGGTTCACACTTGCAATCTTTGACAATACAATACACTGCATTGTACTTAAACACACACTCAGAATCAAGATCAGGCCCATATATATGGGGCAAATGCAGGATTTTTAAGGGGGGGTTCTAAATGTTTGAAATCAGAACAAAGCCACAAAAAAAATAATTCCACAATAAACCTTCAACATACACTTTTTAGTCTAGTCAAATTGTTTTTCAAAATACCATTGATACCGCACATCAAAACTAGCAATGATACTGCACATCAAAACTAGCAATGATACCGCACATCAAAACTAGCAATGATACCGCACATCACAACAGCATTGATACCACACATCAAAATAGCATTAATAACGCACATCAAAACAGCATTGATACCGCACATCAAAATAGCATTAATAACGCACATGAAAACTAGCAATGATACCGCACATGAAAATAGCATTGATACCGCACATCAAAACAGCATTGATACCGCACATCAAAACAGAATTAATAACGCACATTAAAAATTAGCAATGATACCGCACATCAAAATAGCATTGATAACGCACATTACAAATACAATTGATACCCTACATTAAAAATAATTGGATAATTCATGTCAGTTCAACCAGGGTTGTCCACCGCCCATCTCAGATTTCTACAAAAAAAATTTTGTTAAGAGAGGATGTCAAAACAACTATTTCTGCCAAATATCTTGACTGTCTGACAATTAGTTGGTTATATATTGATTTTTCAATTTATTAAATAATTTACTAATCGCAGCTTCTTTATTCAGTTTATTTGAAGTATTACAGGTGTTTATTAAGGAATCTACACAAAATTTGGATCCTTAAGTAATAGTAATATGGCAGACTGTATGTAAAAGACTACCAAATGAGCAGCTGCCATGATTGACTCTTACTGTGTCTCCCTCTATCTTTCTCTGGAAAGTTTCAGTTTTGGTCTCTCTAAAGGGAATCCCCTTCCCATCAGTTTCTGTTTGTTTCATTTCCTGTATGGGAGTTTTATCCCATTGTCTCAGTTTAGTTCACTTTTTTGGTATGGTTTTTAACAATGTGTAAATTAAGTATGCTGTACAGCAGTAATCGAGCATCAACTTCATTATTTTTTTTTCTCCACTATGAAACAGAGTACCCGGCTGATTTTTTTTGTGGCAGTAAATTATACCTTTTTTAAACACCCCCCAAAAAATGGGATACCTAATGTCAATTGAATCTAGCGTTTTTAATGATATTCAAAAACCGTGCGTTTTTGCCGTAACGCAAAACATGAGGCAGATAAAGTAATTTGGTTTGGATTTTTGGATTCGGGAGGAAGAGTTACCTTAGGGGTCCAAATTTTGTATCTATTCCTTAATAAACACCTGTAATACTTCAAATGAACTGGATAAAGAAGCTGCGATTAGTAAATTATTTAATAAATTGAAAAATCAATATATAATCAACTAATTGTCAGACAGTCGAGATATTTAGCAGAAATAGTTGTTTTGACCTCCTCTCTTAACTAAAAAAAAATTCAAAAAAATCTGAGACGGGTGGTGGACAAATCATGTTTTTTTGGGTGATCTGATATGGAATGACACAATTTTGATAACGCACATTTAAAATATGATCAATAAAAAAAATAAACAACCAAAAACATTGACACTATGACACCAGTTTTTGATTACATTACATAACATACATGTTTACATGCCTTTGCCTGCTCGTCCGTGAAGGGGGAGGGGGTTTAGCAATAAATTATATAATAATGTTCTATTACAGTACTGAACCCAGGGGCTGATTTATCAAAGTGCAAGAAGCCATTTTGCTTTAAAAAACTGATTTTTTGCGAGCAAAATGGTTTGGTTTTGCTCCGTAAAATATTAAAGGGGTTATCACTGGCGATTATTTATTTATCAAGCACTAGTAATAGATCATCATACAAATAGCACTACACTATTTGTATGATTATCTATTCGCTCACATACACAAAAAAATGCTATTTTTTTTGCAATAAAGATTAAAAAGATAATATTAAAAAAATGAACATACACTTACCTGATTAAAAGTGATTGTAATTTCTCTCTTTCTTTCTTCTTGCTGTGCCTTGCTCTTCTCTTCAATAATGGCTGCAGGGGTGGGTGTTTTTCATGCCCTGCCTAAATGGGAGCCTCCGACTGTATTGGAAGCTCCCATTGTATTGGTGGGCAAGCCACCAGGATATAAAATATATATATATATATATATATATATATATATATATACACACATTTATTTATTAATATTTATTTATATATTAACTCATTTTTACCTACTTCATGGGAGCCTCCTAGTGAGATTGAGGCTCCCATGTATTTGATTGATTGGGGCTGCCCCAATCATATTCAGGGTGGGCTGGTATTGGGGAGGAGGAGAGGCAGGGCACAGAGTGTCAATCTGACACCCTGGCCCTCTGTGATTGGCTGCACAGGGCTGCTGTGGGCTATTGCAGGAGCCCTGTAGCACTTGGCTAATGTTTTTTTTATACTGTTTACATGGGTAGTATATAGAGAATACTACCCATGTGTCATGCGGCCGCAGACCAAACCCCCCCCTCCTGGGGGTGAATGAGTCATCTTCCTGCAGTGACAGACAGCGCGCTGCGCTACAACCCCCCCCAAACCCACTTCCCACTTCCCCAGTCTGTGGATGGATGCGGCGCCGTCCGCATACACTGAGTATTACCCAGCGTACAGGCGGCCGCATCACCTGACACTCCATGCGGCCGCGTCATTGGATGACGCGGCCGCATTGAGTGTGATATGATGCGGCCGCCTGTGCGCTGGGTAATACTCAGTGTATGCGGACGGCGCCGCATCCATCCACAGGAGGGGGGGCGGCCCGAATACCTGTCTGATCAAGCAGCATGGGGGGCAGATGCCCCCCTGCCCAGCCCGCCCATTTATGAAGTACACTTGTTTTGCACCAGTTTGTTTAGATATTCCATCCACTGCACTTCAAGGTGCACGCCTACTCTATGCTCTCAGGGGATGCCTAACCAAACTAGAAGTGGGCAGCACAGTGACCTAGTGGTTAGCACTTCTGCCTCACAGCACTGGGGTCAAGAGTTCGATTCCTGACCATGACCTTATCTGTGTGGAGTTTGTATGTTCTCCCTGTGTTTGCGTGGGTTTCCTCCAGGTGCTCCTGTTTCCTCCCACACTCCAAAAAAAAAACCATACTGGTAGGTTGACTGCTATCAATAAATTGACCCTAGTCTCTGTCTGTCTGTCTCCCTTTCTGTCTGTCTGTCTGTCTGTGTGTGTCTATATTAGGGAATTTAGACTGTAAGCTCCAATGGGGCAGGGACTGATGTGAATGAGTTCTCTATACAGCGCTGCGGAATTAGTGGCGCTATATAAATAAATGATGATGATGATGATGATTAAGTGCACCTTGATGTACGGAGAGGCCAATACATTTCCAAAGACACACAGTGCAAGAGTGTTACTATCAAGTCCAACCTACTTCCCCTTTAGTACCTCCACTTCCAATAAAATAAAATTTTCCTTGTTTCTCCCAAAATATAATTATTACTTTAACTTCATATAGCTTAAAGTAATCATGAGACTGAGGGGACATGGGGCTGTCTTCACCAGCTTTGAACTAGAGCAAAATTCAACTCCTTTTGCAGAACTGAAATGAACATGCACCCTTCCACACAGCAAGTATCACCCCATACAATCGCCCCCACCACCCTTTTATCTAAGTTTAATAATCTCACTCCACAAATGGAAACATTGTTTCTGTAATGCTCCACAAAACTATTTTGTATGCTGGAACGCTTCAAGGGCAATTAGGGGTCATAAAGTCAGCTCTTAACATACAGTGCTTTTGGGTCTGTATATCTGTCAATCATCCATATCAATTCTCATAGCCATGCAACTGAAGCATTGCATATACTAACTTCCAGAGCCTACTGCAGACAGATAAGTACCATCACTGTACAAAAGTATCACCTGATTGGGTACAATTTAAAAAAAATTACATTTTACAATGCTTCCCATCTACTGGGTGCAAAGGCAAGGTGTGGCAGGGTGAGAAACTGCCACATCTGAGGAAAGGGTTTGCCTCCTGATGGTCAGGAGGAAGTCCCCCCGATTCTTCATAGGGGAGGAGTTTGGGCCTCTTTAAGGGCTCAAATTCAATATAGTCTGTGCTGGTGTCTGTGGAGGGTGAAAATCTCACACCTCTCCACTGAAGGAGCCAACATATCAAAAATCAGCAAAAATCATTTATAATAATAATAATAATAATAATAATAATTTATAACCATTAATTCAATTTTCTCAATTCACAGTTAGCTTTCTGTTCAACTACAAATTCACCCTCTTCCTTAATTTGAAACATATATTAATAGTAAAATGAGCAAAGTCTCTTGTATTATATAGGCCAATCAGCACTTATGGCATTTTCACTGATAAATGTAACTACCTTGCATTTTATTACTATGCATATTGTCTTGCTGAGTATACAGCTATTATTTTCTGTAAAGACCCTAGTGGAGTCACAGAGTGACACACTCACATAAACCCACTCATGATGCTTTATGGTTTATGCCTTGCAAAGCTGTAACAGGAGTTTGGAATAACTCTTCCTTAACAGAATGTTATAATCAATGTACCTTTAATTTATGAGGCAGCTTGATGTATCAAAATTGTAATCTCTTGTATTGCCATGCAAACACTCTTGATAATTAGAGATGCTCATACTCGGTTCCCCGAGGACCGAACAAACCCGAGCATAGCGGATCTGAGTACCGGACCAGCTCTGTATTTTCGCAGTTTTTCGGTTTTGAAAATGAGGCAAAACGTCATTGTTATTTCTTCGGATCTCGCGATTTTTGGATTCCTTTTTAAAATCCAACATATCAGTTCTAGCCCAAGGACAATTCCATCTTGCACCATTTTTCTTTTCTGCCACTGCTGTGTGCCAATGTGTCCTAGATGTGCTAGGAACTGCCATGTGTTTGTGTATTTGCTCCATCGCTTACCTTCCAGCCAGGTCGCTGCAGTATTTGTCCGAAAGTGTATGAAAATAATATTGTGATCTGTGAGGTGGTCAAAATTTACTGCAAATGACTTGAAATTAGTGTTATTGAGGTTAATAATAATGTAGGAACAAAAAAAGAGCAAAATTATGTGATTTTAGCATATTTTAGGATTTTTTCTAAAAAACTCCAAAACCAAAACCAAAACACACGAGGGCGGTTTTGCCAAACCAAAACCAAAACACGAAGCTAATCCAGATCCAAAACCAAAACCAGTTCACAGGGGTCAGTGAGCATCTCTATTGATATGCACTTAAGTAAATGTTAACTAACACAAAACTACCCTAGTAATGTGTCTTTCAAGGGAATATCTGTAATTCTGTTGAACTTTTTAGGTGATGTTCCAAATGAATTTATCATCATCTAGTAAATCTGTGGTCCCAGAAGAAATCCCTTCATCAGTATCCATATTTGCTGGTTTGACATACTATATATGGTAGCTTGAATCCCCACATTTTGACTAGTTCAAACATGCTATGATAACCAATCTGGAGAGGAAATTAATAAGATTTAGTTTCACAATTGTAATGCACGGTTTGTCGCTATCCAATAACGATTGTCGAATCTCGATTTGTGTTTCCAACGCACAAATATTTATTCTCAAAAAGTAGCAGAATAATTCAAGCGAAATAATAAGTACAGCCATTACTTATCGCAGGCGCTAATAAGTAACAGTCATTCAGGTCTGAAGTCTGTGGTCAAAGATGACTGTCCACTAGATGAAAAGCTCCTGCTTATATGCAGACAGAAATACAGTAAAACAATGCAGATGGTGTGGCTTGCTTCTATTGGTTCAGGTTTCAGGAAGGTCCAGGAGGTTGCAGATCATAGGCTAGTTCAAACTAAAATATCCAAAGGTTGGGATCATCTCTCCAGGGAATGTGCTCTGATCTTCCCGCCAAGACTCCAGTTTCAACTAGTCCGTTAGCATTTTATAGTCAGTATAATTTTAAAGATTTATTCCCTAACATCAATAACTAGAGTATGCAATGTGCGTTCTCTTCGCCGAATGAATCGGGCAGCCGCTGATGAATAGGGGATTAAAATGATACCAGACATGACACATTTCCCATAACCTGAACCTTATGTTTTAATAATATGCATATAACTTATAATATTGTACATAAATACTACTATATTTTTATATAAATAAGTTTAATGTTGCATCTACAATTAATGTGTACTATCTACAAATGTGTGCGTCTGTGCGAATGTGTGCAAATGTGTAAAAACTGTCATTGCCACGTGTTGCGGCTGCGTACGCCTTTCCACGCCGTAGCGTGCTCTACGCATCTTTTCAAACACAGGCAACCAAGTTTGCTCGATATTAAATGAAATAACTTTATCCAATTTGCTGACTTCGACACCTTTGACAAGCACCAATCCAGTAGAGTTATGACGTTCGTTTCAGCTAGACAGCCTCTTTGCTCTGTAGGTTTGATGCATTCAGTTGATTTACAGCTGCAGTTCTCTGCCCCCCCCCTACTTCTGTTTAGAGATGTCTGTTTTGGCAGTTGTCCTCTCAACTATTCACCAATTTCCCTCTTTTTTGTTTTGTGGGCCCCGTTTTTGCAACTTCATAAATTACCTTTATTGTGTTTTATTTCTAGGTTATAGGAGCAAAGACTGTGTTCCTCAACTAGTTTCAGATTTGATGTCCGGAAAGTACGAAGTGGATAAATTGCTGTCTCACAAATTGCCTTTTAATGAAATAAATAAAGGGTTTGAACTTCTGCGCAAAGGGGAAAGGTACGTTCCATTTTTTTATTCAAGATATGTATATACAATAGTATAAAAGTATTGCATTTGACATATGGGCCTCATTAAGAGTTAAATGTAAACCTAAATCTCAGAATTCCATTTTGTTTTACCATACCTTCCAACAGTCCCATTTTTGGACTTGGGATGCAGATGTCAACATCTCAAAGTGGGGACGTGGCCACATCACAAGGGGCATCGTGATATCATTAGTACTAGGCCTCCCCCAACTACCTTTCCTCACCTGAAAATACCCTTGCACTGCTGCATGCATCTGCCTCTAGTGCAATGAGCAGGACATTCTCCCATTCTATTAGATAGAAATAAGTGATTGTCCAATTTGATCACTGTGGTTCCAAAGCACAAAAACTATTAAGATGCTAAGGGATGACACACTCAAAACGAACAGATTTTACAATAATGATCAGATGCATGAAAAAGAAAAAGATGAACATAACAAAAATATCACCAAGACCGACCTGCGCAGCTAGGTAGCACAAGAGCTTCCAATACTCTGTCTTCCAATAGGTCAGAGTAGTGTAATATATTCACTGAGATAGGGTCATAAATTATAGTGACACATGCTCAAAAAAACTCGTTGGCAGGCACACTAAGGTCTGGATCTTACCCTAGCGCTCCCTGCCATGTCCTCCTCTAGTGCCGCCAATAAAACAGAGTTTCTTCTTCTTGTCCGGAGCTGGCATTCCCTGATGTTAGCGTTCCTAGGTGTGCTAGGGTAAAATCCAGATCATAATACTTTTCTGTGCTCCCATCGCAATGTGCCTGCCAATTGTCAGGCGCCGTCCCCGCTGTTCACCTGCCATACGGGTACGGACGTCTGCTCCCTCTGGCCGGAGTGCTCTGTTGCCTAGCAACAGATGCGCTGCGGCTTTCGCTGGAGCTCCCTGTTGGGCGCATGCGCCCTGCTCTGTCCCGCTGCTAGCAACGGGACGCTACCTCGGCACGTAGCGTGCCTCCCTCTGGCTCCTCCAATCTCTTCCCAGCTTCCTCTATTTAAACCAGGTTCTGGCGCCATTAGGGTGCCAGAGTAACAGGTTTCTGTCTCCAGTGTTCCAGTTATTGTTTCCTGTTGTGACCCGGCTCTCCTGACCATTCTCCTGTCTCTTCGCTCTCCTGTTGTGACCCGGCTTGTCGACCATCCTCCTGTCTGCCTGTCCCATATTGTTCCTGCGACCTTGGCCTGTCTGACTACCCATTTTGGATTCTCCTTTTGTACCTTGCATTCCCGTTTGGCTTGACCCGAACCGTCTGACCCTTCCATCACTACACCGGAAACTGACTAGTAGGACCGCGACCTGCGTGCCCTGTGCAGCGCAGTCCAAACCTCCTTGCGGGGGTGCCTGGCGAATACCAGGGGTACGTTAGATTACGCACCTGCTAGTTCAGTAGTGCTAATACCGGTTAGTGGCCTTCTTCAACTCCAGCCTTCATCAAGGCCTGACAGTTTACTCTGGCCATAACGGACGGCTCTGGGGAACCCTCTGCTTGTGACCTCCTCCTCCATTTGGGCCAGCGAGTGGAACAGCAAGAGACTAACCAGGCTCAACTTCTTCAGTGTATACAAGGAGTGATATCCCGCCTGGATTCCCCAGGCAGTATCTCCGGCCGCACCTCCTCCTAGTGTGAATGCCGCTACATCCAGGAGCCTACATATACCTACTCCTGAGAAGTATGATGGTAACCCCAAGGGATGTCGAGGATTTCTTAACCAATGCTCCATCCAATTCGAACTCGCACCAGAGAATTTCTCTTCTGAGAGAGCCAAGGTAGTTTACATCATATCCCTTCTCACTGGACAGACCCTGGCCTGGGCTTCCCCGTTTTGGAAACGTAATGATGTATCTCTTTACAATTCCTCTACATTCATTTAAAATTTTCGTAAAGTATTTGATGAGCCCGGCCGAGTGTCTTCTGCCGCTTCCAGTCTTCGTCAAGGATCCCTCTCCACTGGGCAGTATGCGGTTCAATTCCATACCTTCGCCTCTGAACTTGGGTGTAGCGTGGAATGATGAGGCCTTGACAGCTTCCTTTTGGCAGGGGTTATCCGATCCTATCAAAGATGCTCTTGCTTCCCGGGATCTTCCTACTAAACTGGACAAGCTGGTCTCACTTAGCATCAAAGTGAACATTTGCCAACAAGAACACTCTCTGGAGAGAGACCAAGGCCGCCACCTCACTCGTTTGGCTCCTCGCTTCCAGTCTCCGGCTCCTCCGGCCGAGGAGCCTATGCAGATTGGCCATTCTCGTCTATCCCGGGATGAAAGAGAACGGCGGATTAAGAACAGTCTCTGCCTGTATTGTGGGGAGTCTGGTCACCTGCTATTAACTTGTCCTAAGAGGCCGGGAAACTCCACCTCCTAGGCAATAGAAGGGAGGTTGTCCTAGGATCCAGTTTCCATACTCCCTGTTCTCTTAAGAATGCCAATTTCTTGATACCAGTCACTCTCAAGTCTACGAATGTCTCCCTGGAATGCTCTGCCTTTGTGGATTCTGGATCTGCAGGAAACTTCATTTCCACCACTCTTGTGTCTAAGCTCCGTATACCCTCTCATCCATTTCCGCAACCGTTAGTCCTCACCGCAGTGGATGGTAACCGAGTCAGAAATGGTTCCATCACCTGTTTCACTAGTCCAGTTTGGTTGCAGGTAGGGGTTCATCACCATGAGTGGATCAAATTCCTGGTCATTCCTCAATCCGTCAACTCTATTATTTTGGGATTGCCCTGGCTCAGAATTCACTCTCCACAGTTTGATTGGCTTCATGCCCAGGTGTCCTCCTGGGGCGCTTCTTGTTTCAACAGATGCCTCTCTAAAGTCCACCCACCCACCCACCTGCCTTGTCTTTCACTTGCCTCCCAGCATAAGCTTCCAGACCCTTACCATGAGTTCCTTCATGTTTTCAGCAAATCTGCCACTGAGAGTCTACCTCCACATTGTGCATGGGATTGTCCAAGTGAACTCATGCCCGGCAAAACCATCCCCAAGGGTAGGGTTTACCCGCTATCTTTACCAGAGACCAAAGCCATGTCACAGTACGTCTCTGACAATCTTCAGCGAGGCTTTATCAGGAAATCCTCCTCTGCCACGAGGGCCGGATTATTTTTCTTCAAGAAGAAGGACGGTTCCTTAAGACCCTGCATTGATTACCGTCGCCTTAACTCAATAGCTATCAAGAATCGCTACTCTCTCCCCCTTATTACAGAACTGTTTGATCGCATTCGGGGTGCCAAGATCTTCTTCAAACTTGATCTCAGAGGAGCCTACAATTTGATACGCATTCGTAAGGGCGATGAGTGGAAAACAGCATTCAACACTCGTGATGGGCACTACGAGTACTTGGTGATGCCCTTTGGGCTCTGTAATGCCCCCACCGTTTTCCAGGATTTCATCAACGAGATCTTCTGTACCAATTTGTGATCGTCTACCTAGACGATATCCTGGTATTCTCACCTGATCTATGCTCTCATCGTGTTCATGTTAAGACTGTCCTCTCCCGTCTCCAAAAACACTTCCTGTATTGTAAACTGGACAAATGCCTCTTCGAATGTCCCCAGGTCCCCTTCCTCGGCTACCTGGTTTCCGGCACTGGTCTCCAAATGGATCCAGAGAAAGTGGAGGCAATCCTCAACTGGCCTCTACCCACTGGTCTGAAAGTCACTCAACGCTTCATAGGGTTTGCCAACTACTACCGCTAGTTTATTAAAGAGTTCTCATCCATCATCAGTCCCATTACGGCCTTAACTCGCAAGGGAGTCTGCTGTGAACCATGCCCCCTAGATGCAGTTACGGCTTTCAAGACTCTTAAGGAGGCGTTCATTTCTGCTCTCATTCTCAAACAACTGGATCAAGGGAGACCTTTCTTTCTCAAAGTCGATGCCTCCTCTGTAGGAATAGGGGCTGTTCTGTCCCAAAAGTCCTCATCTGGCCCCTTGGAGACATGTGGATTCCTCTCCAAGAAATTTTCCGGTTGTGAATTGAATTATGGAATTGGAGATAAGGAGCTCCTAGCTGTTAAGATGGCACTGGAGGAATGGTGTTAACTTCTTGTGGGTGCATTACAGCCCGTGACAGTAATGACCGACCACAAGACTCTAACCTACCTCCAGGAGGCACAATGTCTCAATCCCCGCCAGGCTCGCTGGTCTCTTTTTTTTTTTCCTGTTTCAACTCATCCTTACCTTTCATCCTGGATCTAAAAATTGCAAAGCCGACGCCTTGTCCAGATCTTTTGACAATGCTGATTCCCTGGTTCCTTCGGACAACAAGACCATTCTTAACCCTGTTTAAGTAGTGGCACTTACTAATTCTACTACAGTCTCTCCTCCTCCTGGATGCTCCTTTGTAGATCCACATCTCCGTCCCAAGTTGCTGTGCTGGGCACATGAATCTAAATTCGCAGATCACGCCGGCTACAAGAAGACTAAAGAATTCCTCTCCAGATACTACTGGTGGCCTTCCCTTGGTTCTGATGTATGCAAGTTTGTGTCGGCCTGTTGTGTATGTGCTTGCCACAAGACTCCCAGGCAGAGTCCTTCTGGTCTTCTACTTCCTCTCCCCATTCCTGACTCCCCCTAGATCACCATCACGATGGACTTCATCACCGATCTTCCTCTAAGCCACGGCTACAATACCATCTGGGTCGTGGTAGATCGATTCTCCAAGATGTCCCATTTCATTCCCTGTTAAGGTCTTCCCTGAGCCCTTGAGCTCGCAAATCTGTTTCTAAAGAATGTGTTCCGTCTCCACGGGTGTCCTCAGGAGATTATCTCCGATCGTGGAGTACAATTCGTGGCTAAATTCTGGAGAGCCTTCTGTACCATACTGGGTGTCAAACTTAAATTCTCATCTGGCTATCACCCTCAGACTAATGGACATACTGAACGAGTGAATCAGGATCTGGAATGTTTCCTGCAATGTTTTTCTTCGGAGTACCAAGCCTCCTGGAGTGACCTTCTCTATTGGGCTGAGTTTACACATAATAACGTCTTACACTCGTCCTCGGGCTATTCTTCCTTTTTTATTGTCTACGGAAAACATCCTACACCTCCCCTCTTATCAGCGGCTCCGGTATATACTGTGCCCGCAAGCTGATTCCCTCATCCACGACTTTTTGCAAATCTGGATCAAGACTCAAGCAAAACTTTCTATGTCTACACAACGGTACAAGATGGCTGCCGATCGCCATCGAAAAAATCTTCCTGTATTGAAGGTGGGAGACCGCATTTGGCTGGCTACCTGCAACCTCCGACTCGGAGTTCCTTCCATGAAGTTGGCTCCTTGTTTTAGATGTCCATTTGCCATCTCTCAAGTTATGAATCCAGTCTCCTACAAGCTCTCCTTACCCCCTTCCCTCAGGATCCACAACACTTTCCACATCTCCCTGTTGAAACCTCTAGTCCTTAACAAATTCTTCAAAGAACCTGTCTCTCCTCCACCCATCGAAATGGTTTTTCATCCAACTCAAGCAATCTGAAAAGAGCTATAATCACTAACCCACTGTGGTATCCGTGTAGTATATCTATTGCCTATGTCATACCTCTTGTTCATTTTATTCTTTATTTTATATCTCAAATTACAACACAGATACCACATCAAGACAATCAATGCAAATCAGTGAGGTTGCCTATATCTGCGCTTCTTATTTTTTCTGTACTATAGCAATCCATGATTAGATTATAGAAGCAGCATTACACTCACAATTAGGGAGCACTCACTATTTTGAATATATTAAGACACTAAATCGGGGCAGCACGGTGGCTTAGTGACTAGGACCTCTGCCTCACTGCACTGGGGTAATGAGTTCGTTTCCCGACTATGGCCTTATCTGAGTGGAATTTGTATGTTCTTTCCGTGTTTGCGTGGGTTTCCTCCGGGTGCTCCGGTTTCCTACCACACTCCAAAAATATGCTAGTAGGTAAATTGACTGCTATCAAATGTACCCTAGTCTCTCTGTTTCTGTCTGTGTGTATGTTAGGGAATTTAGATTGTAAGCTCCAATGAGGCACGGACTGATATGAGTGAGCTCTCTGTACATCGCTGCGGAATTAGTGGCATTATATAAATAAATGATGATGATGATGATGATGAAATGAGCTTGAATGAGCTTAAATGTATTGCAGCCAATATAACAATATATATCAACTTGCTCTCTCTCTCAGTTGGGAGGATTTAGTCAAATGCATGCAGCTCTGGGTAGCTGAATTTTGGAAGATTATGAATGGGTAGATGTTTGGTCTGCAGGTTCTGCTGATACTCATTTCAGTTAGAGACAGTATGGTGTAACTCACCACTGATGAAATACTGCATTACATTTATTATATGACACAGAGTCTTCATTGAATTCTGATAATAGTTTGGTAAAAATGCAATACTTTAGTAAGCTCTTTCTTCCATTTGCTTTGTACAGTTTTTGCAATTGACCTTCTCTGAGCTGAAATATATGATTTTGTTTTGGACTGATCTCTTCCCCCATGGTGAGATGCCCTAAGGTTTTATTGTTGGTGATGATGGTTGGCTCTAGTAAGACACTAAAAACCTTGATCACCCTGTTTTTCATTTATGCCACAAAGACAATACCCTAACCCTACCTCTATTAATTTCTGGAAGTAGCTCATTAACTCTGTACTGTTGTTATGTAAAACCATGTCAATATTGTGGATGTCCAGACAAAATTCACTAGAAAAACCAAGCACTAAAGTGCCTTAAGCATGATGAGGCCACCACTGATATTTGTCATTATAGCGATACCTAAGGTGAGATGTAACCAGCTGTATTCCAGCCTCACTCACCCTACTTTCCCCCTCCCTCCCCTTTTCCATGTAGGCCAGATCACCTGAAAACTGGGCTCTTTGATACATTTGTTCTTCATGGATGCTTCTGTGATTTGTACATGTTTAAATGAAAGACCAAAACAAAGCATCTATTAATAGAAACAAAACATACATGATGTGTGTACTTTGGATATATTACTTCTCATTGCACTTTTGACCAACATAAACAAATGAGGACTACTATGCAATCCTTGTTCTTGAAGGCAAAGCATCAAAGTTGATCCAGTTGGGTCCACTTTTGGTTCATTGAAATGCCAAAATTTCTGCTACCCTAGTATGCCCATTGAATAGACACATTTTTATGATTTCTTTGTAAATACCACAATGTTTCATGCAAATATGCTGCCTTGGTTGCATAGAAAGTTCTTATGTGTGTTCCTTTCCCACACTAAAACATGATTTGATTGTAAAGTTGGCATCTTAATACCAGTTACAAAAGATAAAAACAGACAAACTAATTCTATAATTCTGCATTGAAACGCATGCCAGACAAGGTGTTTGAACTTGTTGGTTAAGCAGTTCTTTTTTCACATATCCTTTAGCACTATGAACATAATCCTGGGAGTATTGTTTTCCAGCAGCTACTGGATCTGGGAATTCTTTCAAAGCCATCTGTGCGAAGAGACTCTGTCCACTTTTAAGAAGTTAATAGCTAATTATACACCCTTTAATTAAACTAGTTATCCGCTGCTGACTTAGCCAAGTTGCATGTTATTCTGAACCAGAAATGACTCACAGTTTAAACAAGGTTACAAAACCTTGAATGACTTCTAAAATTTCTAGCATACAACACTTGGGTGAAAACCTATGCAGGGTGCAGCATTTGGAGTGGCCATTAAGATAAACATATCAGTCCAATGCTTGATGTTTTTGTGTGAAGCCTAATTTTTGTTGTTGTGATGAAGTTTTTATCTTCCTCTATACGCTCAACAGAATGGGCTGGTGAGCAGATATGAAATAAGCCAATGACTTGGGCAGCAGTGCTTGGGGGACCTTATGGCAATCACCCTTCTCAAATTACCATCCATTGCCTCCCATGGGTAACTGTGACATGAAGGTAAATGGCAGCTGCAGCCATTTCACTTAATGCAATTCCTTTCCCCTCAAGCAATAGTCACAGCTGTGCAGGGAAGCAGAGTCATGTATCCCAGTGTTTTTCACTGACCCAACACCTTGGCTTTCAGTTAACTATGTGGGACAGCTGTTACTATGAGCACCTCTCTACTATTTACTATACATAGCAGATACTGAGCAATAGCAGCAACTGTCTACTTAAGCCTCACATAGTGTCACACGCCGGACCTGCGGTCCCCCTAGCCAGGGTCCGGCAGCCTTACCTGCTCACCGCCGTTGCCCTCTTCGGCGCTGAGTGCCGTGAATTACCGCTTCCAGATGCCATCTAGGATTCGGGTCTGCACATGCACAGATCCGATCTCCTTCTATTACCTCTGTCTCTCATTCATTGACCTGTCAGTCACTCTGACAGGATATTGAAAGTACTTGTGGCAACTCCCTGGTGCCTGTTCTTTGTGTCAAGCTCCTGTTAGTAAGAAGATGTGGCTCCATGTACTCTACTAGTGTCTCTCTGCTATATTGTATGCTGCACCATTGTTCAAAGTATTTGCTTTCTCTCTGCTGCTCCTTTCAGATTAGCTCTGCTATATGACTACCAAGTGGTCATAACCTGTCTGCACACCATCACATCTATTGTTCGCAGTGGTAATCGTCTTTCTGCAGCTCATTGCACCATTGAATCCAACTCCTCTGTTCGCAGTGGTTTTTACCTCCTGCAGACTATCGCATCCCTGCTACCTGCTCCACTGTCCGCAGTGGTAATCATCTCTCTGCAGCCCATTGCACCATTGTACCCAGCTCCATTGTCTGTAGTGGTTACTGTCTATCAGCAGACTATCGCATTCCTAAATCCAGCTATCCTCCCTGTCTGTTATCTTGGACATTTGAGTTCTCCCTATTGGTCTCGCCTAGCATTGTTTAAGCTCAGGGGACCACGACCTGTGGGCAGTGGCCTCGAAGTCCATTCCTTCTTGCAGGGGTCCCTGGCGAATTCCATCTGCCTCGTTAGACTCCCCATCCCTGGGAAGAGTAATACTAAGCCAGGCAGATCTTAAGGGCGCCTATCTTAGTTACTGTGACACATAGTTAGTTAATGTGTGTAAGGTTCCAGTAAAACAACACCACCAAGCTCACCGCCTCACATATAGGATTCTACAGACAAGCACAAGGTATGGCATTGCATATTAGAATAGGCACCAGATAAGGCCCTGTATATTAGACTGGGCACCAAATAAAGATCTGCATATTAGAATGGGCCAAAGTAAGGCACTGCATATTAGACAGGGACACCAGAAAATGCTTTGAAATTAGATGTGGATTATTACCCTTTCCTACCTTCGGGGCACCTAGATTTTGGACAAATTTGTAGAGACCTGTTTATGATGTGCTTCAGGACCCAGTATCTCTGAAGCATCTTCCAGGTCCAGCTCTGGAAGCTGCTTCCAGAGCCGGACCTGGGAGCTTCTGCTTAATGCAAACAGGATTTTTATAAATCATCCAAGTTTTTTGTATTCTGTACCCCTTATTTCAGTTTATGTTTAAAGGGGTGTGATCAAATGCTAGATAGGGCTAGATGGTGCTTAGGGCTTCAAAGGTTGTATGGTTACAGGCTCCAGAGAAGTAAATCCAGCCCCACTCAAGTGTTGACTCTTTAAAGATTTATTTATCTGATCAATCACTGTTTAGTAAAATTTCCTGATAAAAGGAAATATCACTTCACATATGTAGCACAATTCCTCATGCTATCTGAGGGCCTGAGTCATTAAGGAGAGAAAAGCATAATAAAGGAGTAACTTTGCACCTGGGCAAAACCTTGTTGCATTGGAGGGGAAGATACATTTAAAATGTGAGGACAGATTTATAGTTGGGTAGGACATGTCCTAGATCAACTTTAAAGTTCAGTGTAAAACTAAAGCTATCAAGTATTTGTGTGCTAGATGAAAAAACAGCCAGTATTTAACTTATGTGCAAAATAATAAACTAATGTGCACCCATTGCATTGTAACATGATTTGTCCTGGATAACATTTACTCCATTTTTTGCCTTACTTTCCTTAATGGCTCAGGCCCTGAGAGTGTTACTAATTCAGTTACACAGTATCTGAAATATATTGGTATTGTGAATGGACAATATCTGAAGTCACTTGGGGCTAAATTTACTAAGCTGCGGGTTTGAAAAAGTAGGGATGTTGCCTATAGCAACCAATCAGATTCTAGCTATCATTTTGTAGAAGGTACTAAATAAATGAAAGCTAGAATCTGATTGGTTGCTTTAGGCAACATCCCCACTTTTTCAAACCTGCAGCTTAGTAAATCTAGCCCTTGGTGTTATTCAGATAGTTTAGGCACACAAGGTTAAATTATCTGATTTTCTAAGCTTGTGTTAAGCTTGAAAATTGGCTTTTTGGTTCATTCTACTAAACAGTTATTGACTTTGCATTTACCATTGAGGACTTCACAATGTCTATGCAACATTCAGTCGTGCAGTTTTTCTTTTCTGCTTTAAATCCTTCATTCACTGCACAGGTGTTTAGTCTAGCTTGCAGCACTGCCTAAGTAGATTTACTAACATAAATGAAGAGATTCCACTTACCCATTTCTCATTTTCCTAAAGCCACAGATCAACTAATAATCGGTACCCCATAGTGCAGACTATACTAATGAATGCAAACAACAAGATAAATTCAGCACACATATATGATACAAATAGCAGTGTACTCCAATTTGAATAAACAAAAACCTTATAAGCATAAAAAAGTCCAAAACATAGTTCAATCTGTTTGAAGACAATAATTACATCTCCTTTGCAAGATTAAAAAAAGGATGGACATGCTAGTATGACTTCTAGCCAGTGTGGGATTCTCTTCTTTTCGCAACATGCTACTTCGCATTTGCTGTGGAACACAAATGGAATGCTTGGCTATCTTCTTGTTTTTTAGGTACCAAAGCATCACTGGACCAATCCCCCTAATTCATTTAGTCTGAAACTACTTTATCAAGCAGATGATGTCAGGTTCCCTTTCTTTGCTATGTATAGCACTCAGATTTGGGCAATAATAATTATTTTAAAACAGCAGTACATAAGATTGCATTTATACTATTATCCTTCAAAATCCAGTTCAAACAAGTGGACTAATGCAAATATTAATGAAAGGTAAAATCAGTAATGCTCAAAATACATTACCACACCAACATAATACTATATAAATACCATTCAAAATTAATTCATCATCTGAAATTCATTCAAACTCAGCATTTTGGTGCAAAGTACCAAATAATACAGTTGCTAAAAATTTATTAAGACTAGGTAATGCACAAACATATTACCACATAAAAACACATGGCACCATAATATAAAATCTAATATAAATAGGTATCAGATAGAATTAGAGGTAACAACCATGTCAACCATTTAATCCTACTAAGACAAACTTTTAAAAAACAGTCATAAAACAATATCACTTAGTCAAAGTATTATAAGCTACAAACTCTTCATAGAGCTACACAAAAAAAGACACAAAGCACTAAAAATTCAGTACATGTCTCACAGTTCTGCTAATTTCCTATTTTCTCTAATTGGGAAACCATTCTAAATGCTTGTTAATAATCATCAGGCTACCTATCACGTCAAGTTAGATCACTAAACTTACCTAAACAAAATGCCAACTCAAAGTCAGTATTAGGACCTGTGGGAGTCCCTAAGTTAAATAAGCATATTGAAGTGGGAGTCCCTAAGTTGAATAAGCATATTGTCTCCTCTTGAAAAATGCTCCTTTCAAAATGCCCTCCCCCTTCCCTTTCAAGAACCTTTCTACTCTTTTAAATAATATAAATTTAAGGAGTTTGGGATTCTGCCTATGTGCTTTCACAAAATATGCTGAAGCATTGTGGGTCAAAAGGCCATTCTTAATATTACACCTTTGTTCAAATAGTCTCACTGTAACACGCCCAACCTGGAGTCCGGCTCACTCCTTCTATTCCAGATCCAAATTCTCTGGTAACCAGGCAGCCTTCCTTTCTACACACTCTCCCCTAGTGGGGGCACGGCAGCATTGGTCTTTTTTAAACTGCTGTCATGTGACTGCTGACATCACTATGCCCATCTATTTGAAACTTCTCTCACTATTTAAGGAGACACTGAGCATGTGAAGGTGCCAGAGTATTGCTCCAGTGGATTTCCTGTGCACCATTTTTTCCAGCTAGTTTACTATTTTGAACCTCTGTTTGAGAACCTGACCTTGGATTGGTCTCACTATTCTTGTTGCCTACTGATTTTGTATCTTTTTACCACCAATCATTAATTTACCCAGCTTGTTCTGACAATCCCATTGGCTGCTGTGTTTCCAGCCTGCCACGCCTGGAACCAGGGCAGTATTCTTATTTTCTATTGTGAGTGTAACTCTAACCATTACTTTCCTAGTGATCCATTCAGTGTACTGAAGGCAACAAATTGTACCACAGGGTACAATTTGTCTTCATGCTTGTGGTCTGTGAGATCCTACAACCAACATGGATTTCCCGAAACCAAGTTTCTATAAACTCATTCACCTTAAATGGAATGAAACTTGACACTAATATTTCTTTCAAATATTTCCTTCAAGTTGGGCCCTTTTGACCTTTTGACTTTCACCATATCATAATTCCTTTTTTTTTTTTATTTGTCCATTAGTACTTTTCCCTGTGCTACATACGTGTTTATATTTAAGCAATTCCTTTGAATCCTTTTTAAATGAATGCTTTTCAGCCAGCCAATTATTATAATGATTACTCGTGGTTTGGATAAAATTATTACAGTCCACTGGTTTATGGTACATCCTTGTGCATGTGTGACATGATCAACATAGATTTCCAAATCCAAATATTTTGGTTACTGATCTCAGCTGTAAATTCCATGTTTAGACTATTTGAATTAATATAGTCTATAAAATTATTCAGCGCCTCTTTTATTCCCCCATATGATCAGTATATCATCAATGTACCTGTACCATTCTTTTATGTCTTTCTAATAGGAGTTGTATGACTGGATAATATCTAGTTCCCATTTGGACGCGAACAAGTAGGCAAAACTCAGTGCAAACTTTGTGGCTATTGCTGTTGATTTTATTTTCCTGTAGAACTGGCATTTGAAACATACATAATTGTGTTTTAAAATAAAATCTATTCTCTTAATGATAAAATTCATTTGTGACATGTTCATAGTTGACAGTGTTTCCAAAAAATGCCTGCCATGCTA
Organism: Mixophyes fleayi; assembly: GCF_038048845.1. Taxonomy (NCBI): domain Eukaryota; kingdom Metazoa; phylum Chordata; class Amphibia; order Anura; family Limnodynastidae; genus Mixophyes; species Mixophyes fleayi. The sequence goes on from NC_134402.1 coordinate 144,845,605, forward strand.
ACATCCACTTTGATGACTAATGCGAGCATACAAACACAGCGTGTTTCAGTTTTGATTTGTTGCGACATATTACACTATATTCTTTTCTTTATTATTACTTTGCATTTGGTGGTATGTGTTGCGAAAATAAAGAAAATTGATACTTTTGAGAAGACATTCAATCAAATTGCACTACAATTGTTTCTACACTTACACTCTAGTATTGTGTTCACAAAAGGGGAAGGGGTATGTTTCCATAAAGACTTGATTTCAGTTTTTGACATACCTATAATTGAAGATAGTGTTTTAATATATCTAGAAGGTCCATTATTAACTTTACTCAGTTATTGTATAAATTGTTATATTGGATTTACACTGGTTAAATTATATCTGCTCGAACCATCTGGTATCTAGAACAAAGTTTGAATCCTCTTCTTTTTTCAAAGCCTCAGAGGAAGAACTTTATGCACGTGGACTTTGTAATTGGATTTACATTGTGGTTATTACATCACTAGCGACAACACTGTTTCTAATTTTGGCATTTGAGGTTTGTAATTTGGGGATTAAAGTGTATAATATTCCACGAGAGATGGGCTGCAAGTGATTGGTAGCACAAGAACCAAGTACTTTTTTCTATTTTGGTATCATCTGAATGTACTGATGCTTTAAAAGACTTATTATTGCCTGGGTCCGAGTGCTATAAATAGCAAAGAATGGGGACTTGACCTCAATCCTTAGATGAAGACATATCTGGTGAAACACTTTGGGGGGATTGGTCCTGCGTGGCCTTAGTACCTAAGAAACATGAAGAGAGCCGCATATTGTATATGCGCTCCAAAGTGAACATGGAGTAGTCTGTTGAGAAGTGTGTTGAGAAGGATAGGGAATCCCATGCTGGTTAGAAGGCGTACAGTATGTCCATTGTTTTTAACCTTGCAAAGGTGAAGTAATTGATGTCTCCAAAAACAATGTAAGTTTTGGACTTTTTTTTAGGTTTTTTTGTATTCAATCAGTAGATCATATACATGCCATTGGACTCTTATGAATTTTTTGTTTCATATCTGTTTTAGTAACTTTGCTAAATCTTAAATCACCCATAAACTCATCTCTACATTAGATAACTGAGGTGTTTACCTCTCATACAATCATATCAGTATACCTATATATGTGCTAAAATGTACCGTATTTCCCCATGTATAAGACGCACCTTTTTCCCCAAAATTTTGGGTCTAATAACTGAGTGCGTCTTATACAGGGGTAGTAGCACTTACCCTGTCAGATGACTCCTCTGTCCGGTAGAGTCTTCTCTCCGTCTGATCCTGATGCTGGAAACCCAATTAAGGTCCTCTCTGCGATGTCCGGATTTCCTTTCAGGACCTTGACAATGTCCTGAAAGGCATTTTTTCAGGACCTTGAGGTCCTGAAAGGATTGTCAAGGTCTTGAAAGGACATCCGGACATCGCAGAGAGGACCTTAATCGGGTTTCCAGCATCAGGATCAGACGGAGAGAAGACAGAAGACTTTACCAGACAGAGGAAGCATCTGACTAGGGTAAGTCAGAATTCACTATAGCGTAGTCTCTCCGCTGTATAAGCTGCACAAATACTCTGTGAAAAAATTGAGGATAATGTTTATCCTCAATTTTTTCACATGATTTATATAGGTGCGTCTTATACAGTGGAGCATCCTATACATGGGGAAATATGGTATTTTGTTTGTTGTATTGCAATTTATTCCTAAGAGTATGTAAGGTTTTATTTTTATTGAGTGAGCACTATGTGTGTATTGTGTTTTAATGAAAGCAAGTGTCCGATGGGTTGCTATGAATTTCTCAACTGTACAAGTGTGAGCCTGTTACAGTAACTAATCCATATTTCAATAACAATGTCCATACAGAGTTGGAGGTTACTGAGGCGATTACATTATTGTTGCTGGCTTTAATTCTACTGGTGTTAAGTATCTGCTTTTGCATGGAGGAGCCTATATACAATGTATAAAGTTTAGACTAATGTAGAAATTTATCTGCCCTCCCATGTGCATGGTGTATATAATATAACTTATATTTTATATCTACTGCTCTATCTTTAGATATAAACATTCCAAGTAAAACAAAGCTGTTATTTAATTAATTTCTTGTATTGGCAGTGGAAGTAAAAACTTGGCATCCACTGTCACACATGTGCCAGGGCAGTAGAGCAGAGCGAGAACCTTCAGAAAGATAAATTACTCAGCTCAGCTGCCATAGCGATAACCTAATAATAAGTCATGGCAAAAGTATTTTTTTTAATCTCTGCTGAATGGTGCAAAATTAAACGTATTACCGCTATAAGCTTTAGATTAACATATATGGCACCTATATATGTTATGTCTGTGTTTTAAACATGCCAAATACAGTCATTTCAAGTATTTTAAATAGAAATGTATAGAAATTTTATACTACAATATACAAATACAAACAACTTTTACTTTGGCTGTAATTCATTTTGAAATGAAATCCAATTTTTCTTGACAAAATAGTTATAACTGCAAACCATTGTTATTTACTTTATGAATCTACATAGATCCATTTAGCAATATTGTATTTAAATATACAAGTGGCTGCCTCCATTAGAATGGGTACTCGCTGGTGCTTGATTTGAATTTATAAATGGAAGGTTAAATGCTAGAAAAACCATTTTTCAAACACAAATGCACTTGTTATGTTGCTAATCAGCATTTTAGTTGTGTTTGGATGGTCAAAGGTAGTCATAAAAGTTAGATGCATTGAATGGAGCAAGAAGCGTTAAATATAACACTAATGCAATGCAACTAAAAATCAAGTGTGGAATGTTGACATTGGGAACAATAGGTTCCATTGTTAGATACCTTTACATGCATTATATTATCATTAAAAATGCACGTATGCACATAATTTAACACCAGTTGGGTTTGAGGCCTGATAGCTATATTCCAATTCTAGTTAAACTAGTTAAAAGCCCGTCAAAATGACATAAAAATATGAGTGTTCTTTAATGTTCAAACTGTTCTTTCATTAAGTGCTTAAAAACAGGGGCTGACCTTATTGCACCCAATTTGACTTCACCCTTGTGGCAGCATTGATTGAATAGTTTGTCAGATGGCTGCTCAGCCGCAAAATGCCTAGCGTGGCTAAATTCACAAATACTGTTCATGGGACCACAGTTATGAGCATTCATATTTGTTTCATCAAAGTTAATGACCTAAAGGATGGTGTGTCATCTTGTTTGCTGACTTTGCATGGTGATGATGATCATGTTCGCGTTATCTTTGGTCATCAGTGATAGTTTTTTGTTGGGCTTTATCCCACTCCGCCAGTGACGGGACCACTATTGGTGCAGCAGGTGCAGTGCACCGGGGCCCATGAAGAGAATGAGGCCCGATGCATGGCAGATGCAGGGGGTAGGGGGCCTCAGTTCCCTCATCCCCACCTTCTTGCACTGGGGTCCACAGCTCGCTAGTTCCGCCTCTGCATTCCGCCATTCATCTTTTTGCTGCTTCTTGCTGTGCAGTTACTCCCACAGCAGACATTTGCTTTTTAGGTGGCATTGCAGTTACACTTTCTTGCTTCAAATTAATTATTATATTCCTATTAATTTAACCCTACGTGCAAATAAAACGAATGGCTCAAAAATTGAGTCAATTTGGAATAGCAAAGGTCGTTATAAATGGTAATTGCCACCCAAAAAACTAAATTAACCAAACCAAAAATGCCCAAGAAATTAGGAAAATCTAGGTCGTAGGCAGCATCGGACTGGCCCACCGGGGAACTGGGGAAACCCCTGATGGATCCCACTTCCTGTGGGTCCTTCACTTACCCTAGATGAGCGGGGAACAGACTGTGTACTGCTCCCTGCAGCCTGAATACTAACCGCAACGATGCGGCAGTGTGATTTGATAGGTCACATGTATGTCAGCTGAGCGGAGCAGGGGAAGAGAGAAGAGACGAAGATGATAGGTAAGTAAACTAACTCAGCTATTAGAGAGACACTGAGGGTGGGGGATGGCAGTGTAATGATAACTGGAAACAGCATGTTAACCGGTCACCATATAATACAGATCCATCAACTGCTCAGGTTGTATCCTCTCCCTCTCACTGTTCCTTCAATAGTCTGCAATCAGATGGACATCCTCACGGATATCTCCATGGAACAGTATCTAAAGCTGTCTGTGTATGGTGCCTTAGACGGTCTCAGGTCGTATACAACACAAGCACTCTGTCCCTCTCAGCCTGTGGCCACTGTCTCTCTCTCAATATCAGTCTCTCCCAGGATGACTCAGTCTGTGGCCATTTGCTGCTGTCTCACAGGATGTCACCCGGTCTGAAGCTAAAGCCTCTCTGAGGATGTCTCAGCCTGTTGTCACTGTCTCTTCTGCTGCCATCTCACAGGATGCCACACATTCTGGGCTCAAAGCCTTTCCGACTACATCTCAGCCTGTGGCCACTGTCACTCTCAGGATTGGTCTCTCCCAGGATATCTCGGTCTGTGGCCACTGTCTCTTTCAAAATGACTCTCAGCCTGAGGCCACTGTCTCTCTCAGGAGGACTCTCAGCCTGTGGCTACTGTCTCTTTCAAAATGACTCTCAGCCTGAGGCCACTGTCTCTCTCAGGATGACTCTCAGCCCGTGGCCACTGTCTATTCTGCTGCTGTCCTTGAGTATGTCTGGGGCCAAAGTTTCTCTGTTTGTGGCTGCTGTGTCTCTCAGAGATTTTGATTATCTGAGGACTTCTCAACATGAGGAAACTGTCTCTCTCAGTCTATTTCTTACTCTGTGGCTGCTGTCTCTCTCTCTGTCACTCTCTCAGGATATCTCTTGATCATTCTCTCAGGATGTCTCTCAGTCAGTCAGTCTGTCTCAGGATGTCTCTCGGCAACAGCAAATTTAATATTATATATTTCATATACATTAAATTCAACTGACATGTACTCAACACACACTGCTACCTTCCCCTAGTACTGGCTCGGGATAATAGCCAGCGATGCTTGGTCATGCCGACTCTGGTAGTATGGCATGGAAGCCCTCCTGTAGAAATTCTGCATTTGCCACCGGCCTTCCTCCAACTTGCCATAAGTCCCATATGTTAAAGGAAATAAGAATCACTGCCCCAGTCATCTGAGTGATGACTCTTGCTTTCTGACACTGTGCCAGAAGGAGAAGAATCACTCAGGTAAGGTGACTGGGGCAGTTATATTACTTTCCTTCCACCCATCTGGTGGCTGACCACATGCCATCAGGCTTTGCAATGGAGCACACACTCATAGGCCCTTATCATTTCATCCCCCCAGTGAGCCCTCTATGTCCCAGTCCGACAATGGTTGTAGGAATAGTCAAGTACACAAAAGAGTCACTTGCAAATATTTTACCAAATTTGTTTGTGTGTGTGTATTTATGTATATATATATATATATATATATATATATATATATATATATATATTGTCAAAGTAAAATTTACTGAAACTAACAGAAATACATACGAATTCACATATAATACTAATATATAGAGAACCAGTGTATTATAAAGGCCTGTAGTATTACTCAGGTGCTGTACTTTTAATAAGATGAACTTTATCCTAGTTTTAGCAGAAAAACAAGTTATGTAATATTACTAATGAGACACAGGTTTTTAGTAATTTTCCATTGTTGCACACTTCAGGAGAAAAACAGATTAGATCATGGTCATATGATTGTATTGAGCAACCATCTCCGGATATGTCCATATGCTGACCATCCAATAGAACATGTTATTGTAATGATAAAGTGCCAGTAGTGATGTAAACTGGGAAGGTGTGTTTTAAAGTAAGAAGGAGTTTCAGTATCCTATAAAAGAATACGTTGAACAGATATAGGGGGTCAATTGGCATTTTTGAGACCCTGGATGTACTGCTTCATCCAGTATGGCTGTATCTATGTATTATATCTTTTTAATAAATTATATGAATATTATATTTTGGAAACCTGCTCATCTCATTTATTATTTAAAGAGACGGAAAGAAAATAACTTAGACAATATATATATATTTTATATATATAATGACATTGATATTATCAGCAAATAATTATCAGCAAATAATTCAGCATAATGTAAAATGCAATTGATTGTGAAGTGCAAAAGAAGTGATTAGACAGGAACAATTATGCTGTCATTTTCTGCTTGTTTTGTGTGAATGTCTTTAAACTGATTTTTTTTTTAAATCTACAGCATACGCACGGTGCTGCACTTCTGAAAGTCTAAGGTCTTCAGTGGAAATTACTATCGATGATTATTCTGAAGTTGAAATGAAGAAAGCATCGATTGATGCAATTCTTTGGGAAAATATATACATTTATGCCATTTTATTTTTCAAAAATAGTTCTTTAACATTTTAAAAACAATGTGTTAGCAGAAATTTTGAACACATGTGTTAGTATGTTGTGTATATAAGCTCTACTTAACAAAATACTTAAGATAACAGCAGGATTTAACAATTTAAGGCCTTGTACCCCCATGCATTAAATTTAAGTGTTCCATTCATGTTCTTGAAGCATAATTAATGTACAATGACTCCAATAACCAAACAGCTAATTTAAAGTTTCCCTACAGCAGCTATAATAGAAAAAGCAACTTTCCAGGTGTCAGACTTGTCTTGATGCTGTAAATATGTATTTTGTTGGATTCAGCAAACTATAATTCCTTACAAATTAACATTTTGCATATTGGAAAAGGGTCAATACAAAATGTTTCCAGGTTAGAGTGTCAGTGGTTTTATATTATCCATCAAATGTGAGATTCATGCATTGTTATGATCTACACATTCGTTATCATTAATCTCAATCCTCCCCTCCCCTCTAGTAAGTGTATCTATTCTCATCTAGATATTGCTTGTGGTTTATGTGTAACATTTATACTTCTCATATTGACCTTCACTTGTAAAACAAATCAGAACAAATAAAACAAATACCAATATACCATGTCATAACACTTGTTTTTTTTTTTTTAAATTAAGTGTTTTTATGTTAAACTAGCATTGCTTGCATTCATCTTACAACTATTAACATTGGGGATAGTTAACACATATGTAACCAATCAGATGTTTCCTTTTATTTCAAAAGTGAAATAGAAACATGACCTCTAGTGACTGGTTGGTGGTAATATAATTACTAAAGTGCTTTGAAATAATCTGTTGCATAGCATCACTCATTATAAGTAATACAAAGTTAAAGCAACGTTTACTCACTATCATAATGTCCTCTGATAATGGAATTGTATCCCCTTTTGAAATTGTACTGAAACTCTTGGGGCTAGATTTAATAAACGGCGGTTTTGAAAAAGTGGAGATGTTGCCTATAGCAACCAATCAGATTCTAGCTGTCATTTATTTAGTACATTCTACGAAATGACAGCTAGAATCTGATTGGTTGCTATAGGCAACATCTCCACTTTTTCAAACCTGCAATTTAGTAAATCTGGCCCTTGATGTCAATGTTTATATGGGGCCCCATCCTGGGGATATTATGAAGTTTGAATAAAAGTTTTTACTGTTCATAGCTACTAATACTCTTCAACAGACTACTTTAAAGTGTTAGAGTAATTGCTTAACAATTCCTAAGATCTTTTAGTGTATTGTGACTACACTACACATTTTCTACTGAATGGATTCTAACTTTGCAAGCACAGATGTTGGATTACAGTTCTAAATTCCATAAATATCACTCCTTAGGTAGATATTAAAAGGTTTTAGTTATTAAATTATTATTAATTTTTAAACTTGTCAGAAGACCAGGCTAATTTCATGGTACCCTCTCAGTTACATTTTGGGAAGTGTAGAACTCTCATAAATTAGGACTCTCAAGTGACATGAATTTTCCCCACTCTAAAAATGCAGTTCCATGTTTTCTTTCAGGGCCAAATGTTTAAGAAACAACTATGGGATCACACAGCCAAGTGTTTTGCTAATTTAAGTATTCTGATTGCTTTCAAAATATGTATTCTGATGAAAAGGACTATCATGTACCTTTATAATTGCCATTTGTATTATACGCCTGTATTATCTAGTTAATTACAGGCAGCACGGTGGCTCAGTGGTTAGCATTTCTGCCTCACAGCCCTGAGTTCGATTCCCGACCATGGCCTTATCTGTGAGGAGCTTGTATGTTCTCCCCGTGTTTGCGTGGGTTTCCTCCGGGTGCTCTGGTCCTCCCACACTTCAAAATCATGCTAGTAGGTTAATTGGCTGTTCACAAATTGACCCTAGTCTGTCTGTCTGTGTGTGTGTTAGGGAATTTAGACTGTAAGCCCCAATGGGGCAGGGACTGATGTGAATGAGTTCTCTGTACAGCGCTGTGGAATCAGTGGTGCTATATAAACAAATGGTGATGATGATGATGATGATAAAAAAAGCAATCCATACATTGTTTGCATACTAGCATGGAACATGTTAATAAGAAAGTGTATACAGTATACAGCAATTTTATATCATCATACTGGTATCGCTAAGGAAAAAAAAATCCATTTTTGAAATATTGAAATTAGTTGATATCTTGTGAAGCTTAATTACAAATGGATTTTTCCAGTTGCTCATAAAGGAAATACCCAGACACAGGCATGGCCTACTCACTAAGCATCTTCTTAAAAGAGCAAAAACTAAACTTAAAGAGGGTGGAGACTCCTATAAGCATTGTGATTTATTGTAATTGGCAGAGGGAATCCACAATCATGGGAAATACCTGGCTGAAGTAAGTTACCCAAGATTCAGTGTAAGTGTCATCTCAGCCTAGAATATCCTCTTTGGATAGGTACACCCTACTGCTGCCAGGTCCTCTAGCTAAATGCAGCTGGGGGTTTCTATGCTCAAAAATGTTCTTAAACAACAAAACGGAATTAATTATGACTAATACGTCTTAATTTCTTTGTAGTAGGGTTGCATTCCTCTTGCCAGGGTCTAGGATGCTATCCCATAAAAGTTGGGAATATTAAGTAGACCTTTTTGTGGGGAGTAGGTAATAATCATTAATTTAAAGTAACATGGCAAATAGGAAGATTTTGATTTTCAACTGTTTCTCTGAGGAATAAGCTTTCATCCCTTCCATTGTGTCCTTTGGACGAGGCTGCATCCAAATTTCAATCCTAGTTGGGCTTGGCAAAATTGAATCAGATACACTTATACCCAAATTTTTAAACTTTTTGTTTTGATAGGAAAATGCGCATTCACTATTAGGATTTAATAAAATAAAGCAAAAAAAAAACCTCTTGGATACAACTCTCTTAGTCAGTAAATACAGAAAAAAATCTTGCTAAAATTCATTTAATATAGACAATATCAGTGATCGAAAATACCTGTCATCTTCAGCGGTGAATCCGCAAGCATCCAATCGGAAGTGGTTAGCTAGTGCTGGTGGCTATCATCATCATCAGTGTGTACTTGCATCTGCCCTTAGGGCCCCCCCCTCAATTTACATTGCTTTGTCAGGCATATATATATGTGTCTCTGTGCAAGTCCACATCTGTTTGCAATTACCTGAACATACTATTACTGCACACAGCCTATGTTAGTCTTCCCTCCCTGTCTATCTAACCAGTGGAAGCAGGTGCAAGTGTCAGATTTGAGCAAATCTACATATGCATATGACCTGTACTATTTGTGTATTTTATTCTAACTGCTTTGCTCTGCAACAGACTCAAAATAATTTGATTGTCCCCCTTCCAAGAAATGATAAATACATTTATAATCCACTTAGGGGAATTTAGTGTACTTTTTGATCTTCCCACAATTCACAATTTTGAATAATTGGGGACGAGGAAGTCTCCTTCACACAGCTCTGCATATGGATTTGGTTTCATTTTTGGAACTTAATGGACAATGAATACTCTGGTTTTCCTACCCGTCAAGCACTTACTGTCATCACTCTGGCTTCCAAATTCTTGTGCATGCCCATAGTGCTTTATTAGAGTAGGCTTACATCATAAGCTGGCTCTCACAAATACTGCTGTTCTTGCAAGAGAGAAGCAGTGTCTGCCCAAAATTGCAGCATCAATCATTGTAGCATTGCTAGCTTGGCGAGAAAAATGAAAATATCATGAATACAAAATATTTTTTAATTATGGTGTTGTAGTGTAGAACTACTGCATTTTGTTAAAAAATACAGTTTTGGCCACCTTAAATGCCTGTGTGAACTGTGTAAATTGGTCCTTTCTAAAATATGTGGGTTGTGTGGCACCCTATCATAATTTTTTTTATAAACATAGAACATAGTTCTATAGAGAGTGAGTCCAGTGTAGTCTAAGACCCTGTCTTACCAGATCACCATCCCTAACCATGCTATTGAAAAATGTACTATCAAACTGCAACAGGTCTCTGGTAACACTCCTACCTTTGAGCCTAGATAAAATCACAACAAAGATTCTATGAGTTGCAGTACAAAGAAAGTGTTTAAAAATTACATAGGGTCTTTTCCTATCTGACTTCTTCAGAGGTCTAAAGATGTTAATCCAACAAAGCCTTTGTCTCTTCTTTACAGCATCAAGGATTATGCACTTGCCCAAGTTTTTTTCCCTATCCAGTCTTATACCCCATCCACACCGCCTAAAAAACCCAGGTTTTTGCCGGGGAGAGCTCCGACAACCTGGGTTGTGGCTCAGTGTGAAAGGGGGTTAGTACAAAATTATACCTGGGACGGTGCAAATCGGGTTTTGCAACCCGGGTCTCTCAGAAAAAAAGCTGATTGGGGGGATTAGGGATGCTGGAGGATGACGTAATATCAATGCTGCAGAGAAGAGAGATAGGAGAAAGCATGGCACACTGGCTAGATGACGAGGTGCGTGAGCTGCTGGCGATTAGAGGGGAGGAAATCAAAAAACAGATCACAGGCACTGTAAAGGATGCAAGTGTAATATAATATAGCCAAAATACTTACAGAGCGTGGGATAAAGCGTGAGCAGCAACAGGTAAAATAAATTAAAATCACTTTGAAAACAATACTCCAAAGTACAACCGGAGAAAGAGTGGTGCTGCCCGTATGGAATGGAATTTTTTGATCAATGTAACTTGGTGTGTGGCATCTCTGCCCTGGCAAATTCCATTGCATTGTCATCATGAAGCTGCCGTGATGCTCACAGTCCAACAGCTGAAGGCAGTCAGTCAAGTGTGCCCTTACTGATGATTAGCGATTATTCGCTGGAAGAACATGGTGATTTGGAGTGTTCAAATGTGAATGAAGAAACCATGAATATGTCAGCAGAAGAAATGGCAGACTCACAACCTTTGACAGGGGCACAGTCTTCACCAGACACACAAACATTGCAAGAGACACAACCATTGCCAGCGACACAAACTTCACCATCAACGCAGACCAAGACGTTACGTTTAAACAGTAAGTTTATTAATCTTAATAAGTAAATGAAATAAATAAATATATGAAAGTTTAACATTGCTAAGCTAAAAATGAAACAAAACTACAAAACTACTAAACTAAACATAAAAACATATTAAAACATGAACAGCTTACAACACTGCTATTTAATTTTGCAGCAATATTCATTCCTTCTCGGTGGCCCTCATGTATTTCCTTTCTTTTTCCCATTTGTAGTTTACAATGCTCGTTAAAGGAAGAAGAAACTAAATAAGATGGAACAAGCAACAAACGTCATGACCACAGTAATGGTAGAACAGCTCAAGGAAATGGATATGGCTATGGCGACCCAAGAAGACGCTTGTCTGCAATGCTCCATGGATAATGAGCGCAAACTGCAAATTTATGATGGCTTACCTAGTTTGCCTGATGCCAAGACTGCAAGGACTTGCACAACCTCAGCCACAAGCTCCATACCACGTTGTGGGCCCTTATCCTTTATATAACGGAGGGCAACAAATATTTCCTCCTAATTTAGGTACGCCACTAAACACCCCACGTCATTCACCACAAATGGCTCCACATAACCCTGAGTACCCTGCTACTCCACAAAACTCAGAGTACCCACATTACCGTTAGTTATATGTACAGTACACTTATAATATTTGGTTGTGTTTAAGGCAACAATATTTTAAATGTTTTCTATATTTAAAATGCTTCTAATGTAAGCACATGAAAAAGTTTTATCTTGCACTACTGTATTGGCACATATGTGTCTAAACTGTATATTTGTATATATTTTTTGGTAAATACTATAATAGACAGACCTTTGTGAAAACACACACACTTTTTGATTGATATTGGTACATATGACATAATATGTAACCTTTACAAAAGTATTTTACATTTTGAATAAAAATATTTTGTTCAGATAACCCATTTGTCCGCTCTACTTGATTATTGATAACAGTTTGGCAGTGATGGTGGTACGAATGAGTTCTGCAGAGGTATTTGTACATTCTCCCATGTTGTAGAATCCACAGACATGACATATAGCTCAGAGTCCTGTACGTTCCACTCTGGTAGAAAATGCTCTGTCTGCATTTCACAAATATTGTGTAAAATACAGCAAGCAACAACTTTGTGTGGCACAAGTCTGGTATCAATGTCAATGCGCTTCAATAAACACCGCCAACGTCCTTTCAATCGTCCAAAGGCATTTTCTACCACCATCCAAGCAGAGCTGAGGGTGAATCTAATTTGTTGCGCAAAAAGTTGATGGTGCTGGGTGAAGCCCTTCATCAACCATCGCTGCAAAGGGCAAGCTGCATCTCCCATTGGGATCTCCACACCATTCATGATCTTGGATTTCTGCAAAGAAATACAGCAGATTCAATTTCTGTAGTACAGAGAATATTGGAACTTGGACAACAATCACTACACCTAGAGATCTTGCAATCTATAATGTCTAGCTCCAAAAAATAACAAAACATATACATGCTACCAAAATGTTGGTTACAGAACACAATACACCTGCTGGTATATGTTTTAATTATATTTGGAAAGCTGAACATATACAGATGGACAGAGACAGTAGACAAATAATGAATGTATTAGCTAGCAGAGGAAAACATCATAACAGATATAGACATTTACCTGTTTAGGGAACAACCAGCAATCTTGCCTCTCCTCTGCAATCTGGAACTGATCCAAATTGGCCAGAATTCTGGCGTCATGGGAACGTCCAGGCCAGCCAATAAACACATCTGTGAAACTAAAAATATAATATATTTAGCTTTGTTTTACAATACACATCATAAGACACAGTCACATTAAAATAAAAAATGATGCTCACCAATAGTTGTGGTCAACTACAGCCTGTAGAATTATGGAATGACAGCCTTTGCAGTTGTAATAATCCGCAGGGTTGTCTGTGGGGGCAATGATAGGGATGTGTGTCCATCTATGACTCCTGTACACTGTGGATATCCACGTCACAGGAATCCGGTGATGGTGTCATCCAGTCGCTGTCCTTCAGGTAAGGAGATGAAGCGATGGTAAAGGGCTCCCAGCAATGCCTTGGTGACTTATGCACTAGAGTGCAAACCGTGGATATCCCCACTCCAAACAAGCAGGAGATTGTGTGGTATTCGCCAGGGGTAGAATACCACCACAACACAATTGCTAGTCTCCTACTTGGTGCAATGGGGTTTCTGCAGTTTGTGGCCTGTCTAGAAAGTGCTGGGGTGATAAGGTCCAGCACATACTGAATTGTCCCACATGACATACGAAAGTGTACCATCCACTGCTGGTCCTCAAAAGCTTCCACAGTAAACCAGAAAGCTTCTCCGTGACTGTGTTCTCTGGCCCACATTGTTTGGTTAGTTGCTGGAGGAAATGCTGGACCTGACAAAAGCTCTCCTCCTGCACAAATAAAGACGTTGAGTATTCTCCCTCTCTACCATAAATTTCTCCTTTCTCCTCCTGAAATGACACTGTGCAAGATAGCACAGTTTTAGCAGCCGCATCAAGCTCTCATTTGCTTTATAAAAGAGCCAAAAGACGCAATAAAACAGGAACTCCTGGTCTAGACAATAGTAACTCGTCGGCCATGCATAAAGCAATGCTGTGAACAGTCACCACCCACTTTGGCCTCATCTTTGTGTGCAAAAAAAAAAAGTCCCCTTTAAATGGCCTCACCATTTTTCAGCCAATCTAAGCTCCTCTTGTGATGTCTGACACTTATTGCCAGGGCAGACCCAGGTTCATTATGAATGGGGTTGGCCCGGGAAATTCCCGGGTCCAAGGTGCAGTGTGATGGGGTCTCTGAGCTGGGATGATCTGTGACACTGCAAAAACATGGGATATTGCAGGGGCGGCAATGTGAAAGTGGTAAGAAGGGGGCCTCTTAGCAAACCTATGTTACCTCTTTCCTTTTTCTCAGAAATGTCAATCTCATATTTCAATTTGACACCATCATAGCTGCTGGCTTTATTATATATTGTGTTTTTCTTTACCTTCTCTTTAGCCTCTACCCAGACGGCATCGGAGAGGTTAGGAAATTGCCCAGGAGATCATCCTGTTCAGGAGCAGGAACTCATCTTGGGTCTGAACTGTTTATAGTTTCTGACCTTGGAACACTTGAGCTCAGACAAGGCATGTTCTCATTGTCTGGCAGCAAGATAGCAATGCTCACCCACTGCACCTTCCCATAAGAGTCCCTTCTGAGTGTTTACTGTGAAAGTACTCACCAGGAAATGGAACCAACAGTCCTTAAAACAGCATTTAGCTAACTTTTGAAAGAGTGAACTGCTATTGAATCCCCACAAGATGATGAGAATGACATTTAGTGCTGCTTGAACATTAATATTGCTAATTGCACAACAGTGCAACATAATAAGGCATAACAAATATACTTTCATTTAATGTTTTGGATTTACCAATCTATTTACTTATTTCTATGTTGGCGGAGAACAGATGTTAGCTATATTTGTGTACTTTGGAGAACAGAGAATTATTTGATTGATGAATACTGACGTACAAAAAAAATCTTGAAAAGGCAGATTGTGGAATTGGCTGTGTCTATATTTGCACTATTTAGATGTTCATAATTGAAAACACTATCACAAAAAATGAAAGGAAAAGTCACGCCCTAACTCTTCACATAGTTTGGCAATATTTACAAATGTGCGGAGAAAATCTTGTGATACATCAGATGATGGATCTTTTGTTTTTAGCATGGTTTGAAAATATGTTCATCCAAAAAAAAGATAATGGGGCTTATTTGGATACATGCATGCTCAGGACATAGGTATGCAAAAGACGCACATATAAAAAAGCATATTTAAATGCATGTGTTGAGTCAGATGGATCGCAAGATGTGTTCAGTTTAAAAACAGTAGCGTTTGCGCCAGCAGTATTCTAGCATAACCAGTGGGTATACTTAAGCTTTGTGATATAATACAGATGGCATTGAGAATGTAGAAGACAAATTTTAACTGTCCTAGGAGTAGGGGTGCCTCTGATTAAGGGGTACCTAAAATCCCTATACAACAAACTCCCAAGGCAGTATTCCAGTTGGCGCTAAGAATATTAAATACCAGGCAAAAGCTGCTGTCAACCAGGGATAGTGGTATTATCCCCAACAAATATGAAGACAAAAGACAAATGGTGACTGCACTATTATATGGTATTAAAAAATAATAATCACGGGCCTGATTCATTAAGGATCTTAACTTGAGAAACTTCTTATTTCAGTCTCCTGGACAAAACCATGTTACAATGCAAGGGGTGCAAATTAGTATTTTGTTTTGCACATAAGTTAAAGACTGACTGTTTTTTCATGTAGCACACAAACATCAAATTTAAATTTCAGTGTACAAATAAGCTCTCAAGTATTTGTGTGCTACATGAAAAAACAGTCAGTATTTAACTTATGTGCAAAACAAAATACTAATTTGCACCCTTTGCAATGTAACATGGTTTTGTCCAGGAGACCGAAATAAGAAGTTTCTCAAGTTAAGATCCTTAATGAATTAGGCCCCACATTCCTTTTACAATATAAAAAAAACACATTTATTCATGCATAACATACACAACATATACAAAAATATTTTGAAACAATTTAAAACTGATATTAATATAATGTTAAAACAGCATTGTTCGGCTCCAATAATCCAAATAATTATTTGGAATATTAGAGAATGTGTTGAGATAGCGTAGATATGTGGCTTGACAGTGTAAGTGACTAAAATGAAATTACCCTATTTGCACACAATATAATAATAGGATGAACTGTCCTATACACAAGGGAGAATATTGTCTTGACAGTATTATTAATAAATGTGACAGTCCCATGTTCCATACACAATGCAATTCAATACAAATACAAAATGCACATACAAATTAAATTAAAAATACACACATCTATTGCTTGCCACTTTAAATATCAAATGGGAATGTTATTTATGTAATCCGAATAGACAGTCGTGACACTATATAGTATAGCCATAGATTGTAAGCTTGCGAGCAGGGTTCTCTTATCTCTCTGTCTATATGTATTACCCAGTATTGTTTTATTAATATTGTTTTATTAATGTTTGTACCCAATGTCGAAGTCAGTAAATTGGATAAAGTCATTTCAATTAAAATCGTGCAAACTTCGTTGTCTTTGTCTGAAAAGATGCGTATGGCACACTACGGCGTGGAAGGGCGTACGCAGCCGCAACACGTGGCAACAACAGTATTTACGCTTTTACATACATTCGCACCAACACACACGTTTGTAAAATAGTACACATTAATGGTAGTTGTAACACATAGTTATTTATGTCGAAATATAGTAGTGTTTATGTGCAATATTATAAGTTATATGCATATTAGTTATACATATGGTTCAGGTTAAAAGAAATGTGTCATGTCTAATATCATATTGATCCCCTTTACATCAGCAGCTGTTCGGTGCATTCGGCGAAGAGATCGCACATTGCATACTCTAGTTATTGATGTTAGGGAATAAACCTTTAATATGATACTAACTGTCAAATGCAAATGGACTGATTGTAATTGGAGTGTGGCGGGAAGAACAGAGCAGTTTGGTGGGAAGAACAGAGCTCATCCCCTGGAGAGACCCCCACCTTTGGATTCCTTAGATTGAATCAGCCTATGATGTGTAACCCCCTGGACCCTCCTGACGCCTGGACCAATAGAAGCAAGCTATACCACCTGCATTGTTTCACTGTATCTCTGTTTGCATATAAGCAGTAGCTATCATGTAGTGTTCAGTCACCTAGACCACAGACTTCAGGACTGAATGACTGTACACTGGATCCAGAGCGCCTGCGATAAGTAACGGCTGTACTTATTATTATTTCGCTTAAATATATTCTGCTACTTTTTGAGAATAAATATTTGTGCATTGGAAACACAAATTGATATTCGACAATCGTTATTGGATAGCGACAAAACGCTCATAACACCAATTTTAAAGCGCTACGGAATTTGCTGGCGTTATATAAATAAATGTTGATGATGATGATGATAGCCATGATGCTAAGGAATTAAACCCTGAGCTGTGTATAGCAATGTATATGACATTTTCAACATGCTTTACAATAATGATAATTAGTGATAACAAATCAGAATTATTTTTTACAATTATTATTTTACAATACAAATGTTTTTTAGAAAAACATACTTGCAGAAGACGCAAAAGACAGACATTCTGTTACAAGCCTTAAAACAACGGTGATGAATCACATCAAACCCAAAAAATCGTGATATTATGTTTCTCGTTCAAGCCTCACAAACTGGAGAAAGCTTTATCTTAGAAAATCTTATTTTACCCGACTAGAATCATTGGTGATAGTCAAGGAACTCCTTCCACTCATGGAAGCATTTAAAAGTAGACCACGACTGAAGGGAATCTGATCAGGGATGAGGTATACAAATCATATGTAGTAAACATAGTGGGTGACAGTACAGTAGAGGGGGTCCACAGAAGAACTTGATATCGGTCAGCCTTGTGTTTCAAATGGTGGAACAACACAAGAAGCTGATAAAGAAACTGTTCTTCCAGAAGTATGTACTTCATTTTGGTACCACTCTCCTGATTCCACTGGTGTATAATACACCTCACACCTGAAAAGGCGCTATTTATCAATGTGTTTTCCTAATTTGTAAACAAACTCAGCATCAACTAACCCAATCCCTAGGAAGAAAATATCCAAATAGGTACATAATTTTCCCTATATATATTGGACTGGATGGTGGCAAAGGATATAGCCATGGAAGAAGGAAGAAAGGTACAATAATTTTTGGGGTGTTCACATTCCCTGAACAATTCCTACACATTCTTTATTATTGTTGCAGTTTAATAAATCAAAATATGTTTCACAATGGTGAGTTATGATAAGACTTTTCCTACTATTAGTTTAATATAATATGCCAGTTACAATGTACATTAAAGGAGAGTTACCATGTACAATGGGATCATCAATTATTTCCAATTGTTCTGTATTTTATTTGTTACTAGGAATACTAAGAATCTGTGACTAGATCACCTTTCTAATAAAGTTAAGAATTATCTGTTTTGCAAATGACTTAATATGGAAGATATATTGAAATGAATGCTCCATGAACCACCACTACCAAATTAATGTGCTTGGACAAGTAATGGTACCACTTAAATTTGATTATAACCAACTGCTCCATCTTGTCTGTTTAGACAATTGTACTGTACCACTCCAGATAATATATATATATGAATATGATAGCCATCATAATATTTTCTCACTTAATATGTTTATATATTGCACTATGGGGATAAATACAGTAACTGTATGAATTAGAAGCTCTACATATAGTCAGCTATTATACACATGGATCAGGATCAACAGATGAGCAACTTGAAGAAATGGATGGAAATAAATAACTTTGTAAGAAGAAGCACTCTGTTGTGTCCTTGCAACTGAACAAATTGATTTCTTTGACCAGATCCAGCTTCTAGACCTCCTGTGTGGACCCCCAGTACAGGAGGAACACCCAAGGAAGAGTCTAAAAAGGGAAGTGTAAAGTAGTTGTTCAATTGGATTCATTTGAATTTGAAATCTATATAAATTTTATTAAGGCCATCTGAACATTTTCACAAGTTGGCTTGATGCAGTGAAGGTTTAAAAGAAAGTAATTTAAGGTGGGAGATTGTAACACTAGAAAAAAAATGTATCAGATCAATTAAACTCTAGAGGCTTGTGCCTTACAAAACACTGTCATTTAACAGTTCAACAAAAAAAATCAGAAGAGATGGTTTAACCTATTTTGAATTCCTGTTCATTCTCCTTGATGAATTTAAATATAGAAAAGAGGATAAGAAATTTATGAAAAGTAGAAGAAGAAACTCAATATTTAAAAACATTCATTAGTCCCTTCTATGATTTAAAAGAGTAGAGTATAAAGTGAAGAAAAATTAAAGGTAGTTCATGAATAGAATGCAGAAAAAATACAGACGTGATATAAATGACTTATTGCCTTGGAAATATTACAATTTACCTGGCAATGTAATAGATAAAGATTTAAAATGGACAGACAATCCATCAAAAAACATTTATAAAAAAACATAAATGAAATGAAAAATACTAGACTTATATTAATAAACCATCAAAGAGAGAAGAGTGAACGGGAACATATATGACAATATATTACATACAATAATACATATAAGACAAAAGAAAATCATTATTATACCTACAAAATAGGAAAGTGAAGAAGAGAGAGAGAAAAAAAAATACCCTTTATGGCAGCGATTCCCAAAGTGAGCGCCGCGGCTCCCAGGGTGCCGCGATGTTGCCACAGGGTGCTGTGGCCAGGAAAACAAAAAAAAAAACTTACCAATCCGTCAGCGCCTGGGACCCGGCATCCTCTTCCCTTCTAGCATCTCACTGAATGTCGGGCATGACGTCTTAACGCCTGACATATTCAGTGAGGAGCAGCAGGAAAGAGGAGGATGCTGGGTCCGGGGCACCGCCAGATTGATAAGAAGACAGAAGAGAAGACAGAAGAAATAGAAGAAAGAAGGCCAAGTATGGTAAGTAAAGAAACGGAGGGGAAATGGTGATAAGAAACAGCAATAGAGGGGCAAAAGAATGAAGAGGGGGCAGAGTGAGGATGCAGATGAACAGAGTGAGGATGAAGGGGAACAGAGTGTGAGGATGCAGGGGCACAGAGAGAGTGGATGAAGGGGCACAGAGTGTGAGGATGAAGGGGCACAGACTATGATGATGAAGGGGCTCAGAGTGAGGATGAAGTTGCACAGAGTATGAGGGTGAAGGGGCACAGAGTGAGGATGAAGGGGCACAGAGTGTGAGGATGAAGGGGCACAGAATGAGATGGTGAAAGGGCACAGAGTGTGGATGCAGGGGCACAGAGTGTGTGTATGTAGGGGGACAGATTGTGTGGATGAAGGGGCACAGAGTGTGTGTATGTAGGGGGACAGATTGTGTGGATGAAGGGGCACAGACTCTGTGGATGAAGGGGCACAGAGTGTGAGGATGAAGGGGCACAGAGTGAGGATGAAGGGGCACAGAGTGTGTGGATGAAGGGGCACAGAGTGTGTGGATGAAGGGGCACAGAGTGTTTGGATGAAGGGGCACAAAGTGAGGATGAGGGGGCACAGAGTGTGAAGATGAATGGGCACAGAATGTGAGAATGAAGGGGCACAGAGTGTGAGAATGAAGGGGCAAAGAGTGTGTGGATGAAGGGGAACAGAGTGTGAGGATGAAGGGGCACAGAGTGTGATGGTGAAGGGGCACAGAGCGTGAGGGTGAAGGGGCACAGGGTGAGGATGAAGGGGCACAGAGTTTGAGGATGAAGGGGCACATAGTGTGATGGTGAAGGGGCACAGAGTATGAGGGTGAAGGGGCACAGGGTGAGGGTGGAGGGGCACAGAGTGAGGATGAAGGGGCACAGATTGAGGATGAAGGGCCACAGAGTGAGATGTGAAGGGGAGCAGAGTAAGGATGAAGGGGCACACAGTGTGAGGATGAAGGGGCACAGTGTGAAGATGGAGGGGCATAGTGTGAGGATGAAGGGGCACAGTGTAATGGTGAAGGGGCATAGTGTGATGATTTTTGTACATGTTGTTGTTTTATTTTGTTTGATCTTTTTTCTCATAAAAGTAGCTGTATATTATTGTTTGTCAGAAATATAATTGAAAAAAAATATATAAAAATACCTTGTTATTATGTGTATTATATTTACAAACAACTTACTAAGCATTTCTGTCCTGACCTACAAACTTATTACGTTATTTTGACCCAACTACTTATAAAATGGGACTGCTCGATAATTATTTTGGAGACTCTAAGGGTGCCGCAAATTGAAAAAGTTTGGGAACCATTGCTTTAAGGAATAGGACTAAAATATTAGAAGAAGAATCCACTGATAATTGAAGGGAACCTATACTGACATAAAACTGTAATAGTATTTTTAATGACAATGTTAATTTTTGATTCAGCTTTAGAAAGGGATAAATATCCCCTTTTTTAAACCGCCACAAGAAAATCCAACAATACACATAAATTATAAGAAAAATTATAAAAGATATAGGAGAAAATGGAGTGGGCAATGGAATAAATTTAAATAAAAGAATGAAAAAGTATCAACGTTTTAGAAGTAGTATATATACATCATAAAAATGGATCAATTCAGTAAAATGATAGTACATAACTAAATACTAAAATTTATCATGTAAGCTCATATATTTTAATGGAGGAGGAAGAATCTCTGTAAAGGAAGGGTCTCAAATTTGCCCCAACTAGTTCCATGGACTTGCTTGATGTATAATTAGATATCAAAAAGTTTCATTAGTAAGTTATCTCTAATTAAATTTTTTGCAGCTCCAATTACTATGGAGTGTGAGCTTTTCAGGGAAGATAAGTACAAAAAAATGTATTTAATTTTAAAAATAAATCTACTCTCAATCCCATCCATACGCATGTGTGTTTTATTAACACCTATGCCAAACTTGGCATAGAATGGATGAATTAAACCAGTTAGATTTTATGAAAAAGTAGCAGAAAGCAATAAAGTAATTGCAATCTAATAAAATATTATTATAAAACCTACCAATAAAGGTGGGTCAATAGCAATTATGAATGTAGAAACATACCAGGAAGAAGTCTATAAACTATTAAATGATCATAAAACATATATGACTTTAAGAGGTGTCCCTACGGTAAAAATAAGAATGGTATTGTTTGAATTAGTAGATAAATATTATAAAAGGGGGCATTTGGGGAGGATGAAACTAAATATTTGAATATACTAAATCACACTATACCTGTGGTGTACATCTTTTGTAAGTTCCACAAAAATAAAGTACATCTGCCTGGTCTTCTAATTATAGCAGGAACTAAGTCAGTTACCTCAAACTTACCTCAAACTTGTCCCAAAAGATAGATCACTTTTTACATCCCATTGTGATCAAAGTGACTGAAGCCTATCTAAAGGACACCATGGATATTTAAAAAACAATGGATAATCTGGTATAGGAAGAGGGTTTTTATTTAGTTTCAGCTTTTTTCAGCTGAGCTCACTATATAAAATCTTTGAGCATGAAGCAGATATAGAAGAAGTGGAGAAATGTATGAATCAAGAATTATATAATGAAGACCTAAAGGACTTTTTGAAGGAACATTTATTTTGAATAATAGCTATTTTCATTTTTAAAGACATATTTTTTATGCAATGGTCTGGGAAAGCAATTGGCTAGATGCTCCCCAGCTAGGCGAACATTTTTATGAGTCACTGGAAGGATATATATATTTTGGGTGACCCAGAGCTGGGAACAAACCTAATGCTCTAGAACAGGCATATTGATATTCTGTTCATATGGAGGAGAGATGAGAGGGATCTATAGAAACTCTGTGAGAAGCTAAATATGAACTCATTAAACCTCAATTTGACCTACTCGCAACTATCCTTTGTTCCCCACATCAACTCTATATTTACATCATTCTGCATACATCTAAAAAACATTTCCAGAATACGTACATATCTCACACAAGTCACTACAAAAACTTTAAAATATGCACTCATCATCTCCCACATTGACTATTGTAATTCCATCCTTACTGGTCTTCACAAAATCTGACTCAAGCCCCTACAATGTATTTTGCACGCAGCAGCTAGATTGATTTTCCTTGCAAATCATTTTTTAGTCTGCCGAGTCACTCTGTCAGTCTCTACATTGGTTGCCTGTTTCTCAAAGAATCCAATATAAAATTCTTCTACTAACATACAAGTCCATCAACAAAATTGCACCGACATACATTTCCTCACTTTTCTCAAATATCTTCCAACTAGACACCTCCGTTCTACACAAGATCTGCGTCTCTCTTCTACTCTCATTATTTCTAATCTTAAAAATAAATTGATAAAGAGTGACTTCAAGAGTGGAGATAAAATGAAAGGTCAAATTAATTCCAAAGGCCTTTATAGGTGTGGATCATGCTTTGGTTGCAGAACCTGTAAAGAAATTACAGGAACAAAAAGAACAAGCTTTACATCATCCACTACTAATCAGGTTTTGAGATAAAGCAATTCATGACCTATAATAAAAAAAAATGTAGTGTATCTTATTGAATGTCATTGTGGGAAACTGTATACTGGTCGTACCTCATGCTCCTTAAAACTACACATCGCAGAACACTTAAGGAATATAAAGAGAGGTTTAGAAAACCACTCATTGTTCACCAAATCATATTGTCGAAGTCGTATAATTGGATGAACGAAAGTATATTTGTTGATATTGTTTTATTGGTCGATTGCACTCAGTATGCCACGCTACACGTGGCATATTGTGATCGCACGGTAAAATACGCACGTACACACTCGCATTACAACATTTAGTTATTTATGTAATTCATATTCATATTGGTTCCGTTACACAGTCATTTATGAGCAGATAGTATTTAGTTTATTATTAGTTTATATAATATGATTATATGTACACTTCAGTGTTATTTAAGATTCAGGTTATAAGAAAGGTGTCATGTCTAGTATCATATTAAACCCCTTTTCACCAGCAGCTGTCCGGTGCTTTCGGCGAAGAGATCGCACATGGCATACTCTAGTTATTGATGTTAGGGAATAAACCTTTAATATGATACTGCCCATAAAATGCTAATAGACTAATTGTAACTGGAGAGTCAGGCGGGAAGAACAGAGCTCATCCCCTGGAGAGATGACCCCCACCTTTGGATTCCTTAGATTGAACTAGCCTATGACCTGTTTACCCTGGACCCATCTGATGTCTGGACCTATAGAAGCAAGCCACGTCATCTCTATTGTTCACTCTGTAACACTGACTGTATATATAATCATAGCTGCACCCCCACTAGCCTCAGTCTATTCTGAACACAGTATTCAAGGGTGAATTACTGTCCACTGGTGCCCGTATTTAGCGCAGCGTAGAGCAGCGGTATGTATGTATCTTCTGGTATTGGCTGTACTGTACTGTACTGTATCTTAATATTATAATGTATTGAATTGTTAACTATTTATATCTGCTAAAATAAATCACTTTGTGTGTTGGAAACACAACACAATCGCCTATGCAATGCTTATTTGAAAACAATAGAATTACTTTAATAATATTAAAAAAAATTGTGCTATAGAACAGGTATCAGGGAATTGGAGAAATAAAGATATAAATGCATCCTTAGCAAAAACAGAAATGTGCTGGATGTATACATTAAAAACCTTACATCCAGAAGGTCTTAATACTGACTTTGAATGAAAATGGTTTTTATAACTTGTTTTTAATAATATATAACAATTTTTTATTGATAACCTGCTTTAGGGTACATAACATTACACACAATCCTTATTCTATATATGTGTTCCCCATTTACAACTTGATATATTTATTTAATCTCCTAATGTGTAAGTTATATTATGTATGGTACATTGAGAGTTTGATTGAATACCTTAATAAGAGCACAGTCATTCTTTACCCCAGAGGTTTTAAAATTATTTTTAAAGTATCATTCATTCGACAATTGAAATTTGTATGTAATTGATAGAGGAATGTAATAGAATTAAGGTAAAATATAGTAATTGTTTGTTTTGTTTAAAATATCATATCTCCATTTGTAACATTCTTTAAAATACTACCATTCTCCCTGCAATTACATTAAGTTCAGTACAACATATTGTACATTCATTAAAATGATAAAGGAATACAATCTTATTTATTTAATGTAAATAACCACTCTTTAAAGTTATTGCAATGGTATCTATAATAGTATTAGAAACGAAAGTAACACTAAGCTACTAGTTCAATTGCAGACTAATGAACTTCATAAAGGCATTATGCCTCTAGCTGTTTTAGATCAGCGCTATCAATAACTATCCTTTAGATTGCTTATTTATAAAGAATGAAATGCTATAAAGGAAGAATACAACAACATCCTTTCCTGAACATCTAAAGAAGGAAGAGAGAGGGACTGCCCTATATATAATTAGCACTATATTAAGCTTTCTCTAACCCAAGCCTGTTTAAACACTGCTCTTGGAAATTCAATGAAACATTGTTATATTGTTACAAAACAAATAGCAAATCTCAATTGGAGTCAGCCATCGATGAAAATAGAGATCTTAATGAAACCTCTGATGTCTCTAAGGTCACTATTTGAGAGGCACATAAATGTTTTATAAGAGGCAAGTTTTTCTAACAGGACACCTGCCTTAAAAGAACAAAAGGAAGTCTAAAAGAATGTCAAATGCAGAATATTAGGACTCTCAAAACCACACACAAAGCCACTCTCTCCAGATATACGTATGCAGAGTTAGTGGCGGCAAGAACTGATCTCATTAAATTCTTAAAAGACAAAATAAAACTATCCTTCCATAGGTGTCACAGTAGATTATTTCACTGGGCAATTAAAACAGTCAAAATGTTGACTAGCCATTCAGGGCTCAAAGAGCTTTGTCTTTTATTCACTCAAGGAAAGACACCATGAAACAGGTGAAATTTCCTCTGCTTTATGTTCTTACTATTCTACATGACACAATATAGCAGGTAATATGACGCGATCATATGAAGCAAGGAAAATTGAAGCTATTGATGCCTATTGAGCTACATTTGATATCCTGGGACTTTCAGTGAAAGACAGAGATCACCAGGAGAAACCATTTAACTATACAGAGCCACAGGAAGCAATAGCCTTTTCCCCCACTGGCAAAAGCCCTGGGTCTGATGGTTTTATAATAAGTTACTACAAAGCTTTTAAGGATAATCTCGCCCTCCTCCATCTCCTGTCTTGTATTTCAATTTCAGATCAACAGTCTTTCTGTTATTAATCTCTTGAGACGCATGTTACTATCATACCTAAAGAAGGGAAAGAGCTTTAGGTTTGCCTCACCTATCGTCCAATCTCCCTGATTAATATTGCTGTTAAGCTGTTTGCCAAACTCATAGCTCACTTCTGGTACCAAAGCTGATACATAGTGATCAAGTTGGGTTTGTGCCGGGTCGCAAGACCTGAGACAAAACAATGAAAGTGTTAGATTTCATCCATCATGCTTTAAAATCACCTGCACAATCCTCCTGTTGACCAATGCCAAAAAAAGTCTTTGACATAGTGGATTGGGGATTTTGGTCAAGGTTTCTGGGGTATATGGCCTGATCTGCACCCATAGAATATTATCATTGTACAACTCTCCCACAGCTAAAATTATAATTAATAGATCATTATGTTCCCCATTTACTATCAGAAATAGTACCAGGCAGGGATGTTGTCTCTCCTAGATGATTTTTGTCCTCTGTATAGAAAACCTTGCACATTTACTTTGGAAGAATCCAGATATATCATGACTTTATACGGATAGCAAAGAATATAAGCTAGTGTTCTTTGTAGACAACCTACTTGCGACATGTATAAATTTGAAACACAATTAAAACTACTCTCTTGCTGGTGTAGATACTCAGATGTCTTGAATAAGATGTTTCCAGTTTCCAGGGCTGCCCAATTCCTGCAAAAGGTGGGATGCTTTGCTCTATCTCTCTGAGGTATATGCATCAATAAGATGCGGTACCAGCAAATATGCACAGCTGTTTCCGCATCTTTTAAATGCCAAATATGCTTGATGCATAGACCCCACAGTCCATTTATTATTTGCACTATGGTGTTCCCGCTGTCCCCGCTGAGGATTCGGCTTCAACTCTACCCTCCGAGTTACTGTTGATTCAAGTTTCTGTGAGTCTGATGATATATACATTGCTTGAGACTATGTTTAACATTGATGCAAGATCCCATTTGTAATTTGCCAGCTATTACTATACCAGTAATAAGTGATCTTGCATCAATCTTGCACAGCAGTTGTTTCAGTGCTGTCAGGGATGGATTGGCCATACAACCTACCAGACTGCTGAATTTTTTGGGGTTTAAAAATATATTTTTTTCTACTCAGCCCGTTTAGGGGGTGGTAGTGAGTGCCGAGTGCCGCAACCCCCTCCCCTAGGACCGTGTGCAGGCAGGGAGGTGTCAATGTGGTGCTGAGTGGCTAGCCCCTCCTCTGGGACCAGCCACTTCCACTAATGTGGCCTCAGATCCATAAGTCCGTTCCTCCCTCCCTCCTCCAATCCCTGTAATGCTAGATGTCACATGAGATGCGCACTGTGTTACACGTGCCAGCCCATGTGAGCAGACAGAGAAGTCTCCAGCAGCTGCAGTAACTGGGTAAGTGTGAGAGAGAGAGGAAGGGGAACCTGCTTTAATCTGTGTGTGTGTAAGAGAAGAGGGGGCTTGCTAGTGTGTGTGCATGAGAGAAGGGGAAGACTGCCATAATGTTTGTGTGTGAGGGAAAGGTGGGGCCTGCCATCCTGCGTGTGTGTGAAAGAAAGGGGTTCCTGCCATACTGTGTGATTGTGTGTGTGTGTGTGTGTGAGAGAGAGAGAGAGAGAGAGAGAGAGATGGGGGGCTGCTATAGTGTGTGTGTGTGTGTGTGTGAGGGGGGGGGCTGCTATACTGTGTGTGTGAGAGATAAGGGGGGCCTGTCATACTGTGTGAGAGAGAGAAATGGGGGATGCCACACTATCACTACATAATGTGTGAGGGGGCTGTCTTAATAGTACAATGGTGTGAGGTAGGCTATTAATTTAGTGGTGAGGTTTAGGTGGGGCTAATTATTTAATGGGTGCTGTATAATTTGTGGGGTGGGATAATTTAATTTATTGGTGGGCTATTTAATTTAATAGTGGCGCCTATTAAATTAGGATGGGTTGACGAGACCTTTGATTTAATGCTGTTGATGTTAAATGCTATTTATTTTTGCTAGAGTTGGCTGGAGGGAAATAGGTCTATTTCAGTGGTTCCCAAACTTTTTCAGTTTGCGGGTTCATCCTCACACTGCGTGCCCCTTCATCGTCAATTTGTGCCCTTTCATCTTCACTCTGTGCGCCCCTTCATCCTCACACTCTGTGCCCCTTCATCCTCACACTCTTTGCCCCTTCATCCTCACACTCTAACCTCCTTCATCCTCACTCTGTGCCCTCGTTCATTCTTTTGCCCCTACATTGGTGTTTCCTATCACCATTTGCCCTCCATTTCTTTACTTACTATACTTGGCCTTTTTTCTTCTATTTCTTCTGTCTTCTCTTCTTTCTTCTTATAAATCCAGTGGCGCCCGGGACTCAGTATCCTCCTCTCTCCTGCCGCTCCTCACTGAATATGTCGGATGTTATGACGTCCCGCCCGACATTCAGTGAGAAGCAAGGAGGGAGAAGGATGCTGTATCCCAGGCGCTGCCGGATTGGTATGTTTTTTGAGTTTTTCCCTGGCCACAGCACCCCCGTGGCATCCCTGGGAGCCACGGTGCACATTTTGGGAACTGCTGGTCTATTTATTAAATGTGTGTACTATTAATTTAATGTCAGGGCAGGTTGAAGGGAAATAGATCTATTTGTCAAATGTGAGTACTATTACTTTAATGTTGGGGCTGGAGGGAGGCCTAATTATTAAATGTGGGTGCTATTAATTTAATGGCATAACTGGATTGAGTTTTCTAACTTTTATTTACCCATTGTTTTCCCAAATAGGGCCTCCAGCATTCCAGGATCCAGACAAGCAGCAATTAAGTTAAAGACACCAACAGCCACAGGTGGTGAAAATGACAAGACAGGTAGGAGAGAGCAGGACAGTCTGCCAACTGTCTTGAATATGGTGGGGCAGTCCTGAATTTGGGTGACTGTTTTGCTTAGTCAGGATTTGGTCCGACTGCAAAGATAGTTGGGAGGTATGGAGGTATGTGCACCTAACAGTAGTGACACAGTATTGTCTGTGTATTTTTCTAAAGTTATAACCCTCGGGCCCCCCGAGCCTTATTCCAGTTCTGATAAAATTTTAGTGTTTTTTGCATTGATTCAATTGCCTGCTTTCTACCTTGCAAAAAACAGTTGTCAGCGCTTATACTTTATACTGCATATCTGTGTGTATCTAGCAAAATGAACACATGAGGTTCATATTTTGATCAAAACATTTAAGCCTGCATCCTAGTGTCAAGGGTACCTCATTATATGCAGGTCCTACACTGACCTATATGCTTTAAACACCATTAAAATGCAGTTAAAATCAGATGCACTCACCTCCCAGGTATAGAGGTTTACATCTAACAAGAGCTGGCTTGTGAGCCACACCCAAATGTGCCTTAAATAGGCTTGATAGACAGTTGCTATGACAAGAAGGCAATATTTTGAAACAAAACCAGAGAAAAAACAAGCCCGCGCTCGGTATATCCCATATTGTATATGGTACCAGCTGCTTGGCAATAAGCCCGCGCTCGGTATATCCCATATTGTATATGGTACTAGCTGCATTGCATTATAAATGCCCATATATGTATACAAAACAAAAATACAGTTGTCAGCGCTTATCCTTTACACTTCATATCTGTGTGCATCTAGCAAAAGGAAAACATGAGGTATTAGTTCATTTTTTGATCAAAACATTTAAGCCTGCATCCCAGCATCAAGGGCACCTCATTATATGCAGGTCCTACACTGACCTATATGCTTTCTACCTTGCACTGGTTCCATTCTCAGATCACTTTGTTGAACATATGGCCACCCCATTGCACTTACAATATCATTAATCCTTCCTCCTGTGCACTTACTATATCACCAGCAAACCTTTGGAATAGCTCTCCCCTTCACTTATGCCATTGTCTACCAACCCTCCCTGCACTGTTATTAATTCAAACCCCACCAATCACTGGACACTTTTATGGCTACTACACAACTGTTACAAAAGAACTGTTTTCTTGCAGATGCTTGAAGCATTTCACCTTTGTAATGATTGCGCTGGATAGCCATTTATTATAAGAAGTATTTTTAAAGCATTTTTTGAAACACACAGTACACATATTTATATATTATATATAGAGAGAGATTTGACTGGTAGTTTGCATCTCAGAACGTCAGGGAAAGATACCACAGTGTGAGGAGGTGCTCATATGCTACTCTGGCAGACTGATCAAATAGGATTGTGCCAACATGTTTTGTGAAATATATTGCGTCTGCAAAGCTAACATATTTATATATTATATATAGAGAGAGATTTGACTGGTAGTTTGCATCTCAGAACGTCAGGGAAAGATACCACAGTGTGATGAGGTGCTCATATGCTACTCTGGCAGACTGATCAAATACGATTGTGCCAACATGTTTTGTTGGCACAAAACATGTTTATCTGACTTTAAATAAAGTCACATATGTTTCTATGAAGAGGATTTTGAAAGGTGTGTTAGTAACAACTAAACGAGTTTGAGCACAGATGTATAAACCAGTCCCAGATCATGCAAAAGGATTCATGCAATTTTATGATGCAGGACTGGCAGCTTTTGCCATGTATTGCTTTAGAAATGACCCACTGTGTATTATCACATCTAATTTTTCCTAAATGTGACTACAACCAAATTACAGTAGTTCTAAATCCCGCCTATTTTTGTATTGGCTCCTTCTACAGTTGTTATGGTCCCGTCCACATGAGGTCACATCAATAATTTTTTCCAGGGCCACTTTATGTTCTCAATCCATCCCTGGTTGCTGTACTCTGGCTGGAGATTAGGGGGTAAATGTATTAACATGCGGGTTCTTCAACACCCGCGAGTTCAGTGTCTTCAGTGATTAAATTTAAAGCGGCGCTGCATTGTAAAGGGAAACTTCCCTTTACAATGCAGCGCTGCTTTAAATTTAATCGCCGAAGACGCTGAACTCGCGGGTGTTGAAGAACCCGCATGTTAATACATTTAACCCTAGATGTTTAGTGAGACTTCACATTCATTAATGTGTTCATATTCAGTGGATTACTGCATGTGTGCTGATC
This sequence comes from Mixophyes fleayi, assembly GCF_038048845.1. Classification (NCBI taxonomy): domain Eukaryota; kingdom Metazoa; phylum Chordata; class Amphibia; order Anura; family Limnodynastidae; genus Mixophyes; species Mixophyes fleayi. The sequence goes on from NC_134402.1 coordinate 144,876,810, forward strand.
TTCAGAACTTTCATATATCTGTGAATATTGCTAGTATTATTGATTTGAAAAGTTGCTTACTGCTTTTTGTTTTCCTCTCTGAACAAGTCCAGTAATTTTAGAAGATTGATGTTATAGAGTGGCAGTTCCCAAAGTGTGCGCCGCAGCTCCCAGGGGTCCCACGGCGCTGTCACAGGGGTGCCGTGGGCCAGCCATTGAAAAATCAAACAACACAAAAACTTACCAATCCGCGCGGCGCCGGGACCCAGCATCCTCCTCTCTCAGCGTGACACAGCGTGAGAGGGGCAGTCGAGGGGGACACAGCGTTACAGGGGCAGTGGAGGGGGAAAGCGTGACAGAGAAGGAGGAGAGCATGAGAGGGACAGTGGAGGGGGACACTGTGTCTGATCCTATTGACAAAGTCCTGACAGGCACCTCTCAATACCACTAGCCAGTGAGTGCTAGGGTAATAGTCTTAAATAAAATAATAACAGCATTTTTGTATATGGAACTACTGGTCCCAACCAGCCCTAGAGAGAGAGACTTAATTTTAACAACTTTTGCTGTGTGGTAGTGGTTCAAGCAAAAGGTTGCAAGAGTAGTCTAGGTCCAAGGAAGAGATCAATATAGACTTCGGTTTTGGGAGTAGTCAGTATCCCAGACAGTGATCAGAGCAGTTTGTGGTCAAAAGAGTAGTCAGTATACCACACTAGGGTTCAGGGCAAGCAGTGGTAAAATAACTGTCGTTATTAAAGGATGGCATCAGCGCAGGCTGCAGTCAGAGAATAATTAGTATCCAAGACAGTGGTCAGAGCCAGAAATCTAGGCTATGACAGACTGGTCTTTAGCTGGCAAGCTTGCTTTGGCAGCACATATAATTATTTTGAAGCAAACACTTAAAAAACTGATATGGAATGTTAAATTATCACTTTTTAATTTATGAAATACAATTTGCAATACTTTTAACAATTACTGTCAATATTAGTGTGCCCCTACAAAAAGAGCCTATTTTCTTTTTCTTATGTATCAAGATTTTTTTGGAGTGCAAAATTATGACAGGTAGAGGTATAAACTTAAATTAATTTTAAAATAATAAAAAGTAATTGTTCTCCAAAAGAAAAAAGAAAAAAAGAAAAGAAAAAAGAAAACATGACAGAAAAGTATAGGAAGGTTTTAATCTTGACGTATTCCCATGTTAAAGGCTGAAGACAATGAACCATCCTTGGGCAGGAGTTTGAGGATAACAGAGTAGGAGAGACACGGATCTCAACATATGCATGTGTGGCAGCCATCTCCCCCTCCACCTGCACATCTTCACCTTTGCTAGCAATCGTTCATGCTTCTGTTTTGCTATACAATTCTGATTTTAATTACAACAAAATGAGTGAAGATCGACATGTACCCTTAATCAGTCTCATGTAACTATTGAGATTAAATGATCCCTAAGGTAAAGTCAGTGTTAGCACAGACTAATACACTGCAAGCCCTGGAAGTATGATGAATGTTCATTGTACTCTTCTTGGTGTTTTCAATGCTTGAAAACTGACAGTCTGTACACTGTGTTTACAATAGAGATTGAAGAATTTTCAATGGTTACACTGTCCCCAACTGTTCCTTAACTGCACATAACTACCCTGGCTTTTTTCAAAATTTACCCTATTCTGGAAAATAAAACTGCATTGCAGCTTTCAGAAAGCAACAATAGTTACGACATGCAACACACCATTTTCTTACCTTCCTGTCACTTGCACATATTTCGTTGCTATACAAATTGGCATCAGGTATGGCACAACATTATAATCAATAGTTGTTTGGGTGAGCACAAGGTCAGTTTCAACAATTACACTGCACCAATCTGTCACCCGCCAGGGCATCGGGCAGCTCACCCGACCCCCGGCAAACTTACCTGGCTCCCGCGGTCCGCTCCGTCCCAGGGCGCCGCCATCTTGGATTAGAGGTCTGCGCAACTTATGAAACCTATGACAGCCTCCCTATTGGCCAGGCAATCCTGGCACCAAATACAAAAGGCACTTCCTCCAAACTCTCAGTGCCTGTTCCTCGGTTGCCTTTGGGTACCTAAGAAGTGACTACCCGTCTGCAAAGCTGACACTCTATCAGGTATCCTGTCTACTCGTCTGCAAAGCTGACACTCTACTCAGGTGTCCTGTCTACTCATCTGCAAAGCTGACACTCTACTCAGGTGTCCTGTCTGCTTGTCTGCAAAGCTGACACTCTACTCAGGTGTCCCGTCTACTCGTCTGCAAAGCTGACAATCTACTCAGGTGTCCCGACTTCTCGTCTGCAAAGCTGACACTCTATCAGGTATCCTGTCTACTCGTCTGCAAAGCTGACACTCTATCAGGTATCCTGTCTACTCATCTGCAAAGCTGACACTCTACTCAGGTATCCTGTCTACTCGTCTGCAAAGCTGACACTCTACTCAGGTATCCTGTCTACTCGTCTGCAAAACTGACACTCCTATCAGGTACCAACTACTCTACGTTACTTGTCTGCAAAGCTGACACTCCAATCAAGTTCCTTCTACTCTACTGTCCCTTTGTCTCCTGACTTCCCAATAGGGTCTCGCTCAGTACTCTGGCAGGGGCCGCGACCTGTGAGCAGACGCAGCTAAGACCATACTGCTTTGCGGCGGTTCCTGGTGAACATCGTCTGCTTGTTAGACTCCGCACCCTGTTAGTGTAGCATTAAACTGTACAGATCCTAGGATTCGCATCGTAAATACCTGCTATTGCTTGAGACCGTGACACAATCCCAATAAATTGTTTTATGTTTTATTCCAATCTATGATTGCAACATTGATGGTAAAATGTATCAATTTACATTTACATTTCCTAGGTAGATGCCTAGTTGAAAATGACGCTCTTTTCATCTTATTATCTTTACTGCGTCACTCTTTATACAGTGCAGGCCATGTTTTCACTATATGTGTGTTTATCAAGAATGAAAGAATAAAAGAAAGAAAATGATTGTGAATGTTTATATTAGTTCTCAAAAATATGTTCAAAATATTATGATACATACCAAAATAATTAAAAGCAAAAGGACCCTTCAAGCCTTGCTGGCAGTTGATACAGTGTATGCCTCTGAGCAGCAAATTGTTGACATTAAATAATCCAGCGTTTTTCTGAGTTGATTCACATTCTATTTTGTAGCAATCCAAAACATTCTTGTAGTTCACATCATACAAGCGGAAAAGTGTATTTTGCTTTTCTCTCTGGAGGATGTATCCAAGCTTTAAAAGCTTTGATAAGCTTTAAGTAAAATACTGCTTCTAAGAAACAAAATAAACAAAAGCTTCCTGGTCCAGTTTGGGAGTGGATTTTCTTTAGATTAAAAAGCTTCTTGGACAGAAGACATGGAGGAAATTGGAACACAAACTTTCTCTCTTAGTGATAACAAGATTAGGTAGTGACATATAGGGGCAGATTCAATTCGGCCACGTTAGTCTAGGATTAACGTGGTGTTAGTACTATTACCTTTAATATGATAATTTTAACCCGGATTTTTAGTCACGCCCCCTAAAAGGTGTGAGCAAAAATCAGCGGTAATACTGCGCACTTTTACCATACTAACGGCTATAGTGTGCAGGCCACGTTACTCCTAGAATAACGTGGCAGAATTGAATTGGCCCCATAGTGTTGTAAGTCTTTTTAATAACTATAATGAAAAAGATAATGATGAGAAAGAACAATATCTCTCCTTGTGACGAAGACAATGAAGAATACAACTTTCAGTCTGAAAATAAATTTAATAATATTCAGGGTTGCAGTCCCAATAAGAATATTTTTGAGAATGAAGACAATGATGTTGGTAGTCCTAGCATAAGTAATGTTTGGTAGAAGGACATCAAATAGTGTGGGAACCTCTTGAATAAGCACAAATAAGTGAAATAGATGAGGTGAGGAGTAGTCCTGGCAGTGTGGAGCAGTTTCTAGTCAAATCTCTAGCTCTTGCAGCCTGCAGCACTGGTGGTTAACACTTTGTACATGAGGTACAGTATGTAGATAGTTACTTACACTTGCTGTGGACATTGGCCAGTTCTGGAAACCTGAACGGCTCTTGGAACATGGATAACAGCTTGGATGGTTCTCCACTGACTCTCCTCTAAAGGCTCTGATGTAGCAATAGGAGAAAAAGCAGGAACCTGGAACAATTTAAGCGGAACAGAGTAGTCTGCAAATAACTGAAACAATTACAGACTCCCTCTGGACCTCTGTAACTATCTGGACTCAGATTCCCTTGTACTGGACCTGGACTCTCTCTGGATGTCTGGCAGTTTACTATCTGACAATGGCAAACTATCATGTAGAATTATATAGAAATAGAGAAGACTGCATTAGAGAACTACATAAAAGTCAATACATGCAAAATTAACAGTAATTACATTTATTCAAATGTGGTAACCATATAAAATTTATAAAAAGTACACTTAGTACAAAACTAAATTCAATAAAAATAATTGATAGCAAATTCATCCAATTACAATCACAACTATTATGTGAATAAACAGTAACTATTTGAAAATCATTAACGATGCAAAGATAATAAATTCTCACGCAAATTGTATTATTCCATATTGCATTAAATAGTATGAAAAAATGTTTGCCCTATAATATCATCACTGTGTCACGAGAAGCGGCTTTACTACAAGCCGCCGTGGCTCACTTCTTCTCACTGCCCATCGTCCCGTCCCTAAGTCAGCAAGCTTCCGATAGTTTTATTATTACTTTTATTTCCATACATCACCTTATTTATCATATCACTTTTCCTTTCTGCTTCTACTGCAATTCTTTTTTCCTTCCACTGTTTGATTGAGTCACTCAGAACTATAAATTGTTAAAGCTGTTTTTACATTTAGGATAGATTCAAATTAATAATTTGCTTACATACACAGCAGTACATTTGTAAGTCAAAGAAAAACATCCTGAACAGTGTAAACGTGAGTTTTAAGAGAAAGAAGAGCAATCTAAGAAAACAAACACGATAGATGCATGTGACAATCATAAGCACATCAAAAGCACTTTGAATTAAGTCCGGATAAATCAATGAAAGGTGCAAATAATTTTTTGAAGTGCTTTTCATACATTTTGATGCTCTAAGCAGGACTCCATTCAGATAATTAAATGGAGTCTTGGTCAATACATAAAAACTGCACACAGACCCTGGACTACTGTTCAACCACAATAATCTGGCAGTGCTTTTTGCCATCTTAAATAGAAGTGGTAATTATTGTTATAAGACACAGCTGTCTGTTGGTGGAGTTGAGTTTTTACATTAAGCATGCTCCAAGTCTTTAATCAATTATCACTTGAGAGCGTGCACTAAGCATGCTCAAAGTCTTTTTTCATATATATAATTTTTTATTTTGAGTTGTCAGTCAGGAAAATACATGTGTAAATCACAACAGCTATTGGGGTATATCGCATACTTTAGACAAAAATTACCAGTTTTTATCATTTTAAAGAGAAATATAAAAAGGGTGTAGGAACAAAAGGGATTGTGTGTGTGTGTGTGGGGGGGGGGGGGGGGGGTGACAACGAAGATAAGCATTGTAAGATTTCAGAGCTTAATTAGGGTGTGTTGAGCCCATAGCAGGGGGGATGTATGTCGGGAGGAGTTATGGTCATCGCACATGGGTCAGGTCGGAGGAAGCGATGGGTTTAGGTGGAAAGGTGTGTTCCACGGCTAGCAATGGGGCCCATACTTGATTGAAGACATGGCCTCTTTTGTCAAGGTAGTACATAATCTCCTCCATAGAGGCCACATGCCAAATCTGCCTTTTGAGGTATTTTTCCAGGTAAGGGCAATGAGTGATTTGGCTGCTGTCAGGATGTGGGCAGTTAGTTTCTTGGAGAATTTGTTCAGGTCTTGGGGAGGATAACATAAAAAAAATACCAAGGGATCTTTTGGAATGGGGGCTTCAAAAAGGGTATTTAGGAAGCTATGGACTGAGTCCCAGAAGGAGGTGATCATCCGTCAGGACCACCAAATATGAAGCATTGTAGCCCTGCGGCCTCAGTCCCGCCAACAGTAGGGCGAGGAAGAATGAAACATTCTATGGAGTCTTGTCGGGGTATGACACCAACGGTAATACATTTTGTAAGAGTGTCACTCACCGGACCGTGAGTGCCTCTGCGCTGGTGCGTGGTTCTCTAGCCTTCCTGCCGACGCCTGTCCTGAGCCGCGGCCATCCGCCATCTTGATGGACTGCGCATGCGCAGCATCAAAGAACTTATGACCTTTGCTTTTAATCTAATTGGTGGATCAGGCAACTCTCCCTATTTAAGGCACCTGTGCTCATTATATCGTTGCCTGATCTTGAGTCTCATTCCCTGTGAGTCTCTGAAGGTGTCTCCTGTGTCCTGCTAGTGTCTTCAGCTTCCTGCTGATTACCTGCTCTACTCATCGCTGGTTCCAATACCCGCTACTGATTCCTGTATCCTGCTCGTGTCCTCAGCTGGCTTCTGGATTACCTGCTCTGCTCATCAGCGGTTCTCATACCCGCTAAAGACTCCTGTATCCTGCTCGTGTCCTCAGCTGTCTTCTGGATTACCTACCCTGCTCACCTCCGGTTCCCATACCCGCTACAGCCGTTCAGCGCTCCTGCTGTGCCTGCATTTCCTCGTTGGACAAGCTTCTCTACTCATCAGCGGTATGCTTACTTGTTATTGACTATCAACTGTTACTTTGCATATCCGCTTAGGACAAGCTTCTCTACTCAGCAGCGGTATCCATACCCGCTATAGACTATTAGTTGTTACGCTGCATATCTGTTTGAAACAAGCTTCTCTACTCAGCAGTGATATGCATACCTGTGATTGACTATCAGTTATTATCCCGCATATCCGCTTTGTACAAGCCTCTCTACTCAGCAGCGGTATACATACCGTTATAGACTATTAGCTGTAAACGCTGCATATCTGTTTGGAACAAGTTCCTCTGTGCTCTCATTGTCTTCATTCAGTTATTGATTCTTTTCATGCTTCCACTTATCCGCACCTGAACAAGTCCTCACTTACTAGCAGTGCTACAACTTGCTATACGCAGACCACTGACTTCCCCGCTACCTACCTGCACCTGGACAGGTCTTCTCATCACAGCAGTGGTACAACTTGCTATACGCAGACCACTGACTTCCCCGCTACCTACCTGCACCTGGACAAGTCTTCCCTTCACAGCAGTGGTACAACTTGCTGAACGCAGACCACTGACTCTCCCGCTACCTACCTGCACCTGGACAAGTCTTCCCATCATCAGCAGTGGTACAACTTGCTATCCGCAGACCACTGACTCTCCCGTTACCTTCCTTCACCTGCTCACGTCTACTCTGGTCTCCGTGGTTAAAACCTGCCTTTCCACTATAGCTGCAAGTCGCTGACTCATCTACCAATATAGCTGCAAGTCGCTGACTCATCTACCAGTATAGCTGCAAGTCACTGACTATCATCAACTCCATAGGCATCCTCTCTCCATCTGCTGTTATATACGTTCCACTATTCACCCTACTACCAGAGGACCGCTGTGCAAACTCCGCCCCTCTGGTAAGCATAGTCAACTGGTGAATCCTGGGCAGAACTCCTAGTGCCCGTGACAGTAAGATCAGGCCATGACAGACCCAGGATCGGAACCAACAGCTAAAGAGATGCTGCAGTACCTGGTTACTCGGATTGAACAACAAGATATTCTACAGCAACAGTTGTTTCAATGTTGTCAGGCTTTAGCCTCCCGAGGAATTCCTGAGCAAAATGTAGCAGCTACTGTTGACCCTCCAGTACCTCCTTCTTCTTCCCCAATGCCATCCCAGGTGTCTACCGCTTCCACGCTACATCTGCCTACTCCTTCTAAGTATGATGGAGACCCCAAAACCTGTAGGGGTTTTCTTAACCAATGTTCCATTCATTTCGAACTCCAACCTCATAACTTTTCTACTCATCGTTCCAAAGTGGCCTATCTCATCTCTTTGTTTTCCGGACAGGCTCTCGCATGAGCCTCCCCTCTGTGGGAAAGAAATGACCCCTTACTGGAAGATAGTGCCATGTTTATTTCTTCGTTTCGAAGAATTTTTGACGAACCTGGTCGTGTTATCTCTGCGGCTTCCAGTATTCTCCGACTACGCCAAGTATCTCAGTCTGTGGCTCAGTACGTCATCCAATTTCGGATTCTTGCCTCCGAGCTCCAGTGGAACACTGAGGCGCTGCTAGCCGCCTTCTGGCAGGGGCTTGCCGACAAGATCAAAGACGCACTGACCTCACAAGAGTTACCCTCCTCCTTGGACGATTTGATTTCTCTATGCCATCGTGTAGACATGAGGTTTCGTGAGAGAGATTCCGAAAGAGTAACTTTCTGCAAAGCGCCTGTTCGCTCAGCATCCCAAGTTCGTCATCTTCCACCTCCAGTAGAACCCATGGAGGTAGGACGCTCTAAACTAACATCTGAAGAGAGGGAGCGACGAGTGAAGAATAGACTCTGTATCTATTGCGCTGACTCTACTCACATGCTGAACTCATGTCCTAGAAGGTCGGGAAATGCCAGGCCCTAACCAGTTCTGGAGAGGTAAGGTTAGGGTCCCTGGAGTCCTCTCCATGTTCCTTGTATGCTAAAACCTGTGCTTTTGATGTTACCGTTTCCTTTGCTACCAAATCATATATGTCTCAAGCACTTCTAGATTCTGGAGCTGCTGGAAATTTTATCTCTAGTTCTCTAGTGAATCAATGGTCCCTACCAGTGATTCTTTTAAAAGCACCCATAGCTGTCACTGTTATCGATGGTTCACGCATTATTAATGGACTCATCACTCATTGTACGGCTCCATTGACCATTCAAATTGGAGTCTTACACCAAGAGAAAATTTCCTTGCTGGTCCTTCCTGTTACCACCAGTCCCATCGTACTTGGCCTTCCATGGCTACAACTTCATTCTCCTCAGATTGACTGGAATACTCCTCAAGTCACTTCCTGGGGTCTGGATTGTCATCATAGATGTTTGTCTCAAGTCGTTTCACTCAAAATAAATCAGTCTTCCATTACACCCTGCCCACTGGGTCTTCCTCCACAGTATGCTTCCTTCGCGGATGTGTTCGATAAGATCCAGTCTAAACGCCTTACTCCTCATCGGACGTGGGATTGTCCGATTGACTTACAACCTGGCAAGAACCCTCCTAGGGGTCGTGTGTATCCACTCTCGCTACCAGAAACCCAAGCAACATCTGAGTATATCAAGGAGAACCTCCAGCGAGGATTTATCCGACCTTCCACTTCTCCCGCTGGAGCTGGGTTCTTTTTTGTGAAGAAGAAGGATGGATCATTACGACCCTGTATAGATTATCGTGGTCTCAATGCCATTACCATCAAAAATCGGTACCCTATTCCACTAATTACCGAGCTCTTTGATCGCATTAAGGGAGCCCGGATATTCACCAAACTTGATCTTCGAGGCACTTATAATTTAATCCGGATCAAGTCTGGAGACGAATGGAAGACAGCTTTTAACACCAGGGATGGTCACTATGAATATCTAGTTATGCCCTTCGGGTTGTGTAACGCCCCCGCTGTCTTCCAGGGTTTCGTGAATGAGATCTTCCGGGACTTGTTGTATGTCTGTGTCGTCGTCTACCTGGACGACATATTAATCTTTCTCAGGATCTGCCCACTCATCATCAACATGTGGCAGAGGTCCTTTCCAGACTCCGGAGAAACTCTTTATTGTGCAAGTTAGAAAAATGTTCCTTTGAGCTATCCCAGATTCCATTCTTGGGATATATTGTGTCCGGAGTTGGTCTAAAGATGGATCCTGAAAAGGTGAACGCTGTACTACGTTGGCCCCAGCCAACTACTCTCAGAGCAATCCAACGCTTTTTAGGTTTTGCAAACTACTACAGACGTTTTATTCAATGTTTTTCCTCCATCGCTTCTCCAATAGTGGCTCTGACCCGGAAGGGAGCTAACACTGAACAATGGTCCTCCGAGGCCCTTCAAGCTTTCCAGTACCTCATGAAGTCCTTCTCTTCCGCTCCTGTTCCTCGACAGCCTGACGTGACCCTTTCTTTCTTTTTGGAAGTAGATGCCTCTAATGTTGGCCTAGGGGCCATACTATCTCAAAGATCGGAGCAACAAAAATTCCATCCTTGTGCCTTCTACTCTCGAGGTCTTCTACGTGCGGAGAGAAATTACACTATCGGGGACAAGGAGTTGTTGGCCATAAAGGCAGCATTAGAGGAGTGGAGATATCTGCTGGAGGGAGCTCGTCATCCTGTAACTATTTTTACGGATCACAAAAACCTGTTATATTTGCACTCAGTCCAATGTTTGAATCCGCGTCAAGCAAGATGGTCACTTTTCTTTTCCCGTTTTGAGCTTATCATAACCTTCAAACCAGCTTCCAAGAATAGAAAAGCAGATGCCTTATCTCAGGCGTTTGTGGCGTCCTCTGACGCTGAAGATTGTCCTAATCATCCCATATTGGATCCCAAATGTGTGACTCTGGCCACTTCTTCCACCAAGGTGCTACCATTTGGGAGAACCCTCGTGCTTCCATCTCTACGCAGGAGAATATTATCGTGGTATAATTCTTCACGCTTTTCTGGACATTCGGGTGAACGCAAGACATTAGAAGTCCTTTCTCGAAGTTACTGGTGGCCCTCTATGAAGAGAGATGTCAAAGAATTTGTGGCCGCATGTGAGGTGTGTTCCCAGTTTAAAACCCCCCGCAGAACACCCGCGGGATTACTTCAACCACTACCCATTCTTTCTAAACCTTGGACCCATATTAGTATGGACTTTGTCACCGATCTTCCTCCTATTAAAAAGTGCAATACCATCTGGGTAGTGGTGGATAGATTTTCGAAAATGGCACATTTTGTTCCTTTGACCGGTTTACCTTCCTCATCTACTCTGGCTGACCATTTTATTAAGGAGATCTTCCGAATTCATGGATGTCCATCTGAGATTGTTTCGGATAGAGGAGTGCAGTTCGTCTCCAGATTCTGGCGAGCCCTTTGCAAGACCTTGGGTATCCAATTGTCACTATCATCCTCCTACCATCCTCAATCAAATAAACAGACCGAGAGTGTCAACCAAGATCTTGAGACTTTCATAAGGATGTTCTCCTCAGCCAATCAAGACAACTGGGTAGATTTACTTCTATGGGCTGAATTCGCCCATAACATTATGTATCACGAGTCATCTTCAATAAGTCCATTCTTTGTGGTATACGGCCACCATCCGTCTTTCCCAGAATTTCCTGCCCTCTCTCCCACCCAAGTTCCTGCAGTGGAGAGTGTATGTCAGAGTTTCAAAAATATCTGGTCTCAGGTTAAATCCTGCCTGAAGAAGACATCTGCCAGATACAAGTGTTTTGCTGATAAAAAGAGGCGAGCTATTCCACCACTTAAAATTGGAGACCGCGTATGGCTTTCTACCAAAAATATTCGCCTGAAGGTTCCGTCCATGAAGTTCGCTCCCCGTTTCACTGGTCCATATAAGATCACTCAAGTGATAAATCCGGTGTGCTTCCAACTACTATTACCAAAGAACCTTCGTATCTCAACGCCTTCCATGTGTCATTACTTAAGCCTCTTATCATCAACTGTTTCTCTGTTCCTCCTTCAGCACCTCGGCCAGTACAAGTTCATCAAGAGGAGGATTTTGAAATTACTCATATTTTAGATGCTAAAATTTCACGAGGAGTTCTTCGCTTCCTTGTGCATTGGAAGGGCTTTGGTCCAGAGGAGCGTTCTTGGATCCGCGCAGATGATCTCAACGCTCCAGCTCTTCTAAAAAGATTTTACTCCAAGTATCCAGGCAAACCCGGCTCCAAGTGTTCTGTGCCCACCTTTAAAAGGAGGGGTACTGTCACTCACCAGACCGTGAGTGCCTCTGCGCTGGTGCGTGGTTCTCTAGCCTTCCTGCCGGCGCCTGTCCTGAGCCACGGCCGTCCGACATCTTGATGGACTGCGCATGCGTAGCATCCAAGAACTTATGACCTTTGCTTTTAATCTAATTGGTGGATCAGGCACCTCTACCTATTTAAGGCACCTGTGCTCATTATATCATTGCCTGATCTTGAGTCTTATTCCCTGTGAGTCTCTGAAGGTGTCTCCTGTGTCCTGCTAGTGTCTTCAGCTTCCTGCTGATTACCTGCTCTACTCATAGCTGGTTCCCATACCCGCTACGGATTCCTGTATCCTGCTCGTGTCCTCAGCTGGCTTCTGGATTACCTGCTCTGCTCATCAGCGGTTCTCATACCCGTTACAGACTCCTGTATCCTGCTCGTGTCCTCAGCTGTCTGCTGGATTACCTGCCCTGCTAACCTGCGGTTCCCATACCCGCTACAGCTGTTCAGCGCTCCTGCTGTGCCTGCATTTCCTCGTTGGACAAGCTTCTCTACTCATCAGCGGTATGCTTACTTGTTATTGACTATCAGCTGTTACCTTGCATATCCACTTAGGACAAGCTTCTCTACTCAGCAGCGGTATCCATACCTGCTATAGACTATTAGTTGTTACGCTGCATATCTGTTTGAAACAAGCTTCTCTACTCAGCAGCGATATGCATACCTGTGATTGACTATCAGTTATTTTCCCGCATATCCGCTTTGTACAAGCCTCTCTACTCAGCAGCGGTATACATACCGTTATAGACTATTAGCTGTAAACGCTGCATATCTGTTTGGAACAAGTTCCTCTGTGCTCTCATTATCTTCATTCAGTTATTGACTCTTTTCATGCTTCCACATATCCGCACCTGAACAAGTCCTCACTTACTAGCAGTGCTACAACTTGCTATACGCAGACCACTGACTTCCCCGCTACCTACCTGCACCTGGACAAGTCTTCCCTTCACAGCAGTGGTACAACTTGCTGAACGCAGACCACTGACTCTCCCGCTACCTACCTGCACCTGGACAAGTCTTCCCATCATCAACAGTGGTACAACTTGCTATCCGCAGACCACTGACTCTCCCGTTACCTTCCTTCACCTGCTCACGTCCACTCTGGTCTCCATGGTTAAAACCTGCCTTTCCACTATAGCTGCAAGTCGCTGACTCATCTACCAATATAGCTGCAAGTCACTGACTATCATCAACTCCATAGGCATTCTCTCTCCATCTGCTGTTATATACGTTCCACTATTCACCCTACTGCCAGAGGACCGCTGTGCAAACTCCGCCCCTCTGGTAAGCATAGTCAACTGGTGAATCCTGGGCAGAACTCCTAGTGCCCGTGACAAAGAGGTTTTTTTGAGTTTTGTTGATATAGAGCTTTTAGCCTCTTCCCCCTCCAGGGATTGGTCGTTTTAGGATATTGGCTGAAATTCTTGGAGGTCTATGATTCCAAATAAGCGAGTGAGTGCCTTCTGGATGTTGGCAAGGAAAGAAGCAGGGACAGTTACCGGTAAGGTTTGGAAAAGGTACAGCCATTTGTGGAGTATGCTCATTTTGACAGCTATGATCCTGCCCAGCCATGAAATAATAAGGCGGTTCCAGGAGGTCAGGTCGGATTGTGTCCTGGAGATAAGGGGTAGGAATTTCTCACGAAAGAGGAGGTCTTAACGAGATGTGTGAGGAAAACACCCAGGTACTTAATATTCCTATTCTGCCATTTGAAATTAATGTTAGTCCGGAGGAGCTCGGTATCCCGAGGGGAGACGTGAAGCAGCATGGCCTCTGATTTGGTGGTTTATCTTATAGCCCAAAACATCGCTGTAGCTCTGAAGGATGTCATATATGTTGGGTAAGGAGATCCCAACGTTCGCTCCCTTATCCTCTCCTCCCTCTACCTGTCCTCTTGATCCCATCCCCTCCCACCTCCTTCGCTCTCTTTCTCCCAATGTCGGCTCCTACCTCGCTCACCTCTTCAACTTATCTCTCTCCTCCGGTGTTGTCCCCTCCTCCTTTAAACACACCCTTATCTCTCCTTTCCTTAAAAAAACTAATTTAACGCCACCTCTCTCGCCAATTATCGCCCTATCTCACTCCTCCCCTTTGCCTCCAAATTACTTGAGCGGATTGTCTGCTGCCGCCTCGCCAGTCACCTCTCCGACTTTTCCCTCCTGGACCCCCTCCAATCCGGCTACCGTCCTCTCCACTCCACCGAAACTGCCCTGGCCAAGGTTACTAACGACCTCCTATCGGCCAAATCCAAGGGTCACTTCTCCCTCCTTATCCTCCTCGACCTCTCCGCAGCCTTTGACACTGTGGACCACCCCCTCCTGCTGCAAACTCTTCTCTCTCTTGGCCTCTCCGGGTCTGTCCATACCTGGTTCACCTCTTACCTCACTAACTGCTCCTTCTCTGTATCCACATCCGGCTCTTCCTCCCCCCCTACCCTCTCCCTGTTGGTGTCCTGCAGGGCTCTGTTCTTGGCCCTCTACTTTTTTCGCTATTCACTTCCTCCCTTGGAGCTCTTATATCCTCCTTCGATCTTCAGTATCACCTGTATGCTGACGACATTCAGCTCTACATCTCTTCTCCTGACCTTTCTTCCATGCTGCCTTGGTCCCCCTTCACATTCTGCCATGCTGCCTTGGCCCTCCTTCACACTCTGCCATGCTGCTTTGGCCCCCCTTCACACTCTGCCATTCTCTCTTTGCTCCCCCTTCTCACTATGCCATGCTGTCTTTGCTCCCCCTTCTCACTCTGCCATGCTGTCTTTGCTCCCCATTCTCACTCTGCCATGCTGTCTTTGCTGCCCCTTCTCACTCTGCCATGCTGCTTTGCTCCCCCTTCACACTCTACAATGCTGCTTTGCTCCCCTTCTCACTCTGTCATGCTGTTTTGCTCCCCCTTCTCACTCTACCATGTGTTACGCTGACGGTCTGTTCACAAACTCACAGAACTAGTAGGCGGAGGTCTTCACCTTTAGCAGCCGCCTTTCCCATAGAGCTTTATACACTCACCGGTACTCAGATGCCCCCAGGACTTAACTCCATATGTAGTGTAAGTTTGTAATACAAAACCGTAGCGGCAGGCCAGGAGGCAGCATAGATGGCAGCGGATGGTCAGACAAAAGCAGAGGTCAGAGGTCACTAGCAAGCAGAATAATCAGGAAACACGCCAAAGGTCGGGGTCACTAGCAATACAGTGGGGTCCAAGGTACAGGCAAACAAATCCCCATTGATTCCTTCACTTACCTTTTCTATCGGCTTCTTTCTTCTCTTCTTGTCTTCTCTCTTCTTGCCGACTCCTCTCTGCACAGCTCGTCACTGAAGAAAGGGCGTGATGACATCACGCCCGACATTTAGTGCGAATGGAGCAGAGAGGAGGGAGGAAGGGCACCGGCGCTGCGATCACGTGAGTATTTTTTTTTTTTTTTTTTTAAGGTACCTGCTCCCCCCACCAAAGAAGAAGGGTGCCATTAGGGTCGGGGAATATCCTGGCTCCCCGGCGGACCAGTCCGACCCTGACCATCACTGTCATCATCCTCATACTAGTCAATATTGGGACTACAATTACCATTATAATTATCTTGTTCAAAGTGAGAGTTATATTCTTTATTTTCATCAATAATACAATGCTTGTTATTATATTGTCATAAGGAAACCCTTCTTACTTGGGGTGTCCTGTTGTCGTGTAGTAGCCCATACACTCTCACCTCCAATTCTGCTTTGCTTATGGCATGGGTGTAGCATCCGCAACCAGTGTCGGACTGGGGCATGAAGGGCCCACCGGGGGACTGCACCGCTAGGGGCCCACCAGAGGGGGTGTGGCCAGCCATCAAAGAGGCGAGACCAGACACTAGAGGGGAAGTGGTCAGCCCACGAAGGACAGCTAGCACCATAGTGTAGTATATAAAGCATGCAGTGTGTATATAAAGAATACAGCCTTGACCTGCCCCTTAGATTGGGAAGAACAGTCACCAAAAATCGGGGTAGTCCCACTAGACTCAGAACATTTGACAGACTGTCCTACCTGTTCTTGTCACTTTGACCACCTGTGGCCGCTGATTTCTTTAGTTGCTGCTTATCTGGATCCTGGAAAGTTGGGGGCCCTATTTGGAAAAAAAAATGGGTACATTTAGAAAATTCCTACCAGCCCGGGCGTTACGTTAAATCAATAGGACCCACAATTAATACTTAGGCCTTCCTCCAGCCCCAACATTAAAGTAATAGTATTCACGTTTAATAAATTAACCTATTTCCCTCCCACCAAACAGCCCCAGCAATAAATTAATAGCATTTATGTATAATAAATATACCTATTTCCCGCAACCATCACTGCCATTAAATAATTCATATTCACATTTAATAAATAGACCTCATGCTCTTCAAATTCAGCCCTGCATTTAATTAATAGCCCCAAAACCACCCCATCTTAAATTAATAGTCTCCACTATAAAATTAAATTGCCCCACCATCACCCCACAAACAAAATAGCACCCATTAGTTACCCACCACCTACCACACACACATTACATTTCCACAAGCCCGCTGTGTCATCACACACACATTACTGTGCCCATTCATCTCCATGCTGCTTTTGCTCTCCCCTTCTCCGGGCACCTCTTGATCACCCTGTGCCATGCTGCTTTGGCCCCCCTTCACACTCTGCCATGCTGACCTGGCCCCCCTTCACACTCTGCCATGATGACCTGGCCCACCATCACACTTTGCCACGCTGACCTGACCCCCCTTCACACTCTGCCATGCTGACCTGACCCCCCTTCACACTCTACCATGCTGACATGACCCCCCCTTCACACTCTTCCATGCTGACCTGGTCCTCCTTCACACTCTGCCATGCTGACATGATCCCCCCCTTCCCACTCTGCCATGCTGACCTGGCCCCCCTTCACACTCTGCCATGCTGACCTGGACCCCCCTTCACACTCCTGCCATGCTGACCTGGCCCCCCTTCACACTCCTGCCATGCTGAACTGGCCCCCCTTTACACTCCTGCCATGCTGCTTTGGCCCCTTCTTACTCTCTGCCATGCTGCCTTTGCCCCTTATCCCTCATACCTCTACTCATTTTCCTCATTTCCCCCTCATTCTTCTCT
The DNA here is from genome assembly GCF_038048845.1 of Mixophyes fleayi. NCBI lineage: Eukaryota > Metazoa > Chordata > Amphibia > Anura > Limnodynastidae > Mixophyes > Mixophyes fleayi. Next base: position 144,893,802 of record NC_134402.1, read on the forward strand.
GCTTATTGATCTCTCTGTAAAAAAAAATAAAAAATGACAGGCTGGCTTGGGAGTGTACTTATTTACCTGTGCAAAGCTCCGGCCAGCGTCCTTTCTTCATGCTCCTCTGGGCGGACAGGAACTCCTCCTCCCCTGCTCAAAGTGAAAAACACACTACCACGCAGGTGCAGAGAGCCCAGACGTAGCTCTCTGCACCTGCGCGGTAGTGTGGTTACCCGAAGTGTCGCCGGCACCATCGGAAGTGTAGGGAACCAGCTGTTCAGTAAGCTCTGCCCTAATAATGGAGGGGGCGGAGCTTCGGTGGGGCCTACTGGTGGTTAGTCCGGCTGCCCGGCAGGCCAGTCCGAGGCTGTCCGCAACCAGCTTGTCCCCTGAATTCTCAGAAATTTAAACACAGGTATAGTGGAGTGGCCACCACTGACTGTGCAGTGCAAATTAAAAAAAATACTCGGCACCAGGCCATCAATGTTCAAAACATAACAACTTTATTATAATTCCTCCTCCTGTAGAGATCATAATAATTGCAATAAAATTCTGTTCCTTTTAATGCCAACTCCTCCAGCACATAACCATAATGGTTAAAAGGTACTTACAACCCATCACTAAATCCTTCACCTCACATTTAGTAGATATATAAACAATACTGCACTTCACATATCTGGTGTTGTGGGAGAAGTTGTTATACAGCAAACAGTCAGAGTAATCATGAATAGAGGCACCCAGTAGGCATCGACAGGTGGTTCTTGCATTTTTCTCAAGCACTCCACCCCTAAAGTCAGGGAACAACCTTTACAACTTTAGCTACTATGTCTTCATGTAGCGACCCCCATGCAGTATTATGATAATTTCGAAGGGGGCTCTCCTACTGCGGCTGCACAGTAATCCCAACTATCTAGGGACCTTCCATCATAAACCTTCTGATTCTGCAACTATTCTTTAGGTAACACTTCTAGATTGCTTTATACCACACATCCCAGATAAAACGGATAATTCAAATGCAGTCTTGCCACCTCTCCCAGCATTCCCTGAACTGCAGGGTCCACTATTGCTGCTATACACCATTCATCTCCTCCCAGGGTGATGATTCACATAATCACAGAGGACCACCTCCTCCTTCCTGCGTCAAAATGTACTCTGTGGCAGGCGCCACTCACTCACTCTTCCTGGTGTTTCTCTTTAGGGAACACTTCACTCTCCACATTAATCTTGCTCCCGGAGAGCACTTTTCAGGGTATTGCCCCTCTGCTACTTTGTACTGCCCCTCTGTCATGGGCCTTAATCAACTGTTGCCTTGCATCCTTTGATGTGCCCCACCCTCCTCCCCCCTCCCTCTGCAGGTGCTTTTTTTTTAATGTGAGGTCTCTAGACTTCCTACTCCTTGTGGACTCGTGCCATCCACTGTTTACACCCTTCTGCTGGGGACCTCGATCCTAGCTCCCAGGTCCAGAAACTCTAATATGGGCACTCTCCTATTTGCAGGGAAACCAGAGTCTTTTTATAGATCCTGGTCCCCATGTGATGGCCCTCCAGCGCTGGTGCTCTAGCGCCACGCCGTGGTCATGTCCCCAATGATAACACGGATGTCTGCATCATTACATAGGCTTGTCTCTCCGGTAACATGACTGTACGCGTCACCAGAACCTTACTACCTGGCCGAGGCACTGCCTCTTTATACTACATATCCCATTGGTGACCTCGGCTGCCATCACCAGGGGGCCGGGCCACAAAACTGTAACATGTAAATCATCATTGATTATCTCTTTTAAATTTCATTATCAAATGCCATTGTTCCCTCAATGTTTTCTCACAACAACAGTGTATCATTGTTCTTGTATACCATTCCATTTCAGGATCACATTGATATCAACCACTTCATCTTTATTACAAATTAAACTTGCTATACGTTGCTCACTAATTATCAGATGACAGGTCTTTAATTTACATGGCCTTCTGTTCTTCCAAGTGGCTTATCTCCTTTTTCTGGTGTGTGTATGTGTGAGTTGGTTACCATAAGTCAGAGAGTCTGTAGAGAGTCGGGCAGCACCTTCTTAAGGTCTGCAACCCAGAAGAGAGAGCACGACTTGGGTGGGGGCACTATGTTTGAGAAAAATACTCTATGAGATATACCACTCCTTTCCTCAACAGGTGCACTAAGCTACCAAGCAGGGCAGGGCAGGGGTAACATCAACTTTTAATGTTTTACTTCTAAAATACTGCTTAGACTAACTTAATTTATGTCTTAAATGAATCCAGAGAGTGAGAGGATATCATCACTGTTTATATTACATGTGACATTTTTGTCTGTTTGAAGCTTTTTATTAGATTAGGTAGAAGTATGCTTTTTTCGTCTGAAGTATAACTGGAAGGTGCACATAGCTACCTATTATAATACAGAATGAGATCCATTTTCCACCACTTCTGAAACTGTGCAACATTTAAGTCCTTTAACATGTGTCTCTTTTGTTTGTTTCAATGTTTTTTTTTATATTGGTCACAGTACACCTTGAATGCTCTTTTCCACCAAATTACAATTCAAAGGTGCAAAATGTAGAGGAGGTGGAAACATCAAGTCCTTTTGCAGGGAAAAAAATGTGGTGCTTCCTCTCATGAAGCAGGGTAAACCACCCCAAATATACCTTATCCCTTATATCTTATTTAAGTAATTACCCAGAAAGCAAAATCTCCATGTAGATGAAAAGTATGCACACATCAAAGAATTATCCACTCAACTATTCCCATGAGACAGATGTGGTCATTTTAGCCCATAAGTCAATACACAACTAAAATATCAATAACATCACAAAAAACACTTTTGTACATTTTCACTTTAAAAATTAGCACTACTGTAGTTTATAGTGATCTTGATCTGCAATATTTACTTATTTATTTCAATTAATAACCTAAAGACATTTGTAACATGCATGATACTATTTTTTATGTTAATATATTTGCTATATTTGTTTTTTCATGTAGCACACACATATCAACTTTAAATTTCAGTGTACAAATAAGTTATCAAGTATTTGTGTGCTACATGAAAAAACAGGCAGTATTTAACTTATGTGCAAAACAGAACACTCATTTGCACCCCTTGCATTGTGACATGGTTTTGTCCAGGAGACTGAAATAAGAATCCTCTTCATTTAAGATCCTTAATGAATCAGGCCTAACATCCTTAAAAATGAAAACAAGAATGTACTCCTAGATTACGACCCAAGCACGGTTGAACTTATTACTGGCTCAGCGACAAAGAAATACCATAAACATGGAGGCCAAATTAAGGGAAACAGTGGTATTATTGATCATCATCCAAGACAATTGGAGGATCATATGCCAAAAGTCTAGTTTCATACCAAGATGTAGATTTAAAACATAACTGAATATGTGACAGAGCTGGACACAGAATCAATATAACTTTATGAAATTTTAAAAAAAACCTTTATTCGTTTTCCTTTGAACAAAGAGCACTCAATCCAATCCAACCAAAAGATAAAAAACAAATTAGTCTTAAACACAGATAACGTTGGTGGGGATTCCTGAATCCACATCTGCAGAATAAATTTTCTAGCAGCTGCAGAGGTGATCAGCAATAGTTTCCTACTACCCTTTGTCTTTTTAAGTGACTCGGGACTGATACCTAAAACAGTCCACTCCGCAAAGGAGGGATAAAGTTTAAAAGGCAAATTCATGCACCTGCCTCCAAGATCGTTTTATGTATGGACAAGCCCACATATAATGGTAAAATCCATGACACTTAGGGCATCCACTAAACTCCGTAAGCCCTACAATAAACCTACGGTGTGGAGACAGGTACCCCTGATGAAAAATATTGTAAAACATTTCTTTATAAATACTAGATAAGAGAGTGCACATAGAATAGGACAATGTATTGTGAATTACATATAGATATATGAGGAAATATTGTTAACTAGTGAGACAGTCCTGAAAGTACCTTAGTTAAGTTACAAGATCTCCCAATGACTTTATAATGTGTTGAAATAACATTCCTATCACAGAGGGATTTATCCAGCATCAGATCAAGGTCATTACTCCAATCCTCAGTAGATAATTAATTCAGCACAGTATGTAGATAGTGTCTGGCCTGGAATATCGCAAACATATGCGTGTGCGGTAATTCAAATTTTTCCATAACCTGAGGTAATGTAAGAGAGGTCCTTGTGGAGACATTGACCAATGACTTGATGTGGACAATTCTCCACAACTGCCAATAGTTGAAGGGATGAAAGTCCTGACCAAGTGGGAATTCAGGATTATGTAGAAAGGGTAGTTAAAGAGAATGATGGCTATTAAGGTTAAACTTATTGTCACACTCCCATAGGTAGGTGTTAGAGTGTCGTGCGGATCATACCTGGTCTCTGGATGTTCTTCTTTAAATCACAACACAGAAGTGGGAGAGAGAATCGTTGGTCCCCCATACAAGTAGGACACCATAAAAAAGTAATGGCAAATTTATTTTTCAGGAACAATATATTATTAAATGTTTTTGGGCAAATAATGATTAGCAACAAATACAATATAATTACAATTTTCTACTTATAAGTAATGCTACTCACAAATATCTAACTCTTAATATAACTCAATATTCACTGTCTTTCAGTGTTTTGGCAATAGTTATGGAAGTTGCTTTAAATGCGTTTTTACAGTTCTGCATACAGCTTATCTGATAAAACAATTACTCTTTTCCTTGCTATATGTACAATCAGTTGTCTTTGTGTAAATGAACGCTGCTAGGCAAAATGGATGCCAACCACAAGATGGAGAATGTCTCTGAGGTGATAGTTGGTTACAGTTAAAATTGAGGTTCTCTGTGACAGTGAGACACGAGTCTCTGTCATCAGACACACATCACACTTCTCTAGTGATTAAACATACCTTTCAGCCAAATGTTCAGTATATTTCTTCTTATAAATTGTGAGGAATAAATAATACTGATATTCTGATAAGTATATGAAACTATTTGTTTTGTTTTCCTGTCAGAGTAATTGTCATTTGCAAACTGGTAAATAAGTCTCACTGTCTCATCCTCTTCTGTTATCTTTTTCTTTATCAATTTCCATTTATAATGCCATCTCTCTCATACTTTTTAATATCTGTCTCAGATATCTTTCTCACTGTGTTTCACCACCTTAGTTCACTGCTGCTACTCTGTCACTCTATCAGTTTTTCTGTTCATTGCTGCTGTGTCACTCCAGTTTGTTAGCTGACTTTTTCTATCTTTTTACCTCTATTTTCTCATTTCACAAGGTTCCTCAACCCTCTCTCTGTTACCCTGCTTCCTTTTCAAATCACAGTCTGCACAGTATTTCTTTCCTGTCACACAAAACACAGAAGTTTCCAGCAGCTTAACAGACTGGACTTTCTTGGGTCTTAAAGTCTCTACTGTATCATGATGTGAGACAATCCTGTTCCACAGGGTTCTAGTGTCCTGCAGTTATCCAAGTATCACATTATGACTAATAAAATGCCAAGACTTGCAGGCCTTCATCAAAGTGGGCTGTCTCAAATCTCCTCTGGGGTATCAGATTTGTGAAGCACCAATTCTGTGTGCTACATGAAAAAACAATCAGTATTTAACTTATGTGCAAAACAGAATACTAATTTGCACCCTTTGCATTGTAACATGGTTTTGTCCAGGAGACATAAATAAGAAGTTTCTTAAGTTAAGATCCTTAATGAATCAGGCCCCAGGTTATTATATTGGGGCTGGTATTAAAACAATATAGTTGGAATTGCATGTTTAATAGAGATCATCTAAAAACATCATGGCTTGGTATTTCTATAAGTTTATTATGATATAGGAATGGTGTCAAGCTCTGGTCCCGCAAACGGGTACCTGTCTCGTTACCTGCATCTCATTAATCTGGAAACTGGCATGTTCTAGCATCAGGCTCATTCCATTCATACTTCTACTGTCAGATCTGCGCAGGTGCAAGGTCTGTTGCACTTCATTACTCACTTTTTCTCATTGGATAAGTGTTATTGGAGCACTATTTAAACCTCCTGGATTCACCTGTCTGATGCCTGTTCTTCAAGCTCACTTCCTGGAGCCTGTGGTTATGGTTCATATTCTCCTTGTGGATTGCGTGCACTTCAGTCTGCTCTCAGCTCTTGGCCTGTGTTGAACTATCGCTGCTCCAGTACCTCTATTACCATCCCCAGAGTACTTCATTGTGACAGCCTCGGTTCTCTCATCGCTACCTCTCAGAGCCGCTATTACTACCGTGACTCATCAGCTGTTGTTCCGAGTTACCTCCAATACTTCAGTCTGCTCTCAGCTCGTGGCCTGTGTTGAACTATCGCTCCTCCAGTACCTCTATTACCATCTCCAGAGTACTTCATCGTGACAGCCTCAATTCTCTCATCGCTACCTCTTAGAGCCGCTACTACTAACGTGACTCATCAGCTGTTATCCCGAATTACCTCCGCTACTCCAGTCTGCTCTCAGCTCGTGGCCTGTATTGAACTATCGCTGCTCCAGTACCTCTATTACCAAATCCAGAGTACTTCATTTTGACAGCCTCGGTTCTCTCATCGCTACCTCTTAGAGCCGCTATTACTTCTGTGCAGCTGCTGTCCTGAGTTACCTCCGCTACTTCAGTCTACTCTCAGCTCGTGGTCTGTATTGAACTATCGCTGCTCCAGTACCTCTATTACCATCTCCAGAGTACTTCATCGTGACAGCCTCGGTTCTCTCATCGCTACCTCTTAGAGCCGCTATTACTTCTGTGACTCATCAGCTGTTGTCCTGAGTTACCTCCGCTACTTCAGTCTATTCTCAGCTCGTGGTCTGTATTGAACTATGGCTGCTCCAGTACCTCTATTACCATCTCCAGAGTACTTCATCGTGACAGCCTCAGTTCTCTCACTGCTACCTTTCAGAGCCGCTACTAACTCTGTGGCTCATCAGCTGTTGCCCTGAGTTACCTCGGCTCCTTCTGTCTGCTCCCAGCCAGGGCCATCTTAACAACATTATGGGCCCCCGGGCAAAGCAGTGCACCGGGGCCCCTAGATATAGATATAGATATATAGATGTATACAGATACAGATATAGATATATAGAGATAGAGATAGATGTACTTGCTCAGTGACCCTTGTAGGTTTTTTTTGTAGGTTTTTTTCTTTTGCAGGATTATTTATTCTCATTAAGAGCTGTGCCTATGGGGCCCCTTTGCCCGTGGGGCCCCCGGGCAGCAGCCCATCGTGCCCAATGGAAAAGATGGCCCTGCTCCCAGCTCGTGGCCTGTGTTGAAATATCGCTGCGCCAGTATCTCTATCACCAACTCCTGAGTACACCATTGTGACAGCTTCGGTTCTCTCACCGCTATCTGGCAGAGCAGCTTCTACTCCTGAGACTCATCAGCTGTTGTCCACTATTCTCCTATGTTGTTCTGTCCTCAGTGACCATCAGTATATATTACCACTGTTCCTGTGTCTCTACCACTTACCTGCTGGTACCCGTGTTACTTCCTGCATCACCTGGCTCCTCCACATCCTTCTGCTGTTCACTCACTCAAGGGACAGCGACCTGCAGGTTTGGTGCTGCTAAGACCATACCTCCTTGCGGGGGTTCCTGGTGAAAACCACCGTCCTTTTAGACTCCACGTCCATGGGTGGGCCTAGCCATGTTCAGCAGAACTTAGGGATCTATTTCCTTTATAGCCAACCATGACAAATGATCTGAATTACCATATCATATCACAGTGGATCTGGATCAGTCTAAGAAGCTATGGTTAATTTAAATATCCAAACTCGAGGGTCGGTACACAGAAGGTCACCCAGTTCGTGTTGCCAGGCATTCAGCAGATGCAGAGTTAAATAGACAAGCCAGGTCGGTACACAGAAAGTGAGCCAGTACATGTTGCCAGGGATTCAGCAGATGCAGAGTTAAATAGACAAGCCGGGTCGGTACACAGAAAGTCAGCCAGTATTCACAGGGAGTAGTGCACAGGGAAAACACAGGGATCAGGAGCAGCCAGACGCTAAGTACACTTGTTGCTCTGACACAGGAGAGTGCCAGAGTGAAGACTAAATAGTCTGCATACAGACTATTCAATAGAAGCTTGAATTCCCCGCCTCTCAGGTCACGTGATCAGACAGAACTAACACACATATAGCACACTTGAATGGTTTAATGTGCATATTTCAAACTATGGGATTGATGTAGAGTTGGATACAAATGTATGATTTTTGTATTAAATATGCATTTCCATAATGCACATGTGCATGAAAGAAGTGTAAGTTCCTATGTAGACTAAGACACATTTCACACTTAATACTCTATACTTTTACTGAGGCAGAATGGGGAAGGGAATGGTCTTTGCGAACTAGGGCATTAACAGTAAAACCATATTCATGTACTTGCTACCTATGTAAAGGTCACGAGACACAGATATGCCTCTCTGGAGGTGTATCTGTTACAGATGTTTGACCCCTGGTACAATAATAATTATATAATGTTTCTTTAAAGAGCATGCCTACCTCACAAAGGTGCTACCAGCGCTATCATCCATAGCCTAGGCTGGTATCATCAATTTCAGCGGGTTGCAAAAAAAAAAGCAGCTAAGAGCAGTAGGATATAGCAGACTAGGGTGGCAAGAGAAAGAAAAAGTAGCAGCGCTGGTAATTCTGTAAAATTGCATATTTAATATATATATAAAAAATATAAAAATTATTATAACATGCTCAGCGAGCCATTGAATAGCACCATAATCACAAATAAAGCACTTATTATAACAGCTGTAAAGACCCAGAAGTCCAATAATAGCAGCATACAATTTAGGGGAATGTCCAGCAATGGGTCCCTAGGTACAAGAGTATGTCCACACAGTTGCGGGTTTAATAGGAGTATATCCAACAGCAATGAATTATATACATGGAGCCCTAGCACACTTCAGTGCAAAAAAAGTCTCCTCTTCAGCAAATAGACAATTGTTGTACCTTACAGGGACTGATGTTTATTCCTGGTTTTCTCCTACAAATCCTCCATCAGATCCTTAAGAATGAATGCAGCTGTAAACTTTTTGTGCCAAAAATATCATACTCCAATTCCTTTCTTATATCTCAATAAAAACTTGTATACACAAGAAAAGAAGGAAAGGTGCATCGCAAGCGCCTCTCTAACGCGTTTCTCCGCCCCTTCGGTGAGTGGTTTCATCAGAGGTAAGATCCCATTAGTTCGGGCGTCTTTTTTATATCCTGCAACAGAGCTGGCTGGAAGTCACATGATCATTGTATCATCCCCAATCAAGTGACCTTATATATTTCTATTTCTATTGGCCAGCCGCCTGATAATAACATAAGCATTATCGTAGTGAACATTATAGTTTCTTTATCCAATATAACAATTTTCATTTGTTATGGCAAATAGCATTTTTTGTTATTCAAGATAAAATAGTGTTTATTAATCACAACTTATATAACTATAAGCATAGAGAGCAGCATAAATGTACATATAATGTAAACACATTACAATAGGATTTATAAATTCATCTTTCTGAATCCATTACAACAACCCTCGGTAGATGCACATAAAACATACGTGCATACAATAAGATATACATACAAATTACTTAAGGCACGGGATACATGATGCTATTTTAGGTCAAAAAAATAGTAATGGGATAAATTAAAATCATCATTATATTATAGAGAAATAGTAAAATATAAAAAATATGTATAAATAATAATTATGAAAAAAGATAAATATGATTATATATAATTAGTAATTTTAATAATATATAATTAGAGTTTATATTTCATTCATTTTCATTAAATACCCAGAGATACATGGGATATATTTGCTAATCCTCAGTAAAACAAATCAATTTATCTAAAGAGACTCAGATCAATCTATATATTATTGAGTTCAATCATGTTATTTAAGCCTTGGGCATAAGTGTGCTATGCCTAAAAATCCAATAGGCCTCCCTCCTACACAGACAATTGAATCTACCCCCCCCACCCTCTATTTGTTACACCAATCTGTTTGATGACTTTAATTCTCACGTTCCTAATGTCTCCATTCTGGCATAGGAAGACATGGTTAGGCAAACTACGAGTTTTGACCTGTTTGAGCATATTTCTATGGTGTTCAAGAAATTGGACATGTAGTGGTCTCATTGTTCGTCCATCATATTACATACCACAGCCACAAGTAATGAGGTAAACTATATAAATATTTCGACAATACAAAATATAATTGAGCGTTTTTCTTTAGACACAAAAGATACAAATTCACAACTAATGTGATCAATGAAATTACATGTTATTCATCGAATCCGTCCACATCTATAACACCCATTAGATCTTCTACCTAACCAATTGGTTGGGTTATTTTCCATATTAATTGTAGTTCTCACAGTTTTATTATTGCTGAAAAAAACTCAGAGCCAACTCTTCCTTTAAATTCCTAGCTCTTTGAAAAATATTATTTTTCCCTCTATTAAGGACATGCCTATAAGATCATCATGTTCCAAGATAGCAGCGTTCTTATCAATAATTCAAATTTTTGATGCATATGTGTTATATTGGGTTACAAAGACCATTGATCTATCTACCTTCTATAGAAATTATCTTTATTGTTGTGAACTAAAAGTTGCGATTCACCGACTTGACTTCCCCCAAAGCTGCATCTAGCAATGATTTTGGATAGCCCTGTTTTAAGAAAGATAGATAGAGCACCCTAGCCTGTTTCTCAAAGCCAAACCCGAAGGAACTGGCCCCTTGGAATATTGTCTTTCCAATTTCTGGCATGATTGCTCTTATAGTGAAGATAATTGAAGACAAAATAAAATACGCCTCTTGGCGCCTGTAAAAGTCTTCCTCATAGATGCTAACACATACAAATAATAATAAACAATACTATATTTCAAAACATGTCCGAGTGTCGTCTGCTTTATCTCCTCACACTTAAGTATTTGGAAGAAGTTTATGTGACATTTACGTGCAATTTGTGCTATACATAAATCACCCGGACAGGATAACAATATTATCATGGGATCCAGATTCATATATTTTATATTACTCATTTGGACTGATATACATGTGATATAGGATCATTATTATTCACCCATTGGATATTCAGCTAATCTGGAATTTTGATTTGTATACAACATCTAGGACTTTATCTAATAAGAGACTCTGTACTGGAATCAATTCATTTGCTGTTTTGGTTTCATTGGGATGTACACAAATTTCATACAGTGCACTGAAATTTTATGTGTTTACATGTTTTGAAATATAGTATTGCCTATTATTATTTGTATTTGTTCACATCTGTGAGGAAGACTTTTTTATTTTGTCTACAATAGGAGGGATGGGATCCTCCTTTATACCCACTGTCCCTTATTTGGCAGCCACCATATATAATCGCCTATACGCACAGAGTTCCATTTTTGAAACTTTGCAAGATAATTGAAGTTATCCACACTTTTAGCATATGTTTTCGTTAAGATATTATTATCCCTTACCGATAGTGCGACATCCAAAAAATTAATACACATAGGATATTGGTGGCCAATAAAATTAGTACCAAATTGATTCTGATTAATGTGAGAAAAGCCTGTGTAGAAACCTCATCACCATCTGAATAAAAAATAAATCTATAAATCGCCCATAGCGAACCAGGTTCACCCCAAACAACCCCCAGATGTAGCGCTCCTCAAAGAGACCCATAAAGAGGTTCACATAGCTTGGGGCGAACCTGTTTCCCATAGTCATCCCCCGTGACTGTAAATAATATTTGGTGTCAAAAACAAAATAATTGTGCTCTAAGATAAACTTTATTGAAGATAATATAAAGTCACATAAATTATGACTCAAACAATCATTTTTTCTTATATTGTATTCAACCGCTTCCAAGCCTCGGTCATGAGGAATATTTGAATATTGAGCCTCTACATTACATGTCATAAAACAGGGTTGTCCAACCCGCGGCCCGCGGGCCACATGCGGCCCAGCACGCCTGTAAATGTGGCCCAGAAGGAGTTTTGGTTGTGGCAAGGGGGCAGCGCTGTTAATGGAAAAAAAAAATTCTGCAAAAAAAAAAAGAAAAGAAAATACTTACCTTGCGGTCAAGCGGTCACGTCAGTTGGTACTCCGGCTCCCTCCCTTGTCTCCTCCTCCGTGCGGTGCTCGCAGTGAATGTCGGGCGTGATGTCATCACGCCCAACATCCATTGTGGAGCGCAGCACAGAGGAGACACCCGCGCAAGAAGAACAATCAGCAGCACAGAATTGGAGAAAAGAAGAGAAGAGGACAGGAGAACAAGCTGATTAAAAGGTAAGTTAAGGGGGATTTTTTTTATTATTTCAAGGGATGCTGACAAGTGAATAAAAGTCACCTGGTCCTGGAGCATCATGGACCTTATCTTCCTTCTACATATTTCTACTTGTATTACTAATGGGGCATTATATATTATTCTCTTTGGCCCATTATAAGTTGTCATCCCTTAACTAACATAGTGGTGTAATTATCAAAACAGGTGACAATTTGGGGTCACAGTGGTGTAAATGTCAGGTACCACAGGCCTGGTCAGGGCACCCTGATATACAGTACAATGCCTGACTTAAATGCACTTTATTGATATTGCATCGAAACTATACAAAAAGTGATTATAGTATAATAATTAGAGAGGATTTTTTTGAACAGGGCGATTGAAAGGTAAGTATAGGGGGATTTGAAAAAAAGTGATATATATATATATATATATATATATATGTATCACTTGTTTTCTCATATATATATATATATATATATATGTTAACTATGTTTTCAATGGTTTTTTGGATGATCAGCTATAGTTATTGTTAGTGTATCTTATGTGCGGCCCAAACCAACTCGTCGTCTTCCAATGTGGCCCAGGGAAGCTAAAAGGTTGGACACCCCTGTCATAAAATGATATGATTCCTTTCAATTAACTGAATGAATCAGACGAAGGAAGCTAGTCATGTCCTTAATATATGATCTCAATAAAGGAACATAACTTTGCATATGCAAATCTACAAACAAAGATAAGTTACGCATGAGGGAGCCAACACCAGAAATAATAGGTCTCCCAGGAGGTGCAGTGAGTGTATTGTGAATTTTTGTCAACTGGTAAAAAGTGGATATGACTAGATAAAGAGTATACAAAAAACAAATGTGTACTTATTAATCACACTGTCGATGAGGGCCATATCTAACAGCAATCTCATTTTATTCTGCTACCGGGGGGGGGGGGGGGGGGGGGGGGTAGAGTCTGAGCCCAATTTTTTATAGAAATCGTCATTACTCAATTTTGTAAGTGCCTCTTTTTTATAATCTATCACATCTAGGGAAAACTAGACCCCCCTTATCTGCTGGTTTTATAATTATTGAATAATCTGACATAAGATTGCTTAGAGCCTTCCTCTCACTACTGGAAAGATTATCACTCAATGGCTTTCCATCTGGTCTCTCACATAGATCTCTAAAGTCATCCATTGTGCTTTTAAAAAACTCTCCACAAAAGGTCTCTTATATTGTAGTGGACCGAAATTTGATTTATTCTTGAGAAATCTTGCTGTACCCCATTAGTAACATCAAAAATTTTAACCTCTTCCCTTGGTTCCAATACTGTTGGCTTCAATAATAATGATTCCAATTCACCTATTGCTTCACTATCTCCTTCATCTAAAATTATAGGTAAGCCAGCAGAATTGGTCTTTTTAATGGCTTTCTTAGTAAAATATATTTTCCTACTGAGGGTCCTCACATTGAGATCCACAAATAAATCAATTAAATATGATCTAGAAGCCGGAGCAAACTTGAGGTCTTTTTCCAAGAGTCTCAATTCATTAGAAGTGAGGCTCTTGGATGATTGATTACAGACCCCCTTATTGCCTATATTATTCTTACATTTTTTTGAGTGATTTAATGGCTCCTCCTCTACAACTTCTCCCTCTGGATCTCTGTTTCTTTTGGGTGTTTGATTTGGTCGGTGACAGACCTCTTGTACATAGGTGGGTGACAACCGGCCTTGTCCTAAAAAAGGCCAGAGGGATTTTCATTCTTTTCACTGTGGGACCTATCTGGAGTAATTCAGTCCCTAAATCTAGCATTTGTGAGCCTAGGTTTTGCCCCCTCTCCTTCATACATATTGGGGTCATTACCAGTATCAAGATCCCTTAAACATTCGAACTTATTCTTATGAGTTAAATCCTTATAGGAAATAAGTCAAATTTTTCTAGAATGTAGGTTATCCATAGAAAAAGGGGAATTGCCATATCTCCTATCTCGGGAACGATTCTGATCTATACCAATAGAGGTTTTTCTTTTGCATTGTTGTTGTTGTTTTCCCTGATATGAGGAAAATCTATTTCTTCTATATTCGAGGTCTAGAGAACGTTTATTGCATGTCCTAACTGTCCTGTTGATAATCGTTTTTATCCCGTATCAGTTTGATATCCTTCATTCTAATTAAAGATTTCTCATAATCCTCAATCTTCTTATTTACTCTTGAATCCCTGGCTTCAATGCCCTCCTAAGTCTCAAATTTACACAAAAGTGACTGCAATTTTTCAATTTCTGTTTGAATAATGTTAATTTTGTCATTTATATAT